>NC_141677.1:46678833-47412166 GCF_028749965.1 Puma concolor | reverse complement strand
ATCCTTAGATGCTTCCTCGAAATTAGATCTCTGGCAGGGGAGCAGAAGCCCTGAGTGCCGACTGCCATAACCAGCCTTGCCGTGCAGGTGCAGGAAGGTGCAGGAAGGTGCAGAAAGATGCAGGAGGTGCCCATCTAGAGGCAGGGACATGAAAAAAGCAAAATCTCAACCTTCCATGCTGGGAATTGCATAGATAATACCTAGAATTTTAATTCAAGACATAGTAATGTAATCATACTATTTTGAAAAGAACATAAGAAAGAGAAAAGCCCCGGCAGAAAGAGCTGGAAACAGTGACGGAGATTCGGACAACGTGGAAGAGGAAGGAATTGCTGCCTTATGCCAAGCGTTGTGGGACTGTTTGATTCATCTGTGTTGTGATACAACCTTAACTAAAAAAGTGGGTGAAATAAACTGAAATAATTTAGCTGGGGAGTCCTCGGAATACAAGCTGTGGGAAGGGCACGAGAGTGAGGTGGTGACCAAAACACTCGGGATTTATCTGTATTCTTTTCGTGTCTTACAGTGAGACGATACCCATTGAAATCCATATTTTACAATGTTTTTAATTAAAACAAGAAAAGAAAAACTAAAACCAGAAAAGGAGTGTGACAGGGATGCAGCCCTAGAGAGTTCTTTCTTCTTTAGGTAACCAGAAGGGGGATCAGCTGAGGGTTTGAATGTTGTCCTTCAGCTGAGGGTTGTCCGCTTCTGGACAGAGTCACCAAGCCCAGCCAGCCTCTGCAGAGCTGACCTGACACATTGGGGGTGCTCAGAAAATGCATTTAAAGTGAACTCGGGTGGGGGTGGGGGTTTTTGGCAGCTCACGTTCAAGAAGGAGCACAGAGTCTCTGAAGTCCAAGTGCGAGGCTCATCGCATTGGCGGGAACGCAAACTGTGGACGGGATACCAGAAGCTGGATGTGGAGGGGCTTGGTTGCCACGTCTGGGAGCCTGTGTCCTCATTCTGTCAACAGTGTTGACGGGCTCTGAAGGTTTGCGGGCTCAGATTTGGCCCTCAGAGCTCTGAGAGGGAAATCTTCCAGCACCAGGACAGGCAGGGGATGGGAGGGGGCCAGGCTGGAGGCAGAATGACCATTCAGATGGGGCTCTTGTCCTGACATCGGGTGTGTCTAGAAAACCTGCCCTGCGCAGGAGCAAGGGGGTGGGGGCCTTGGGAGCCGCAGGGGAGAAAGCGTGGCAGGTGACAGCTGCAGCCTGGGGTGACAGAGTCTCAAATCTACGCCCCAGGTTGACTGATGCACCACGGGCATTAGCGGAGGTGATTTAACAATCACCTGGAGAAGGGGCTGGCTTTGCTTTTGTTTTTTCCAGGGGGATAAGCGATGGGAAGCTTGGCCTTGGGAGAGGAGATTGATTTAAAGTTTGATTTAATTTCGAGTAAAAGCTTGGAATTGGGAGGAGGAAAGACAAGATGGATGGGAAAGCAGATGCACTTCTAGGAGCAAACATTAACACTGGACAGTCAGGAGCCAGAAATCTTAAAGAAAGAGGAAACCTCTGGGGAGGAGAGAGAGGCCATCTGACCCTAGAGCTTGAAGGTCGCAGGGAATGTGCCAGCATGCAGCCAGTCAGCCCTAGCCTCCGCCTTGTGCATCAAGGGGAAAACGGTGCTGTCCTGAGCCGGTTCCTTGGGTCCTTGCCCCTGGAGAAGGTGCCTGGGTTCCTCGGATGAGGGAAGTGGGGGGCTGGCATCAGGCCTAGGCTAGTGGGTACACTACCATAGCGTCTGAAGGCCGACAGATGTGCAGCAGGACCACTAGGAAGCAGCTCTTTGCTGTGCCGCTTAATGTCAGCCTGCAGGACCTCTCAACTTCGCCTGTGTGACACTCTACCCAGCATCCCCCCCTTATCTCAGCCCTCTCTGGGGGCCACAATCAAGATGCTGTCAGGCCGGTTAGAGCCCAGCCCGTGCTCACAGCAAGGCAGAGAGCGGCCCATGCGTCAGACGCTGCTTCACGTCTAGACCTTGTGAATCCGGCTCAGCTGGAGTTGATTTAGCACATGCTGACTGAGCATCCTTCGTAGGTTGTGAGCTGTTGCTCAAACCAGCCCAAGAGGATGATGATGATGATGATGATGATGACGACTGCTGCTGTTGTTGATATTGCTGCTGCTTTTTTATAACACTTCCTGAGTTTAATGTCTGTTCCCCGTTCTAGACTGTAAACTTCATTCAGACGGGGCCACGGTTTATCTTACTTATCCTTTCTCTTTTCCCACCACCTAGCACCGCACTGAGTACATACCTGATTCTTGGTAATATTTGACGCTTACGTGAATAATTGAATGAATGGATGGATGAATGAAGAAACAAATTGAATGAATGAGTGAATTCTGACCCAGCCTTGTGTTGGATGCTCGGTAGGAAAATACTTGATTGTTTTTGTAAAATGCCCGGTGGCTGGCAAGGAGGTAACTGGACTACGTTCCCTTATTAGAATGTAAGCTCATCAAGGTCGGGATTTTGTCTGTTTTGTTCATATCTGTGTCCTCAGTGTCCCGAGCAGTGCCCGACACAGAGTAGAAGCTCTGTAAACACTTGTTGAATAAACGTTCATGATTTCCTTTGAGGCTCGGAGCAAGCTTACAGGGGCAGATCTAAGTCATTTCTGTTGTACGCATGGAGAACGTGATGCTCAGAAAGATAAAATGGAAGCTTATGTGCTATAATTTTCTATATTTAGACTCAGAGAACCTGGGTTCAAATTCCATTTTTGCCCCCTATGAGCTGCAGATGTGGGGAGGTCTTTGAAGCTCCCACCTTTGGTGCAGTGTTCTGGGGCCCTGGTTGTGCTGAGGACCAGACAATGGGAATGGGGGGGGGGTGTCAGTGCTGCCCAAACTCTCAGAGACAAGATACGTACAATCCTTCAAATGGGATCTAAAATAGAAGAGCACCAAGAAGCACTAAGAAGCCTTCTAAAATGAAACGTGAGGGGGGCCTGGGTGGCTTAGTCGCTTAAGCTTCCGACTTTGGCTCAGGTCATGATCTCAAGGTTCGTGAGTTCAAGCCCCGCGTCGGGCTCTGTGCTGATGGATCGGAGCCTGGAGCCTGCTTGGGATTCTGTGTCTCCCTCTCTCTGTCTCTCTGTCCCTCCCCCACTTGCTCTCTCTCTCTCAAATATAAATAAACATTAAAAATTAATTAATTAAATTAAATGGGAAAAGCAGGTGACAGATCCAGAAAGTGAGGATCGTCCAAACCCACAGGTTTCCCTGAGAGCAGCCTTGCATGTGGTCCACGCTGCCTTTTTCAATAAAGAGTCCACGCCAGTGGGTGTCAGGACTGCCATGGACACCCGCTGTCTGGACCTCAGCAAGCCGTTTTACAGAATCCCACATGATAGAGAAGGACAGACTTTTGTTGTCTGGCTTCCATGCTTACCAGCTAGTAACCAAAAAAGGGGATTCCCCGCTCTGAGCCACCATTCCCCTGTGTGGGGTGAGAATCACTACCGACCACAAGGGCTGCCGTGACAGTGAGATTCAACATGCAGGCAACACCTTAGAGGTGGTCTTCTCCCCTGGGTGGGACTGGAGCCAGTGAAGGCTTAGTAAGTCACCCAGCTCAGTGAAGCAAGACGAGTCCAGTGGTGTGCATCATGACCCTGATCTTGGCTCTGCCTTACTTCCTGGGTTTGAATCTAGCTAACAGCAAACACTTCTATGCATTACGAACCAGGCATGGCTCTAAGTGCTTCGCATGTATTAACTTGCTTTAATGTTCATACCACCTGTAGGAGGTATGTGATAGGCTGGTGTCCGAGGACGGCCACCGCCCGTTCCTGCCTTCCCCTGAGTGCACACTGCTCCTCCCCACAGGAATTGGAATCGATTTCCCCTCCTCTGTTCCTGATGAGACAGAAGTGGTGCTGGGCGAGTTCCAGGTTCGGCTTTTGAGACTCCAGGCAGTTTCTGCTTTTGCTCTCACTCTTCTATCTGGGTTTCTCTCCTGCACATGTTTCCTCATCATTCTGTGGCCCACTCAGCTATCCTCACAGCATGGCAGTGGCTTCCCAGAGCAAAACCAAAGATGCATTTAGTGAACCTGCAGAGCTGGGAGGGACAGCAAAGGCAGAAAACAGCATAGAGATTCAAAATGACTTTGACAGGCTGGTTTCATGGGAAATTGTTAAGATAAAATATAAAGTCCTCCCTTTGGTTCAAAAACAATCACTTGATTTCACAGAATAGAGAAACCTAGATTAAGAATAGGTTGAATGAGGCAGAGGTAAGAGTTTTAATTAGCTTAAAAGCTCAGTACAGACTCACAGTGAGATATAGTTGCCAGAACATCTGGGGACTGCAGATCTGTTATTGAGATGCACAGAAATTAGAAAAAGGGACGGGAAAACCCATTAAGCTCTGCCGTGGTCACACCAGGTCACAACTGTCACATGATAGCCCCTCGAGGCACCACACTTTCAGTGCAGCAGGACAGCCGGGATGGCGAGGGGTCTGAACTCCTGCCCACATGAGGGACAGACTGAATAAATCATCCAGAGAAGACAGATCCTGGGAAGGGCACCCGTTCGGTCACTGTACCTCACGTGAACAAGACTACCTCTATTCTGTGGACCTCCAGAAGCTGTAGCCAGGACAAGTGGAATTGCACAAAGGCCACCATGTCCCCCTGTATGTGAAGAATCCTCTGTTCAGTGGAGCGGTCTTCTGGTCAGGGCTGAGCTCCAGTCCCTGGTGCTGTGCAAGCCGAGGCCAGACCGCCACTTGGCTTCAAAGAGAGTTGGTCATTGAATGGGAAGTTGGCCAGAGAGGATCTCTGAGTACCCTTTCAACCCTCAAAGCCAAAACGCCAGCGGAGCCCTTTCAAGGCAAAGAGGAATAGAGGCACAGTAACTAGAGTCAGCCAAACCATGGAAGTTTGCAGAAGTTCCTTTCTGGATTAATAGAACACAAGCCTGAAGAAGCAGGTAAGCTTTGGGGGTCTGGCCAGACCAGGAGAGCTTCCCAGAGTTCCTGCCATTGGCACCACCTTCGGTCTTGGACAGCTATTCGGTAAAAAAGCTCCAACCATTGCACCTGGCAAAGGTCTGCATGGAGGCACGGTTGGTGGCAAGAAGGCTAATAGATACAGACCTTGATGCCAGGGGACCTTTGCAGCTGGTGTCTCCACCTGGTCCTGTTTAGCTTACTCGTAAACTTGCCCCTGACTTCCTTAGAACTTTTGGAGAGCCTGGCTTCTCTTCCTCCTTCCTCCTTTCCACCTGCAAATCTCTGTCCACAAAAGGGCAAGCAACTAATTACTTCCCTAGCTGCTACCATGGATCTTGCCACAGTGAATTCTAGCCAATCTAGCTGCACTGAGAAGGAACACAGGAGCATGACGGAAAGGTACCGAATACAGCAAAAGCCCCACTCGCTGCCTCAGGATAACTCAAGAGCTAGCGAGCAGGTGCCCTTCACAGGGGGTCAGAAGTTGCCGTGAGCTAACTGGGGACTGATAGTAACATTACCATTAGTGCAGCAAAGAAAAATTAGACAATAAATGTTTTCTTGTTTAAACTGTCCTTGGGGTGGGGGGTGGAGGCTGCCTGGGTGGCTCGGTCGGTTAAGCGTTCGACTCTTGATCTCAGCTCAGGTGTTGATCTCAGGGTTGTGCGTTCAGGCCCCACGCTGGGCGCCGCATTGGTCTCCACATTGGGCTCCACATTGGGCTTTGTGCTGGGTGTGAAGGCTACTTAAAAAAAAAGATGTCCTTGGAGACAACTTCAAATGCTTCTTTTGTAAAGAATTACTCTTTGGAGTCTTCTAGAAAGAGAAAGCCATCATTTATTTAGGTTCGAATACCAGATATCAAATATCAAATATCAGGCTTTCTTTTTAAAGGAAGCTTTATATTTTTGAAGCTATTTGAGAAATATAACTCCCCACTATTAAACAGATAAAAATGAAAATTCTAGTCAGTTACTTTAAATCAAACAGAAACATACTTAGTAAATTCAAATCGGTAACAGCAGCCAACTCATTTTTAAACAATTTTTAGACAATATTTAGTTAAAACCGTTTTTTCTTGCGTTTGGCATGTCAAGGAAAAAAATATAAGATTGAAGGAATCATCCACAAATAATGTGTTTTAAAGCTTATCTTGTACAATACAGCAGTGGTTTTGAAAGAGGGCACCCCTGAAATAACAAGACCAGTAATAACTTGTGAGTACCTACCGTTAATCATTATGTGGTAATATTTGCCACTGTTGTAGGGAAAGAAAACCAAGATACTAAGAGGTCTGATGACACACTCAAGAATATATAAATCACAAGTGACGAGTGTCTGGTTGCCCCTGAATTCTTTTGCACCCAGAATGTCACTGCCTACAAAACGGATCTTTGCCTTCTAAAAATGACTTCTGTGTTTCCTTGAGTGTGGCCTGACTGTTCATGGAGATGTAATGAGCTTCTCTCAGGGTCTGCTAATTTAAGTCAGCAAGGATGTTAGCTTATAGTACTTAAACGTCTCCCACTTATAATCAATCCTTTGGCTTTCTGTTGAACCCAGTTAATTTATAGTAATAGCTACAAGACTGATTGGTAAATTGCTAGTTTTGTCAATTACTAGGCATAAAAATGAATCAAATGACATTGAGGCAGCATGGAAAATATATTTCATTCATTGTTTAGACCAGAATAACTTACTTTTAATTATATTTGGGGCATTCTAGCTCCTTAATACATTAGTAGACCACTGAGCAAAATGGAGGGGATTGGGAGCGTCCGTATAGGTCTCCTGCCTTGCCTGGTCCCCCGAGGACAGAGGGAGCATTTGCTGAATGAAGAGCAGCTTTTGAGAGGATGGGGAGGAGTTGTGCCTTTCTCAGCAAAACACGGCCTAGGCCCTTCGGTGGCAGTCACTGCCACAGGTCAGCCGGGCACAGGTCAGTGTACAAAGAATCCATACCGTGTTTCTTAGACAAACCTGTTCTCAACTAAACAGTCCAGTGGCCACTCTCAGAGGCACTATGTGCCCCAGAGCCCAGCAGTAGTTGAAGAGCTTAGAGCAATAAGACAGAACCAAACCATTTCCAGCCAAGGGACGGGCCCTGCCATCCAAGGCGAGCCCCTGGACCCAGCATCAGCACATCCCAATAGTGCAGATTCTGAGCAGAAACAAACTTCTGAGGAAGCGTGTCCCAAAGCATGGGCCAGGCTGAGTAAGCAGGCTCAGCCTCTGGGATGGCCTGTCCATCATGGGGTCAGAAGGCTGGAAACATGCCAGGGATGACTGCATGAAGAGCAGGCTTATGGTTCACTGCCAAGCACCCCGGGCTGTGGAGAGGCCCTGTGTCCCTCCCCCTGCCCCCCGCCCCCCACCGCCCCTCCCAGTGTGGGACAGGGGCCAAGTGGTAATGCCTACTAAGGGCTCCCAGTTCAGAGGGAACACCAGAGGCTTTTCCAAACACTCCAGGCAGGCTCCAAAGAACCAGGGCAGGGTGAGCACTAAGGTGGGACAGAAATCTACACCAACATCCACCCAAGTCCTGGATCAGAGAAAATACCGGAAAGAGGCGGGTGGCCAGTGAAGATGCTCTCCCCTTAAGAAACTCAGAGCATGTGCCTCTGATGGCTGGTTCCCATGTGAATGCACCAGCCCTCTACCGCAGATACCGAGTGCCGTGGGCTCCACATGGATCGGGCCTATCTCTGTGTCTCCCTTAAGCCCTCCATCTGGAAAGCCTCTTAAGGAGGCAAAGAGGCCTACCATCGGGTCCAGTGAGCCATGGGGGAAGAGAGGCCACTTTCATGCTCTGTCCAGGGGAGATCCTACAATGGCTGGGGACAGGCCAGGGACTGTGATAGCCACAACCCCTTACTTACACAGCAACCTACAGTCTTGCTGGGCTCCTTCCAGTGCTCCAGTGTAAATAGTCAAGCAGGAAGTGGGTGCCACATGGCCATCACAGCTCGAGGCCAGAACCCAGACCTCCCTCCAAGCCCTGCTCAGAGCCTCTGACCACGAGAGTGAGGCAATTCCCTGTGCCTTCTAATGCCACATTAGATGGGCCTGATCTCTCATTGCCTTTCCCTCCCAACATCCAATCAGAGGAGCGAGAGAATAATCTTTATTAATTAAACAGCTTGGCCTACATAAAAATACAATGTGTAAATAGTACTAGGATTCTAAAACTTTGTGTGTGTGTGTGTGTGTGTGTGTGTGTGTGTGTGTGTGTGTGTGGCCAAGTGAGCAGTTTGGGATAAAATTATCTAAAGTTTAATTTCTCAAAATAACTTCTAATTAGTTACAATAAACAATGCTAAGTAGTCCTAAAATCCCAGCACCTAAACACAATAAAAATTTATCTTTTGCTGTGGACCAGGTGGCAGCCTTATCTGTCTCTCAAGGCCTCCAAGGTTGACCCAGTGTGGGGAGAAAGGAGAGAAGGCCGGAGGTCACTCCTGCCCAGTCCCACTGGCCAGAGCTTTGTCACCACTAGAGGGTTCAGGAAAACCACTGTGTAAGCATTTTGGTCCACTGGTCACAAGTACTAGTTCCCCTGTGTCCCTAGACGACTACTCAACACCACTGTGAGCCTGCAACGGTGACCCAGTGAGGCCAGGACACTAAATCTAGTGAGCACGGCCTTTACACAGACACTTGCCAACCTGGCATTGCGTTTCGTCGAATGCCAACCTGGCATTGCGTTTCGTTCATGACCCATGAACATGGTCACGGGCATTAGAACGCCCACATTGATGACAAAGGCCTGGGGTGAGAGGCTGAGCCCAAGGCTCCCTCACCAGGGTGGAGCCGACGTGTTAGCTGAGGACATGAGGCACAGACTCAACCCCACCACGTGCTGAGAGGCTTAGGAATCCGGTGAGATGGGGCCGCCTAAAGGAATGGCCTTAGAAATGACTCAGTGCAAGTCGGGGATACACGGGGGTCTAGACCAGGATGCTGGAGTGGCACAGAATGAACGAACAAAGGAACTAACTAACTAACTAACTACAGGGAAGACCAGGACCCCAGAAAGAGGACCCACCAACCATGCAAAGGACACTCTCTTTGGGTTGGGTTTGGCTGTTGGCTATGAGGCTGGAGGGCTCATTGGGGGCTCTGCCAGACCCCATGCTTAAGGCTGCAAGTCTGCCACAGGCCCCAGGCCCCAGGCTTACCCTTGGATCCCAGCTGGATCCACCTTCATGGGCTTGGACCCTGGACTGGGAAGCCCTGCAGTAAGGGATTCAGGGACTGTGGGCAGCTGAAGGTGCAGGGAGCTGGTGCTCAGACCCCAAAGCCCCTGCTTGCTTCAGGACACAGTGCCGTCCCACAGGGTACACCTGGTGACAGGCTCTCTAGGGAGACTAGGGAGAGCCAGCAACTCAGTGGTAAAGCAAGGTGTGGGGACCCGAGGAGCACACCAAATGCATTTGGAAGGGACGGGACACAGCATCACTCTGGAATCTGCTGGGAGAAACTTTGGGACCAAGTCCTTAGCAAAGACACAGCCTGGATCGGTGACTCATCTCAACCCCTTAGGGAGGGAAAGCGCCCCAGCCAAAAAGCAATTTGTCTCCAACTTCAGGTTGCCTTTCTTAATATCTGCATTTTAGACAGTAATAGCCGTGGTTACAGGCTTGTGTGATAAGGAAAGGGAGGATGTTCCCTGCTTGGCACTGAACTTCATTCTGATCTGTGTTATTTAAAATTCGGAGTGGTTCAGTTCCTGGTTGGGTGTCAGAGGCTAAAGCTTTTTAAGATTGATCTGAGGCCACAATCAGAATTACAGGAGATAAGGTAGCTTGAGTGATTGCTTTTTGAAACGTGTCTGCAATTTTCCAAGATGCTGCCGGTGGAAAATCTTATCATGTCCTTGCTAAGGAGCATTTCAGAAGTTGGTTCTTCAGACAGTCTCCCTCCAGACAGAGTGAAAAGTGAAGACTTCCCAGACAGCCAGCCTTTGATCAGCTTGGAGAGAGAGCTCAATTAGAGGGCGACATTCTCAGAACTATCACGAACCCTAAAACTGAGACGGTTGGGAGGAGTGCAGACATCCCAGGTCCCGCAGGAGGTCCCCACAGGGCTGTCATCTCAAACTGTGAAGGAAGAACCACCCCCCCTCACCCTCCTGGGACTCCTGAATCTACATCAGACCTTATTTTGTGCCACAAGCAATGGTATTATTGGCGGAGAGGATGTTCCCAGAACAAACCGGCGTGGTGGCCAAAATAGGTTTTACAATAATAATTATGACAATTACTCCCTATTCATTCGGCCTTCAGTGCTTACAAAGCACTAGCTCAGGCAGCCCGGTGAGGAGCAAAGGACAGAGGTTAATAGCCTTGTTTTTACAGGTAAGAAACCCGGGCCTCAGCCCAGGAGCTGCTTGAGTCCCACCTCAGTGACAATGTCACAATAATTACAAACCTCTAGAATTATTTTGAAATGTTTATATATATTCTAACTCCCATGAAATGGTCATAAGCGGACTCCACTCCCTGGCTATGAAATAATTCATAAATCACAACAACACCACTTACTCGGGACAGGCACTGAATCCGGTGCCATCCAGACATTAGCTCACGAAATCTTCAAAACACAGCACGTGACAGAGGGGGAAACTGAGGCTGGGTGAGGCAACCTAGTTCACATGCTTACTGTGGGTAAGCGGTGGCAGAGGAGTGACACCAGATATGTCTGCAGCACATACCTGTGAGGCTCCCGTGACAGCCCCACACCACCCCAGACCTAAAGCGTCATTGTTGCTTACCTTTTTGCAACGTGGGCGGGTCCTGGGAGTGAGACAACTGGATGGAGATGAACAGAAATCTTTGTCACTGTTGCTGCTGTTACCCTCATGGTCAGTCCCCTGGACCGAGCCGAGGCCTCCGGACCGCCGGGTGCCCTGCGAGCTGTTCCCAAGAGGGATCATTTTGCCCAGCGGGCTGCAGCCGCCTCTCCAGCGGGCAGAGGCTTGTGCCCTGGTTAGGCGGCTTGGAGGGTAGCTGTCCCTAGATTTCAGCCCCATGAAAGTTGAGAGGCCTGTCGCTTCCAATGTTTTGAGAAAGGAGGAGGAAGGGAAGATCACCGTCCTTTGCCTGAGGATGACAGAGGGACATTCCGGCTGAGGAAATGCTGGCCTGGCCCTAGACACATGAAGTGAGTAGCGTTCCGTCAGGGAGTTACCGTGGAAAGTTGGCAACTGACCATCGGGTGTGGGCAGCACCCTGTGAAGTATCTGACTACCCTTTTTTTTTTTTTTTAACTTTTATTAAATTTCCTTATTCTGATGCCAACATTACGAAGCAAACCATAAAGCTGCCTCACCACTCCATCCCACAGTGCAAGCTGTCACTGCCATTTCTGTATGCCTAGTAATGTGCAGGTTCTTGAGAGAGGGCAGTAACAGAAATTGGGGTGGGATCGTACTACAATTGTTTTTCTAGCACCTCCTTTTTTTACTTAACAATTCATATTAGAAGACTTTTGCATTTATCTCATTGTGGAAGGCTGTACCTGAAATAATTTAACCACTCCCCCGTTGATGGACAAGTAAGCTGCTTTCCACTTTTTTCCGTCAGGAAAACAATGCTTCGATGAGCATCATTATACGTGCATCTTTATGCATTTGTCTTTCCTTGGGACAAATTCTCAAAATTCACCACTAGGCTAAAGGGATATTTTATTTTAACATTATTTTAGAGATTGCAAAATTGCTTTCAAAAAGGCTTTATCAGGGGCGCCTGGGTGGCGCAGTCGGTTAAGCGTCCGACTTCAGCCAGGTCACGATCTCGCGGTCCGTGAGTTCGAGCCCCGCGTCGGGCGCTGGGCTGATGGCTCAGAGCCTGGAGCCTGTTTCCGATTCTGTGTCTCCCTCTCTCTCTGCCCCCTCCCCCATTCATGCTCTGTCTCTCTCTGTCCCAAAAATAAATAAACGTTGAAAAAAAAAAAAAAAAAGGCTTTATCAAATATCAAGCGTATGAGAATGCCCAGCGATGTAGAGAATTTTCTGTGAGCTTCTTTGCCACCCTCGTACCTTCTATGGTAAAGCATCTGTTGAAATCTTTTGCCTAACTTAAAACTGGATTGCTTCCTCATTATTAAATTTTGAAAATGTTTTGTATATTTTGGGCCCAAGTCCTTTATCAGACTCATGATTTTCAAATATTTTCTCATTCTCGGATAGTCTCATATTCTCATTTCTTTTCTTTCATAACTCATATTTTCCTTCTCTTAGTACCTTCTAAGGAACTGTTTTTATTTGAATGAGTCAAATTATCAATTAGTTGTTTCATGAAGTGAGCTTCTGATGTACCTAAGAAATCTTTGCCTAATCCAAAGTCATTAACATTTTCTACCAGAAGTTTCAGTCTTAGATTTTGCATTTAGGTCTATGATTCATTTCAGCATATTATTGTACATGATGTGAGCCATGGATCAAAGTTTATTACTTTTGCGTGTGAACATGAAATTGTTCCACTTCCACTTACCGAAGACACTTCCTTTCTTCACTGGATTGCTTGTGTGCCTTTGTCAAAAATCAGTTGTATATATATATGCATATATATACACATATACGTACACACACACACATATATATATATAACTTTTATGTGTATGTGTGTGTATAAATGCCCTGTTCTGTTTGATTAATCTACTTGTCTATCTTGATGCCAATATCATAACAGTTCTGATTACTATAACTTTATAATAAGTCTTGAAATCTGGCAGTATTAGGTATCCAACTTTGTTGCTGTTTCAGAGTTGTCTGGCTATTGGCAGGTCCTTTATATTTTAGAATCAGCTGGTCAATTTCTGCAAAACACCCACTGGGATTTTGACTGGGATTGTATTAAATCTAGAGAGCAATTTGGGGAGAATTGACATCTGAACAATGAATGGTCCTCTGACCCATGAACGCAGTGTCTCTCTCCATTTATTTATATCTTCTTTCATTTTCACTTATAGATTTTAATGAACAGATCTTAAACATCTTTTGCCATACTTACCCTAAGTATTTCATATTTTTGATATAAATTAAAAATGGTTTTGATTTTGAATTTCCAGTTGTTCACTGGTAGTATCTAGAAATATGATTCAGCTAAGTGCATTTCTCTTGTACCCTTGCAACCTTGCCAAAATCATGTATTAGTTCTAGTAACTCCAAACTAGTAGTTTAGTTTCTGTAGGTTTTCACCAGATTTTCTACATAGACAATGGGTTGTCTGTGAAAGAACTTTTACTTCTTTTTTTTTTTTTAATGTTTATTAATTTTTGAGAGAGAGAGAGAGAGAGAGAGAGAAATGGAGTGCAAGCAGGGGAGGGGCAGAGAGAGAGGGAGACACAGAATTCAAAGCAGGCTCCAGGCTCTGAGTTGTCAGCACAGAGCCTGACGTTGGGCTCAAACTCATGAATCGTGAGATCATGACCTGAGCCAAAGTCGGACGCTTAACCAATGGAGCGTCCCAGGCGCCCCTTACTTCTTCCTTTCCACTCTGAACAACTTTTCTTTTTCTCACATTGCTATAGCAGCTAGGACTCCAGTATAATATTTCATAGGAGGTAAGAATAAACACCATTGTCTTGACCCTGGTCTTAGGGGAAGAACTTTTAGTATGGTATTAGCTTTTAGTTTTTTATAGATACCCTTTATCAGGTTGAGGAAGTTGGTTTTATCCCTAATTTGTTGACATTTTTTTTTTATAAGATATTATCTCATCTTCATTTTTATTTTTATTAATTTTTTTTTCAACGTTTATTTATTTTTGGGACAGAGAGAGACAGAGCATGAACGGGGGAGGGGCAGAGAGAGAGGGAGACACAGAATCGGAAACAGGCTCCAGGCTCTGAGCCATCAGCCCAGAGCCCGACGCGGGGCTTGAACTCACGGACCACGAGATCGTGACCTGGCTGAAGTCTGACGCTTAACCGACTGCGCCACCCAGGCGCCCCTAATTTGTTGACATTTTTAATCAGGAATGGATGTTGAATTTTTTTCAAATGTTTTTTCTATGTCTACTGAGATGATCTTATCCTTTTTCTACTTTATTAATACGGTGAATTATAGTTTGCCAGTTGTTCCTTATATATTTTCCTTTTTATATGTTGTTTGATGTGCTAAATTCTGGCTGAGAATTTTTGCCTCTATGTTTCTGGGGGATCTTAATCTGTAATGTCCTTTTCTCGTAATATCTTTGGCTAGTTATATGTCAAGATAAAGCTGGCCTCATCAAATGCATTGGAAAATAGGCCCTCTTTCTTAATTAAAAAAAAAACAACAACCCTGTGGATAGTATCGGTATTATTTTTTTTAAGTATTTGACAGAATTGAGTAATAAAGTCATCTAAGCCTAGAGTTTTCTTTGTGGGAAGTTTTTAGCTACAAATTCCATTTCTTTGCAAGATATGGGGCTATTTCGCTATTTCTTCCTAAGTGAGCCTCAATAGTTTGTGTCTTTTTTGGCTCATTTCATCTAAGCTGTCTAGTTAGTAGCATAGTGTTGTTCTTAATATTACCTTATCCTTCTGATATCTGAAGAATCTTCAATGATGTCACCGCTGTCATTCCTGCTATTGGTAATCTCTTTTTTTTTCCTGATTAGTGTGACTAAAAGCTTATCAATTGTATTGATCTCCTTAAAAAACAAGCTTTTGGTTTCATTGATTTTTCTCTATTATTTTTCATTTATTTGTAACCACTCTGATCTTCATTTGTTTCTTTCTTTTACTTTGGGTTTCACTTGCTCTTCTTTACGTACTTTCTCAAGGTGGAGGCCTCAAAGGCCTTTCTTTCCAAATATCAGCCCTGAGTGCTATCCCTTAGCCCTTAAGCACTTCTTGAAAAGCATTTCACAAATTGTTATACGTCGTGTTTTTGTTTTTATTCAGTACAAAGTACTTTTTGATTTTTTTTCTTTTTTGACCTATGGATTATTTAGAAGTATGTTCATGGGATGTCCACATAATTTGGGGATTTTCCAGAAATCTTTCTGTTATCTCCCCGTCCCCCACCTCCACCCAGTGCCCGCACAGTGCTGGGATCAAAGCCGGGCTCTTGACTCGTGGAGGCGAGGGATGTGGGCGGCCCAAAGCCAATGCTGAAGGTCTCTTGCTGCGGTAGGAACCACACTGGGATTCACAGAGTGAGCCAAAGTCACGGCCTGGCGCTCCGTGACGGCGTCTTGCACACAAAGTTGGTCAGCAGCTGCTATCACATATGAGAGGCAAGGCGCTCCTGCGTCAGCCAGGGCTGGGCGCACCTCCCAGCCCGCCCCTGCCAGCAGTGGGACAAGGAGCTGGCTGCTCTACCTCTCCAACTTCCAGCTGCTCGTCCAGGAAGATGGGAATAGTAGTACCTGCCCCATGAGGCCTCCAGATTTAAACCAACAATCCAGCGTTGATTAAACAAAGAGCCGGGAACATAGAACCCGCTCCCCAAACAGTAGCTATTACTGCTTTTCTATTTAGCTGGAATAAAAAGTAATGTCAGTGTCAACAATATTACTCCCATTTTATGGGTGACAGCTATTGAGGAACAGAGGAATAAAGCAAAGTGCCCAGTTACTGAAACAGCAAACACCAGAGATCATCCCATTAGCCAGTGATGGATCTTGTCCACGCCCTCTAATGAGCACGTCTCCCCATGCAGGGGCTGCACTCCTAATTTACTCCCAGTAGCTCCAGATTCTCTAGCAAGAAAGTAACTGATAATTTAGTTACAACAGTTACCAGCTGGTTCTCTGGTCTATTGCTGTAATTTCTCTAAAGCAAAGACATTGTCCTGCCTTCACGTGGCTTCTGTGAGAAAAGGTACATCCATGTATCTCCCCTCAGCGTGAGACGCCAGCAGCCATGCAGAGGCTCCAGCCACCTGCATTCCTGTTACACCCAGGAATTGCCTGGACAAGATGGCGTGGGGAGATGAACACTCTGTGAGCACACACAGGAGTCGGGGGCTGGGGGTGGCATGATCATGCCCCTCACCTGGGCAAACACAGATGCAAGCGTGCTTTACTATGTTGCAGACACTGCCGTAATGCCTTCCCGGGATTCGTTCTTCCAATGCTCACAACAGCCCCACAAAGTACTGTTATCATTCCTATTTCACGAATGAGGTTTTTGTGAGGTTGCACAGAGAGGTTAAGCAATTTGTCCGAGGTCACACAGCCACTAAGTAACTGAACCAGGATTTAAGCCCAGACAGGTACGCTATGGAAATGGAATTTAAAATAAGTTTTGCGAAGGGGCGCCTGGGTGGCACAGTCGGTTAAGCGTCCGACTTCAACCAGGTCACGATCTCGCGGTCCGTGAGTTCGAGCCCCGCGTCAGGCTCTGGCCTGATGGCTCAGAGCCTGGAGCCTGTTTCCGATTCTGTGTCTCCCTCTCTCTCTGCCCCTCCCCCGTTCATGCTCTGTCTCTCTCTGTCCCAAAAATAAATAAACTTTGAAAAAAAAAAATTTTTTTTTAAAATAAGTTTTGCGTGGAGAGAGCAAAAAATGTATAGTCAGAGCCACACGCAGTCTTAAATAAACAAATCTGAACATGAACAAAATGAAGAAAAGTCACAGCAGAGATTAGTCGTTAACAGAGAGAGGGAACAAAGGGAACAAAGGAGGCCCTGCCTAGTGCTGGGGGGGGGGGGGGCAGGGAGGAAGGGCTAGAGTAAAGGTGATTGTGACAGTACCCATCTCGAGCAGGACCTCCTGAACAGGAATCTGGTGTCTCAATGCTCCCTAAGAAGTGGGAGTTACTGTGCCATTGTCCAGATGTGGAAACTGAGGTTCAGAGAAGTTAGGTGTTCTGCCTGAGGTCACACAGCCCAAAAGTTCAGGGTTGAGACCCAAACCCAGAGTACCTGTCCCTGCACCTCATGGTCTTTCCCTGCGTCTTCTAGCCTACCAGATTTCAGCATTGGAGAGTAGGGTGGGCCCACCCCCTGTCATGTACATACACAGATACCCCAGGCACACGGCATGATCTGTGCTGGGTACCTCCTGTGTACTAGCTGACTCCCACTGAACAAGAAATAAAATCCCACCTTCTGGGAGGGGGCAGAACCGGACTCATAGAGCTGTTGACCTCCCATGTCACTTCAGGGACAGCTACATACAAGAAGCCAGCCCCAGTGACAGCCTTCCTCTCCCTGACCCTCAGAACCTAAACCTTGTGCCCCAGAAAGGCTGCAGATGGCTGCATTAGAACGGGGTGGGGTGAGGGGGGTGGAAGGGGGTAATAATGGGGGCCTTCCTCCCTGCTCCAGATATGCATTTCTGTGCCTTAATGAAGGAGTAACACCTCCAGGCCGTCTCGGCCCTGCCTGGGGGCAGAGTTCTTCCAACCACGTGTGTAAACCCTAACGTCCACCCCAGTCCACCGGGAACCCCGTGCAGGCTCCTGCTGGGGCCTGATCCTGAAGTCCCACCCTCTCTCTCCAGGAGCCCTGACCACAGGAAGGAACCCTTCCCCTGCCATCTCATGCCTCCCGTGTTTGTGTTTGTCTCTTTATTTTAGGGATTTATTTCTCTACAAGGGACCCGGGTGACTGAACTCCTTCCTGGCCCCGAGGACACAGGGAAGCACCTCTTTGAGATCAGCCCAGGTAGGCGTGAGCACCTGTAGGCTCTGTGCTGGGGCCGGCCCTGGGGGCCCCGCTGGGGGTGTCACCGCACCTCTGGCCTAGAAGGGCCGATCTCCTTCAGGATGCTCCTCCATGTAGGAACATCAACGCTGTTGCCAAGCCCTACTCAGAAATTTGGGACACATCTAGAGGATATTGCAAATTTGGGGGCGTATCAGAAAATCCGGTCAATTGTCTGGGTAATTAGCTTTTGGAAATTGGATTTTAAAATTCACCATAAGCACAAGGGAAACCAGGCAACGGGGATATCTTAGGACGAAGGTCTAAACACAACAACTGGATCATATGAAAATAAGTCCAGGGAAAACCCACTAGCACAGATACAGAGCCTTAAAATAAGCTTTATCATGAATCTCAAAACAGAATTGAGCTGTGGTGGGAGGAAGGGGAATATTTTAATCCAAGGAACAGCTATGGTGTTGGCAGCTACAAATTTTTTTTTTTTTAAATTCCCAGTTTTCAAATGTGATCGTTATTGAACTAGTAGATGTGTCTCAAAGATGAGCCCGTCTGCTTCCAGAAGGGCTGGTTCCGCAGTCGGGTGTTTTGGGTAGCCTGGCCTCCCCCAGAAACAGAGCTTGAGACCAGGCTCCAAGCTGTTTATTCAGAGGGGATTCCCAGAAAGCAGGGGGGAGGGAACAGGGAGGGAGGAAAGCCATTCCGGGTGTGCTAGTGAGTGGATTGCTGCTGTGGGGACCCAGGGTTCAACTCCAGGGGTGGCTGTGGGGACTGTGGGGAGCAGGCCTCAGAGGTGTCCCGCCCATGAAGGGAAGAAGCTGGGGGCTACCCCCCTTAGTTCCACCAGCTGCTTCCCGGGAGCTAACTCTGGCATCTCTGGCCTGCCCTATGCATGGTCAAGCTCCCTGCAGACAGAAGGCTTCTGGGAGCATTGCAGGCACTTGAGCGAAGAGGCCACCCGCATGGATGAGAGCAGTGAGACCCGGGGTTCTGGGCAGGGAATCGGCTGCAGACACCTAGTCATCACATGCCTCCAGTGTGCCGTCCAAATTTAGACTTCCTTCTGGGAAGTCGTGGCTGTGAACTCAGTGTGCTCGGGTCTCCCTGGGCTCTGTGAGCCAACAGGTTTACCGTCTCCGAGCAGCACGGCCACCCCACCAGTCTGATGAGGTGGCCTGACTATCTGCTATACACCAAGGCTCTCAGCCCAGGCTCAGGCCAGCCAGCAGCGGCCCTCGGGGAGCAGCAGTGAGTGCCACCAAGCCCGGGGCAGGGACCTGTTCACCCTTGCTCTGTCTTTACTGGGAATTCCAGAAGACACAGGCAGAAGGCAACAGGCAGGAAGCCCCTCCCCAAGTTCATGCCCTATATGCAAAATGCAAGTATCCCTGGTTTCATTTGGCGTTTCCTACGTGGGCATTGAATATACTGCAAAAACCTTGGTACTAAAACTGCACATTAGAAGGTGGCAACTGAGGGGTCCCGGAGTGTGGAGTGGAAAAGAGGGGCTTGGTTGGCCATGGAACAGGGGTAAAGGCTTCTGCAAAGAAGATAGAAATGAAGAGGGCAGGGAGGTGGAGGGCCCTGCCATCTGAGGAAGGGGAAGCTGGGCATGGAAGGGAGGCCTGGGGGAGGGGCCAGGGGACCTGCGCCTGGGAATTAGGGAGGAAGCAGGTGAGGCTGGAACTGAAAGGTGGAGGAGATCCACACACCCTAGCCATGAATTCACAAAAGCACTGAGCGTGTGCCCCAAGGACTAGATGGGGAAAAATCACCAGTGTGCAGGCTCTTTATCTGGGTCAGAGCTATTTACAAGGATTTCTTTCACTCTGGAGGGGAAGAAGACCTGTTTGCCACGTAAGGTAACATTCACAGATTCTGGGAATTAAGAAGCAGACGTGTCTAGGGTGCCTGGGTGGCTCAGTCGGTTAAGCGTCCAACTTCGGCTCAGGTCATGATCTCACGGTTTGAGAGTTCGAGCCCTGCATCAGGCTCTGTGCTGACAGCTCAGAGCCTGGAGCCTGCTTCGGCTTCTGTGTCTCCCTCTCTCTCTGCCCCTCCCCTGCTTGTGCTCTGTCTCTCTCACTCTCTCCCAAAAACAAATAAACATTTAAAAAACTTTTTAAAAAACAAGCACACATATCTGTGGGACCATTATTCTGCCTACCACAATGCTCAAAACATCCCCCCAAGGGAGGAGTACTTTTTTTTTTTATTTGAGAGAGAGCACATGCACACACATGTGGGGAAGAAGAAGATGCAGAGACAGAGGGAGAGACAGAATCCACTCTGTTGGCACAGAGCCCCACGCGGGGCTTGATCTCATGACTGTGAGATCATGACCTGCTGACTGAGCCACCCCAGGACATAGTTTATTTGATTTTAAATAAAAGTTGAAAATTTTATTTAAAAAGACACTGGGGGTTAGAGAGGATATGACTTGCCCGAGGACACACAGCCAGATGGTATTAGGGGGTCAGGGCTGGCCCCCTGGGCACAGAGCTGCTATCCAGCACTGGCACCTGGTACAGGACCTAGTGTCTTTCCACCTGGGCACAGGAGGTCTAGGGATGCAGTTATAAAAAGGCAGGGCCCCTCGTAGCCCTGTAGCCCAAGCCCAGCAGTGGTCTAAGCACCGGATTCAGCCGGTCCCTAGAGCCACCCATCACTGCCCTCTTGCATTTGCACACGCTGCCCTCCTGAAGGCCGTGGGGCAGGCCAGGGGTGAGAGTGAAGGCAGCTGTGAGGCCGCTCAAGGAAAGCAGGTTGGTGGTGGGCAGTGAGGGGTCCAGCCAACCTTTGTGGGGCACTGCGCAGGAAGGGCTCAATCGTCTCCGTTGGGCAAATCATTTTGGCTGCAAAAGGCCAGGTGGGGCTCGTGTCCACCACACCCGCTGTCCCAGAGGGGGAAACGCTTGACAGCTCTTGGAAATGTGGTAGAACCCAAGTATAACCATGCATAAGAATATCTACATGAATTTTAAGTTAGACTTCTATTTTTGTTCTTCAACGGTAGGAAAAGTCACAACTTTTCATCAGGATAGAATTGAAAGTAAACAGAAGAGGAAAAATTATACAGTGAGTGCCCTCTAGTGGAGAAACCTGCCAATTACATGACAGGCCTTACAGGCCCTCCTACCTACTCACCCTTCCACCCTCACCCCACCCCCATCCCTGCACATTTCAGCGAGGCCACACCACTGATGGTTGCCGTGTGCCCACAGTCGCTAAGTGCTGGGACTGCAGCATGAGGCACCTCTAAACCAGAGCCCCACTCTGCACCAACACTCCTGGCTCCTGGGTCTCCTTCCCACCTGGTCTCTTCTGCCCAGACAGTTAGTTGCCTGGCCTGATGCTGTGATTTGGATTAAGAAAGATAAATAGGCAGACAGATGGATAGATATTTATATACTTGATGTTCGCCCTGGTTCCTGGCACAGAGCTCCTAAAACCCTTGGAATTTCCTAAGTAAAGGTGCCCTTTGTTATGTTAATGAGGTGACTTTGGGATAGCCCCTCCTTTGAGACTGGTTTAGAGGGGAACCAACCATACCTATGTAATGAAGCCTCCATAACAAAACAAAAAGGAGAGGGTTTGGACACCGTCCAGGTTGGTGAGAACGTGGAGATTTGGGGAGAATGATGCGCTTGGAGAGGGCACGGAAGCTCCCCAACTCTTCCCACATACCTTGCCCTATGCAGCGATTCCACGTGGCTCTTCCTGAGTTATATCTTTGTATAATGAACCAGTGATCCAGAAACGAAAAGGTTTCTCTGAGTTCTGTAAGCCGCTCTAGCAAATTAATCAAAGCCAGGGAAGGGGTTGTTTGGACCTATGGCCCATTGGTCAGAAGCACAGATGACCGCGTGGCCTTGCAGGCGGCATCTGCAGCGGGGAGGCGGAGCAGTCTTGTAAGACTGAACCCTTAACCTGTGGGATCTGACATTTTCTCCAGGTAGATAGTGTGAATATAGAGTTCAGTGGTAGGATGCCCAGCTGGTGTCGCTGGGCGACGTGGAATTGGTGACCGGAATTTCACCTGGCAAACCCCACCGCCTCCCAGCCCTTTGAAAACTGTCTGCCCCTTGCAGACTTGATCTCTCTGGGCTCCCAGTGCTGGCAAAGGGGGCCTCTGCTCCCAGGCCATGTTTAGGCCTCCCTCTAGATACGCAGGAACAGAATGGAGCCAGGAGTGGAGAGGCCTCCTTTGGTACTGTGGACAAAAGGGTTGCTAAATCCACAAGACGCTTGTGTCTGATAGAACGAATTAGGTAATCAATAAAGCAGTGCAACGTGTCTCAGATATTCTTCTTCCGGTATTAGCACAGTGTTGCCAAAGGGAGGCAGGACAGTTGTCTACAGGGATTTAGATGGGAGCCTCAGATCTTTCTGGTGACTAACTGACGGGCCACCATGTCTCCTCCATCACTGGGTGTGTCTTTCAAGAGTCCCGATTGCAGGTGAAGCCAGCTCAGGCTAACTCAGGCAAAGGGAGAACTGGCCAGAGGTTGTGGGGCCACACAGAATCTTCTGGAAGCTGGAGAGCTACCCGTGGAAGAGGCAGGCAGCAGGGCGGCTCAGTGGTCCTGGAGGCAGGAACAGAAAGCAGATCAGGACTGTGTGCCGGAAAGGTTGAATCTCCGCTGACCCCTCAGTCCTGGAGTCATTTGTTCAAGTCCAGAGTCTTGGTGTTTGTGTTGAGGCCATGGACCTATGCCTGGTGACACTAGAGTGGTAAGGAAAGGCCCATCCACCTCCAGCACCCAGACAGACCCTCCCACTGAAGCTTCCCACAGTGGAAGCAAGGGACTCTAATGCCTTCAGGAAGGGAGGGGAGGTGACAGGTGACAGTCTCCACCAAATACACACTGCACCAGACACAGTCTATGGTTCTGTTTTTTCTGAGGGCTGAGTGTCACATCATTGGCCTTGGCCCTTTCTGCACAACCACACCGGGGCCCCAAGATGGGGTGCCTGTGCGGGCACATTTCCTCCTGGGGGTGCAAGGACCTCAGCATGTGGGGCTAGGGATAGGCCCTTGTGGGACAGGAACAGTAACTGCCCTGAATCTGAGAGAACAGAAGGAGGAAAGTGCTGTCTTCTTGAGCGGGAGGTCTTGGAGGGTATAATGGCTGCTCTAAAGTCTGGGCCCAGTTCCCATGGCAGAATGCCTGTCTGCTTTGGGCCCACAGACTATCTTTCTCAAGATAAAGTGCTGGAGACTTCGGCGGGAGCCACCCAGTTCAGAGGTCGGCAGGCACTCCACTCTCCCACGGAGCTGGTGGACTGCCTCCCCCCAGCTCCCCAACACCCTGCGGGCTGTCAGCCTGGGTGGGGGCTGCCTCCGACCTCTTGGGTTTTCAGCTCTAACCAGGAGTTGAGGGCTGAGGTATATGCAGTGTGAGCAGTGGCCCCACATGGAAATCAGGGAGACGTGGTCAGTCGTGCCCACACGTGCCAGGGATGCAGCGGCTGGTGTGTGCATGCAGAAAGGAAGGTCCAGGGAGGAGTCAGGACACCGAGCCCAGGCACCGTCTCCCTTCGTGCCTGTTTTCTGCACTCTCCCAGCGGGACATGCATGTCCCCGTGGCATCTGGCTCTAGCCAGCCTTCAGCTGGTAGGAGAGATGACTAAACCCACAACTGTAATTTAGTTAGAAAGAGCACCAGGGGTCGTGACGGGTGCGTCGCAAGGACCAGGCAGGAGATGAGGAGGGTTCATCTTTGCCACCACCTATGCTACTCTCGACACCCTCACCCCACCGGTGTCCGCAGAAAAGACCACTCTGCCCCAGGAGGAGCAGGATGAGAGAACCTGCTGACACACTCACAGGGACCCAGCAGGAGGCAACTCAGAAGCCTGGCCGCTCAGAGCCCAGCCGTGATTCATTCTGTGCAGTTATAAGTTCATGTGCCAAGTTCTCAGTGAAGGGGTCCGGACCACGCTCAACGTCTCTGCAGTGGGTCCAGACCCAGTTGGTCCAGACCCAGCTCAGCCCCTGACTCGCTGAGGCAGGTTTCCTCCCTTCTCTGGGTCTCCATTTCCCCACCTGTATGATAAGAGGGCTGGTCTTGGTGACCTCCAAGGTGCCACCCAGAAAGAATGGGCTCTGGCAGTTTCTCATGTCTGCACAGGGTCTTTGAAGCCACTCTGGGCACTGAGCTTGCGGCTGCCTGTCCCTATCCGGCATGCAGCTTGGAGCAGTTAGAACTGCCACCCGCTATCTCTGAGGCCTGACCTTGAAACGAAGCCAGCACACACAGATTAGCCTGTGGAAGGAGACTGATACCGGGCTCCTGACATCCACAGAGCATCGCTCACCCCATTAGCCGCCTCCTGAGCGGGATGCCGATCTCAGCCTATCTCGGCACCTGGTACCAGCCAGACTGCGTATCAGCCTGACCTCGCGCGGCCCCGCTGAGTTTGCCTGCGGCGCGCCAGACGATGGGTAAAGACTAGAAATGAAATCAGATGAGAAGTTCACAGGCGCTCTTCACCCCTGGGAGCGGGAGAATCAGCAAATCCGAGAGGGGTTGCTTGGACTTCCTGCTTTGTGGTCTGGCCCTCCTGTCTTTTAACCTCACTTTTCCCAACTAAACACAGGACCAGGTGTGGGAAACTACCTCCGGTGTCCCTGGAAATAGAAGCCCTTGAAGAGGAACGTGCAGTTCATTCTTTTGGCCAAAGTCAAGCTCCAGGGCAGCTCTGTTCCATAGAAACGTAATGCAAGCCACATTGGTAATGAAATGAACAAGCCCGTTGCTCAGTTACACTAGCCGCGTTTCCAGTGTGCGACAGCCATATGCGTGTGGCGGACCTGCATTGTCCAGTGAGTGTCAATGAGGAGGGGACTCAGTGAAATCCTGGCATAGAACAGGTGCTCAGCGAGCGCCCTCCAAATGACAGAGAAGTGGGGAGGGAGGAAGAAAAATTGAGGGAAAAGCCTAGGCTTTGGAGTCAGACAGACCCAGATTCATATGTCAGCTCTGCTGCTCACTAATTTGGAGAACTTGGACCAATAATTTAAATTCTCTTGAGTCTCCTTTTCATTATCCGATACAGAAATAAAACTACCTACTTGGCAAGATAGCTGTGGCCATCAGGTGAACTAAGACCTATAGATGTGCAGGGGACCCTTCCCCCACCCTCCACTGTGTCTTCCTTGCCTTCCTTCTCTCTCTCTTTCTTCCTCGTTCTCTTGCTTTCTTGCTCTCTTTCTTTCCTTCTTTCCTTCCTTCCTTCCTTCCTTCCTTCCTTCCTTCCTTCCTTCCTTCCTTCCTTCCTTCTTTCCTTCTTTCTCCCTCACCTCTTATCTGCCAAATACAAGCAAGCTTCAAATAAGATTTCAAATTTCTTTAGTCTGTTGTTTAAAAAAAAAAAAAAAAAAGTAGGGACCCTAGCTCTACAGCAGTGTGTACCAGAATCCCCTGGAGGGCTTGTTAGAACCCAGACTGCTGCGCTCATCCCCAAACTTACTGGTTTCAGAATTCTGGGGCGGGGCCTCAGAATCTGCATTTATAACCATCTCCCGGGTGATGCCGATTGATGCTGCTGACCCAGGAACCACCCTCTGACAGGTCAAAAGAGAGCTCACAAAAGAAAGGAATAAACTCCATATTTAATACCTTCAATGGCACTGTTTTCCTGCTTTTTAAAGCAGAGCCCTGCATTTTTATTTTGCATTGGGCCCCACTAATTCTGCCACCAGTCTGGAGGACAGTGGAGGGGGAACTTCAGGGGTAAGGAGCCCAGAGGCTGTGCTTACAGAGATGAGTCTGGAATGAAGAAGGTGACATCCGGGGCCATGTTTAATTCTGGCACCACACTAGGACAGACTTATGCAAACAGGGCTGTCCCCAACACAGGAGGAGGCTGGAGGCCACCACACTTACCTGCAGCTCTGAGCTCTCCGCCCCAACCCCCCCTCCACAGTAAGCTTCTTTTTTTTTTTTTTTAATCTTTTTTTTTCAACATTTATTTATTTTGGGGACAGAGAGAGACAGAGCATGAACGGGGGAGGGGCAGAGAGAGAGGGAGACACAGAATCGGAAACAGGCTCCAGGCTCTGAGCCATCAGCCCAGAGCCTGACGTGGGGCTCGAACTCACGGACCGCGAGATCGTGACCTGGCTGAAGTCGGACGCTTAACCGACTGCGCCACCCAGGCGCCCCCCACAGTAAGCTTCTTCATGATAAAGAGTTCAAAAGCCAGACCCAGTACTTACTAGCTACGTGATCTTGGGCAAGTTGCTGACTTCTCTGTGCCTCAGTTCCCTCATGCACAAAATGCAGATAATTTAAGTATCTACAGATTGGGTCGGGAATGGGGGTGAAGGAATTGGGTGAGACTATGAAGGGGTAGCAGAGAAAGACCCACGATGATGGTTAGTTGAGTATCTTAACTGTGGTGATGGTTTCATGAAGGTACATGTGCAATAAAATTGCATAGTGCCCCCCTCAACACACACACACACACACACACACACACAATCAGCTCTGTGGATTGTCCCAAGGTCACTTTCCAAGTTTTGGTATTGTGCTAGAGTTATGTAGGATGTTCCCATGGGGGACTGGGCTGGGGGAGGGTGCACCGGGACCTTGATGTATATTTCTTTGCAACTTCCTGTGATTCGAGAATTATTTCAAAATAAAAAGGGTTTTCCAAGTACCTACTTACCCCACAGTGTTGTAACATTGTGCACCTGTAACTTAGGATAATACCTGTGTTGAGTACATCATGAAGTTCAACAAGTAGTATGACAGGGCATCTGGAAAACCAAGAAACAGAAGATAAACTTATTTTTTTAAGTAGGTTGGAAACCTTTCCAACTAACACATTCAGTGTGCTTTTCTTCAGCCACCAGACACCTTTTGAGGTAAAATTTGTATTTTAAAATTGAAATTTAAAGCAATGGCTCCAGTTCTCTAGCTTTTAAAAAATACAACAATAGTACCTTCTCTGAATTTTGTCATTTTTTTGTGTGTATTTGTGGTGTATTTGTTGCTTGACAACTGGGCCCGTTGTTTCTTAGAAGTGTTTCACCTGAAAATACATCGAGATTATTATTTGAAGGTTTGCCAGTGGTTTACTTCTACACCGCCTGACTTTGCAGACACCTGTGTGTGACAGTCACCCGCCTTTGGTGACCGTTCACAGGTCTGCCCGGCCTCTGTATGGTTTGTCCCTTGCACATCTGGCCGTAGACCAGCAATGGGCACATGTTTGCCGACTGAATGAAAGGCCACTCACCAAGGAAGACTTTCTAATTCCTCCGACTGTAATTGATCATGTTCCTGGGGCAGCAGTAGGTTCCTTATGTTAGTATTTTCTTCAGGACAAAGCAACATGAGATTCTTAAAGTGATTGAGTTTCTTTTTCGAAAGGCAGGTGAGAAGGGCACTCTACAGTGTATTGGCCCAATCTTCCTGACACCCTGCCAGGTGGACATTACATCCCTGATGTACAGATGCAGAAACTGGCACAGAGGGGCAGCTTATCCAAGGTCGCACAACTAATACAAAGTAGAGTCCAGGGTCTATCCAGGTGGGTCCCACTCCAAGTCGTACCCTTAGCAGGCTGCAGCAGGAGCCCAGGCAGGTGCTGGGTACCACGGCTCTGAGACATGGAGGGGCCCAGACAGAAATTCCTCAGAGAGAGATACACGCACCAGATAGGGCAGGGGCGATGTGCAGGAGGAGGCGTGCTCAGTGCCAGCTCAGAACAAAGATGTAGATAAAATTCTTTACAAGTGATCTCAGCTAGACTAAATCTCGAGATAAATTAGGATGAGGGGAGGAATGTGGCAGGGGATTAGTGGGTGGGGAGGTTGGACGGCCCAGGTCACCTCTGAAAAGCCAAGCCCAGTGAGTCTTCAGCTTAGGAACTTTCTTAGACGAAAGGTCACCCTTAAGTCCAGGTCCTTCCTACACAAGGTGTGGTTGGTGGACCCACTGCATCAGCATCACCTGGGAGCTTGCCGGGAATGCAGATTCTCAGGCCCCACCCGGAACTCCTGAAGCAGAATATGTGTGATGGCAAGCTGTCCTGGATGATTTGTGTGCACATTCAAATGCGGGAAGTGCTGCTCTCCAGCAGACCACTGTTCGTGCTACCCAGCCATGGGCCATGAGCTTCTGCAGGCAAGGATTGCACTTGTGACCTCAGAGCCTGGTGCCTGGCTTTTGAAGGTGTTCGATAAGTTAAACCAATGAAGAAGTACTAATTCAAAAGCAGGAAGAGAGCAGGGACGCCTGGGTGGCTCAGTCGATTCAGCGTCCCACCTCTTGGTTTCGGCTCGGGTCACGATCTCAGTGTCCATGAGTTCGGGCCCCACGTCAGGCCCTGCACTGACGGTGTGGAGCCTGCTGGGGATTCTCTCTCCCTCCCTCTCTGTCTGCCCCTCCCTTGCTCATGCTCTCTCTGTCTCTCAAAATAAAAAAATAAAAAAGCAGGAAGAGAGCAGAAAGCAGTGGTAGAGAGAGGCAGACAATGACAAGAAACTGAATCTAGCTCTTGGGCTACAAACCGAGGGACAGACCGAAGCCAATTACCCATGAGCTGATTCTGGCCCATAGGAAGTATTTTGTTTGGCTCATGAAATATTTCTAAAAGCAGAAAAAAAAAAAAACAACTTGTGGAAAACATAGATTTCTATAGAGTAAATGTGGGTCTGCTTTCTCTGTATAAACAATTAGCAGGGGCTCAATACCAGCTCCCTCTTAGAGCTTGAGTGATCTCCGTTTGGCCAGAATCCCCACCACTCCCTACTATGCCTCCACCTGTTTCCTCAGTTCATCTTACATGCCTGATCTCTCTATAAAGGTTTGCATCTCTGAACCCTAGTGTGGCTCATGATAAGCTCAAACCAAAGATGGCTAGCAAGTGATCACTGTATATTGGCCGAATCATTCAATACCTCCAGTTATTTGTCATGTGGGGTTGGGGTTAAGGGTGAGGTGTTCTGTCACACTGTCTGAGATCCAGTCCCGTCTCAGCCTCTCCCCAGGTCTGTGGTCCTGAGTGAGTCACACAACCCCTTAAAGTTCAGGCTCCTCATCTGTGAAATTGCCTCCATAAAAGCAGCTCTGGGGAAAGCATTTGGTATCCTACCCGGCACATGGTCAGCAGTAGCTAATTAGTAGGACATTAGTCGCTGCAGCTCCGGAGAGAAATAACACACAGGTATGCAGGTACTTACTCCCTGCCTTTCTAAAATTTCAACATTAATTATGTTGATTATTAATTCGTGATTATGTTAATTACCAGTATTTCCCATATAAAGGTGTGCATAATACCTAAATTGTTAAGATTCAGTGAGGCTAAGTATTTTATACCCTTGAAAATGTGTACATATCAAAAGCATGAAATAAAAACATAAACCTATGAAATATATGCACTAAAGACATTGCCCCTCTAATATAAATTATTAGGTTAAATTAATAAAATATTCAAAAATAACAGACCAAACCCTATAAAATAAAATTTTAATAATGAACACTCGAAATACTCTTTAATGCTATTCTTTTTTTTTAATTTTTTAATGTTTTTTTTTTTTTTTTATTTTTGAGAGAGAGAGAGAGAGAGAGCGTACGCAAGCAAGGGAGGGGCAGAGAAAGAAAGAAACACAGAATCCGAAGCAGGCTCCAGGCTGAGCTGTCAGCACAGAGCCTGATGCGGGGCTTCAACTCACCAACTATGAGATCATGACCCTGAGCCCAAGTCAGACGCTCAACCGACTGAGCCACCCAGGCGCCCCCTTTGACGCTATTCTTGAATCATGAGCCTGTTTTTGTGTGCATGTTTTCTAGCTGTCATGAAATTTTTCACTCTGCCCTGTGAGGAGAGTGTCCCAGGCTAAATTTCAAGCTTAACACCCAATATTACCCTTTCAGTTCTTCATCCTCAAGCAATCCGTCTCTCACTCGATACTTTTGAGATTTTTCTTTTTATCCCCCCTTTTGTTGTTCTTAGCAGGTCCTACATCTTTTCATCGATTGGGAGCTCTGGTTTTATTTCTTCTATTTGTTTGCTTTTAAAGTTTATTTATTTATATTGAGAGAGAGAGCCAGGAAGGGGGGAGGGACAGAGAGAGAAAAATCCCGAGCAGGCTCCATGCTGTCAACGCAGAGCCCAACACAGGGCTTGACCTCACACCCTGGGATCATGACCTGAACTGAAACCAAGAGTTGGACGCTCAACTGACTGAGCCACCCGGGTGCCCCAACTCTGGTTTTATTTCAAAGAAACAGTTTCTGGATTGCCTTCACTTTCTCCAGTGTTCTCCTGGGTAGGTAGAGATTTGAATGCATTAGGTCGATGGGTTGCCTGGAGCAGTTTCCAGGCTGTTGCGTTTGAACGCCACTGGTTTGGAAGGTGTTTGAACCAGAACAAGGATTTATGTTGCAGTAGAGGCACCTTGGTTTTCTTCCTCCCCTGTGGATGATGGAGAAATAGAAAAACATTTTCTAAACAAGTTTACCTTTACTGGATCCAAATTCTACTGTAGTATATCCCCGAGTGTAAATTATCCTGAAATATATGTGTGTGTGTATGTGTGTGTGTATCCACACACACATACACACACACACACACACATATATATATATCTCATAAATATATATATATCTCACAAAAATACCCATAGTTCAGCACTTTTTTTAAAGCATGTTATTCTGTTACACTATATGTTCACTAACTTGGATTTAAATTTTAAAAATTTGGGGGCACCTGAGTGGCTCGGTTGGGCGTCCAACTTTGGCTCAGGTCACAATCTTGCAGTTCGTGGGTTCGAGCCTGCTTTGGATTCTCCGTCTCCCTCTCTCTCTGCTCCTCCCCTGCTCACGCTCTGTCTCTCTTTCTGTCCCTCCCTCATTTGGGCTCTTTCTCTTTCTCAAAAATAAACATTTAAGAAAATCTAATTAAAAAAATTTGTTTAAAGCACGTTATTCTGGAATAACAATATTAAGAACTAGGGTTATAATCAGTTAAAAGATTCCAGATTTGGAAGTTCTTCTGAAGGTCAGTGACATCTTTCTGGGTCCCTAGGGCACAGCCCGCCCTGATGCTTTACTGAGTGCGAGGAAACAGCTGGGGAGACCAAGGCTTAGAAAGGAAGGAGATCAGGGACACCTGGGTGGCTCAGTCCTTAAGCGTCTGACTGGCTCAGGTCACGATCTCATGGTTCGTGAGTTCGAGCTCTGCAAGGGGCTCTCTGCTGTCAGCACGGAGCCTGGAACCTGTTTCAGATTCTGTGCCTCCCTCTGCCCCTCCCCCTCCCCTGCTCACACTCTGTGTCTCTCTCTCTCTCAAAAATAAATAAACATTAAGAAAATTTTAATAAGAAGAAAAGAGGGAGGTCGTCATTGTCCCCGCCCCAGTCCGTGCCCACCGGAAACCTCAGAAAGTGACTTCATTTGGAAATAGGGTCTTTGCTTATGCAATTAGTTAAGATGAGGTTCTGAGTAGTGCAGGTGCTAAGTCCAGGGACTGGTACCCTTAGAAGAAGAGGGAAATCTGGACCCACAGACACACGAGGCAGAAGGTCCCGTGCCAATGGAGGCAGAGACTGAGGTGATGCAGCTGCAGGCCAAGGAACGCCAAGGATTTGTAGGTGACGCCAGAAGCTAGTCGGCAGGCAGGGCTGGAACAGATGCCTGCATAGAGCCTTCAGAGAGAGCACTGCCCTACCTACAACCTGATTTCAGACTTACCGCCTCCAGAGCTCGGGGAGAATACACATCAGTTGTTTTAAGCCACCCAGTCTGTGACAGTTTGTTACAGCAGGCCTGGGAAAGCCATGCGGCTGTGGAGTCCGGAAGGAGGGAAGCTACCAGAGCCGCAGGCCCTTCTCTGCAGGACCTGTTTTCGCTGACCTTGGGAATCCAGGCCACACTCTCAGGAGCAGAAACCCAGAAGACCTGGCTCATCTTCCTCCCCTCCGACCTGTCTCCCTGCACCCCCTCTCTGCTCTGATCTTGCACACAGCCAGCATTGACATACCGGCCTGCAGCACCCCGCCTGGTGACATCCAGGTGCTGCCTGCTGTCCAGTGGAAAGAACAGAGCTTCAGGAGTCGAAGAGACCCAGGAAGAACCAGCTTTTCTGAGCTGTGAGCACTGCCTTGAAAGTCACCTTGTCTGCCTGAGCCTCATTGGATGGTGATAACAATGGCCGGGATGGGGTTTGGCAGGGACAGTTGGATACAGCAGTATCCATAGCAGGTGCTATGGTACGCAGCAGGTGCTCAATACATGTGAGGACCGCCCTCCCTCCCCGTGGAAGAATAGTTGAGAATCTCAGCGTCATGGAGAGCCAGGCTTCTCCTGAGGGGCTTGGGGCGGAACTGGAGCAGGTGGAAACAGGCCAGAAGACACCCGCCGTGGGCAGCGCCTTCCTCTGGGAGGAAGAGGCCTGGAGAGCGGGGTGGGGGACACGGGCCCTCATCACAGATACGCAGGCCCTGGGCTGAGAAGGGGCGTCCAGCGCAGGGGCTCTGGTCCGGTCTCTTGTGTCTGGCACAGAGTGGCGCTCCACAAATAACTGTCAAAGGAATAATGTTGGGAGAAGGAAAGAACAATCGGCCAGATGTGTCAGAGCGCTGTCCGCCAGCGAGCCGCCCCAGGGCCTGCACGGCAGGAATGTGCAGACCAGAGATTTCTTTTCTTTGTTTTAAATTGAGAGAAGCTGATCTCCTTTGTTCTGTGAAGGGTCACTTAAGTGGCCCTCTTGGATATGCAAATGTATGACCAGTAAGCAGCCAGCATCCCAGGATCCCTTCTTAACCGGACCTTTTGTGGCTGTTGGTGGTGGGTGGTATTTTTTTTATTTTTTGAGTGGCTTGGCAAAGATTGTGCCCTTCTTTGGCACACGGCCGACGGGGGATTCTGTCGGGAGAGTTGGGGGAGGAGAAATTTGCGGACTTATTTGCACAAAGAGCCCAAGTTTTCTGGAAGGAGTGAGATGGTTACACCAACACAGTGTTTTCACACTTTTTTGACAACAAGAAATAAACATTACATCCCACCCCAGGAACCAGGCAAAGGTTTCAAAAAACGGTGCTGTTCCCACATGCAGTGCCCAACGGCATTTTGTTTTAAGTAGGCTTCACGCCCAGCATGGGACCCAACTCAGAGAGTTGAACTCACAACTCTGAAATCAAGGCCTGAGCTGAGATCAAGAATCAGACACTTAGGCAACTGAGCCACCCAGGCAGCTCTGGTATTTTTAAGTCCATGTGATTCTATTTCATTTTTTAAAGTACTGGTCAAGACCTGCTGAGTTGATTTTATGACCCCCTAATAGGTTGAGTCCATAGTCTGAAAAATACTTCTTGGTTTTGGACTTCAGATCTGTTGGGTGGACCAAGGCCTGGCTGCAGGAAGGGTTCTGAGGCCTTGGAAGGAGAGGCCTTGAGGGTAGTGAGCTCCACCCAGGACTGAGTAGCTGGGGAGGTGAGGAACAGTGGTCCCGGGGAGTTAGCAGTTACTGGAACTGGCTTTGACCCAGCCATCTGAGACCTACTGGTCCCTGAAAGTTGTGTGTGTGTGTGTGTGTGTGTGTGTGTGTGTGTGTGTGTGTGTGTGTATGATCTGATAGAAGAGGTCTGTAGAAGCTGGAGGAGTCTCCCCAAGCAAGAGGTCATGTGCCAGAGGTCCTGTGTGTCTCTGGAGAGACTTGGCAGCCCTGTCCCTCCCCATGGGGGCATTTCTCTGGTGCCAGCAGCCTATCCCCACGGGGCTGTAATCTCCTTGCCACCCCTACAGCCACCTTGGGAGGGGACTGCCCCACGCCCACCGTCCTGGGGCAGCCTGGCACCCTGTGGGAGTGACCAGGTAATGGAATCCAGTCACACCCCAGAGGCCCTGCCTTATCTGCAGGGAGCCCTCCAGGCTGCACAGAACACTGAGGCCTGTGTGGAACACTCCGGAGGAGCTGCTGAGTGGCCCTTAAGTGGCCTTTTGGAGATGCAAAACTCTGGGACATAGAGACTCTACCCATCCCAGCATCTATTCTTGAGATGCATGGTCAACGCCAGCTTCTGCTCGGCAGCCCGATGGGAATCGGGATAGGACAGAAGTGGCCTGGACGCTTATCCGCCAGAATGAGAAATGGGAAGCCCAGTCGTCCTGCGTTTTCTCCTTCCACAACTAGGTGGCAGCAGCAAGCACAAGTACTCCACCCCCTTCCCAAGGGCTCTGCATCCCCCTCTCCCTCCTCAGGGGTAAAATTCTCCCCCCAGTCCAGCCCCCCCACCTGCCCAGCACCCCATCCTCTAAGAAAGGGAAAGCTGTTGGGCACTGAATATGTGTGAAATTCTTTTCTCAGCGCCCCAGTTAATCCTCACAGCCCTTCAGGACCTTCTGCCCCATTCGTGGCCCCCATTGAAGGACTGAGGGTCTTCCAAGATGTTGGAAGTTGGAAGTCAGATCAGACGGCTTTGGCATCCGTTTCAGTATGGTGGCAAAATACAAAATCGCCTGACTGCCTCTCATGGCACCTCATCTTCTGAACCCCAGGGGTTCAGCCAAACCTGTTTCCTTTTCCTGTGGCCTTGCAAACGGACTGTTCCCCAGCCTCCCCACCAGTAAAACAGGTCACATGACTGAACTCAGGACAATGGAATGCAGGTGGGAGTGCCGGTATAGGCTGCTCTCAGCCCCTAAAATCCCGAGGTCTCCCTGCCCCCTATCCCCTCCTCAGACAAGAGGAGAAGATCCAGAGGACACCGAGGTCCTAGAAGGAACCTGGGTCTCCAAATGACCCTATGGAGCAGAGACCCCTCCCCCTCTGCCTTTCATGTTTCTCTGCTTGGGATGGTGACCAGCGCAAGAAAGAGTGTTCACAGGGTTAAGACACTGACATTTTGCAGTTGTTTGGTCCAGTAGCAAACATGAATTACCCGATTAATGTGCTCCTTTTCTGATCTGCAACTTGGGGTTATCAGCACTCATTCTCAGGGTTGTTGTGTCAGTGATGCACGTTGTATGTAAATCGCCAAACCTAGGGGCTGGCACGCTGAAAACAGTCGAAGGCTCACCCTCTGAGGCCCCTCCCCTGCACTGTCAGCAGCAGCGAGAGCGGCAGGGATGACAGCAGCAAGGAGGGCTAGTTAACCCCCAGCTGACAGTGCCTTGCCTCTGGCCAGGCAGACCAGACCCCAGGTGGGCCAGTTCATGATGGAGGGTGTCATCTTCTGTGGCATGTGTGGATGCTAGGAGCCTTCTGGGGTGCACAGGTCATGCCGATGCAAATGATTTGTCTACTAGAGGTTTGCCTCAACTGTGGAGACATACACACCATCAAGGGGCGATCTGTAAATGGGATGCTGAGCTAAGGGGATCACACACACTGGAAGTGACAGGTGAGAGTCCCACCGGAGACAGACACCTCAGTTCAAATCCTGTCTCTTCCACTTACTAGCTGTGGGACCCCAGGTAAATCACGCAGCATCTCAGTGCCTTGGTTTACCCATCAGTAAAATAGGAATGTAATAGGATTCTTGTGGAGATGGAGTGAATATATGTAGAATGCTCACAGCAGTGCTTGGCATACAGTAGGTGCTCAATATGTGCTGCTCTTCTTACCGAAGCAAGTATCCCACTTGGTGCCTCCTGGTCAAGCAGTTGAGACCATCTTCCTCCCCCAAGTTCATGGAGAGGCCTGATGCCACAGTCTGCCTTGAGGAGTAGGTGCTACAGCTGTCCAGGCCCCTGGCCAGGGAGTAGGAGCCCTCGCGACCATGGCTGTGGCCTCCTGCTCTTTCCCATGCTGCATTTCTCCTGGGGGCGGGAGAGGAAAGGAAGGCAGAAAGAGCAGGTGGGGGCAGGGGTGGGGGTGAGACTCCAGGAAAAGACAATGGGCTTTGTAAAATCCCTCTCTGGGCAGTCTGGCCAAGTTCAATGGCTTCAGGCCACATGAACAGCAAGAAAAATGTGGCCCAGGAATTTCTCCCCAACGATTCCCCTTGTCTTTCTCTGTGGGAATTTGGAGCTGCAGACACATTCCTTCCATGAAAAACGTCCACAGCAGCCGAAGACCCATTGGCCAGAGCTGGGGAACCCAGCTGGCCATGCACCTCTGGGGCCCTGCCCCCAGTGCCCCGCTCCCTGAGGAGTGGGCAGACAAATGTGCGGGACAATGGGCTCTCTCTGGCAGACTTCAGAGCCTGCTCTGTCAGGGACTGACTTCTCCCCAGCACCGCACACCCCTCTTAAGAGGGGTCCAGACAGTGTGTGGAGCTGCTCTTTCCCAGTCTGTCACGCAGAAGTGGAAACTAGTCACCTTGGACAGAATTGCCACCTCTTAGAGATGGGAATTCACTTTTTTCTAAGCCAAGTACTTCCCAACTTAATAGGAAGCCATTTCCCAATGCTCTAAAATTCTTTTAAAACAGAGGGCTGCAAACTACATAAACCCACAGGCCAAATATGGCTTACTACCTGCTTTTGCAAATAAAGTTTTATTGAAACACAGCCACACCCATTCATTTATGTACTGTCTATGGCCAATCTCATGCTATAAGGACAGAGTTGGGTAGCTACTATGAAGACCATATGGCATGCAAAGCTTAAATATGCTTATGATCTACCCCTTATAAAAAGTTTACTGACTCTTGATTTAAAGTAGAATATATTACACTCACTTATTCACTTACCCTCCTATGTTATTCCACAAAGGATTGGAAACAGCTTCTAATGGGAACACTTAAAATAAAATGAAGGTAACACAATAGTAATAATTTTAAAAATTAAGGACCAACGAAAATGCAAATAAAAGTAGATAAACAGGGGCACTTGGCTGGCTCAGTTGGTTGAGCATGCAGCTCTTGATCTTCGGGTGGTGAATTTGAGCCCTGTGTTGGGGTTGGCGTTTACTTTAAAAAAAGTAGAAAAGCAAAATCAGGACACAAAAGCACAGATGTGATGCCTACTTTAGGGCCTTCATACTTGCCAAAGCCAAACTTTAAATTTTCCCTGAGCTTCCTGGCAGTGAAAGGAAAAAGAGAAATGGAAGTCTCCTTAAGAGAAAGGAAAAAGCAGACCAGTCCTTATGGAATCCACAGCCTTTTCTAGCACAAAGCAGTATGGACCTGCTTCAAACATACTCTACCTTTCCCAGAGTCATATGCTTCATTAAAAAAAAATTTTTTTTTACGTTTGTTCATTTTTGAGAGACAGAGAGAGACAGAGTATGAGCAGGGGAGGGGCAGAGAGAAAGGGAGACACAGAATTCAAAGGAGGCTCCAGGCTGTGATCTCTCAGCACAGAGCCTGACATGGGGTTCGAACTCACGAATCACGAGATCATGACCTCAGCCGAAGTCAGATGCCTAACCGACTCAGCCATCCAGGAGCCCCCACGTACTTCATTTTAAAAAAAAGAAACCAGAACAATGAGTCTGCAAAGTGAATAGTAATGGCAGTGCTGTTGATGAGGGATAATATGGGGAGAGGGGTGCTACTTAACATGTTTAACCGGCTTTTTACATCCAAATCAGTTGGCTTCTGTGCACTGTGATAAAAGAGCGCAAAATATATTTTGAGATACAGGGTGAGCGGTTGCCTTTCTGCTTATCCTTTCTGTAGGTCTATTTCAGAGCAAAAACGGAAATGGACCAGAGGCAGCCCCAACCTGTCACGACATCACCTCTCAGTGCCTGGCACAAAGCAGGCCCTCAAGAAATGCTTGATGTGGGTCTAGCTTCTTGGGACCTTCGATTTCCCATGAAAAATGAGGAAATAGTACTAAAACTGTAAAGCTTTTCCAATTCCAGAATGTCTATGAGTCTTGGTGGTGTCCATACGTGTGTGCACTCTGGATTTGGGGCAGAATCCTAACACAGATCAGAACTATGATAGGAGGAGAGGATGAGAGGAGGAGGTGGCCTGGGTGCAGACCCTCACCTCCAGGAGGCAGGGGACAGGGGGCTGGTCATGAGGAAGGTGACCTGTGGTGACCAGACTGCCCGATTCCAGGGCAGGCCGTCCCACCCACCAGCTGTGTGACTCTGAGTGCTCACGTGGCCTGAGCAGGTGTCCACATCCTGTCCTGTAAAAGGAGTGTGCTGACATCTCACTGTCACCGGGCTGTCGTGGACAAAAAATGAGACACCAGTGCCAGAGTGAGGGAGGTTTGGGGCACGCGGTCTACAAAGTGACTTTGTCTTCAAGAAGTCCCCTCTACCAGGTACCAGGGCTGCCAGAAAGTGTCCCTGACACTAACAGATGTCCCTGACATTGCTAACAGAGCAATGAGCCTCATGTGGCTCTCCTGCCAGACGCGGTGGAGCCCTCCACCGGGGATTGTTTTTCCCATCCATGTCTCACCTACAGATACGCCTTAGATCTAGAGGGCACTGAATTCAACACCAAGTGTGGTCCCTTCTCCCTCCAAAATATCTCCCAGAGAGTCATTAAGAGCTCAGGCTCCAAAGCAAGACAGGCTAAGTCCCAATCTGAGCTCAGACACTAATTAGCTGGGTGACCTAGTGGAAATTACCTTACCTCTCTGTGCCCCAGGGTCCTTCTCCTTAACGTGGAAATAAGGATGATACCTAACACATAGGACTGCTCTGAATTTTAATAGAATGTGAAGCAATTAGTCCGGCACGCGGTCACAGCCAGGCAGTGTTGGCTATATTAAAATTATCTATAATTCCCCATGTTTCCGTTGTTTTACTGCATAACAAACTACCCCCAAGTGACTTAAAACCTCTTATTTGCTCACTATCCTACAGTATAGGCAGGGCTCGGCAGGCCCAGCTCGTCTTTGCTCTATGTGTATCACCTGGAGATCCGCTTCCGGGGCGGCCTCACTCACATGGCTGGAGGAGGAGGTTGCTGGCCTTGGGCTCGTTTCTCCGTGTGGTCTCTTTGCATTGCTAGGCTGGGCTTCCTGGAGCATCCTCAGGGCAGTCCTCAACCCAGTCACAAGGGGAAGACAACAGCAGAAGTTGCCAAGCCTTCTGAGGATTTACACCCAGGACTGGCCCAGAGTCACTGTTGTCACCTGATGGTTAAAGCAGGTCATAGGGCAGTCCAGATTCGAGGGGACAGGAGCACGCAGGCGTAAGAACTGAGAAGTGTGGTTCAGGGGGGTCACCCTGCTGGCACACGTCCCACCTGGTCTCCCTCTCTCCCCTGCTGTGTTCGAGCCCTGCAGCTCTCAGGCTTCTGCCTTTTGCTTCGGAGTTTCCCCCTGCTCCTGGTCGCCCCTGCCCAGTCCCTACCTTGGCCCAGCGCCAGGCTGATGAGTCAGAATCACAGGCTGCATCATATTCCCCTACCCCAAATGCCCTACTGCACTTTCCCACCCCAGAGCCTAGGTCCTCAACACAATAGCACCACCCGTTGGGAGGACCGCTCTTATGTCATCCCCTGAGGAGCTGGTCTCTTCCTCATGTCTCAATGCCCTTCTCAACAACTTTTGTTCTGTAGAGCCCTTCCTGAACCACCCCCCCCCCCCAGAACCAGGTCACTGTCCCCTGCAGACCTCCCAGGGTGTCATCTTGGCGTCCCCAGAGCCCAGGCCTTGGTATTTTGTCTTGGTATTCTCAGGTATTCATTATGTTCAGTCATTGTTTGGTACGTGGATGGATGGATACATGGATGCATGGATGAATGAATGATCATTGTGGCCCCTCAGAGCTATACCTGGGACTAAGATGCTGTGACCCCAGTTTTGTCCTTCCCCTGAGCTGCCCAAGGCTAGACTCACACCTTGAGATGGTACCATGAGGGTACCTTGGGTACGTCAAATCATGGAGGAGCAGCCAGCCCCCTACAGAGAGGTATGAGGGCCGGGTCCTGAGTCTCCTAAGCAAATCCTTGAATGGCCTGGGGCATATCTGGAACCTGGAGCCCAGGCTGCAATAAAGCCAGGATCCCAGCAGCAGCAGCCGTCCTAGAAACAGCCCATATCCTTACTACCAAACTTTGAAATGGAATAAAGCAGTAGAAGGTGGGGGTCTGGGTGGATGAGGGTAGCCCCAGTCCCACGGAGTCTTTGTCCTCCAAATCTGGCATCCGACCCTCCTCCCAGAACCCACTGCACTCACTTGAAACCCACTTCCTGATTCTGGCTCCGCTTCCCTATAATGTGCAGGATGTTGGCCTTGCAGCTCAGAAAGATGTCTCAGAGCCTCCTACTATTCTGACTAGTCTTCTGGAGTGGGGTGGCTTGAGCTCATCTGGAGCCTTATACCACTGAGTGATCCTGATGTTTTGGCTCAATTCAAAATGGTTTGAGGTCATGATCAATTCAGGGGGCAGAGCTATATTCAAGGAGCTTGATTTTTCAGGCAAATTCCATGCTTAGTATATGCTTTTCCAGTTGCTGCCCATGACTCTATGCTTAACTGAGGAAATGACATCCATACATCCATCTGCCCACCCACCTACACATCCATCCATCCATCCATCCATCCACCTATCCATCTACCCATCTACCTATCCATCCATCCATCCATCCATCCATCCATCCATCCATCCATCCACCCAACCCACCTACACATCCATCCATCCATCCATCCACCCATCCACCTATCCATCCACCCATCTACCTATCCTTCCATCCATCCACCCACCCACCTATGTATCCATCCATCCATCTATCCATCCTTCCAACCATCCATCCAACCATCCATTTTGTCTCTACCACTTACCACTTCACGGGGCTTGGGCAGTTTCTTCACCTCCCTGAACTTTTGTTTCTTCCTCTATAAGTTGAATGTAATGGCATCTACCTCATACGATTGTGCTGTGGTGAACTGTGATATTAACACTAGAGAATTGCCTGGCACCTGGTAGGAAGCACAGAGTGAATGTTATTTTTTCTTCCCTTTTCGAGAACAGACAGACATATAACTAGAAAACTATAAAAAGACAATGTATCGTCAGGAACTGAAGTGTGTGAAACCAAAGGCAAGAACACTAGAAACTCTTGCCTGGCTTTCTGTCTCCTGAAACTGCCCTGGGAGTTGATATTTAAAGCCACTTTGAAAAGTCGAGTATCCAAAATATATTTGAACGGTTCAATGGGGATGCTGACCTTCTATAATAGGCTCATTTGAAATGATCCTGCTTTGCTACTTCCTCTTAGAAAGATAAACAAGTAGCCCACAATGGCCGCTGTGATGTTTTCTTTTAAATCTTGCTTTCCAAATGTAGGACTTGGCCGCTGGACAATCACCCGGGGGCTCGCTCCCCGCACATGCTCTCCCTGAATGCAGGGAGCTCTAGCTTGGAATTCCTGGGGCCTCATTAAGCCCGCTGTGACTAAGTGATCTTGCCTGGTGCTAAAACTGTTTAAAATGACTTGGCAGCAGCCAGAAGTCAGGTCTCTCTGTTTTTTCTCAGTTACTCCCTCTTTGTAACCCCCCGCCTACATGTCATGAAGTGAAAACATCTTTCTTTCCGGATCTGGTGCAGGACAACCTTTCTCTCTCCCTGAAAAAGCTTCATCCTAGTCTTTCTGGAGATTAAGGAAAGGGAGGCAGAAATCTGCCCCTTTGTTAATCTCTCCTTTGAATAAGATTTAACTCCTGGGAAAACTTCTTCTCTACTCCAAGTCATTCTTTCCTCCCTTCCTCCCCCCACCCCATTTAACTCTTCTGCCCCAGGCCACAGGCAGCCTCTGCCACTGCTCTCCTGGACCACCTCTGTTTTACCAAGACGGGATGGGGGTGGGGTGGAAGGGAGAAAAATCCCAGTCAAGCCAAGGCCATCAGAGGTTCACCACAGCCCCGTTTCGGGGGCAGGAACTGATCCCAGGAACTGAAGGGCTGAGAAAGAAATTAGTATTTTATTACACAATATGTAAGTATGCCTTTCTCTTTAAAAATTAGACCATCAAAATGCTAAAGTCTTTTGACACCATCTTTCAATCTGTTCTTGTCACTCACTCTCTCCCCAGAGGGAACCACTCCTTTTTTTTTCTAGGTCCAAGCACCTAGAGCAGTGCCACGCACAGAGCCTAGCTCTCTAGCAGTGTTCTGTAGGTGTGTTTTTATGCAAGTGCTATGAATCCACAGATCTCAAACATTAGGTCCAGCTCCCTATTTAAAAAAAAAAAAAATTAAATGTTTATTTACTTTTGAGAGAGAGAGAGCGGAGGAGGGGCAGAGAGAGAGAGGGAGACACAGAATCTGAATTAGGCTCCAGGCTCTGAGCTGTCAGCACAGAGCCCGACACGGGTCTCGAACCCACAAACTGGGAGATTATGACCTGAGCTGAAGTCGGATACTTAACTGACTGAGCCACCCAGGTGCCCCTAGTTCCCTATTTTGATATAGTATTTCATCTCATGAAAATACCAGTGTATTTGATAATCCCTTTACCAATGAATATTTTGTTGGTCTCAATTTTTGGCAATTACAAACAAGGGTGCAATGAATGGTCCTGCACAGGATTTCTTGGGCATGTGGGCAAGCATTTCTGTGGGGTGCATGCTGCAAAATGGGACTGCTAGGCCCAGGGTGTTAAGCATTTTTAGTTTTTTTTTTTTTTAAATTTTAAAAAAATGTTTATTTTTGAGAGACAGAGAGAGAGAACGCGCAAATGGGGAAGGGGGAGAGAGAGAGAGGACACAGAATCAGTCTGAAGAAGGCTCCAGGCTTTGAGCGATCAGCACGGAGCCTGTCGCGGGCCGGGACCCACTAACCATGAGATGATGACCTGAGCCGAAGTCGATTGCTCAACCAACGGAGCCACCCAGGTGCCCCAGCATTTTGAGTTTTCATAAACAGCTCACGTGTTACTTTCCAAAGTCATTGCACCAAAAGCACCCGTTTGCCTATATCCTCACCAATACTTGAAGATGACAGTTCACGTTTACAAGGCATTTAGCGACCTGCTGGCTGTGTTCTTTATGTATGTATAGTAAATATCTAAATATCTATTCAGGGGCGCCTGGGTGGCTCAGTCGGTTAAGCGTCCGACTTCGGCTCAGGTCACGATCTCGCGGTCTGTGAGTTCGAGCCCTGCGTCGGGCTCTGTGCTGACTGCTCAGCCTGGAGCCTGTTTCAGATTCTGTATCTCCCTCTCTCTCTGCCCCTCCCCCGTTCATGCTCTGTCTCTCTCTGTCTCAAAAATAAATAAACGGTAAAAAAAAAAATAAAAAAAAAATCTATTCATAGATCCATGGATAGATTATATCAGCTCATTTAATCCTCAGAAATGTCCAGTGGAGAGGTTATACTATCCTCTCCGACTATAGACCCGGGAGCTGAGCACGAAATGTTTAACTTGATACCATCAAACCTTTCATCTGCGCAAAATGACACCTAAACCGATGTCACTTCCCTCACTTTTCAGGTGAAGAAACAAGTCTCAGAAGGGAAGTGCTTTATCAAAGTCACCTGGTCCAGCCCAGCCAGGTTTGGGGGTAGCCTGGGCAAGCACGCTTTTACTGCTACTGCAGTTGTAGAGTTCAGGTGAGCTGCGTAAATGAGAGCCTCCTCTGAGTGACCCGTGAGGTGACTGCTTAGAGGACGCAGCGGGAGGGAGGCGAGGCACCCTTCCTTCCCGCCCGCGCCGGCCGGCGCGCCCCCCACCCCTCGCTTGGCTCCCGGCGCGCGGAGGAGGGAGCGGGAGACGGCTCGGGCTCGCATCGCGCCCCCTGGCGGCCCCTCGCGAGCGTGCAGCCCGACGCCCCAGGAGAGTAACGGGCCGCGGGGAGGGCGCCCGAGAGGGCAGGGAGCCGGCGCGGGGCCGCCCCGGCGCGCGGAGATAAAAGCGGGCTGGCGGCTCGGCCGGCGCAATCTGCGCGTTCTCCTATTGATTAGCAGCGTCTGCCCGGAGGCCGGGATGCCCGCGGCGCGGGGCCGGGACGGAGCGTGAGAGCCGGGGAGTGGCCAGCCCGGCGGCCCCGCGCGCAGCCCCGCGCCTGGCTGGGCATAGCCCGCGGGCCAGACCTCGGCCGCGCCGGCCCGCCAGCCGGGCCGGCGGCGGGCGGCGCGGCGGGCAGCGGAGCCGAACGCCTGGCGCGGGGGCTGCCATGGGGCTGTGCTGCTGCAAGGACTGGAGGGGACACCTGCCGGCGCCCAAAGGTAATTCTTGGGCGCGCACGTGCGCCGCGGGATGGGGACCTCCGCGCTCGGGAGTGGGGCGCGCGCCGCGGGCTCTCTCCAGCTACTGCTGGGGGGGGGGGGGGGGCGGTGCCAGACCCGCTTCGGGGGCTTGTCCGCCACTTCTCCGGGGCCGCCCGCTACCTGCCTTAGCCCGGGAAAGGGTTCAGATGTGGGTGCAACTCTCCGAGAGTCCCCGAACTTCGGATAGTGCGTCCAGGGGCTCCTCTGGCTCCGCGGAGCCCGGCTGGGGCCTGGGGTCGGGGCCCAGGGCGGGAGGGGAGCCGAGCGGAGGAGGAGCGCCCGCACTCAAGGTCCGCCAAGTCCAAGGCTGGGGCGGAGGAGTCCCCGGCGCCCGGCCCCGCCCCCAGGTCCTCCGCCTTGGGAGCCCGGCCCCCCGCCGGCGTTGCCTCTGCGGCTTAACCGCCTCCAGAGGGGCATCCGTTGTGCTCGCCCGCCTCTGTCACAAACTTGGACCGAGGGGCCCTGACTCAGAGTTTTACAAAAGTCGCGGCGAAACGTGCGAGGGGAGCTGCTTGTGGAATGCAGCAAGCTGGCAGAGGGCTCCACGCCGAGAAGCTGGCTGTGGAGCCGGCTGCAGCCAGAGGTCTGGCCTCTTTCGGGCAGTGGCCCTTCCGGCTTTTAACCCTTGACTGACTGAACCGATCCTGTTGATTGTCAGAAACAGTGGTGCGTCGCTTTACTGCTGGGCTTCCCAGACTCACTTTACCCTAAACCTCACCTGACCCCCTCCCCCGCCTGCCGCTCATTAAACGTGCAGATCCCCGGGCCCCACCTGAGCTGCCGGATAGGCTCTGGGGAAAGGCCTGGGAAGCTGTGTGTTTAAGGACTTCCCCAATTGACTGCCTTGAGCAGGTGAGTTGGGATGCCTTGCCTGTGAACAATGAGGTCAGCGTAGACTTTTCCAGAATGGGCCCCAGGTTACCGGTACCTTGAAAATTATATTCTGGATCCAGATGAAGGTATGACTGTGTCAAGAAGCTTGAGGGACTCTTGTCCAGGTGATAATGATGCCACCAATGTACAGGTGTGTTAAAAAAAAGTTTGAGATAGCTTATAACATGTAAAATAGATAAACATTTAAAAAAAATGAACAGGATTCACATTTAAACAGGACTGATAGAGCAAAGAGAGAAAAGAGACTAGTTGATCTAGCCATAAGATACTATCTGTGGTTGAGCCTTTCTGCAGCCAAAACCAAATAGGAATTGTGACTAGCTGCGTGGTTCTCATTGCCCAGGGTAACAGTTTTCTTAGCATTTGATTTGGAAAAGAAAAAAAAGCATTTTGCAGGTGGGGCTTCATGGCTAGAGGGAGGGGACTGAAAGTGAGTGAGTCTTGATGGTTCCAGTAGCCAGGATGGTGGGAGGACTCAGAGGGCAGGGTTTTGCTTCCTGCTGGCTGAGGGCAGGTCAGAGCAGAGCAAGAAGGATTTCACTGGGGGCTGGCAGGATTGGAGCAGCTTTGGTCCTTCCTGACCCTTCTCAGTAAACAGGGCCAGGGGTGGAGCCTGGGTCCCAGAAGCAAGAGTAGGTTTGCAGGGCATTGGTTTGCAGGTATTGGTAGGGAGGGTACATAGTCAATCAGCAGTCCTAGAAGGGGGCCAGGGGCATCTCCTGCTAGCTTTGTCTTATGGGGCTGTGGATGCCCAGGCTACACCCGTCCAGGTGAGGAACAGGTCTGGTGTAGGAATGTTCCTCAACCGGCACCCCCACCCACCCACCCATCCTAAGGCCCAGCTGGCCCCAGCAACCTGGGAGCAGAGACCCAGTCTGAAGAGCCCACATGGTCCCGCAGCCCATGTGAGTTAGCAAAGCTGGCCGAGTCTGGAGTGAGAGCAGGTAGGGGCCACTGTGATGCCTGAATGTGCATGCCCTGTCCAGAGCGGGTGGCCAGCCAGCCACTGCCAGGCAGGAAGGATTTTCTGTGGTTCAAGGAAGGCAGATATTTGGGTTTTTAAATGTAAAATCTCCACAAATGATTAGATGTTGTTGCCTCATTTAACAAATGTTGGTGTTTGGACCATTGTTCAGAACGAGTTCTGCCTGAAACGGGGGGGGGGGGATGGTTCCTTAGGCAGATAACCTTAGAAATCATGGGTTCTTGAAAGGTTTTTCACTGCCAGACTTCTCAGAGCTTTTAACACATTGGTGCAATTGTGTACCTCCAAGTTGGGTAGATAGTAGGTACAGTCTCCAAACCTGTACCCGGGGAATCTGCCTTTCACGGAGCATCTCACAGCACCCGCGTCTTTGGACACACTTTGAGAAAATGCTGCCTTAGACGTTAAACTGATTTCAGTTGTCACAGCAGGGACACGGCACATCTGTTTCCAAGGGGTGTGTTGTGTGTTTCGCCGCTGCCCCTACCTGAGTAGGAAGCTCTCTGACTTTCCAGACTAGAAACGTGTAATAGGTATTTCATTTAAGAAAAGATCGGAAGAGAGTCCATTAGTTCCTCCGTGACTTAAAATTTCCCAAGATGAGAGCTGTTGTTAATGGGTTGCGTTCTTGGCTATTTCTGAAACAAAACTTTTAGGACAGAATATTTGTGCTATCCCTGTGTGAAAGTATACTTGACAAAGCAGGAAAGCTCAGGTAATCGATCCCATGAAGAGGGCAGCAGAAATCCAGCAAGTGCCAGAGACACGAGGGTGGATCTCTTCATCACACCTTCCTGTCACAGCCTGGGACACCCCCCCCCCCAGGAGACACCTGCCCTCTCACTAGTTGCAGGGCTGCAGGTGGGCAGCGTGGACCTGAGGAGGGACAGCTGCAGGTGGTTTTCAGGCATCATATGCAGTGGCCCTAATCACGCTTACTGTCGCACGCAGGACAGATCACTGCAAATGGGGCATTCCTGGGTCCTGGGTGCTCCCGGAGAGGCCGAGAGGTCAGTGAGTGGGATCTGATGCGTAGAGAAGGATTACCCCTCCTCCAAGCAGGGGGCACATGTACTTGATCTGAACTCTGGGAACACTCCGATTGCATTGTTTCTAGGCAGGGTTTCTAGACGTTTCTGCCATGTGGCGCTCTATGGTGGGTCTGTTGAATGGCAAGTTTCATTTTCTTCTACTTTGCCTTGTGGGCGAAGGCCGAGACTTAGAAAGAAGTGGTTCAGGAGTGCGGCCTTGAGGCAGCTTTCGTTCGAGGTTGGGGAGGGGCCATGAGCAGACCGGTGGGCCCCTAAGACCTCAGCCCCCAAATCACCCCTCCTGCTGGTCTCAGCGTTGGGAGCCCTCCTCTGTCTTCCAGGATCTTGCCCCCTGTCAGGTCTCCTCTCTCCCCAACACCCTCATCTTTCCTTCTTTTGGCTCCTTGTCCACCTACAAACCTGCCCAAGTTACTCATCAGAACATTTTTTAAAAGCCAACCTCTTGTCCCCATGTGCACCACAAGCCCTGGCCTTGTCTCTTCTCTATCACCGGTTCTCCAGTAGGGGTTGGCCTTCCTGCCTCCTCCTTCTCTTCTTGTACTTATCCCTGCTATCCATGCTGGACCTGGTGAACTCTGAGCACCTGGGCGGCTGCCCCACGCCCCACCTCTGTCCACCTCCTGGCCCACAGGGGCTGCCCCTGCCCAGCCCTCTATCTCTTTTCCGCCCTGTTCCCTTTAATGCACCAAGTTCAGCTGGGAATTCTGTTTCATCTTCAGAGCTCTGTCTATAAGTCCCAGAAATCTCATGCAGGGCCCTGATAATTGTGCTCACCTTTAAGCAATCAGCACCCTTAATCCTTTTCCCCCACACCCCTGCAGTGCCCATCTCCAGCCTGCAAACCCGAACTCCGCCAGAGTCCTGGGCACTCACCTGCCCCTTCTCATGGTGTTCTGGCTCCCAGCCTGCCTGCTGCTTCATTTCCCATGATCAAAGGCTGACAGCTCCTGTGATCCCGCCCAAGGCAGTGTCCCCATCCCTGCTCCCATGGCCACCGTGATGCCTGTGCAGACCCTCAGCATCTTGCCCGCACTGGCTTCCGGGCTGGTCATCCGGGGTTCATCCTTGCTCTTTCTAGTCCGCTGCCCAGGCCAGCACCCCGTGCACAGCTCCTGTCACACTACGTCCCTCCTCAAACTCTGCCTCGGCCCCGGAGTGCTTACAGAAGAAAGCCCAGCTTCTTAGCCTTGCTGGCTTTGCATGTGCCCCACCCCTCCCCGACACAAGACCTGGACCCCTCTGGTCCCTGCATACCCCATACCTACTCACAGAGCCTTTAGTCAGGCCTGAGAGGGGTCAACCACGGGGAAGGTGGGCCGTACCTGGAGCCGCCTCTGAGCCCCTGGCCCACAGGCCCTGTTCATTTCATTCTTTCCAGTGCCCGGTTGGTCTGGGTCTGTCACCTCTGGGATCTGGCACTGTGCTCTGCAGAGAACCTGTGCTCGCTGAGTGGAGTAGAGGTGGAGGAGACTGTCCTGTTCACCTTTGCCTTTTCTTGTTGCCCGACTTCCAGGGGAGCCCAGGGGAAACCCTGCTGGGAGTCCAGCCCCACTCCATGTATCACTCAGCTGTGCTAGAGCAAGGCACAGGGTGTGGACTCTGTGCCCCTTTTCTGATGGACAGAGGGCTTGTCGGGGCTCCTTTCGGCCTGGGTGCAGAGGCCCCTGGGCCAGGCTGGGCACCATGCAGATGGGCAGGCAGAGGTGTGCCCTGTCCCGGAGGGAGGCATGGCTGTCACTGGGTGGAAGGGATAGAACTGGTTCTACTGGGTAAACTCCTATAGAGCTGCTGAGCCCACCTCTTGGAGAAGGTTCCATTTTTCGTAAAATCTTCCCAGATTGCTAAGAGGCAGCTGTCATCCAGGCTTCGGTCTGTCCATTTAACGGCTCTCTGTTGGGCACCAACTCTATGCCAGGCCTTGTACCCAGCTTGAGGATAAAGAGTCGGGGACGGTGCACCTCTGCCTCCCCTCCCCCGTATGCTCATAGCCTGGCTGTCTGGAGACCCAGGAAACAGGGATGCTGCAGACTGAGAAGATACGCAGGGAGAGCAGTGAGCCTAGGTGGGCTGGGGGCTGGGGGCTGGGGTCCCACCCAGCCTGGCAGAATGCCCAGAGCAGAGAATGCCCAGAGCAGCTGATGCCTGAGCCGAGTCCCGACAGAGAATATAGGGAAGGGCTTTCTGAACCCCAGAGGTGTGCCAGGGCCCAGGCATTCGGGGAGTGCAGGGTCGGCCAGCAGAGGGTCTCCTGCCTCCCCGCAGCTCCCTTGCTTCTTGCTGCCTACTCCTGGACCCACACAAGCAGATGCTTCTCTGCTCACTTCTGCCCCCCGCCCCCTGCTTGGCCCTCTTGCTGGCAAGCCATTCAGAGTGACCATTTTTTTCAACCCAGGCCTGGCTCCGTGCACCAGACCCGCTTGACGCCTCCATTGGGCTCCCCTGGACCGGAGAGTGGCCAAAGCTTATCAGGCTAAATTGAACTCTTGATTTTGTGCTTCTGCTCTGATTTGCTGTCACCAGCTCCTGCCAGTTCTGAGTCCCTCTGCCTGTGTCCTTCCCAGGCCGGCTCCCTGGTCCCAGCCACCCGTATGCTGCCCGGACTACTCCACTGGCCTCCTGTCCCCAGCACGTTCCCCAGCAGCAGGCAGTGTCTGCTCAGGGTGCCTGCAGGATCTCATTGTTGCCTCCTTACAAATGCTCACTCAGTGACTACAGTGACGTTAACAGAGAGCTCTCAATGCCGCTCACAGGCGGCCAGTGTGGTCACACACACCCAGCCTGCCTTCCTGTCCCGTGTGCCTCTGTGTTCTCTCCACCTCTGGCATCGCCCAGGCACTTCCCTGCCTGGAGTCATCTTGCACCTGCTTTTGACCTGGGGACCCCAGCATTTCCTGGGAGCCTGTCCCTGACCCCTGTTACTTGCTCACTTGCTAGCCTGTCCTTTCACTTTAAAACCTATCACAGTGTGTAAATACACACGCCAGTGTGTAAAATGAGCCAGAAGGTCCCTGAAGGCAGGGCAGAGCTGTGTCTTTTGCTCGCTTCTCAGAAGGCCGGCAGAAGCCAGGCTGTGTGGGAGCCAACGTTGAAGATGATGGAGAGCTCGCCAGGACAGACATGAGGCCAGAATGACATGTCAGAAGGTTAGGGCCCCCTGCTCCAGGGTTGCGCTCAGGGACCAGAACCCTAAGGCCTTTGGTCTGTAGCTCAGAGTCTGCATGGGTCCCCCTCTGTTTCCAAGGAGTGTCCCTCTTTGTTACCTCTTTCCCATTCAAGTGTTCCGGGCAGCAGCCCTGTGGGTTTTTCGGAGAGGGAACCAGCCTTAGGCAGAGGATTTGGTTCCATTTCCTAACCAGGGGATCCCAGGCCACCCCTCACCTCTCTGAGCCTCTCCATCCCCACCTGTAAATGGGGACAGGCCAACTTCAAAGGTTGTCAGAAGGCTGTTGATAGTTCTTTTAGCTGGGTTACCACTTAGAACCTCAGTTTCCTCATCTGTAAAAAGGGAAATAGGTAAGACTAGATGATCTCTAAGGTCGTGTCCACTTATACCTCAGGCTGTTGTCCGAGGAAGCTCAGAACTGCTCCGTGTTCCTAGCAACAAAGCATTAAGAAGGGCACATGCCTCTTCCTTCCTGCACAGAGAAGGGCTCAGCTGGTGATTAGCTAGCTGGGGACACAGGGGGTGGGGATTTGATACTGCAAGGATAGGTCAGCAGCCTTCCCCTTGGGCAAAGTTCATGAGCAGGTCTGTTTAACCAGCACATACCCATGACCAACAGTGCTGGCCTCAGAGGAGAACTGCTCCTGGGGAGCCAGAAGTCTCTGACCTTGGCCATTAGGGCAGCAAGCCTCCCTGAGAGCTGAAGAGTCCAAACTCCTGAAGAGAGAGGGGAAGAACATGCCTGGAGCTGTGTTTTCTTGTCTTGTTAGCCTGCAGGCCCTTGCACCTGTAAGGGGGCTCTCCTTCGGGAATGCTGGGACCAAAATCCAGAGCATCCAAATGAAGTGAATCCCTGAAGTAGTTGTCTTCTCCTACCTGCTCCAACCCAGCTAGGTGGCTGATGCACGTTCTGCCTGAATTACAACTTTTGCTGGACTCTTCCCCCAAATATCCTATCACTACCCTCTTTTTTTTTAAACAGCTCTAATTGAGACGTATTTCATGTATCATAGAATTCATCCTTTCAGACTGTACAACTCAATGGGTTTTAATATATTCAGAGTTGTGCAATCATTACCATCATCTAATTTTAGAACATTTTCATTACCCCCCAAAATGAACCCTATATCCGTGAGCAGTCACTCCCCATTCCCAAGACAACCCTCCCCCCACTTTTCCTGTTGCCCAAACAACCGCTAAATTGCTTTTATACAATATAAGGCCTTTTGTGATTGGCTTGTTTAACTCATCATAGTGTTTCCAAGGTTCGTCTATGTTGTAGCACACATCAGTACTTCATTCTGTTTTTTTTTTAATTTTTTTTTAATGTTTATTTATTTTTGAGACAGAGAGAGACAGAGCATGAACAGGGGAGGGTCACAGAGAGAGGGAGACACAGAATCTGAAACAGGCTCCAGGCTCTGAGCTGTCAGCACAGAGCCCGACGCGGGGCTCGAACCCATGGACCGTGAGATCATGACCTGAGCCGAAGTCGGATGCTTAACCGACCGAGCCACCCAGGCGCCCCTCTGTTTTATGGCTAAATACAGTCCCTGGAGTGAGTGGACCACATTTTGTTTATCCGCTCATCAGTTGATGAGCATTAGTGTTTTGCTAGTATTTTGTGGAGGATTTTTGTTTGTGTGTTCATAAGGAATGTTGTGTATAGTTTTCTTGCAGTGTCCTTGTTTTTATCAAGAGAGGGATACTGGCTGCACGGGAGCTGGGGACCCTGCCCTTGTCTTTTCTGTTTCTTGGAAAAGTTTGTCAACAGTTGGTATTAATGCCTTAAATATTTGATGGAGTTTACCCATGAAACTGTGTGCTATTAATTCCTCTTTAAATGACCAGTAGAATTCATCAGTGAAAATTGGGGGGTGGGGGGGGGTGGGGAATATTTAAGTTATTAATTCAGTCTTTTGTTAAATAAAGGCCTATTTACGTTTTTGGTTTCTTCTCATGTCAGTTTTGGTAGTTTATGCCTTTCCAAGAATTTGTCTATTTCATCCAACTTACTCCATGTTATTCCCTTATGATCCTTTTTATTTCTGTAAGATTGACAGTGATGCCTTCTGTTTCATTCCTGATTTTAGTAATTGGAGTCTTCTCCCCCCCCCCTTTTTTTTTTTTTTGGTTAGTCCAGCTAAGTTTGTCAAATGTGGTGATCTTTTCAACGAACCAACTCTTGGTGGTTTTTTTCCCCCTATTGTTTTCTAGTCTTTATTTCTAGTCTAATCCTAATTATTAATTTCTAGTCTAATCTTAATTATTTCCTTCCATGTGTTTGACTTGGGTTTGGTTTGTTTTTTTTTCTAGTTTCTGATGGTGTAAGGTTAGGTTATTGATTTGAGATCTCTCTGCTTTTATAATGTGAGTGTTTATAGCTGTAAGTTTCCCTCCAAGCACATTGCATCCCATAAGTTTTAATGTATTGTGCTTTCACTTCAACTCAAAGTGTTTTTAAAATTTCTTTTGTGATTTCTTCTTTGGTTATTTAGGGGTGAGTTGTTTAATTTCCACATTATTTGTGATTTCTGTAAATTTCTTTTCCTTATTGATTTCTAAATTTATTGCTCCTAAGCTGATGAATATACATTCACATTTTATTTTATTCAATCCATTTAAATGTTTAAGGCTTGCTTTATGATCTAGTGTATGGCCTATCCTGGAAGACCTTCCATGTGCCCTTGAGATGAGCGTGTATTCTGTTCTTGTTGGATGGGATGTTCTATATGTATTTGTTAGGACTACTTGGTTCCTTGGGTAGTTCAAGTCTTTTGTTTCCTTATTGATTTTCTGCCTAGTTCTATCCATTATTGAAAATGGACTACTAAAGTCTCCAATTTTTTTAAGTTTATTATTTTTTTAGTAATCTCTACACCCAATTTGGGGTTCAGACTCACAACCCCAAGATCAAGAGTTGCATGCTTTTTTTTTTTCTTTTAATGTTTATTTATTTTTGAGAGAGAGAGAGAACAAGTGGGGTGGGGGACAAAGAGAGAGGGAGACAGAGGATCTGAAGCGGGCTCCTCACTGAGAGTAGAGAGCCCAATGCAGGGCTCGCTCGAACTCACAAACTGCGAGATCATGACCTGAACCAAAGTCAGACGCTTAACCGATCGAGCCACCCAGTCACCCCCAGGAGTGGCGTGCTTTTCTGACTGAGCCAGCCAGGCACCCATAAAGCCTCCAAGTATTATTGTGGAGTCCCACTTCAATTCTGTCCATTTTTGCTTCAGTATTATGGAGCTCTGTTGTTAGGGTGACATGTGTTTGTTTGTTTGTTTATTTATTTATTTATTTATTTATTTATTAATGTTTATTTTTGAGAGAGAGACAGAGCATAAACAGGGGAGGGTTAGAGAAAGGGAGACACAGAATCCGAAGCAGGCTCCAGGCTCTGAGCTGTCAGTACAGGGCCCGACGCGGGGCCCGAAGTCACGGACTGTGAGATCATGACCTGAGCCGAAGTCGGACGCTCGACCAACTGAGCCACCCAGGTGCCCAGGGGGACATGTGTTTATAATTGTTGTATCTTCCTGCTAGAATGACCCTTTTATAATTATAAAATGTTCGTCTTTGTCTCTAGTAACATTTTGTCTTAAAGTCTATTCTGTCCCATATGTGTATAGTCGTTCTGGCTCCTTTTGGGTATTGTGTACATGGTCTTTTTCCGTCATTTCACTTTCTGCCTGTTTGTTTTTAAATCGAAATATGTCTCTGATAGAGAGTATGTAATTTGTTTTTTAATCCATTTCCATTTAATATAATTACTGATAAGATGGATTTATGTCAGCCATTTTGCTATTTGTTTTCTACATGTGCCATGTCATTTTTGTTCTATTACTGACTTCTTTTTATATACATAGATGTTTTTTGTTGTATCATTTTAATTTCCTTTTGTTTTTACAGTATTTTTTTAAATGTTTATTCATTTTAAAGAGAGAGAGAGACAGAGCGTGAGTGGGAGAGGGGCAAAGGGAGACACAGAATCCGAAGCAGGCTCCAGGCTCTGAGCTGTCAGCACAGAGCCCGATGTGGGGCTCGAACCCACAAACTGTTACATCATGACCTGAGCCAAAGTTGGACGCTTAACCAACTGAGCCACCCAGGTGCCCCTCTTTACAGTATTTTTAAGTTACTTTCTTAGTGATTGTTTTAGGGATTACAGTCTGCTCTCTCCCCCTCCTTTGTGCCATTATTGTCATACTGATTACATCTTTTATGCATAATAAGTGCATCAACACAATTTTATGCAGTTGTCTTTTAAATCACATAGAAGGAGGGGTGCCTGGGTGACTCAGTCGGCTAAGCATCAGACTCTTGATTTCAGCTCAGGTTATGATCTCACGGTTGGTGAATTCAAGCCCCCGTGATGGGCTTTGTGCTGGCAGTGTGGAGCCTGCTTGGGATTCTCTCTCCCTCTCTCTCTCTGCCCCTCCCCTGTTCACACTCTCTCTCTCTTTCTCTCTCTCAAAATAAATAAACTTTAAATCAGATAGAGGGAAAAAAGTCTACAAAAAATACATCTATACTATCTTTTATATTTACCTATATAGTTACTTTTATCGGTGCTCTTTACTTCATGTAGATTTGAGTGACCATCTAATGTTCTTTTCATATTTGTCTGAAGGGTTCCCTTTGGGGCACCTGGGTAGCTCAATTGGTTAAGCGTCTGGCTTCAGCTCAGATCATGATCTCATGGTTCATGGGTTTGAGCCCCGCTTCAGGCTCTGTGCTGACAGCTCAGAGCCTGGAGCCTGCTTCAGATTCTGTGTCTCCATCTGTCTATGCCCTTCCCCTGTTCACGCTGTCTCTCTCTCTCAAAAATAAATAAACAGTAAGAAAATTAAAAAAAAAAAAAAACAAAAACAATGAAGGGTTCCCTTTAAAATTTCTCTGAATGCACCTCCAGTGCTCAGAGAGTTTATGACTGTCTTAGGCTTGACTCCCCCTGCTTGTGAGTAGTTGGCCAGAAGTGAGAGATTGAGCACGGGGACTTCTCAGGTCCTGCTCATCGACACGGCTGTACACGTGTACGTGGGCTTCTAGATCACCGGAAGTATGTCAGGGCTTTTCAGAGCTCCTAGTGGATTTCTCCGTTCCTGGATCTTCCTTTTGGCCAGCCTTGTTTGCCCAAATCAGCTTTAGACAGCTGTAATGATAAAGAATTACCCTTGGTTGTTTTTGACAAATGCCCTGGAGATAGGGCTTTTCCACAGAGTGAGTCAGGTCACATCGTGACAGTGCTATGTAAATGGGGCTTTTTCAGAGATCTGTAAGACAGATCAAGTTGCCACAATGGGGGACTTTCTGAGATGCTAAGTCATACCAAGGTAAGGGAGCAGTTCTTCCGTCTTCTCTGGTTTAGGCCTTGTTCTTCTTTTTTAAAAAAAGTTTTTTTGAACATTTATTTATTTTTGAGATAGAGAGCATGAGCAGGGGAGGGTCAGAGAAAGAGGGAGACACAGAATCTGAAACAGGCTCCAGGCTCTGAGCTGTCAGCACAGAGCCCGACACGGGGCTAGAACCCACGGACCCACTGAGCCGAAGTCGGACGCTTAACCGACTGAGCCACCCAGGCACCCCTAGGCCTTGTTCTTCTTACCTAAACTACTTGGATGTTTAGGGGGGAACTGGAGGTGAGTTAAGGTGCTTGAGGGCTTGGTTTCTGGGAGGCAGTGTGAGATGTTGGAAGCTCACGGAGCTCTGAGTAGGGCAGGCCCGGTTCTGCATTTTGGCTGTGCCACCTGCTGTCTGGACAAGTCACATCTCTGAGCCAAAGAGGGATACTCTTGTCTGTGACTTGGAATACTGACAAGCTCACCAACATGTCCGATAATGGAAGTGATTATTATTCACCTTGAGGCTTAGGGTGAGATTCTAAAAACTGATGAGGCCAGTGTTGCTTTGCTGAAAGGAAAGCGCTTACAACACACATAACACCCACCGTGTGCTGAGCCCTGTGCTTGGTTAGCACCGGACATGTACGGATTCACTTAATCCTCACAGTTGCCTTCAAGGGGATTCTGTTCCTCGTGTCATTTTAGAGATGGGGAAACCGAAGCATTGAGTTTCATGGCCAAGGCCGCTCAGAACCAGGAGTCCAACCCAGGCCGTCTGGCACCAGAGGCCACCCTCCCAGCCTGCACTCCGCATTGATTTCATTCACTACCACATGACCTAGAGCCAGGCACTCACTTTGACAGCTAGCTGCAGAGCACGCATGAGAGAATGAAACAAAAAGCAGCACACGGCCTGTATGCACGAAACTTGGAACAGAAAGCTGGCCACCCCTGGTCACATCCAGCTTAGAAAGAGTCAAAGGTTAGTCACAAACCTGCAGCTTCTCCTTTGTGGCTTCTGCTGGGCCAGCTTCCTCTCTGAGGATCAGTCATACACAGGACCCGCCCCCCGCCCCCAGCCCCATTGAGTTCCCTTTAGGGCAGGGGCTGTGGTGTCCCTGAGCCTGCTTAGACTCTCACACTGGACCGGACCCAGGATGCTGTGCTTCGGCACCCCCTCAGTCAGCTCCCCACGCAGAGGCCCAGGAGCCAACGCGAACGGCGGGGGTGTTTAGTCACGTGGTGCCCACTGAGACCCACCGGGGCCTTGCAGGAGCAGGTTCACTTCCCCAGGTTCACTTCAATCTTTTCAGACTCAAATGAGTCCACCACAGCCAGTGATGTCACAGTGGCCGCTGCCTGCCTGTCGCATGACTGTCTCTGCAAGAACGGAGCACAAGGTGTGGATCAGGATCTGGCGTGGGGCCCTCTGCACCTGTTCGCCAGCCTCCGTCTCAGACCTCCCTGAGGACGGCCCTAACCTGGCAGGTTCTCAAATTCCTTCCTGCCCAGGAGGTCTGCAGGCCTGGCCGATAATCAGATGGCACTCACCAGAGAGGCTAGGAGGTTTGTAAAACGCGGAAATGCTTCCTTACCAGTCAGTAAATGGTCACTACCCCCAGGCTCCCCGGGGGCTCCGCAATCCCCTCACTGTCTAGAACCTGAAACTTCACACCTGGTCCAGCAGGGTAAGGCCCACCCTGTTCTGACTGGCCCTGGTCCCCATGGAGCCTTCGTTCAGGATTTTAGACACCACCCAGTCAATGTACATCAACCACTTCTGGAGAAGAGAGCCCCTGAACTTGGGAGCAAGGAAATATCTTTGAGATTAGGTAGTTTCCTTCATTTATTGATTAGGAGAGTCGGATGGAGAGAGGTCTGGGTCACTCTCCTAGGGCACATGGCTCATTGGGACAGTGTATGAGCCTCTTATAGGTCAGGGGTGCAAAGTAGGGGGACAGCAGGAACGGCCTTGGAGTCCAGGCACCCCGGTATCAAGTCATGACTCTCCCACATTGACCTGCGTGCCTCTGGGCCTGTGTCTGGGCTCCGGGCTTCGGTCCCACGGCTGGGAGAGCACTGCCTCTCCTGCTGCCCCTGCCTGATGCAGCGACGCTGTGTAGGAAAAAGACCTGTGTAGGATCAGTGCCCTCCAGCACCAAATGCTGCCTTCCCCAGACAGCTGGGGCTATGGAGACAGCAGCACCTTCTAACTTAATGAGGTCTCAGGGCCGTGCCCAGGGTTACCTGCCTGTGAACAAGCCACTACCTGCCTTGTCCCAATTCAACGTGGGGAATAAGCAAGTTCCAGGGAAGGCACCCCAGGGGAGGGTTAAGGAGAAGATCCACCATTCAATACTAGGACTCAATCGTTGGTACTTAGAGATGGAACATATGGACTCCGAGAGAGTGATCCTTAGGGATCACCTAGCCAGACTTTCTCATTTTCCAAATTAGTTTTTTCAAAAGCCCCAAAGAGAGGAAGTGACTTGTCAAAGACCGCACTGCAGGTCAGTGGCCCAGTCCCTTGAGTCTGAGGTCCCCTGTACTCTTGGCTCTAGACAGGTCTTTCTCACCTCATTCTCATTTGGTCCTTATGGATTAAGTGCCAAGTTCTGTGCACAGAACTGTGCTCAGCCTCGTATAGAGAGGGTATCGCGTTTCCACCCCCCAGTGTTTAATGGAGGGAAGGGGCAGGACACAGAGGAGTTAGTCAAGGCATGGTTGAGGGTTGGGTGGCAGGGACTGATGCATGTGGGGGAACCACCCTTTCATGCCACCTCTGATGGCTGGGTGCACCGTCAGCGCCTCGGCCGTGGCCCCTGCTCAGAATGTGCTGGGGGGGTCGAGGCAGGTCTGTCAAAAATGATCCTTCCTCGGGGCGCCTGGGTGGCTCCGTCGGTTAAGCATCTGACTTTGGCTCAGGTAACGATCTCAGTTTGTGAGCCCCAGCCCTACGTCGGGCTCGGTGCTGAGAGCTCAGAGCCTGCAGCCTGCTTCGGATTCTGTGTCTCCCTCTTTCTCTGCCCCTTCCCTGCTCATGCCCTGTTTCTCTCTTTCTCAAATAAATAAACATTAAAAAGAAAATGATCCTTCCTCTGTCGTATAAGAAGGGACAGACTTAGATCTGAGCCTCTCTACTTTGCCACAGGGCCCGGCCTGCTCTGCTGCTCTGTCTTGCTCATTTGCGTCGACTCCACACTCCACAGCCCTGCTCTGATGTCTTTGTAGATTCATAGGGTCAAGAGGGATCCCTTTAGGCCTGCCCAGTTTCTCAGCTGTAGTTCAGAGATAGTTTATGTGTGGAATGCACGCATCTGTTAAATAAGCAGTCTTTCATTTGGGAAGGAAGTGAGGCTGACACTTGTTGAGTGCCTTTGGTACCAAGCACAGCATATTCTGCGCCTCCAAATTTTCGACCTTCGCTGTGAGAGAGGTCCGATAGCCTTGGTCTTCAAGATGGAGACATCGAGACTGAGACATCTCACTACGTTTAAGCTTCTCTGAATGACCCCCCAATCCCTGTTCTTTTTCTCTTCCCTCAGCTGTCTTTCAAGTCTCAAGAATGGACTCTTCTGGAAAGATTCCAGATAATAGTCCTTGGCTCCTAGGACTATGAGTCTTTGAGGTTTCTCTGGCTACCTAATAAAGTGACTTGTAATAAAAGCCTAAGGACATTCTTCCTTCCTGTGACCCACAGGACATCATCAGAGCTAAGAGATCTGAGAGTAGCAGGTGCCAGAAGGATGTTGGGTCCCCTTGTTATTCAGAAAGGCTGGGGAGCTGCTCCTTCCCCATAAATTCCCAGGAAGCCGCCCATCAGAATTGGGCAATGGGGGCAGGGCCTGGGTGCGTCGCGTCTGGGGGGAAATGAGGCCATGGAGCCCCGGAAAAGGCCGGGGTCACCCAACATCCTGCCCTACCTCCCCTGTGAGGCCCCATTGTCCTCCTGGAGCTCCCAGGCTGGCCCGCCCTCGCCACTGCCGCATTCATGAGCTGGCTCCGAGGCCCATTCTGAGTTAGTGCTATTTGTAGAATCTTCTTAAAATACCACAACAGTGCCATTCACAGAGCGTCTGCACGGCGCTCGATGGCGGAGGTTGGAACAAAGCTCTGCTGTGCTCGGCATCCCGTCTGGGCCGGGCCGGAGGGCACCCCTCTGCCCCACTGATGGGGGTGCCGCGGCTCTCTCCCTGTCCCGGGTGCTCCCAGGTGAGGCCCCTGGGGTCCGGCACTGACTCTGGTTCACCACGCTGGCCAGGCTGGCCCGCCAAGGGAGTGCAGGCCGGCATTCAGCTCCCTGCAAATGACAGCGTGCCCTTCACAGCAGTCCCCTCCCTCCCCCACTAGCCCAGCTCAGGTCAGCCCTGTCATCAGGCCACACGCGGGCTTGCTCCGTTACAGTTGGGTGGACAGATGAGAGGGCCATCAGGGAGGGAGCCGGGAGGTAACGCCTCTCTCCAGAATCGGGGCCCTGGTGTCCTCACCACACACAGCAGGGTCCTCATGAGCTCCACCCCGACCTCAGCTGCACCCACAGTGCATTCTCAGGAGCTCAGGACGTTAGCAGGTGTCCTGTTAGGGACATGTTTTGTGGTACCCTGGAGGAGCTCAGTGGGCCTGTGTTTTCTCTGCTGGTGGACCTCTCGGAGCCTTGCCAATGGACCAGGCGCTGGGCAGCGACTCCCACTTAACCTCTGGGCCTTCCCTCAGAGCTGCCAGCCACGCGGTGCTATTCTAGCCAGACCTCTTGTGTCCCCGTTAGGACGTGGGTATGGCTGGAGCCCCCATCTGGTCAAAGGGTTTGATGACCTCCCAATTCCGTCTTTCCCCTAACCATGTGTTGCATAGAAAATCAGACATTCCTCCAAAGGGAGGCAGCTTAGCTGTCCCTCCTCTGCCCGAGGCCAAGTGTCTACAGTGGCTCCGCTCTGTCTGCTTGTGGCTGGAGGGACTCCCTCGCTGCCCAGAAGGGCCTGACAGCCACGACCCAGGAGCTCCCTCCTTGAGCTGCTGTGCCCTCCAGGACTGATGTCCGGGCTCCCATGGTAGGTTTTTAAATGTCCTTGGCAGGTCTCCGACAAGTTCCTAGTAACCGTTGGTCACAAAGGACACTGGGCCACTCTCTGACCAGTGATGGGGCCCTTACACACAACTGCAGCACCAAATGTGACTCTGGACAAGGGCCCTGGCAGTGGAATCCTGGGGTGAGGACCAGGTGAGAGACTGACACCTGGGTGGCGGGGGGAGGTTTGGGGATTCTCGTGAAGCACCCTGGCAGTTGAACTGGAATCTTCCCATCCCGGTAGAAGACAGGATGCCCTGGAAAGTGGGTCCTCTGCCTGAGACAGGCAGTCCCCCGTCATTCACTGGCTGCAGCATTTCAGGCAAGGAACCTCAATTTCCCTATCTGTAGCGGATGTCAATATCCCTATAATAGTGCCTATCAATTTCCCAAATGGAATCCATAAGGCCTAGTATGGGGCCTTGCTGTGGGACTGAGCCGGGCAGGAAGCCCTGAGAGGCTGGAGGAGTTGAGGTTTTGCCTCTCAGTCCTTCCAGCTCTGCTGAGGGAGAAAGCAGTGGACATCAGATAGACAAGGCATAAAATCTCAGCTCTGGCTCTCTGGCTGGGAGATCTTGGGAAGTTTTTTCTGTAGAAAGTGGAAATATAAGTACTTCCTCAAGATCGTTTTTTAGGCTTAAATGTGTGAACATATAGGCCACCGTGTTGCACAACTCCAAAACTTGGGGAGGGCAGGGATTCACATACTACAATGTGAATTGTTGCCACCAGAGGGCGCCATTCATTTAGACTACAATGAGAGTGGCTGTCTGGGGGTGTGGGGAGAAGGGGTGCCAGGCACTTAGACTTTGTGAATAATAGGGATGATGATGATGATGATGATGATGTGAATGTCATTTTCCAGGGATGCCGTTCATTAAAACTATAAGATGAACAGGTGCCTTCAGAGGATTCTGTGCACTTAGACTATCATGTGAATGGCAACCTCAAGGAGCTATACTAGACCGTGGTGCTAGTTAACGGTGAACACATTTAACTTCCATACCAGCAAGACTTCTTACTTGTCTGGTGGTTTATACCTGGCCTCCCGGAGGGAGGCAACTTATAAAAACAGTATGTTTATCTTTAAGAACCCGAACAATTTGGGTGAAAAGAGTGCGGGGAGAACGTTAGCTGAAGCCCTGTGGTCTCACACACCTGCTGGAGGTGGGCCCACATCTGTCTGGACGTCACCAGAACCAGGCAAAGGAAAAGAGCACCAGTGAGAGATCCATGGTGTCCAAACTAAATTAAGGGAATTTCTCATTTGCCCAACATAGACTTTGTAGCTCAACGAATGTCCATGCATCTTGGGAAACTTAACAGAAGACCACGGGGGAAGGGAAGGGGGAAGAGTAGTTACAAACAGCGAGGGAGGGCGGCAAACCATAAGAGACTCTTAAAGTACAGAGAACAAATGGAGTGTTGATGGGGGGTGGGGGAGAGGGGAAAACGGGTGATGGGCATTGAAGAGGCCACTTGTTGGGATGAGCACTGGGGGTTGCACCTAAGCCGACCTGACACTAAATTGTATTTAGAAACAAAAACAAATACCCACGTGAGCAGCTAGAGCAGGCAGAAAGGAGCTGTGAGGTTGGGGTGAGTGTGTAGGATTGAGTGGGTAGATCAGGGGCGTGGAGTCCCACAGGCCGGGCACTTCTGTGCCATTTGGCAGGTCACTTGCCCTGAGCCTATCTCTGCACTCAGCCCTTCTCCCCAGCCAGCAGAACTACTTATAGGCCTTTGGCTACATTTACTACCACCTGCCTCCAGGCAGCCCTCCAGACCTGCCCCTCTGTGCACACTGGCCTTGGCCTGGAAGCCCAACTTGTCTGGGGGCTGGAAATGGTTACCCCAGGAATTCTGCTTCCCCTACCCCTCCAGGCTGCTGGAGGGAACCTAGCTGCCTGCAAGCTCTTTCCCCCCAGCTCCCTGCTGAGAGGGGAGAGTGCCTGTGTGTTGGAGGTTTTGTGATGCACAACTGGGAACTGGGCTGACTAGCTCCATAATAAAGAGCCAAGAGGCGGAGGAGGGGCACCCATCCCTCCCCTCCCAGATTCTGGAGATTCTAGAGTGGAGAGCAGATGTCTTTGTGGTTGCTAATTTGTCTCCTTGGGTTGCTTCCCAGTCTGTGGCTGACCCGCCTGCCCTTGGCTCCCTGAGGGCCGGGGCTTCATTTGTGCCCCCAATTCCTAGCATGGTGCCTGGCAGGATTCAGGCCGTGCCGCGATAGGATCCGAGAATGTCCTTCAGGGCAGGGGTTCTCAAGCCCCAGTTCTGGAGGCGTGTATCCGGCACCTGGGGGACAAATAGGAACTTGCTGCTGGTAAAAGGAGGAACGGAGATGTAGCCTTGGGCTGGCTGTCACCCCCTGGGGTCAGTGATGAGAACCTAGGCCAGGCCCTTGAATGAAGACAGGCCCCTGCCCCGTACCCCGGGAGGCCTGGTCTAGGGGCCTGGGTGCCGGGAGCTAACAGCCAAGAAAAGGGCAGGGATCCCCGAGTCTGCTTTTCACGCAGCTGGGCTTGAGCTCGGGAGGGGTTCAGTTGGGAAGGGAGGGATGAGAAGGGAAACCGCCAACGTTTTAAAAACTGATGCTTTTGGGGCGCCTGGGTGGCGCAGTCGGTGAAGCCTCCGACTTCAGCCAGGTCACGATCTCGCGGTCCGTGAGTTCGAGCCCCGCGTCGGGCTCTGGGCTGATGGCTCGGAGCCTGGAGCCTGTTTCCGATTCTGTGTCTCCCTCTCTCTCTGCCCCTCCCCCGTTCATGCTCTGTCTCTCTCTGTCCCAAAAATAAATAAACGTTGAAAAAAAAAAAAAAATGAAAAAAAAAAAAAAAAACCTGATGCTTTCAATTACAAAGTGGTTTCTCTTTTTTAGATTTTGTCTAAAATGTGCAGTTTCTGGAGACAGTGACGTGAGACATCCCCTCCTCTTCAAAAAAATTTTTATTTGTGTATTTTGAGAGAGAGACGGTGTGAGTGGGGGAGAGGCGGGGGGGGGGGGCGCCGAGAGAGAATCTCAAGCAGGCTCCACGCTGTCAGCACAGAGCCCAACTTGGGGCTTGACCTCATGAAATCGTGAGGTCATGGCCTGCGCCAAAACCCGAGTCCGGTGCTTAACCGACGGAGCCCCCCAGGTGCCCCAGGACACCCTCTCCTCTTCCCAGCATTGGGCCCAGTGCCTGGAGGCTGATCCTCGTTTTGCACTTCCTCTTGGGTCACTACCAACACCAAGACAGATCCTGAACCTGAACCTGAACCTAGGCTTTTGTCCCTCCTGCACCCCTTCCTGCCTGGTCTACACCATTGTGTCTTCTCCCTGGGTACCTGCCGCAGCATCCTATCTACCTCCTGACTAACTCCTGCACTCCTGGGTACACTAAGCCACCCAAAGGACCTCAGTGCTTTTCCTTCCCCAGGGCCTTTGCAATTGCTGCCCACCCTGAGCCTTCTGTACCCAGACCGGATCAGTGCAGGAAAGCCAGCCCCTCTCATCATGTAGTGCTCAGCTCGAGGGTCCCCTTCTCTTTTTTTATTCATTTTTTTTAACGTTTACTTTATTTTTGACACAGAGAGGGACAAAGCATGAACAGGAGAGGGTCAGAGAGAGGGAGACACAGAATCTGAAGCAGACTCCAGGCTCCGAGCTGTCAGCACAGAGCCCGACACGGGGCTCGAACTCACGGGCTGTGAGACCATGACCTGAGCCGAAGTCGGACGCTTAACCGACTGAGCCACCCGGGCGCCCCATCGAGGGTCCCCTTCTCAAGCAAGCCTTTGCTGACCCATATTTGAGCTTGCCTCCTTCCTTTGTTTGCTTCCTGGTCCTTTGGCCCCCTTCCCTTCCCTTCCCTCCCCACCCCCCCAAATAAGCCCCAGGGGGTGGGGCATTGCCTGTCTTGTTCACCCAGGTATCCCCTCCACACTATTCCTGTGGCAAGCACAGAGATGGTGCTGTAGGATCTCCCCAAGTATCAGTTGCCTCTTTGAAAGGAAGAGCCTCCCCACCCAAGCTCCGGAAAGGTGGGGGAAGGGGGGGCAGGGAAGTTAAAACTCCTGGGGACCACCCTTGACCAGTGGGTGACTGGAACCAATGGATAGCTGCTCCCCTTTTGTCCCTTGGTTGGGAGCTCTGATACACGTTTCGTAAGTCAGTATAGACCAGGCCAGCAGGATGGAGCCCCCAGGCCCCCTAAAGCAGCAGCCTGCTCGATCCCACATTCTTCTGGGCTCTCCCCCGTTCCCAGGTTCCTTCCCTGCCCTGCACTTCTCCCTGGGGTAGCTTCCCAGACCCACCAGCACACGAGCCCTTGTCTCAGGCTTTGGTTTTGAGGAACGCAGACTAAGACGTGGGGTTAGTGGGGGAAAATATTCCGTAGCAACGTGAGGTAGCAAAGGTACCAGTTTCCTGACGTTGTATCAGCCCACAGTGCTTTGGTCACTTATTTCACGGATGTGTTGATGCACCCACTGGGAGCAAAATGTTCTATCAGGTGTAGGAGAGGCACTGGATGTATCTCAAACCTCGAAGAAGCCTCGAAGGGAGCCCAGGAGGGTGGGGACGGGAGACTGGGTGTGGACCGAGGAGAGGTCCTGGGTGCAGATCAAGCCTCCGTCACTTGCTAGATCCCAGGGTCAGGGACCTTGACCATGGTCTCAGCGTCTCCTGCACACATTTGCTGGGAGGGGTACCAGCCTTGACTGGCATTAACAGAACTAGACTCTTTACCTTTGCTGCTGACATTGTAGCTATAGAAGCACCCTACACCGAGACCTGGGAGACGTGGAATCTAAGGGTTGGTACAGAAGTTGGCACAGCGTGGGTGCTTCATAAATGTTAGTTCCCTTGTCCTCCCTTAGAATAATGAATTCAACCATTATTCCCTCCAGGTCACTGTATAAATCACAATTTTTCCATTTTAAGTGTCAGGCCCACCCCTCTTCCCTCACAACCCCCCACCCTTGGGCAGCGCAGAACTTGGTCTTCTTCCGGCAACTGGCATATTCCATTTTAATATGTTGCTATTTTTAGCTTTTGTTTCTTTTCCCCATGAAAGTTATTTTTAAAGGCGGGTAGGGGGGCAGGGGACCCCCGGCCTAACCATCAGTGGTGTTTTCCAGCCCTGGCCATGCTGCGTTACTGCTCAGGCCTGGCTCGGGGACTCGGGCAGGCTGAGTCGGGACTGGGCCCCGAGCCCAGGTGCGACCCAGGTGTTGGTGGCAGGTGGCCCTGAGGAAGCAGTTCTCAAACTGTGGTCTCAGCCCCCATCCCCAAGACCTCTGGATTCCTTCCTAGGCTTTTGATTGTGGTTTTTGCATTTGTTTGTGATAAAGGTTCAGGCCAGTCTTCCCCACCAGGCAGGGCCTCTTGGTTTTGTCCCTGCCGTGTCCCCAGCGCATGGCACAGTGCTTGCCACATGGTAGACCTTTAACAAGCGTTTGTGCAAGGGAGGAACAGCCTGGTTGGCTCAGTCAGTTAAAGCATCTGACTCTTGATTTTGGCTCAGGTCATGATCCCAGGGTCGTGGGCTCTGTGCTGAGCGAGTGTGGAGCCTGCTTAAGATTCTGCCTCTCAGGGGGCGCCTGCGTGGCTGGTTGGTTGAGTGTCCAGCTTCAACTCAGGTCAGGATCTCACAGTTCCTGAGTTCAAGCCCCACATCAGACTTGATGCTGTCAGTGCAGAGCCCTCTTAGGATCCTCTGTCTCCTTCTCTCACTGCCCCTTCCCCGCTCACGTTGTCTCTTTCTCTCAAAAATAAACTTAAAAAAAAAAAAAAGATTCTTTCCCTCTGCCCTTCTCCCCCACTCGCTCTTGTGTGCATGCACATTCCCTCTCTGTCTCTCAAATAAATATGTATATATATTTGTGGAAGGGAGAATGGACTAAGGAAAACTGGGAGTGAGTGAGGGGGAACAGTTAAGGAAGGTGAAGGAGAAGGGGATATTTGAGCTGGGTTTTGATGAATGAGTAGGAGTTTACCAAATGGGCCAAGTGGAAAGGTGTCCCAAAAAGAGGGAATAACACGTGCAAAGACGGTGAGGCATGAAGGGCATGGTATATCCCAGGAACAAGAAGTAGTGCAGAGCACCAGGAGTGGCTGCTGAGATGGGAGAGTAGCTGGGTGGACTGGAAAGGTACTCTCAGCTGATCACAGAGGAGCCCCAGTGGGAAGCAGTGAGCTGGGGCACATCCTGATGGCAGAGGAGAGAGGCTGTGGTCTCAAATTCCTACCAGGGAAGGGAGAGGCTTGACTTGGATTTCAGAGAGGACCCTATGGCCCGCCCCACATTCTTCCCTCACTTGTGCAATTGTCCCCGTGAGAGAGATCACACTCCCATTTCTCCCACGGGTGCTGCCTGGGGTGAGGTCAGTATGGATTCCCTAAAAACCCCAATATCCCCAGAACCACAAAAGATTTCCCAGGGACACTCTGGTTTTGAGAAATGAAACTCCACCGTGGGATGAGCTGGCGAGAGGGGAAGTTGGAGCTCAAACCATTTGGAGGCTATCTGGGGCATTTTCCTTAATCAAAAGTATTCAAGGGGTACCTGGCTGGCTCAGTCAGTGGAGCATGCGACTCTTGATCTCAGGGTTGTGGGTTCAAGCCCCACAGTGGGCATAGAGGTGACTTAAAATCTTTTTTTTTTTTTTTAATTTTTTTTTTTCAACGTTTATTATTTTTGGGACAGAGAGAGACAGAGCATGAACGGGGGAGGGGCAGAGAGAGGGAGACACAGAATCGGAAACAGGCTCCAGGCTCTGAGCCATCAGCCCAGAGCCTGACGCGGGGCTCGAACTCACGGACGGCGAGATCGTGACCTGGCTGAAGTCGGACGCTTAACCGACTGCGCCACCCAGGCGCCCCAAAATCTTTTTTTTTTTTAAATGTTTGTTTATTTTTGAGAGAGAGAGAGACTCAGAGTGTGAACGGGAGAGGGCCAGAGAGAGGGGGAGACACAGAATCTGAAGCAGTCTCCAGGCTCTAAGGTATCAGCACAGAGCCTGATGTGGGGCTTGAATTCACGAACGGTGAGAACAGACCTGAGCTGAAGTTGAATGCTTAACCGACTGAGCCACCCAGGCACCCCGACTTAAAATCTTTAAAGAAAGAAAAGTTCTCAAAGCACAGGCAGGTCTAACTTCTCCGGGGCCAAACACAGGAGCTACCAGCCACCTCCCTTAACAATAAAAAGGAACAATCTTCATTCAAGAAAAGCAATCTGTGTCCACAGTCATACACCCACACGCACGCACACAAGCGCGCGCGCACACACACACACACACACACACACACACACACTTCAGAGTCCAGAGTGAGAAGTAAGCTTCTCTGTTCCTGAGCCCCTTGCCTGAGCTCCCAGGCCCCTGTGTCCTGTTGTCCTTGCAGAAATGGGCTCGCACAACCACGCCCGTGTGCACACGTGACTCTCACAAATGGCAGCGTATTCATCACGCTGCTTTTTGCTTTCTCCATGCGATAATGTATTATCCCCCTACCACCCACCCCGCCACCTTCCTTTGTTTGCTTCCTCGTCCTTTGTCCACGTACATAATTTATTCAATCAGTACATTATTGGATGTACGTAATTTATTTAATCAGTACATTATTGGATGTACATAATTTATTTAATCAGTACATTATTTATGTAACTTGATGGACCATTGTTCCCAGTTTATTATCTCCGTCTCCTTATGCACCTGTGCAAATTAGCCACAGAGTAAATTCCCTGGAAAGGATTGCTGGGCCGTTTAAAATCTTGATAGATATTGTCAAACTATTCCCCCAAAGAGATACAAAAATCTCTTGCCAACACTGTAAAAGACCCCCTCAGCTCAGTACCTCCAGCTGCAAGCCACTCCCACCCCTTGGTGAGCTGGTGCCCGGCTCTGAGTGACTCCCAGGTGCCCGTAGGCCCACCTTGGCCGATTCCCTGCTGAATGCACAGCCTGCGGCCCACCCCTCAGCGCCCCCACTGCCCACAGATGAGGTGAGGTTTCTTTCACTTGTCCCTTTATGGTAGATCCTAGTGTCATTTAGTTTTTATTTATTTTAATTGGTTTTTAATTTATTTACTTATTTTGAGGGAGGGGAGTGGCACAGAGAGAGGGAGAGAGAGAGAATCCCAAGCAGGCTTCGCACTGCCAGCTCAGAGCCCGACTCAGGGCTAGAACTCACAAACCTGTGAGATCATGACGTGAGCCAAAACCGAGAGTCAGACGCTTAACTGGCTGAGCCACCCAGATGCCCGTCATTCGGTTTTTAAGATAGGGAATGTGGTTCAAATTTCAAAGGGTGGAAAGCCAGTCTCTCTGTGCTACCCACTTCCCTCCCCAGAAAAGCCACTGCTCCCAGTATCTTCTGGCTCCTTCCAGAGATATTTTGCACATATTCAAACAAATAAGTATCTCTTCCACTCTTCTCTCCTCCCCTCCTGTGCAAACACGGTCACGTATCATTGCATTTTTCACCTCCCTGTATCTAGCAGAGAACATTCCAAATCTGGGCATGAAGCACATCCTCATCCTTTTTAATACCCGCAGAGCATCCCAAGTGAAGACTGTATATCCCACTCCCCTCCTGTTGTCACTGTCTTTTTACTTTCTTTTCTTTGCCATGCAAATATTTTTAACTTATATGGAGTGAAATTTTTTTTGTGGTCTCTGGTGTTTGTGTCATATTCAGAAAGGGCTTCCCCGGTTTCGAGGTCGTATGGAAATTCCTCCCACCGTTGATCCTGGTGCTTCTCTGGCTTCGTGTTTCATCTTGAAATCTTCGATCCGTGGTGAATTTTTATTTTGCGATAGGTGTGATACAAGGATCCATTGGATAATATCTCTCCAGGTGGCTATCCATTTGTCTCTTTTCCATTTCTTACATAACGTCTTCTACCGGCCCATTTGAAATAACTTGTCGTTTCCAAAGTCCGATATGTTCTGGAGTCTGTCTCTGCTCATGTCCTGTGTTACCTCCCTCGTTTTACTTCTTGTACAGCGGGATACTTGACTACAGTTTAATAAATTGGTCTCTCTCTATTTTTTTTAAATGCATTTGCTGTTTTTGTTACGAACTTTAGAATCAACTTGTTGTATTTAAAAAAATGCTATTAGTATTTTCTTGTGTTAAATGTATAGACTAAATTAGGGTGAACTGGTATTCTGTTATGTGGGTTTTCCTACTTACGCAATGGTATTTCTGTTTCTTCTCGTTTATAAATAGCTTGGGATCTCTGTCTATTAATTTTGCGTCTGGACACCTTACTGCATTCTCTTACTGCCTCCCATCATTTTTCAGTCCACTGGCTTTGGTTTTCTCTCTATATAAACAACAATAGCGATAATAACACTGTACCCTTCCCTCCAGCTTTTATTGTTTTATGTTCTTTTTCTGATCTAATTGCACTGCAGAAGACTTCCAGGAGAACGTTAAATACCAGTGCTGATGGGGGGCCTGCTGGGATTGTCCCTGGCCTTGATGGGAACGCTGCTAGTGTCTCTCCATAAACGCAGTGTTGGCTTTGGTATATCTATGTTGAAGAAGGATCTATTTTTATTTCATGGAAGATTTCCATCAAAATGGATGTTAAATATTGTCAAGTGCCTTCTAAAGTTTCTCCTTGGAGAAACAGATTTAAGAGAGCCCTAAAGGAACCATGGGGACCCAAGTCTTTGTGCCACTCCCCGGGACACCCCCTGTTGTGCTACCCTCCACCACTCCTGGCCCCCTGGGCCAGCATCGTTTCCCCAGCGACAGATGGTGACAGAGCTGGGGCTCCCTGGGCAGTGCTGCCCAGGTGATAGAGCAGAGCACCGTGGGGAGGGTGAGTGTTTAGACGCCCCCCTCCCCAGCTTTCAGTACCCTGTTTACTCGGTCCCTCTACCCTCCCTGGTCTCTTTTTTCTCTCCCAAGTAGGATAATAAAACGGCTTGCTAGAAATGCAGAGGTGAGCTGTCATCCCTGGCTGAGGTCTGCTGCCATAGAGGGCACACAAGACACAAGCCTCAGTGTCTTTGGAAGCTAATCCCAGAGGTGACCTCTATCACCTTTTGCCCTTTCTATTTATTGAAAACAAGGTACTAGGTTCAGCCCACATTGAAGAGGGTGTGATGCCAGGAAGCAGGGTTCATTCACTGGGGGCTTAGAGGCCGCTCACCACAGGGATGGGACCGGGAGGACAGAGGGCAGCCAGATTGCTTGGGTTCAGACCCTCAGCCTGCAAGAGTGGGGTGTGAGTGGCCAACACTTTAGGGGACCAGTTAACATGCAGTTTCCCCTTGCCGACCAGGGCCATTTGGGAAGCTGCACTCAGTCATGTGACCGCCGACAAATGACTCAGCCACTGTTTTCTCATCTGCAAAGTGGGTGTGATCATTGTACCACCTTTTAGGGTCATTGTGAAGCTGAAACATTGATTTAAAATAGGCAGTTTGTAGAAACTGTGCCCAGAACACTGTAAACAACCAATCAAACTTGGATGTTGTACTAAGAGAGATTGCCTGTCACTTCCACAGAGCTTTCCAGGTGTCCCCACGGTGACCACTGCCACCCTTTTCGAGACTCTGAACCAGTCCTGGGAGATACCAGCCAGACCAAGGGAGGCAAGCCCCGCTTTCCTGAAACTTACATCCTTTAGCAGAGACACGGTAAACACGGATACACATAAATAGGCTAATTTCCCCATGTGACAAGCCCTGGAGAGAAAAGACCATGACAGTGATTGGGCAGGAGGGACAGTTACTTGACAGAGGTTCTCACCCAGGGAGGGTTTCTCTAAATTGAAGTCTGAGCTGAAGTCTGAAGGTGCGAGGGAGCTGGCCATGCAGGGAGCTGGGAGAACACCCAGCGCTGAGCACTAGGTTGTAGTTGGAAGAGAGTGAGTCTGAGGAAAGAGAAAGGGGGCCCAAATGGCCGATAGCAGTAAGGGTGGGCAAGTAGGTGGACGTGTGGTCATGGGGCCCGGGACCCCAAGGTCACAGCAGAGCTGGATTATATCCCAAGAACCGTAGGCCCCCTGAAGAGTTTTAAGCAGATGTGCTTTGTTTTTAATCGGCTGTTTTTCTTTGTTGAAGGGATGGATGGACGGACAGTTGGACAAATGGGGAAGATGGGCAAATAAACAGGTGGCATCAACACCAGCATAGGCTTTCACCAGAGTTTAGTGCCGGCTGCCTGCCCCAGCCCTTTAGGAAATCGCTTCAGAGTTTCCCCGTGGTCGAGGTTCTGACACTGTCCTGGAAGGAGTGAGTAGTGCAGCAGGGACGGCCAGGCGGGGGGAGAGGGCTGTCTCCAGCTCTCTTTTTTTTAATTGTTTACTTTTGGGGGTGGGAGGGGGCAGAGAGAGAGAGAGAGACGGAGGGTCCCAAGGGGGCCCTGTGCCGACGGGCTCGGCCCGGAGCCTGCTTCGGGTTCTGCGTCCCCCTCTCCCTGCCCTTCCCCCGCTCGTACTCTGTGTTCCTCTCAAAAATAACTAGACATTTAAAAAGAAAAAAAAGAGTCTGACGCTTAACTGACTGAGCCACCCAGGTGTCCCTGTCTCCAGCTCTTTTTGTATCAAGGGTGGCGGAGACACCGTAAGGATGGAAGCTGATGTCATAGAAAGAGTCCCAAACAGCTAAGTCCAAGTCCTGGCTGTGCCAGATCCCAGCTGGGTGGCCCTGGGCCCTTGGAAGCGCCCCGGGGCTCTGGCTTCCCCGGCTGTTGCAGGGATACTGGTGACTTATGGCTTCCTCATCTCATTCAGTCCCCACCAGAACCTCGCCAGGCAGATCCCATTATTGGCTTCATTTTGCTGATGAAGAAATGGAACCTGAAAGATTATGTGGCCAGTAATGACTTAATATTACTCGGGCTTCTCCCATGGATTCATTGAGCCCCCACCAACCTACTGAGGTGGGCTTTCCCAGGCTCCGCTTGGAAAGGACCCTGAGACACAGAGTGGATGGGGCCGGACGTCCAGCCCTGTGCTCTCAGCACCTAGCAAGCTGGGGGACAGGACAGCCCCAGTGGTGGGCCAGAGCCCGTGGTGTGCGCCGGGCAGGAATGCAGGGGAGGGAGCGCTCACGGCGGCTGAAGGGATTTCCGGACCGGACCCTGCACCCAGCGGGAGGGCCCCCTGGGGGGATCTGGCTGTTGCCTCCTCGCCCCGCCCCCGCCCGGGACAGTCCTAGCTTTGGGGCCCTGAGAAGTGCGGAACTTCCCCAAAGGAGACAAAAAGGTCCTGGCCCAGTGCCTTCTGAGCAGAGCGCACAGGCAGCCTCAGCTCCTGCACGCGGAGCCGCCTAGCCTCAGTCCCTGGCTTGGCTGTGTCTAACGGTCACTCCTCCGGCCACACCATGCCCTTCTGGACAGCCAGGTATCTGAAGAGGAGCAGGCGTCAGCCCTGGGGTAAGTGGGCAGCCAGGGTCAAGAGCAGGTTGCGGGGCCAGTAGGCCAGGGGCGATTAACCCTTGAAGGGCAAGCGGCCTTTGATGACTATAAGTGGGTCAAGAGGTCAAGAGAAATGAGCGGAGACGAGGACAGGATCCTGAGGGCAGCTTGGACCCGAGTTCGGAGTCAGCCTGGACCCGAGTTCGGAGTCAGCCTGGTGTGGTCTGGCTGGGATGGGCAGGGAGGCAGCCCTTGGAGACTGCAGAAAAGCCCAGCTGGCTGGAAGGCATAGCTCAGAGCTGTCCCCCACAACAGTCTCAGCAAGTCTGAGGGTGGCTCTTCTCCCCTCCTTCCAGCCCCTGTCTAGGCTGCCTCAAAGCTGTCCTGTAGCCACCAGCACATCTGGCTACCGAGCACTTGAAACGTGGCTGGTCTGGATGTGCTCTTTGTACAAAATATACACTGGATTTTGAAGGCTTGGTATAAAAAATACATTAAAGTTGTCAATTACAGGTTGAAATGAATGGTACTCTTTTGGAGGTACTGGGATAAGTGAAATATATTATTCAAAATAATTTCACCTGTTTCTTTGCACCTTTTTCAATGTAGCTGCCAAAACGTTTAAAAATGTACATGTGGCTTTCATTATGTTTCCACTGGACCACACTGTCTCAGACGGTATTTCCAGCTATATTCCTACACTTGGCCTCCAACCCTGGGAATCCATCAGTTGGGGCTTCCCTGGGGCTCCCCACTCCCCTGGGCTGCCAGTAGAATGACAGTGGGTCCTGTGACAAGTCCTATATTGCAGTTACTATTACCTTTAAATAGTGACTTCTTTTATTTTTTAAACAATTTTTCCATGACTCCTGGCCTAATACAGATAGTATTTGATTAATTACATCAGAATGACAGTTTTTCCAACTGAATGCCCTAGAATGAGTCCCATGGGCTACCGTGGTTTACAAAATGCTTTCATAAATAACATTTTCTCTTTTTTCTTTTTGTTATAAAAGTTTTTGTACAGAGGGGCGCCTGGGTGGCACAGTCGGTTAAGCGTCCGACTTCAGCCAGGTCACGATCTCGCGGTCCGTGAGTTCGAGCCCCGCGTCGGGCTCTGGGCTGATGGCTCGGAGCCTGGAGCCTGTTTCCGATTCTGTGTCTCCCTCTCTCTCTGCCCCTCCCCCGTTCATGCTCTGTCTCTCTCTGTCCCAAAAATAAATAAAAAACGTTGAAAAAAAAAAATTAAAAAAAATTAAAAAAAAAAAAAGTTTTTGTACAGAAACGTTGAGAGATAGTGGGTTCCTGTTCTGGATCCTGTGCCAGAATATGCTGCATTTTGGGGTTACCACCTTTCCCCCAAAGCCCCCCTTGCATGGGTGGAAAAGGAGACTCCAGCACAAAAGGAAATTCTTAAATTCAGGAGCTCAGACGGGAAGAAAGCCCAAGTGGGAATAAGAAAAGCTGGGTTGGGGTCCTGGCTGGGTCACCTAAGGCCGGTCCCTTGAGCAGAGTGGGGACAGGGTTAGGAGCTAGTCTGCCTAGGGTCCTAGTTCACTGGTTTTACAGCTTGGATGTGTTTCTCACCATCTCTGGGCCTCAGTTTCCTTTCCTGTCCGATGGGGATAATGACACCACTTCCTTTGTGAGTGTTCAAACTTGTGATGCTCACCCGTTCGTTAACATCATGCCCACCTCAGAGCGAGTGCCTTGTGCGTGCCCCTTGGTTCTGCTGCGGCTGCAGTTAGCCATCCATTCATCCCAGATTCTGTGCGTGCCCTCCCCGTGCCAGGCACTGCTTGTGTGCTGGAGTTGCTTACCAGATAGGCGAGGTGGGGTGGGCCAAAACTAAACAGTATAAATAAGCCTATCGTGTAAACATGTAAACTGTGTGTGTGCTGCATTGCGATAAGTGCTGTGGAGAAAGTAAGGACAGGAAGGGGCATGGGTTGTGGTGGATGGTGACGTTTACATAGAGTTGTTGGGAAAGATTCCCCAAGAAGGCCACATTTGAGGAAAGACCTCAAGGAGGTGAGGGAGTGTCTGGGAGAACAGCTTCTCGGGCAACAGCAAGGGCAGGAGCAAAGACCTTCAGGCAAGGATGTGCCTGGTGGTTGGAGGAATGGCCTAGAACAAAGAGGAGAGCAGCCATGAAATCAGGAGTAGCAGGAGGGCTGGGGGCCTGGGGCGGGATGGGGGATAGGGGTGAGCGGCCTGGAAGATCGTTGTAAGGACTCTGCTGAGAGGGGCGGTTTTTGCTTTGAGCAGAGGTGTGTGAGCTTGTTTGGGTCTTACTGGGCCACTGTGGCCGCCATATTGAGAACAGATTGTAGGGGCAAGCGAGCGCCTAGGGAGCACGCCAGTAATCTGGATGACAGAGGATGGTGGCTGGGACCAGGTGGAACAGTGAAAGGCGGTCAGAGTTTGAAGATCTTTTGAAGGAGGAATCAGTGGAACTTACTGATAGGAATGGATGTGACATGAGAGAGAGCAGACCTGAAGATGCATTTGGTTGCCACTTGAGTAGCTAGAAGAGGGAGTCGCCCTCATCGGAGAAGGGGAGGGTGGGGCAGGTCCAGAGGTGGATTTCATACCTGCTAAGGGCGTGCTGCCTGGAGACGTCCCGGTGGAGCTGTGGGGCAGGCAGTGGAGAGTGGGTCTGGAGGGCAGGGGACAGTGAACTTGGAAGTCGTCAGCATAGGGATGGCATGGTCATCACATAGAGTCTTGAGACTAGATGAGCCCACCAGAGGAAACTGGGTCAGTGTGGGGACAAGGCAGGGGGAAAGGCCAGGTGACCCCAAGTTTCCGCCTGGGGTACCTGAATGCCCAGCACTGAGATGGGAACACAAGAGGAGGCTGGTGTGATAGATGAGGTCCTGATGATTTTCAGAGAAGCCCTGCTGTGCCCATGGGACATCACATGATTGTAGAATTGTAAAAGACATTTAGACTCCTAGAAAGTATGTATCTGGTTGTTATATATCTGATTCTTAACTGGGGGCAGTTTTGCCCCCCAAGGGACATTTGGCAATATATGGAGACTTTCTTGGTGGTCAGCCTGGGAGACCGGGACAGGCTGTTACAGGCATCTAGTGGGTGGAGGCCAGGGATGATGCTAAACATCCTGCTGTGCACAAGACAGCTCGTCACCACCCCCAGGAAGAATTATCTGGCCCCAAACATCAGTAGTGCTGACGTGGGAAAATTCTGCTTTCTATTATATTAATTGAATGTGATAATAAAAGTGAACCTTTAGGGGCGCCTGGGTGGCTCAGTCGGTTCAGCTTCCGACTTTGGCTCCGGTCATGATCTTGCAGTTTGTGAGTTCAAGCCCCCCATCAGGCTCTGTGCTGTCAGGGCAGAGCCCTCTTTGGATCCTGTATCCCCCCTGCTCTCTCTCTCTCTGCCCCTCCCCTGCTCATGCTCTCTCTCCCAAAAATAAATAATGAACTTTTTTTTTTTTTAAGTGAACATTTAAAGAGCTTGTTAGGTGCCAGGTGCTAAGCCGGGGGAGTATCTCAATGTCCTTCTCCTGAAAGGGTAGCTACCTTCATTTTCTTCACCCTACAGGTGTGGGACTCTGACGCTTGGCAAAGTTAAGTCACGGTGCTCCCCCTGGTGGAGCTGAGGGTTGACCCCAGGTTGGGCTCTAAGCACCATTCTAGAAAGCCTCAGAGGCCTGTGACATGTGTCAGGATGGGATGGAAACACAATGGCCACACAGCCTGGTTTAAAAAAAGGAAAGGGGAAAACCAAAAACAGTAACAAGAGACCCTCAGCCTTCATGATGTGTTTCTTCCTGAAATAATTGGCTGTTAGGACTTTTTTTTTTTTTTTAACTAAAGCTGATACGACTCTTTTCCTAAGTAGCAGAGGAAAAAGTAAGCATAAATGATTGAATGGCGTAGAAAATGCCAGAGTTTGCTTTAATGGCCTGTTTTACCTTCCTTGCACTCCCCTCAGCTGCCAGAGAGGAGGTTTTATATTATAAATAGAGAATGCGTGTATTGTCGAACCAACCTTGGTTTGAATCCTGGCCTCTCCACTTGTTTGTTTGTGAGCTAAATGTTTATTTTTTTTAATTTTTTTATTTTTTTTTAATTTTTTTTTTTCAACGTTTATTTATTTTTGGGACAGAGAGAGACAGAGCATGAACAGGCGAGGGGCAGAGAGAGAGGGAGACACAGAATTGGAAACAGGCTCCAGGCTCTGAGCCATCAGCCCAGAGCCCGACGCGGGGCTCGAACTCACGGACCGTGAGATGGTGACCTGGCTGAAGTCGGATGCTTAACCGACTGCGCCACCCAGGCGCCCCTGTGAGCTAAATGTTTAACTTCTCAGAGCATCCATTTATTCATCTGTAAAATGGGGTCAGTAACACTCCTTCCTATGGTATTTGTGAGGACTAGGTGTCGCCGTGTGTGTTAAGCTTCTTGCACAGTGTTTTACATGTAGCGGGTCATTAAAAGCGGTAGCGGGACTTCGTTTCTGGATACAATGGAACAACAGGGACCAGTTTGCTCTCTCACCTAAAACAACTCCCTCCCCACAAAAAAAGGACAAGTAATCTGAAACAGTTTTGAAGATACTGAACAGTGGCAGTGAAGGACTGTGACCCCCAAAAGACGGGAAACAAATGAGGTAAGGTCTACATGTGCCCCAGCTGGAGAAAGTTCCAGGCTGTGCCGCAGAAAGGGGAACCCCAGGTGGAACCCCTTGTACTCCATGCATTAAGGAGACAGAGCTTAGGGATGGAGAGACCAAAGCATCTAGAGTTTTCGGATGGGATACCCAGGAGGAAAGAGCTGCTCAGAGAGAAAACTCCTTGAGAACGCATCACCATGTACAGTGAGGACATGACCTGAACCCGAGGAGGGGACCACCAGGGAGGATTCCAGGCAACAGCATCCCCTCTAACACAGGGCAGGGAATAGTTCCTGTTACATCTACCATCCTGGAAAACCTCATGACTCATGGGGCATTGCATAGGAAACACGGAAGGGTTTTCCCTTAGCAGTGGGGAAGAATTGGCTCATCCTGAGTGTTCTGGACCCACCTAAGAAACCTTAGAAGCAAAATCTATGAGGATCAAACTCATTCCAAGTAACCTAACTTCATTCCAGAAGGGACTCAAGTGTTTTTAGAGGAATACAGAAATGTTCAGCACCCAACGATTTAGGAATCACAATGTCTGGCACCGAATAAAAAATATCAGGCATGCAAAGAATCAAGAAAACAGGACCCACAATGAGGAGAAAAATCAATCCACTGACACCAGCCTAGAAATGACAGTATTAAAATTAGCAGACGGAGATGGTAAAACAGTTTTTATACCTGTATTCCAGTAGGTTCAGAAAGTTAAGTAGAGATGTGAAAGATATTTTTGAAAAGACCCCAAATCAAACTTCTAGAGCTCAAACCTATAATGCATGAGATACAAAATATACCAGATATGGGACACCTGGGTGGCTCTGTCTGTCAGTTAAGCGGCCGACTCTTGATTTCGGCTCAGGTCTTGATCTCAAGGTTGTGAGTTCAAGCCCTGTGTTGGGCTCCGCGCTAGGTGTGAGGCCTACTTAAAAAGAATGAAGTTCAATCCATACCTTGCACCAAATTCAGAAATTAACTCATAGACCTAAATGTAAGTCCTAAAACCACGAAACTTCTAGGGGAAAACTTTTATGACCTTGGGTTAAGCAAAAATTTCTTAGAGAAGCACACTCAGTAAAAGAAAAACATTGGTAAATTGGGCTTCACTAAAATTAAAAACTTCTTTTCTAAATACACTCTTAAGAGAATGAAAAGGCACAGACAGGGAGAAATACTTGCAGAGCATATATCTGATACAAGACTTGTATCCAGAATATGTAAAGAACTCTCAAAACTCAATAAGGAAAAAATGCACAAATGTATGGCCAACTCATCTTTGACAAAGCAAGAAAGAATATCCACTGGAAAAAAAGACAGTCTCTTTAGCAAATGGTGCTGGGAGAACTGGACAGCAACATGCAGAAGAATGAAACTAGACCACTTTCTTACACCGTTCACAAAAATAAACTCAAAATGGATGAAGGACCTGAATGTGAGACAGGAAACCATCAAAACCCTAGAGGAGAAAGCAGGAAAAAACCTCTCTGACCTCAGCCGCAGCAATTTCTTACTTGACACATCTCCAGAGGCAAAGGAATTAAAAGCAAAAATGAACTATTGGGACCTCATCAAGGTAAAAAGCTTCTGCACTGCAAAGCAAACAATCAACAAAACTGAAAGGCATCCGACAGATTGGGAAAAGATATTTGCAAATGACATATCAGACAAAGGGCTAGTATCCAAAATCTATAAAGAACTCACCAGACTCCACACCTGAAAAACAAATAATCCAGTGAAGAAATGGGCAGAAAACATGAATAGACACTTTTCTAAAGAAGGCATCCAGATGGCCAACAGACGTGAAAAGATGCTCAACGTTGCTCCTCATCAGGGAAATACAAATCAAAACCACACTGAGATACCACCTCATGCCAGAGTGGCTAAAATTAATAAATGAGGAGACTACAGATGCTGGAGAGGATGTGGAGAAACAGGAATCCTCTTGCCCTGTTGGTGGGAATGCAAACTGGTGCAGCTGCTCTGGAAAACAGTGTGGAGGTTCCTCAAAAAATTAAAAATAGATCTACCCTATGACCCAGCAATAGCACTGCTGGGAATTTACCCAAGGGATACAGGAGTACTGATGCACAGGGGCACTTGTACCCCAATGTTTATAGCAGCGCTTTCAACAATAGCCAAGTTATGGAAAGAGCCTAAATGTTCATCAACTGACGAATGGATAAAGAAGATGTGGTTTATATATATAATGGAATACTACTTGGCAATGAAAAAGAATGAAATATGGCCTTTTGTAGCAACGTGGATGGAACTGGAGAATGGTATGCTAAGTGAAATAAGTCCTACAGAGAAAGACAGATACCATATGTTTTCACTCTTCTGTGGATCCTGAGAAACTTAACAGAAGACCATGGGGGAGAGGAAGAGGGGGGACTTACAGAGAGGGAAGGAGGCAAACCATAAGAGACTCTTAAATACTGAGAACAAACTGAGGGTTGATGGGGAGTGGGGGAGAGGGGAAAGTGGGTGATGGGCAGTGAGGAGGGCACCTGTTGGGATGAGCACTGGGTGTTGTATGGAAACCAATTTGACAACAAATTATATTAAATAAATAAAAATAAATAAAAATAAAAAAAGAGTATTTAGGATAAGCAAGTAACTGTAACAAATTCTTGGAGTCCTAAATCTTCTTCTGAGCCATCTTGAGACCCTGGTTCAGAGAAGCTTATGTAGCAAAGCTTCCTGGAGGCATCAGGCTTCCCCCCCCCCCCCCCGCTCCGACTCTCCCCACCTCTGCGGCAGTGCTCACACCCCACGAATGACCATGGCAGCCACCGAGCCATGGGTGCAGACTTTGCTTCCCGCAGGTGCACACACACTTGTCTGGCTTCAGGCTCTGCCGCCTCTGCCCCATGACTCCCTTCCCCTCCACTGCCACCTCCACCTCCACCTCCACCGCCCTGCTTCCCAGCGGTTGCACGGGCTCCCAAGGAGCAGGGCTTGTGTGTGTGGTGAGGGCTCCAGAAGCCATCCTGGGGTCCCGGCACGCTTGTCTCCTTGCTCATCACCCTTCTGAGCTTTGGGCCTCACAGGCCTGTCCAGACTACTGGCCCTGCTCAGGTGCCCCCTCAGTGAGGACATACCCCACCCTGTGCTCCAGCTCTCAGAGTACTCTGCTCCATTTCCTGGCCGTTGGCGGCCTTGCTGGGACCACTGTCAGACTGATCCCACCAGGCTGCCTTCTCTTTGATGGGTGACAAGAGCATGGGGTGGGTCAGAGCCCAGAGCAGGGGACTTTGAATCCCAGCCTCTACCACGTAGTAGCTGTGTGAGTTCAAGCAAGTTCCTTAATCACTCTGTGCCTCAGTTTCCTTGACTGAGAAAACTGCGGAAAGTAACGGCACCTCCCGCCACACAGGCTTTGTGAAGATTAAAGAATCCCAGGAGGACGGTTTTGTCCACTTAGTGCCTTCAGCTTCTAGAAGAGTCCCAGGCAGGTACCACGCACTCAGGAAGCACTTGCTCCTGTCTCCATCCCAGGGCTGCAGGCTCTAGCAAGGGGGTGTCCTGGGTCTCACGGTTCTCCCTCATTGCCACCCCACCCCCTCAAGAACCCAGGACCTTGGGACTCACACCCCACCTGCAGACAGTCCTGCTCAGGGTCGGTGGCTCTGGGACCAGAGGCTAGTACTTGGGTGAGTTACATATTGCAGGATGTTGGGGATGAACGAAGACAAGATCATTCTTGAAAAGCCTTTAGATGAAGTTCAGTATAAATGGTTTTTGTGTACACCCTAAAGATGAGTTCATTTATACATGAAAACGTGAGAACCGCTGGAGCTACATTAGGGAAAATTTAATGACATCTGTCTGAACTTTCCCATCCTTCTGCGTTGAGATGCAATGTCTAGCTGCGAGTGGGGATGGGTGGGGAATTCTAGAGCGTTTTGCTCCATCCTGGTTTGACAGCAGGCCTCCGTAATGTTACTGCTTGTGGAGAATCAGGCCTCCTTTCCAGGCTGGGGAAGGAGGCCTGTAATGTCAGAGCGGACGTTAAAAGCATAGTGATGTTGCACTTTGCGCGGAAGAGGCGTAAAGCTGATGCAGAACAAAATACATAGGCTACTCTGGGTTCTGAACTTCTCCCAGCTGGCCTCCAATGTGAATGCTCTTTCCCTAATAGTGCCTGGGCATGCTTCTAATGATTTCTGTTTTGATGCGGAAATGTAACTAGGTGGAAACCTACAAGGGCCCCAAAGATACACGTGTGGGGTGTGAAAGGAGTGGCGGCGGGTGGGAGGGGGCTGCCAAAACGGAACCAGAAGCTTGGCCGTTGCCGACAGGTTTGGGAGAGGCGGCCTTCTCACAGGGCAGGGAAGAACAGGCTAACTGGCATTGGGGTGGACAGTGCTGTGGGAGTGTGAGCCCCGGTGTCCGCACGGGGGTCCTTGCAGTAAGCCTGTGTCTCCCTGTCTTGCAGGTGGTACCGGGGAGCGGGAGAAGGTGCCGGCCAACCCCGAGGCGCTCCTGCTCATGGCCAGCTCCCAACGTGACATGGAGGACTGGGTGCAGGCCATCCGCCGGGTCATCTGGGCCCCACTTGGCGGAGGTACTGCCCGTAGATCGCATGCTCACCCTCTAGAACCCTTGCCTTCAGGTAATCCTGCCCCTCCGCCCTGCACTGAGCCCGCAAGACCTCTCTCACTTGGGACCCACTGGCTGTGTCCCTAGCTGCTTACGGCAGGCAAGCCATGCTGTCCTCTTCTGCTGCCGGCCCCTGACAGTCACACCTCCACTTTACTGGACAGGCAGCAGCAGGGGAATCGGGGCCACCTTTCAAAACATGCCCTCCTCCGGCTAGAATCCTGTGGCGTGTGCATACTGCCTCCCTGCGTCCAGAGCCCTGCTGCACAGCAGGTGTTTTTGAGGTGGTCTGCACTGGGTCCCGCGTCCTTCCCTCTGTTGTGCCTTCCTACAGCCACACAGGGCCCCTGTGCTGCCCACACAACCAGCGCCTTGTTTCTGAGCTGAGAGCAGTGGTTGCCATTTATGCAGCTTTATTGAAAACACTTATCGGATGCTTGAAACGTACCTGGTCATATTCCGGACACTCGGAAGTTCAGTGATAAAACAAAATAGAGGATTCCTCCGCCCTCCTCTCCCGTCCATTGTCCAGTGGGAGACGGATAATAGGCAAGTCAAGGTGTCACATGATTTTAAGTAGAGAGAAACACAATAAAGTAAATTTAAGTAGGATGATAGAGGGGATGCTGTGTTAGATGTTGTAGCCTAGCCAGCTCAATGAAGTGGCCAGGAGAGCCAGGGGAGTGCTGGGCAAAGAGCATTCAGGCAGAGGGGCAAGCAAGTGCAAAGGCCCTGAGGTGGGAGTGAAAGATTTGGACACAGAGAATCTCAGGAAGGCCAGCGGGTCTGAGGGAGTGAGGACAGGAGAGTAGAGGACATGAGGCAGGAGAGGTCACTGAGGCCTTGGGGACATGGTGGGGATCTCAAGATTTTGTTCTCAATCGATGGGGCACCAAGGAGGGCTCTGAGCAGGAGACAGACACGACCTGACCCAGATTTGTAAAGGGCCCTTTGGCCGCCATGTGAGGGGTGGAGCAGAGAGAGACAGGAGTGGACACGGCAGGCTGAGACAGCCATCAGACGGGGGTGACGGGGACACAGGCTGGCGTGGGGGTGGAGAAGAGAGTGAAGAGGGCTCAGCAGCTGTGTTCTGAAGGTAGGGCTGCCAGGGTCTGCGGACAGACACAGGGTGCAAGAGAAAGGAAGGGTGGCTCCCGGCTGTGTGGTCGGTGCCCCTCTGCAATCATCACGAAAAGAGCTTTTAGAAGGGGTCACCATACTGGCTGGGTTGCGGCCACCAACTCCCTGCTGAATGTGGAGACCATGTGACCATGAGAGCCATGGACATCCTGTCTCCCCCGCACAGTGTCTGAGTGCTGCACATTCTGGGCAGGGGCGGAAGCTCACCTTTCAGGGCTTGGAGCCCATCTCCAGACCCAGTGTGCTCTGTAGGCTGAGCCCCTCCCTTCCCCACTCACCTCGCCAGCTCTCCTCTGCTATTCCCGGCTGTGGCCTGCCTGGCCATCTCTCCTAGAACCACTGATCCTCACATAGAAGAGTCGATATCACTTGGAAAGACAGTTTTTTTCCTGTGCTTCATAAATGCCCTCACACTGTTAGTCATGGCCTCCCTGCCTCCTGAGGCTCGTGGCAACTTTGACCCAAGACCCAGGCACACTCAGGGATTTCTGCGGCCTTCGCAGACCTCCTTGGGTGCAAAGTGGTTGGAATTGAACCCATGGAACAAAATAGAGCCCAGAATCAGACTCTCATGCAGCTGGACTTTGACTTACGACAGACGGCACCTCCGAACACCAGGGAAAGGAGAACATCATTGTGATCTTGGGTAGAGAAAACTTCTTTTTGCAGGAGTTATAAAAATCATTAATCTTTTAGGAAAAGATCGATAAATTATGCTCTACACAAGGAAGAGCATCTGTTCGTTAAAAGGTAGATTAAGAAAATGAAAAGACCAGCATCTAGGGTGGGAGAAGGTGTTTGTACCACATACAGCCGTCAAATGACTTGCTCCTCAAACCTCTACAAACCCAGAAGGCAACGACAGACAAGCCAGTAGAAACTCCGGCAAGAGACTCGGACAGGCACTTTACCAAGAAAGAAATCCTTGTGACCAGTGAACATAGGCTGCAGCGTTCAGCCTCGTTAGTCATCAGGCAGGTACATGTTAAACCACGACATGCCACTTATAGTCACCCACCAGAAAGACTGAATGAAAAAGGCGGGCGGTTCTCGGAGGTGACAAGGACAGAGCTACGGGCACTTGTGGGTATTGCCGGGATCTGCAAAAGTTGCTATGCACCCCGAGGCCCCGCAGTGCCACCGCTAGGCATGTCCCAGATAGAAATATGTGTGCAGATATGCTGGGGACTTGGACACATCACACGTTCACAGCAGCCTTACCCATGATGGCCTGACCCTAACCAGGGGTTTAGGAACGATCCAGGGGCTCAATAAGTATGATTCGTTCTTGTAGCAGGAAACTCTACAGCAGTGGAAAAGAATTACCCACAACTCCACCTAACAACGTGCATGAATCCTAAACACCTACCATGGGACTAGGGAGGCTCAGTAACATGTTATAGGTATAATTCCATGTGTATAAAGTTGAATAACAGGGCAGAAAGAAAACTGTACTATTTGTAGGTGGGTAATCGGGCAGCAGAAATAAAGAAAGGCACAGAAACAAATGCCATAAAAGTCTGGATAGAAGTCTCGCTTACACAGGTGTTCATTTTACAGCAATGTGGTAATCTGCAGGTATATGCTTTAAGTACGTTTCTGGATGTACGGATACTTCACTATATTAAAAAAACAAAAAACAGAGAAGCTCAAGGCTGAAGTGTCTATGTAATTTGGCCAAGACAACCCAGCTACTCAGGGAGCAAAGCTGAGAAACAAAGGTGGGTGTTCTAACCCCAGAGGCCATGCTTTGACTCAGACCATGCAGGGCGCTGGCACACCCATCTACTCTATTCATGGTGCCAGCTTCTGGCCACACATCCACCTCTCTCTCTCTCTCTCCCCTTCCCTCTCTCTCTCTCCCTCCCTCCCTCCCTCCCTCCTTCTCTGTGCTTGCTCAGAACTGGGACCCTTTGCAGAACCCAACATAGAACCCAGATCTGTCCCTCCCTCAGGTCCCCCAGCATTTACCAAATTTCTCAGACTGCGTGCTGCAGAACTTGTAAGATTTCAAACAGGAACCGTCATCAAAGGCACTTATCTCCTTTCTACCAGAAGCACAGAGGAAACGCAGCAATCGCAGGGGTTAGCGATGGCAGACATGTCTGGGCAAGCCATGGGCACTCACAGGTGGGCTCAGTCAGCCGCTGCAGCAGGTTCCTGGCAAAGCTGTTATTAGCCTGGGTTCCCCTGGAAAGGAGGCTTAGAGGATCAGTCCTTCTTTCACTGTTAATAACGGAGTCCGTGAGCCCTTTCAAGCATGTTTGTTCTGGCAGAGAGCAGGCCGCCTCTGACAGACAGGAATGGGCAGTGTGCCTGCTGCAGCCAGAGGCAGCCCCGGCCATCCCCATGGAGAAGACTGGAGGCAGCAGACCCACGGGGTCAGTGGAGCCCGTTACTGGCGATGGCCTGCCCAGAGGTGGCAGTCCCTCTTATCTGGGCATTCGTTCATTCATTCATTCAGCCAGTCATTCATTCACTTGCGAAAGTATTCTAGGAGCCAGGGATACAGCAGTGAACAGGACAGACAAGGCCTCTACCCTCACGAAATGCACATTCTAGGAGAGAACAGGTAACAAGCCGATTGCAGGGCTCCGTGGAGAAAGGTGAGGGGGGAAGGGCAAGTAAAGGCTTTGGAGGTTGGAGTTTCCTGACATTTGAGTAAAGGAGCTGAAGGGTGACGTACACATATACCTGGGCGGAGAGGTTTGGAGGCAGGGGTAGTGGGGTCCATGTCGGAAGAGCAGCGAAGAAGCCAGTCTGCCTGGAGCAGAGTCTGCGAAGAGGGAGAGAGCAGGAAGTGAGTCAGAGAGGTAATGGGGTTTAAGTCAGTAGGGCCTTGTCACGGTGGTGACTCTGGCTTTCCCTGAGTGACGTGGTACCCTTGCTGGGTTTTGAACAGAGAATGGCAGAGCCTGACAGGGTTCCAACGGGATCCTTCTGGCCACCTGTTGAGAGTAGATCCCAGAAGGCAAGGCCAGAAACAGGGAGACGAGCTAGGAGCTCATTATCCACTAATGCAACTGAGAGACGATGGCAGCTTGGCCCGGGTGGTACTGGTGATGAGAAGTAATTGAATTCTTGATATATTTTAAGGTAAAGCCGGTGTAAGTATTTCCCTGCTGGAATGGAAGAAAGGTATAAGAGAATGAGAGAAGTCAAGGGTAATTCCAGGATGTTTTGACCTAAGCAACTGGAAGGATGGATTAGCCATTAACAGATGAAAAAGACCAAAGGAAGTGCAGTGTTTGGAATGAAGCGTGAGAGTTCCCATTGGGCTTAGTCTGAGATACCTGGTAGAGGCTCAAGTTTGTTATTATTTTTTTAACGTTTATTTATTTTTGAGAGACAGAGCATGAACAGAGTAGGGGCAGAGAGAGAGGGAAACACGGAATCTGAAGCAGGCTCTAGGCTCTGAGCTGTCAGTACGGAGCCCAATGCAGGGCCCGAACTCACGAACCACAAGATCATGACCTGAGCCAAAGTCAGACACTTAACCGACTGAGCCACCCAGGCACCCCTAGAGGCTCAACTTTAAGTGTCCAATAGGCAGTTTAACATTTAAGTCTAGAGAACTGGAGAGAGGACTGGGTTGGAGGGGGAATTTGGAGGCTGTTGACGTATAGATGGGGTTTGAAGCCGTGAGGCTGGGGTGAGGCACCACAGAGCCAAGTGTAGAGACAGCAGAGGACCAGGGCTGAACCCTGAGCTGCTCCCAGGTGAGAAGTCAGGGGCAGAGGAGGAGCCAGCAGAGGGGGCTCAGGAGGGTTGGTGAGGGGGAGGAGCCCGGAGTGAGTTGGGGATCCTGAGGCAACTGAAGGGAATGTCTAGGGAGGAAGGGGCAGTGACAACATGCACTGTGGACAGATCAACCAGAAGAGATCGAGCATAGTTCATTGCTGACTTGGGCAAGCATGGTTCTGGTGGAGTGCTGGGGATAGAGCTTGATAATAGCGGGCGTGAGAAAGGGTAAGACGAGGGGAAATGGAGTGTGAGAATAACCGACTATTTCAAGAAGTTGACTATAAAGGGAAAGAAATGGGACAGTGGCTGGAGGGGAGGTCAGGTAAAGAGAGGGCTGTTGGGGGCGCCTGGGTGGCGCAGTCGGTTAAGCGTCCGATTTCAGCCAGGTCACGATCTTGCGGTCTGGGAGTTCGAGCCCCGCGTCAGGCTCTGGGCTGATGGCTCAGAGCCTGGAGCCTGTTTCCGATTCTGTGTCTCCCTCTCTCTCTGCCCCTCCCCCGTTCATGCTCTGTCTCTCTCTGTCCCAAAAATAAATAAACGTTGAAAAAAAAAATTTAAAAAAAAAAAAAAAAAAAAAGAGAGGGCTGTTGGATTTTTTGGTTTTAAGTTGGGAGACAAAACAGCAATGCAAAAGACTGATGGTACTGGAGAGGGAGAGAAGAATGGCTGGAGCACTGATCTCTCTCGTGGACATAGATGCAAAGATCCTCAACAAAATACTTACAAATTGAATCCAGCAGTATATGAAAGGATTATACAAATGAAATGAGATTTATGACCAAATGAGATTTATCCCAGGAATGCAAGGATAGTTTAACACCTGAGAATCAACAGTTGTAATACACGAATGGAATTAAAGACAAAAACCACATGATTGGGACGCCTGGGTGGCTCAGTCAGTTAAGCATCTGACTCTTGATCTCAGCTCAGGTCTTGATCTCAGGGTTGTGAATTCAAGCTCCGCCCCCCCCCACCCCCATTGGGCTCCCTGCTGAGTACATGAACCCTACTTAAAACACCACATGATCGTCTCAGTAGACTCAGAGAAAGCATTTAGTAAAGTCTGGCACCCTTTCCTGATGAAAATAAATGGCCTAGGGATGGGGGTAGAAAGAAACTTATTGAACTTGATAAAGAGTATGTATCTACAAGAGACCCAAAGGTAACATCATACTTGTGGAGGAAGACTGGATACTTATCCTCTGAGATCAGAAACAAGGCACAGATTCTCACTCTCCTCACTGAAATTCAGCACTGTACTGGAGGTTCTGGCCAGAGCAATTAGGCAAGAAAATGACATACATCCAGATTGGAAAGGAAGAAAGGAGTTAAAGTATCTCTTATTTGCAGATAATAGGATCTCATATACAGAAAACCTTAAGAAATCCACTAGAAAACAATTAGAAGTCATAAAACATTCGGCAAGACTGCAGGATACACTAATCAGCTGTATTTCTGTTCAGTAGCAATGAGCACACCAACAATGAAATGAAGAAAACTTCATTTACAATAGCATCCCAAAGAAGAGAATACTTAGGAATAAATGTAACAAAAGAAGTATAAAACTTACTACTCTGAAAGTGACAAAATGTTGTTAAAAGAAACTAAAAAAGACCTGAATAAATGGAAGGACATCCCATCTTCATGGATCAGAAAACTTGACATTGTGAAGAGGGCAATGCTCTCCTGTAGATCTCTGGACTTCTGTGCCCAGCTCTGGGAACATGGGCCCTGGAGCCCCATCGGGCAGCAACTCCTACCCAGCTCACCATGAGAGGAAAGAAGAGGGAACCACTGAGTACCCAGGGTTACCTGGCATCTGGCAGGTGCTTGCACGGATGAACCCTTGCCTAGTTATCTGGAGAGAGCCTGCAAGCCCTCAAAGGTGGGTCTGATAGGACGGTGCTTGGCAAAGCCAGTTGCACTGATGGGTGAGAGGAGGCAGAGTGAGCACAGATTCCAGCATCAGGTTGTGTGGTCTGAGTGTGATCTGGCTCTGCCCTTTGCTGGCTGTGTGACCCTGGGTAGGCCTGTTACCCTCTCTGTGTCTTTGTCTGCAAAACGGAAGAAGAATGCCTTCATTGCAGGACTGTCGTGAGAATTAAGAGAGAAGACGGACACAAAGTGCTCAGCGCTCTCTCAGTACAAGGTAGCCCTGGAACATTCAGCAAACACAGCACACCTGCTGTGTGCAGGCAGGGGAGGTGGCAGCAAAAGAGGTCGGGGGAGCTTCCACCCTACTCCACAAGACGGCCACTAACCAGGAAAGCAAGCCACGAGGCACAGAGCAGTGGTTCTCAAATGTTAGCTAGCATCTGAGGCACCCCGAGGAAGGCCTGTGGAAATGGGACTGCTGGCTCCACTCACGGGGATTCCAGCTCGCTTGGGCGATGCCCTCGAATTTGTATTTCTAACAAGTTCCCAGATGCTGCTGGTGCTGCTGGTCCGGGGCCCATATTCTGTGAACCTCTGTGTTTTGGAAGGGTGGTGAGTGCTGTTGAAAGAAAAACAAACCCGAGCAGTTTTAAATACAGTGATGAGGACGGGCCATTCAAACAGTCTGGGAGGTGAGAAAGCCAGCCAGCATGTCTGGTGGAAGCTGGCCAGCCAGAGGCAGCAGCCTGGGCATCAGCAGAGCACATCTGATGTGGTCCTGAAGCAGCGTGGAGGGTGGGTAGGCCGGAGGGGTGAGGGACAGGGCAGATGGGAAGGAGCCTCCCGCACCCCTGTGAGGACTTTGGCTCTCACTCCTTTTGTTTGTTTGTTTGTTTGTTTTAATTTTTAAAAATATTTATTTTTGAGAGAGAGAGAGAGAGAGAGAGCATGAGCAGGGGAAGAGCAGAGAAAGGGGAAGACACAGAATTTGAAGCAGGCTCCAGGCTCTGAGCTGCCAGCACAGAGCCTGATGCGGGGCTGGAACTCCTGAACTGCAAGATCATGACCTGAGCTGAAGTCAGATGCTTAACCCAACTGAGCCACCCAGGTGCCCTGGCTCTCACTCCTAAATGAAAGGGGGAGGGCGCATTGGAGGGCTTTGAGCTGAGGCATGATGGCATCTGACATATAGTTGAAAAGGGCCACTCTGACTGCTGGCCTGAGAGGGACAAGGCGAAGCCAAGGACAGGTATACACGGACTAATCCAGGCAGGAGACATGGGCGCTTTCACTATGGTGGGTGACAGTGAAAGTAATCAGGTTCTGAATCTGTTTGGAAAATAGGACTGACAAGCAGTGGGTGGAGGTGTGCAAGAGCAAGGACAGTGCAGGTGACTCATGGGGTGTGGGTGAGAGGTCTTGGGGACAGAGCTGTCATTAACCAAGAGCGCAGTTCAGGTTTGGGAGGTCGCGGCCCGACCACAGTTCCATTTGGACTCTTCTCAGTTTGAGATGTCTATTTGTCATGAAGCCAGGGCAGGTGCTGCATTGGATGCAGGAGTCAGGATTAGCGCTCAGTAACTAGTAGCATGGTAACTCTGACACTCACAGGCTGCCAGGCACTGCCTAGCACAGCCCAGAAGCTCTCTGCCCCAACCTTACAGGCAGCAGCACGGAACGACAGCCCTGGGGCAAGGAACCCAGCTTGGGAATGGTGTCCCTGCCCACAGTGACTGCCCTGCGCTGGGGAGGGGTGTGAGGGACCAGCAGCAGGCCCGCAGTGGCCATCAGAGCCTTGTTGCCCCAGCCCGGTTGTATGTGGCTCTCACAGTCCGCTGGAGACTTTCCTCTGCCCCCCTGGAGCCAATTCTCCTGCTCTTCGGTTCCTCAGAAATCAGGTGGTAGAAGGAAAAAGAGGGGACAAATGCAGCTTCCAGAAGCCACAGGGCAGGACACTTGACATGGAGAAAATCCCAGCCTTGGGGCAAGTTGGAGGGACACAAAGCAACCTTTTTAGTCCAGCTGGAAGTGGTCACTGTTTGCTAGAATGACCTCTCCAAATAGAAGCCCCTCGAGGCACAATCCGGTTCAGAATGAAAGGTCACTGGCCCCAGCCCAGGCTAGCAGTGGTGGAGCCCGAGATACTAGTGGACCACTTCTCCCCCGTGCTGCTTGCCCAGCTCTTCTAGGAGATTGAAGAAGAGAGTCTTATTTCCGGTTTCCCTGAATGTTGACCCACCAGGCCCAGAGTCCCTAGCTGGGCCTTTCTTGGCAGCCCTTCCAAAAGGGGAGAGAAAGGACTGTGGCTAATCTGCGCTGGGCTTCAGGTCACTAAGCCAGCAGATGGGCTGCTTGAGCATGATTCTGGTACCTTCAGCCTATCCTCGTATGTTCTGTGGGTCCACCAGCCAGGTGGAGGAGATGCCTCAGCAGGCCTGGGACCCTTTCCATGCCCCAGGCTCACAGAGGGCAGATCTGGCCTCTTCTGGGCTTAGGGGTTGGTTCACAGCATCCTTGGGCCTCCTTCCCCTGTAGTGCTTCTGGAGTCTGTGAGCTTGTAGGAGAAATAGTTCCCAGCCACAGACCCCTCTGACAGGATGGCAGGGAGCCCGGGGCCGTTTATGGGGAGAACAGAGAGGGAGGGCAGATAACTTGCCTTGGGAGAGCCCGGCACGCCAGCAGTGGTGATTTACTGGGGTGAATTCAGGACGCTAACTGTTCAGCTGCCTCTTACCCACCTTGCCAGAAGTCCTTCCTTCCTTCCCAGCGGCTGTGATGGGAAATGCCCCATCAACGTGGCCTGCCTGGCTTCTGTTTGTGCTAAGGAGAGCTCAGATCACAGACAGGGCCAGGAGAGAGTCTGTCATGGTTACTGTTAAGATGAGGCCCGTGGAGGGTTAGTGCCAGTGACACTGAGCGGTGCCCCAGTAACCCCAGCCACTCTCCAGGGCAGCTAACATTTATTCAGCATGTTCCTGTGTCAGGCTCTGCAATAGCCCTAGGAAACTGGTCGTGAAAACCTTTACAGGCGGGGACACTGGGCAACAGGGAGACTCAAACGCTTTGTCCAGGTCACAGAGAAGTCGGCAGGAAGCTGGGTTCTTTTTATTTGTTTGTTTGTTTATTTATTTATGTATTTAAATGTCATTTATTTTTGTGAAAGGGAGAGAGAGAGCACGAGCAGGGGAGGGATAGAGAGAGAGGGAGACACAGGATCCGAAGCAGGCTCCAGGCTCTGAGCTGTCAGCACAGAGCCTGATGCAGGGCTTGAACTCTCGAACCGTGAGATCATGACCTGAGCCCAAGTCGGATGCTTAACCGACTGAGCCACCCAGGCACCCCAGGAAGCTGGGTTCTAACCGAGGTCTGCTAGAGCTCAGAGCACCCCCTGCTGGATGCCTGCTCTGGAAAGTAGGATGCCAGGGGGCCTCCAGGTGATCCTGTGGCCAGGTTCCCTGGGTCTCTTGGCTTCGAGGTGGCCTTGGTCGTTCTCCACATCAGTCTGAGGAGACACAGAGGGGTCTCATGCTTGCTAAGTGCTATTCTTGCCAGGGGTTAGTTGTATCAAAATTACATTATAGAGGGAGGCAGAGAGGCCTAGAGAGGTTTAGCAATTTGCCTTATAGCACACAGCAGAGCTGGGGGCAGAGGCAGCTGTCCCCAGGGTGAGACCATCCGTGATTCTGTCTCCCTCTCTCTCTTTCTCTCCTGGGTAAGCATCAGAGCACCATAGCCTCTGGATCTGAGTTGTCTTGATGGGAGGGACGGAGATCATGGGGAGGCAATCAGACTGAGGAAAGAGTCCCCGAGGTCTTGGACCCAGGGCCTGTTCGACACAGCTCAGAACTGAGGGCCACCCCCGCTGAAGAGGTCATCTGTGTCCAGGTACTTGTTTGAGAGGACAGAGCCTCAGCTTCTTGGCCTTGCCCCAAGAGGACAATTTTTTTTTTAATGTTTATTTTTGCGCGAGAGAGAGAGAGAACGCGCGCGCGCAAGTGGGGAAGGGGCAGAGAGAGGGGGGGACAGAGGATCTGACGCAGGCTCTGCGCTGACAGCTTTGGCACTGACACCCGTGAGCCAAACACCAGGGCTTGAATTTACGAACCACGAGATCATGACCTGACCCCAAAGTTGGACACTCAACCAACTGAGCCACCCAGGCACCCACCCCCCAACGGGACAATTTTAAGACTCTCTCTGAACATCCAACCCTAATAGGCCCCACAGCTAAAAATGACCCCCCAACATGGGGTGTGTTATCCTGGCTGGGGCATAATCTGGTGCCCATCTGAGTCCAGAGCCTTCTAAATGGCGGGCACTTGCAGACTTCCAGCCGTCTGGGGAATCTGTGTGGGAGTGGAAGGGATTCCCTACAGCCTGGCAGGTCTAACCGCACAGGTAGGGGAACCAAAGCTCAGGAGGAGAAAGCAAGATGGCATCAGAGCCCACATGGCCACTGGGAGGGTCCGCCTACCCCCAGGGTAGGTGACTCTAACTGAGCCCTTGGGTCCTTCCCTTGAAGGTGGACAGTGCTGCTCAGACCCAGACGGTCCCTGGGTAGTGGGAGCCCTAGGCTTTTCTGACAGGTTTAGGGCGGGGCATTCCTTGGCTTGTGGCCCTCACCGGCATCATGAAATGCCCTTCCTTCCTTCCTGTGTACTTGAACTTTGGGAAGGAAAAGCCCTGAACCCCTCCCCAGAACCCAGGGCTAAGGAGGATGTGAGCCCCCACCCCCATACTAGTATCAGGGCCGGGACTAGGGGGCCTATGTGGCCTGCAGCACAGAATTTAAGGAGGGCAGCAAAAGCCTCAGTGATCAGGATGAACATGTTATTGTGATATTTGTAATGGAAATTAATGCAAAAAGTCCATTACATTAGTTTCTTATTGCTGCTCTAACAAATTGCCACAAACTTAGTGGCTCAAAACGACACAAATTTATCCTGTCACAATCGTGGAGGTCAGAAGTCAGAACTGAGTCTTCGCTAAAATCAAGGTTTTGGAAGGGCCTGTTCCTTCTGAGGGCTCTTGGGAGACCCTGTTCCTCGCCTGTCCACCTCCTAGAACGCTGTTCACATTCGTTGGTTGTGGCCTCATCACTCCGGTCTCTGCTTCCCTCCTTTGCCATCATTACCTCTTCTGTAGTCAGCCTTCCCTCTGCCTCCCTTTTAGAAAACCTACCTGGATAATCCAGTACAATCTCTCCGTCCTTAATTTAATCATGTCTGCAAAATCCCTTTTATTAGGTGAGGTAACACAGTCACAGGTTCCAGGGGTTAGGATATGGACATTTGGGGAGGGGGGAATCATTATTTCTCCCACCACGTCTACAGTAAATCTCAAAATTTCAAATGAAGACAGGATCCGGGGGATTAGGGCGAGACGCTCACAGGATCTGTGCCAAAAGCAGGGTTGCAGCCTGTCATTACTTAAAGTTTTGATAATTTGTTCATCATGGATTTTTTTTTTTTTACATTAACTTGTATTTGTTAAAACACTGCAGTGAAATGTTTACCTTGCTTATTGAAGTTTTTGGTACCTTAAGTTTTGCGCAGGTGGGCAGTGCCTCATTTGCCTCATCCTGGTCCCTCCTTGCTTCGGAGAGCACTGGCTGTGCACTGCACACTCAGCTTTCAGATGAGCCCCCCACCCCTTCCAGCCCCAGGGCTCCCCTAAGCTCCTCCCTTACAGAATTTGGCCCACAGAACCCCGTGGGTCTCTATTCCTCCTGCCTGGTGCTGCCACCCCCCCCCCCCCCCCCCCCCGCCAGCTTTGCTTTGCACCTGCCCCCCCCCCCCCCGGTATATATACCAGGAGGAGTATAAACGTCCCAGTCTTCAGACTTTGGAAGTATGGGCTTGTGGGTTCATTTCACTGGGACAGAATCCCGCCCTGGAAAGAATGTATCTTTAAGATACGTATCTTTAACTTGTCTTAACGTAGTTTAAGTCTGGATGGGAGGTCTGGTACTTACTAGCTGTGTGACCTTAGGAAAATTCTATAAACTCTCTAGACTTTAGCTGCCACGTCTGTAAAATGGGGACATCAATACTCACCTCTCTGGGCTGCACAGGACGCCTTAAAGGCCGAAGCACCAGCTCTGAAGCCAGGAGCCCAGTGTTAGATCCGAGCTCGGCGCTCCCTCCCCACCCCCCCCCCCCCCCACGCACCCACCCCCCAAGCTGGGTGACCCAGACAGTTACCTGGCCTTCCTGGGTCTCCACTGCCCCACCTGGAACACATGCCTCCCAGCCTGCGGGGAATGGGAGCTCCTAAAACGAGTCCTCGTCCCCCCTGTTGGAAGGGACCGTCATTGGGAGCTGCTGGCATTCATTCCTCCGGAGCCTAGAAGCCTAGTATCGCGGAGCGTTCGGGGAAAGGGGGTGAGACGTGCGAACCCGGGGCTCTTCCCGGGGGCCGGCTTCAGGCGTGGCATTTCAGGAACTCGCAAGTGCCGGGCCCTCCCTCCCTCCAGGGTCCGGGCCCGGGGCGGGCGGCGGGCAAGACGCTACCTGCGCGCGTGCCGGGCATTCCTGCCCCGCCGCGCCGCCGCACCGGGTGCGCCATGGGCCTGATGCCGGCCTCGCGGGCCTTCTCCCGGTGCTGCGCCTGCCCGCGGCCGCCCTGCCGCCTGCCCGCCTGCTGCGCGCCCGCGGCCCCAGGTAGCGCGGGACCGGGTGCGGGGAAGCGGCGCCGCGGGCGAGGAGGGCGCCGCGCATGCGTCTCGGGGGCCGCGGCGGGGAGCGCGCGTGGGTCGGGGTGCCCGCGGCGGGGCGCGGGGCTGGGGGAGCGGGGCGCGTGCGTGTTCGCGGCGAGAGGCCCCTCCTATCTTGCGCCCGGGGTGGGGAGGTGGCGGCCCGGAGCCGGGCGGGGATTCTCCAAGGGTCATCCCCACCCCCGCCGCTACCGAGGGGACGGAGCCTGACGGGAACCCCGGGCTACCGACTCCAAACCCAGTGCTCGCCCCCACGTTTGCCTCCCTGGGCCTCGGGAAAGCCACTGCGCGGCCTGGCTGCCACCGGGAGGATAGGGATCCTCTGCCCTGGGGCTGGCTCACCCTGGGCCGGACCCCGGCAAGATGATGTATGCCTCTTGCTGCCATTCTCTTTCTTGCGCTGATGTCAGCTTCTTGGTTGGTGAGGCCTGGCTAGAGTCCAGCCTGTTGGTTTCAGCCTCCAGGGCAGCTCTGAAGCTGTCGAGGCCCCAGAGCAGGGCCAGGCACCTGGGCACACACAGCCATGAAAGGGTGGGTTGACAGACCTTGGAGGGGAGCTGAGAGCAGGAAGGGACTTCCCCAAGTCTGAACCTCTGGAGAGAATTTAAGAACGTTTTTTCCTCGTCTCTCTTCCCCGACTGTGGCCTAGTCCCCCACTCCTGGTCCTGCCACCAACTAGAGAGAACCCTAGAGGAGCCAAAGCCAGCCTGAGGTCTCCTCTTGGGAATCAGCTCCAGAGAGGGAAAACCAGGCCCTTTCCTGCAGAGCTGACAGAGCCCAGGGCCCTAGGCCGGCCCTCCTGGGCCAAGAGAAGGCCACATTCACCAAGTACCTGCTTCGGTGTGCCTGCTGTGGGAAGCTCTCCCATGGCTTCTCACAGCCCCACGAAGTGGCAGGGAGACTGAGGACTGTGCCCAAGGTCGTCCAGGACAGGGATCTGAGCCAACTGACTGCCCGGTCTGTGGCCTGTGACTTCCTGCTTCTTCAGGGGATTCTGGGGAGAGGGCAGTGAGGGCTAGGGTTTGCCAGGGGGAGCTGGCAGGGAAGGAGGCTCGGCCCAGCTCTGAGCCTTCCGACAGGTTCATCGAGAGGAGAGGCAGCCACTGCCAGTTTCCTCTCTGGTGGCGAAGCCAGTACTTTGTGAAGAGCGTGGGCTGGGGCCTCGAGGAACCCGCACACTGGCTGGGTTTCCAGGGATCTGACAAACCTACCAGAGCCGGTTCTTGGCAAGGCTTCCCCTCCGAGATGTGCCAGGAGGGCTGAGGGAGTTCAGTGTGGCTGTTCTGAGCCCTGCCAGGTTCTTCCAGAGAGACCCTGGAAAGGGGAGTGGTGGGCAAGGAGAGTGAAGGAGGCCGGGCCCTGTAGCCGGAGTGCAGGTTGCTTCCAGCAGGATAGCAGGAGAAAGGAAACCCTAGAGGGCTGGGCTGGAGTGAGCTTTCCCGCAGCGCTCCACGAAACTTCTTTCCTCAGAGGGTGGTGAGGGGGCAGCTTGCTCCTAAAGTTGGCACAGAGTCTCATGCAAAGCTCCGCACAGCCCTGCTGGGAATGTGGGGTCAGTCCCAGGCCTGGTGGTGCCTCACAGCCCCCTGCCTCGGGCAGGGCCCTCAGGGCAGCCCCTTAAAAACAGTACGATGATCCCATTTTATAGATGGAGAAACTGAGGCCCAGGAGAGGCGGCCACCTCTCTGCTCAATAGCTTAGCTGGGATGTATACCCAGACCCGTGCACATTGAGGCTCAGAATCTTTTTATGGCCTACAGTCTTGACCACCACTTGCTGCCCGTGTCTCCACTCCCACCCGTAGCCCAGTCCTGTCACCGAGCTCAGCGACTTACAGGGCCTCTGAGGAACTATCACCGTTTCCCAAAGTCCCTGAGCAACATATGAGGTCAGTGCTCACCACAGCACCTGGTCCTTGCGTCTTCAGCTATGTTCCCTCATGTCCACCCTCCAAGCCCTGTAGTCCACATCAGACCCCGACCCAGCAGGCTGTCTCCTGCTCATGCCTACACCCCGGTTTCAGTGTCACCTCCTCCCCCAGATCGCCTCTATCTGGAAGCACCAGGGGCCCCATGGCCTTTCCTGGCTCTCCCAGCCCTGTTTAGGGTGGGGTGAGTGGGGAGGAAGGCCTCACGGGGAGGCCGTGGGTGTGTTGAGATTGGGAGGGGGCCGTCAGAGTTGAGGGTGCTGCACGAACAGTGGAGCAGGCTCCGAAGCGGCTGCCCTGTGTCTGGCCCATGTCTGCACGCCAGAGGGAGGTGGGGGCAGAGCCTGGCCTGCCTGCCAAATTGCCTTTTATCCTGGGGGAGGGGGGTGGGAGGGGGGCAGCAACGGGCGTTCGGCTGGTAGGGTTTACATGTTTACAGCTCTCGAGCCTCAGTAAGGCTGTCCTCTACCTAGAACAGGGTGAGGTGCAAGTGCGACAGTGATAGAAGGGTAGATGGGCAGAGGGACAGACAGAAGGATGGCGTTTGGCCCTCGGATGGGAGATGGGAGAGCAGGAAGGGCTAGAGCCCAGAGGAGGCTGAATGGGATTACCCCAGCTTTGTGGATCTCCGGAGGACGTTTTAGAATTCTGCTCCGTGTCTCTCTTCCCTGACTGTGGCCTTCGGTCCCCTGTGAGCCCAGGGAGGGGCGCCGAGTGCGTGAACTCCGGATCCTTCACTCAGTGCTCCTTGACCTCTGCCCCCAGTCCAGCACCAGCTCGGGGCTGCAGAGGGGCAGGTGTCTTCACGCATCCGTGGTAGAGCGCAGGGAGAGAAGGAGCGAGAGCTCTGTGGTTATGCAGAGGTGAGGGGCTGGGACAGCTCCCACAGGAGGGCACGTCTGAGCTGTTCCCCAGCGCTAATGGGAAATTTGCACAGACTGAAGAGGAAAGAGACCTCTGGGTAGAGGTCTGCTCATGGGCCAGGCAGCAGCAAAGCAGGCGGATTTAGGACGCTCAAGTAGCGGGTGAGGCTGACAGGAAAGGAGGCAGGCACTGAGGGTGCAGTGCCAAGCTCGCCCCCTCCCCTTTCGGGGACCCTCTGCTTGTGGGCAGTTCCCCCTGCATGTCCTCTGCCCTGCTCGTTTGAGTTTCCAGAAGTGGAGTGGCTGGGTCGTCTGGTAGTTCTGTTGTACATTTAAAAAAAATTTTTTTTTGGGGCGCCTGGGTGGCGCAGTCGGTTGAGCGTCCGACTTCAGCCAGGTCACGATCTCGCGGTCCGTGAGTTCGAGCCCCGTGTCAGGCTCTGGGCTGATGGCTCGGAGCCTGGAGCCTGTTTCCGATTCTGTGTCTCCCTCTCTCTCTGCCCCTCCCCCGTTCGTGCTCTGTCTCTCTCTGTCCCAAAAATAAATAAAAAATGTTGAAAAAAAAAATTAAAAAAAAAAAAATTTTTTTTTTATTGAGAGACAGAGGGAGACATAGCATGAGCAGGGGAGGGGCAGGGGTGGGGGTGAGGGGACACAGAATCCAAAGCAGGCTCCAGGCCCTGAGCTGTCAGCACAGAGCCCGACCCGGGGCTCAAACCCGTGAACCGCGAGATCATGACCTGAGCCGAAGTTGGCTGCTTAACCGACTGGGCCACCCAGGCGCCCCGTGTTGTATGTTTTTTTTTTTAATTTTTTTTTTTTTAACATTTATTTTTATTTATTTTTGAGACAGAGAGAGACAGAGCATGAACGGGGGGAGGGCCAGAGAGAGAGGGAGACACAGAATCCGAAGCAGGCTCCAGGCTCCGAGCTGTCAGCATAGAGCCTGATGCGGGGCTCGAACTCACGGACCGTGAGATCGTGACCTGAGCGAAGTCAGACGCTCAACCGACTGAGCCACCCAGGCGCCCCCCCTTTTTTTTTTTAATTTTTTTTTTAACATTTATTTTTATTTATTTTTGTTTTAAATTTTTTTTCTTTAACATTTATTTTTATTTATTTTTGCGTACGTTTTTTAAGGCACCTCTGTAACTGTTTTCCACAGCGACTGCACCAGTTTACATTCCCACCAACAGTGCACAAGCCTTCCAGTTTCCCCACATCCTCGCCAACACTTGGCTGTTCTCTGGGTTTTTTTTTTTTTTTGATAGTAGCCATCCTAACGGGTGTGAGGTGGTATCCCACTGGGGTTTGACTTGCATTTCCCTAACGACCAGTGATGCCGAATCATGATGATGTTTTCCTGTGAGTACGTTCCCTGTCTTGTTGCGTGAGCTCTGCCTCATCTATTCTTGCTCTCTGGGTTCTGCCCAGGGTCTGAGGAAGCCTTGATAGGTTCCTTAAGCTTCTGGGCGCCTCAGGAGCGCTTTGGGCCCTGACAGTACCCCTCCTCCTCCGTCATCCCAAGCACCCTTACCCCCCACTCACTGAGCTGGTTAGCTGAGGGTGTGACCAGTTCCTCTCTGTGCCCAGGAATTTTTGGGCAGCGCCTGGAGGACACGGTCCACCACGAGCGGAAGTATGGCCCCCGCCTGGCCCCGCTGCTGGTGGAGCAGTGCGTGGACTTCATCCGGGAGCGTGGGCTCACTGAGGAGGGGCTCTTCCGCATGCCGGGCCAGGCCAACCTGGTGAGGGACCTCCAGGATTCCTTCGACTGTGGGGAGAAGCCACTGTTTGACAGGTGAGCCGAGGGAGAACAGTACAGGCGGATCACCTGCCCGTTCCCGCTGCAGGGGCTCCACCCAGGACGCGGGCTCCAGTGGGCAGAGGCCCGCTGGCACCCACAGAGCCTGGCAGCAGGATGCTGGGTGGCATGGCTCCCCCCATGTGCTCAGTGAGTGCCCCCCGCTACCCCCATGGGCTGACCATTGGGCACAGAGTCTCTGCAGAGGCCCCCTGGGCCTCCTTTCAGGGATGGGACCCTGGCCCACCCCCAGGCCCCTTCAGTGACGGGATGGCGCAGCAGCCCCACATGGTGTCAGGTGTCAGGGGTGGGGAGCCCATCTCCTCCACCTTCCCTGCGCCGGTGCCTGTCCGTCCTGACCCATCACTGGGCTTACCAGGTCCGGGGCTGCGCCTTGTGGATAGAGGCAACTTCACTTAGGAGCCCAAGTGTGACGGGGGGGGGGGGGGGGGGGGGGGCTACTTGGAGGCCTCGTCTTCCTGACAGGGCCCCACCCATTATGGAGCAGTTTTCATAGAAAGTTCTTGGTGCATCAAGCCAACCCCGGCCTCCGTGGAGCTGCCCTTTCTTCTCAGGTCCGCCCTCACAGTCAAGGCCCGCCTCTGCCCCAGGATAAGCCCATGGGTTTCTGCCAGCAGCCTTGGCCTTGGCCTTCCCAGCTCTTCTCTTGGGGCAGAGCACCCTCAGTGCCTCCAGCTTCCGCCCAGACCCATCAGCGCAGCCAGGCGAGTCTGTCACTTCCCTTCTGCGGAGGTGGACTGGATGGACTGGATGCTGCCCCAGGGGAGCTCCGCCCTCAGGGAAGAAGAGATATCCAGGGGTGGAGGTGTTACCCTGTGGGCAGAGAAACTAAGGGTTATCTCTCCAGGTCACACCTAGAGTAAGGTCAGAAGCTGATTTGGACCCCAGGGCAGCCCTCCCTACCTCTGTGCCCAGCTCCCTTACCACACGCTGAGAGCCTGATCCTGGGGGAGGGAGCGGGACAGGGGACACTGCCCTAGAGGGACGCCTAGGCTCGTGGGCACCCACAGGGCTGTGGGCTGTAGGACAATCTCCTTGGGCGCTGGGGAAGGATGCCTGGATTCAGGGCAGGCCTGTGTAGGAGGGGAGGGTGGTGAGGGGGGTTCAGGAAGAAGTACCAAGAAAAAGCCCTGAGCCTCTGTTAAAGGGAAAGGCTCTGCAGTGAGTGGGGAAGGAAGGAGAGGGTGAGGAGTGCGTTTTTAGGCAGGGAGGGAAGCAGGTGAGGCAGTCAGGTGCTGGGCCAGGCTCCCTAGACCAGGGCGGGGCAGAGGATCTGGACAGCATAGCTGCAGGGATGTGTGGGGCTGTGAACTGAGGCTGCCGCACTGGCGGGGGCGGGGGCACGCCTCCCAGGCCCAAGAGCACTGTAAGCGGAGGGCATGGAGGGGGAGCCAGGATGGGGCTCCAGCCAGCGAGGCCTGCAGAGTAGAAGGGCTGCTCTCAGTCCACTTGCCCAGGACAGAAAAGCTTTCACCTCCCCCACTGACGGGAGACATCACAGAGGGGCCTTGGCCACACTTCTGTTTACACTACCCAGGTCTTCCCCAAGGGCAACCCTGCAGATCCTCCCTGCTTTCTGCCCCTCCCCCGATCCTCCTGGGGCTCTAGCTCCTGCCTTGACCCACACTGAACCCACAGGGCTGGGGGGGGGGGGGGTGGCGGAGGCAGGGAGGACACTGAGCTCGAGCTTGGGCACCCGCTGGGGCTGTGAGCACCCAGGAAGTGAGGGGGTGTTGGCAAAGGAGGTAAAGTGGCCTTGGAAGAAGGTAGTGCAGAGCGTGGGCAGCAGCTTTCCTGGCTAGAGGCAGGGACGGGGGCCCCTTGACCAGGCCAGACTAAGAGCCACCAGGCTTGAGGCAGAGAGGGGCCCTAGCTGTGTGGGTTTCAGGTATATATGGGGCTGTAGAACCCCAGAATCCCAAATGCCATAGCCAGAAGGGATTCTGTGAGGCCAGCCACGGACAGCCAGGGCCAGGTGACACCTTAGTGGCACACAGTCGCATTCTCCTGGCCCTTGGCTCATCTTTCCTGAGTGCCTGCCATGAGTTAAGATGCAGGTTCAGGGTTTAAATCCAGGGCCCTAGACAAGCAGATGAAATACCTAAGGCCCAGACCCATCCAGGAAGGCAAGCTTAGAGGAGGTGCCAAGACCGCAGTCCAGGGACTGAACCCAGAGGCCAACAGGCCCAGGGTTGCTGCCCTCCACTGGGGGCGCATCAGCCCGGGCAGCTCCAAGCTGGGAGTGGACACAAAGGGCACTGGGGTGCTGGAAATGGGGTGATGAACATAGCCCCACACGTCTGTAATGTGAACAGGAACTCAGAGGCTGGGGGGCAGGGCCTGACCTCTGACTGCCCAGCCCCTGGGGGCCCCATCATCCACTCATCATCCACCCCCTACTGGGAGCAGAGCAGCTCCCATGTTGCCCTGCAGAGGACCCTGGGGCAGCCACCAGGCCACCAGAAGGGGACCTGCGCTCCTCCCGGTTCCCTGACTAGCAGTGTGCACACGCAAGCACACACGTGGACATGAGAGCAGAGGCTGCTCCTGGTGGTGTGGTGCAAGGTGCTGGTCACTTCTGGGGTTCCCGGCGTCCCAGGCCTCATGCATGTCCCCCTGCCCACAGCACAACAGACGTGCACACGGTGGCCTCCCTGTTGAAGCTGTACCTGCGGGAGCTCCCCGAGCCTGTGGTCCCCTTCGCCAGGTACGAGGACTTCCTCAGCTGTGCCCAGCTGCTCACCAAGGACGAGGGGGAGGTTAGTGGCTCCTGGGGACCCATCCTGGGAGGCGGGCCTGCCGGCAATTGGATGTATGGACGCAGAGCACAAACTCTGACTTTGAGTGACTTTCGTGGCACATAGATCCTGGCCTACAAACTGCTCTGTAGGATGGGGGCCCTTGAACCTCCTGCTCTGTGAAGGGGGGTGCCCCGAGCACCCTGCTCTGTGATTGTAGGGGGGCCCGGAGCAGGTCTGTGTGTGGGAGGGGGCTCTGGATGGTGCATGTCTGGAGCATCCCATCTGTGTAGGGTCCTCTCTTCGTGCAGGCCTCCGTCTCTGGGAGGGGCAGGTACCTCCTAAAGCAGTCCGAGTTTCAGTCATGGTCCTGGGCCCCCAGTGGGGGCTCCTGCTGCGCGCACACACACACTCACACACACAACCTGAACGTAAGGCCACCCAGGCCAGCCACAGGGTTCAGAAACCACCAGACCTTTCATCTATTTATATCCTGCCTCCTCCCAAAAGAATTTGAGTCTGCTTCCAGGGCTGAGGGCTCCCACGCCTACCCCCAGCCTCTCCCGCAGGTGTCTAAGCCCTAAGCCTGCTTTGGCTGGGGCAGGACTTTATTTGCTCACCCTCTGGCCCTGAGGGAGATGAGGGGTCTTTATCTGGCAAATATTTGTACCTCCGTAGGTGTACTGAGCCCCGGCCCTAACGTTTCTCTTTGGCCCTGCAGAGGCATTACCCTTCACATCAATTCCCCAAAAGTAAATCTGCTTCCCCAAGAGGTCACAAGCCTGGCCTCACTGCTCCTCCGAGGGAGATGGAGGGGGGAGTGCCTTCTGGTCACCTGGGGCTCGGCTGCATGGGCCTTGGCTGGAGGTCTGGACTCTGATTTCTGCCCCCATTCCCAGCCCACCCTCCTCCTCTTTCCCCAGCCCTCCCTCCCTTGAGCAGGAGAAGGGCCTGGGGTCTCAGTGCTGGCCTTTGAAGTGTTGTTTTTCTCTTTCAATCCCAAGGGGACTCTGGAGTTGGCTAAACAAGTGAGCAGCCTTCCCCTGGCCAATTACAACCTGCTCAGATATATCTGCAAGTAAGTGACCAGGGGCAGGGGCTTCAGTGCCCTGCACAGAGGGGGCTGGGTCATTCTCCCACCCAGGTGCTGATGGAGGCAGTGAGGGGTAGAGAAACATAGCCCCTGCACTCACGGAGCTTACAGTCCCTGTGGGAGCAGGTGGTGGTATAGTCTCCCCAGTGAGGGGATGCACCTCTGTCCCTTCACCCTTCTCTGGGTGCCTCTTGCCATCCCCTCCCCCAGGGGTCTGCCTCCTGAGCACAACCGGGGCCCAGGTGCCTGGAGAGGGCGTGCAAGGTAGCCTTCACTTAGCCCCATGCCTGAGGGGTCTGGGCCTTCTTGGGCATCTGCCCCCCCACTCCAGGTGGGAGAGTCGTCCCTCTGGTCCCTGCTTCTGATGGCCCTCCCAGATCCCTGAGAGAGGGAAGCTCTGCCCCCTTCTGAGCTTGGCAGGGGCAGCTGGCCATGCCCAGCAGCTGTGGACACTCGTGGACATGGCTGGGCTTGGGGGCCGGGCAGCTCCCAGCAGATCTGGCATCAGGTTTTGCTTTTCTGCCACCTGCCTCTTCCTTACTGTACAGGTTTCTGGATGAAGTTCAGTCCCACTCAAATGTTAACAAGATGAGTGTCCAGAACCTGGCAACCGTTTTTGGACCTAACATACTCCGGCCACAGCTGGAAGACCCGGTAACCATCATGGAAGGTAACGGTGGAGGCATGCATGGCGGTGCTGGGTGCTACCCGGCCTAGGGCCAGGCCAGTGGAAGGGGGCTCCATTCCTGGGGAACTGGAAGGAGCCTCTAGAACACCTCACCTCCCTCTGACCTCTGACCCCATGGGATCCAGCTATAAAAGGAAAAGGAACTTTGCCCTGCGGATGGGGTCACTGAGTGCAATGGAGAATGACAGGAGGGCCTGGGGGGGTGGGGAAGGGATGGAAGAGGTCAGTGCCCTTGCCCTTGAATACACACAGATGTTTTTGCTTTCCTTAAGTAATTTTTTATTAAGTAGTTGTCACAGGCTCCTGGATGTCAGGATATTATATATATATTATATCAATATTATATATTTATATATTTATTACTTATATTTATAAATTATATATATTATATATAAAAGTTATATATTATATATATTATATTATCTTAATTATATATATATTACATTATATATTATTATATTACATTATATATTATATATTACATTATATGTTTATATATAAATATTTATATATAAATATATAATATATATTATATTGTATATTAATATTATATAATAATATGAAAACTAGCAGTAGCCATTGCTTTCAATATGCAAGGGCCTCTACTAAGTGCCTTACTCGTATCACTTCATTTTAATCTTTACAAGCAGCTCATGTGTGGTTATGGCACCCATTTTACACATGAGTAAACTGAGGTCAGGAGGGGCAAGGTGACTCTCTGTCAGCTAGATTTACCAAAGGGCACAGGTACAGGCTGACCCAGAAACAGAGCCCAGGCTCAGAGGCCCCGTGGAAGACTGTCTCAGAGGGGTTAGTGTGGGAGTCCTCGCAGATAGGAGACCCACAGCCAGTCCCAGCTAAGGTGTGAAGAGGCTGGCCAGGTCTCACACAGGACAAAGCCTGCTGGGGCTGCCACCGCTGGCCCCTGGCAAGCTGAGGGCAAAGTTGCTATTCCTTGCTGAGCAGACCTGTCTGGAGCTCTCTGTCCCCCCAAGCCAAGGTTGTGACTCTTGGGGTGGCACTCTTGCTCAGATCCCCCCTTGGCCTGCCTGGCTTGGTCTCTCACCCCAGGCCCCCAGTTTCTCGGCCTGCCAGGTTGAACAGATGCCCGACAGCAAACCCAGAGTTCCTGCCTCACCCAGTTTTCTGGCCTAAGAGTTCCTTGATTTTTTCCAGGATTCTTAGTTGCCTCTAGTGGGAGTGTCCACCCAAGGACCCCTCCTTCCTTATCACCTGGAAACCTTCCCAGTCTCTGGTCTTTGTTTGGTGGAGGTTAACAGCAGGGACCAAGGCAAGCGGATAGGTACCACGGTCCCATTGTACTGCCCCCATTTTGTCGCTTTCTCCCCAACCCCCAGGCTCAGGAATACAGGCTCCCCAGGCTGCATCTTAGGGGCTGTGGCCTGGAGAAGAGGTATTGTGTGCGTGATTGTGTGTACGTGTGCGTGAGGGGGGTATTGTGTGTGTTGGGGGCTGCATACGTTTATATGTGTATATGTGGAATTGTGTGTTACGACCGTCAGCATGTGGGACTGTATGTGTGCCCACATGCACCTGTAAGACATTTCTGTCCCTGTCCCAGAGCCCCCCAGAATGTGGACAGTCAGGCACAGCCATCATCAGCAGTCCAGGGGAGTGACCTGGGACAACCTAGAAGGCTGTGATGTCTAGGACGTGATTTCTAGGGTCTGCCTGCCACTGGCTCGCCCTGCAGCCTCAGTAGGCATCGTGCCTGCTTCTTCCCCGCACGCCGCGGGCTGGAGTGGGCTGGAGGCACGGTGCCCCTCTGTGTCCAAGGAAGGGGATTCGTGGGTGGGTCCTTCTGCTCGTGCTGGATTTGGAGGGTTTGGTGGCTGTCCTTTCCTTCGGGGAGGCAGATGGCAGGCCTTGCTGAGCTCTCTGGAGGAGCAGCCTGGTTCTGGACTGCAGATACCCTGCGTCAGGTCTGGTCTAGAGACCCTGGACTGGAGACATCCATGGCCAGGCTTTCTCACTCCCTCTTCCTGGCAGGCACGTCCCTGGTCCAGCACCTGATGACCGTCCTGATCCGCAAACACAGCCAACTCTTCACCTCGAGGGCCGAGGAGGGGCCGGCCTCCCCACGGGGGGGCCCACCGTGCACAGTGGGGTGGGGCTCCGAGGAGGTCCCAAGGGACGGCCAGCCAGAGCCCGGCAGCCCCGGCACCCCCGGCCTGCCATCACACAGGACCTCTTCTCTGGACGGGGCCACTGTGGCGGCGCTGTCTAGAACCTCCCCCGTGGGTCCGGGTGGCCGAGGCAGCCCCACCACTGCCGCCAGCCCCGGGAAGAAGGTGCAGACTCTGCCCAACTGGAAATCTTCCTTCTGGCAGCCGGGGGCCCGGTCAGGGAGCCCGAAGGTGGGCAGCTCCTCCCTGGAGGTGCCCATCATCTCCTCCGGAGGGAACTGGCTCATGAACGGGCTGTCCTCCCTGCGCGGTCACCGCCGGGCCTCCTCAGGAGAACGGCTCAAGGACTCTGGCTCTGCGCAGAGACTCTCTACCTACGACAACGTGCCCCCGCCCAGCGGCCTCTTTCCCAGCACTCCCAGTGTGGCCAGCACGGCGTGGTCGGGGGCCTCCTCCTGCGAGGCGTCAGCGGGGGGCTCGCTCAGCAGCTGCACAGCCTGCCGGGCCAGCGACTCGTCTGCCTGCAGCTCCCTGCCCACCGAGGGGGGCCTCGAACCCTCCCCTTTCCCCAGCAGCAGCGAGGACCGCAGATCCCCGGACCTGGGCCGCGGCCCGGACGAGGTGGGCACCTGCATCAGCAGCAGCGAGCCCAGTGACCCAGGCAGCCCCAGCCAGGACTATGCCCGCTGCTCCGAGGCTCTCCAGGGCCTGGTCACAGAGCTCAGGGCGGAGCTGTGCCGGCAGAGGACTGAGTACGAGATGAGTATGAAAAGGTAAAGGGCTGCAGCCGCTGGGTGAGTGTGAGGCCGCCCCCCCCCCCGGGGGCCCGGTGGAGCCCTTGCGGCCAGCAGCCCACGGGGCACAGGCCCTGGGCAGTCGGCCTCTGGTCATGGCCTCTGGCACTGAGAGCAAGCCACCAGGAGGCAGGGCTCAGAGTAGCCAGCCCCTGGGAGCCACCTTGCTGGGAGATGCCCCCAGGACGGGGTTGGGAATGGAGGGGTGGGGTCCTATGTCTGGGAAAGCTCAGGAGCTCTGGGGCCTGGCATGCAGTCAGAGCTCCATAAATGCTGCTGGATGAGCGAGTGAGTCAGAAGCTCAGCCTTAGCTGCTCAGAGCACCTTTAATGGAGGGGCTCAGCATGGGGGTCCCTCCGTGGCCCTCAGGGAGGAGGTGGGCCCCCTGAAGTGTGCAAGGACCCAAGGAAGCGCCCACGTGCGATGCTGGCCCTGGGCCAGCTAGCCTGGCTGGCTGACCTGGTCCGGCCCGATATGGAAACGCCTTCTGGGACTGTAATCCAATTTTCTATGAGGAGGGAGCTGGCTGTGCTAAGCGGTGCCCTCCTACCTGCCCTGGTCACAGGAGGATGCCTTGTGCCCCATTCTGAGCCCTGCAGGTTTGTTCACTGATGGTCCTGGTGTGATCCTTCCCCCTCCCCTGTGAGGAGGGGGTTTCCCAGCTCTGAGGCGCCAGGTTCTCTACCCAAGGTCAGGAGCAGAGTCTTGCACTGACAGCATGCAGTGCTTCTCCCAGCCTCTCTGGCTCCCTAGCCCCTTGCCCCAGATGTCTGACCTGTAAATCAGGTCCCACCCACTAGCAGGTGTCTGTGTGTTCTGAGGTCTTCCTTTCTCCATCAGAGACAGTGGGGGGTGGAAGGGACTCCTGCTTCTGACTCTGAGCCTGGGATTTCTACAGGGAGCTTCAATGGCAGCGTCGGCCCTTCTGTTCTGCAGGAGGTCAGGGAGGGTCATAGCGGGCGACGTGTGAGCTAGGAGTTGAAGGACCAATAGGATTGGGCTGAGCCAGGAGGAGAAAGGACACAACAGGAGTAGAACTGTGAGGTATACAACGGGGGCAGGGGGAGATACCCCACACACGGGAGCGCTGGGCTGGGACTTACCAGGCAGAGGTAACAATGGAACGCCCCGCAGATACAGAGGAGGAGGATTACAGCTGAAGATGAGCTCGCAGACAAAAACTACAGAATACATGGCAAGTGTGAGGACAGCCTCAGAGGGCGTCAGAGTCCACTTTTCACTTCCTCAGCTGTTTGTGGAGCCAGCTTGAGCTTCTAGTTCTTTTACCTTCTCAGAAGCTTAGGTTTCTCAGGGGGACAGTGCTGTGCTTCGTGGAGGGCTCTGGGTGAGACTGCCTGGGGTTGGGCCCCTGCCCGCTGGGTATTGGCCGAGCATCCCAGGTGGGCTATCTGACCCCGGTGTGTATTGGCTGAATGTCTGTCTGGCAGGCTCTCTGGGCTTGATGATGTCACCCCTTTGGCATGAGGATTAAGTGCCAGCGGATGGGAGTCCTCAGCACAGGGCCCGGTGCAGCCAGAGTGCTCAGGAAGCTTTCACTGCTCACGCTTCCTCCTGCTTGGTGGGTGGGAGGCTCTCAGAAGCAAGGGGGCAGCAGCGGCAGCACTTGTAGTACTCTCGCCAGCAGAGTGGTTTGTGCTGTCGTCCTGGGCCGAGGGGTGGTCTAGGGAGAGGAGGATCTCTCTGAGCACAGGAGAGAATAGAGCCCCAGCCAGCAGGTCTTTACATATGGAGTCTGCACTGGGTCTGGTCTGGGGAGTTGGGGGAAACCAGCTTTCAGCCCTGCTTTCCAGGACTCAGAACCCCTCCCCTGTACCAATTCTTACATTCCCAAAAGAGAATTCATTGAGTGGCTGTGATGTGCAGACACTGTACTAGATGTTGGGGACAGAGCCAAGACCAAAACCGATCAAAACCTCTGTCCTTATTTTTATTTGGTGCTGTGTGTGTATTGGGGGTGAGGGGGAGCGACCATGAACGAGATAGATTTTTTAAATATCTATGGTATGTGAGGGGCACCTGGCTGGCTCAGTTACACATCCGACTTTGGCTCAGGTCATGATCTCGCGGTTCGTGAGTTCGAGTCCCGTGTCGGGTTCTGTGCTGACAGCTCAGAGCCTGGAGCCTGCTTCAGATTCTGTGTCTCCCTCTCGCTCTGCCCCTCCTCCACTCGTGCTCTGTCTCTGGCTCTCTCTCTAAAATAAACAAACATAAAAAAAATTTTTTTTAAATCTATGGTATGTTAGAAGGTCAGATAAAGGAGGAGAACTAGCAGGGTGGAGGGCAGGGGAGCATGGGAAGAGAGGGCTGGAAGGCTGTGCTGGGACAGAGGGAAGGCCAGGGGTTGCAGTGGGGAGAGGTAGGTGGAGGAAAGGGTCAGGCAAGTGGAGTGGGAGAAAGGGGGGTGGAGGGCAGAGCGTGGGGCTCCAGGCCAGACGTGTGCATGTCATGGACCTGACGGGCAGCAGTTGAGGTGGAGAAAAGCACCAGATTCTGAACGTGTTTGGAAGGCTTGCTAATTGGTCAGATGTGGGGGTGAAAGAACGGACTTAGGGGACATTTTTGTCATGGTGTAGTAAATGGAAGGGGGCTGTTCAGTGTGTGGGACACCAGGGCCACAGAAGTGGTTTGGAGAAGAAGGGTCAGGAGCCAACTGTGGACCCGCTGAGGTGCGGTGCTTACCAAGTTTCTGAGTGGAGTCGAGGCACACAGAGGCTGAGAGGTCGTCAGCATGTAGATGCAGCCTCGGGTCTGGAGACTGGATGAGGTCACACGATGAGCCACATAGAGAGGAAACAGGAGGCCCAGGCCCAAGCTTGAGAGCACCAGATCGGGGAGGAGGAGCCAGCCAAGAGGGGGCTGGAGCCAGAGGAGAAGCAGTGAGGAGTCTGGGGGGGTGCCTGCTGCCACCTGCCATGGGGATTCTTCTCATAGTGTGTCCTGTGCTCCCCAGATGGGGGGCTGGGCTGCAGGGAGGTTTCCTGCCTTCTTCATGCTTTGTGTTCGTTGATTGAGGGTGGAGGCCTGGGCCTGGATGCGGTGGGAATGGATTCTTACTCCCATTACTCCATGTCACAGGTGTTGCGCTGTGTACTCGTGGCCTTCTGTGTTCATTGTAGCTGTAGCTCCTGGAGGAAGGGTTGTCCCTGACAGTTTTTCAGAAAAGACACCAGGACCCGGTAGTTTGTGTTCTGCCCACAGTCACATGCCTCATAAGCAGCCAGGCTGGGGCTCAAACTCCAGTGTTTTGGTTCTCAGGGGCTGGGCTTAGCATGCCCCACAGGCCTTACGGGAAGTAGTCATCTGGCTGAAAAGATGGATGTGCCGACCTCTGTTCTGTGTGGTGTCAACATCCACAGAAGCATGTCTGCCACGGCATCAAGGAACGCTGATGTGGCCTCCTGGGGAGGATCCAGAGACTTATCGCTGAGGGTGAGGCATTCGAGCTGGGGAGTGAAGGACAAGTAGGAATGGAGGGCACAACCCAAATGGGGTTTTCAGTGAGTCGCCATGTCTGGCTGGGGTCTGGGGGGGGGGGGGGGCATGGGAGGTGGGGCAGTTGGAGGGAGGCTGGGGTCCAAGGCGGCTCCCAGAAGAGCAAAGGCGAGGGGCCAGTTTCCTACTTCCGTCTCCATCTGGGGACCAGTCCTGCCTTCTGCCAGCCAGCAGTCCATTCCTCAGCGGACAGTTGGCTGGGCTGGAGGGCAAGTGGATTTTGTATTTTAGCAAGGACTCGGGCTCCCAGCCTCAGAGTGCCAAAGGGCCAAATGCTCACGCTGGCCTTTCTGGGTCACAGGCGTAGGGGAGGTCCCCCGGGGGGGTGAAGTACCAGGGTCCTGGGAGGAACTGCCGAGGCCTGTGGGGCCTGCTGCAGAGCCAGCTCTGAGCCCGCATGCATCTTCCCGTCCCTGGGCCGCCTGACCGGCTCCTTCGGAAGGAGTGCACGCAGGCACGTGTTCACTGACACCCAGCCATCAGTCTAAAACAGTGTCTTTCTTCTTGATTTTAAAGACTCGAAGAAGGTAGTGCCACTCTGAGGAAGCGAATGTCGCAGCTGGAAGAAGAACTGGACCAGGAAAAGAAAAAGTACACGATGCTGGAAATAAAGCTGAGGAACTCGGAGCGGGCCCGGGAAGATGCGGAGAAGAGGAACCAGCTGCTGCAGAAGGAAATGGAGGAGTTCTTCTCAACCCTGGGAAGCCTGACTGTTGGGGCAAAAGGGGACAAGGCCCCCAAGTGAGGGAGGGGGAAGAGCTCCCTTCTGCAGCAGTGCTTGCCCCTGAGCAGAGACGGCCGCCGGCCTCGTGAGGAGCCACGAGGCCCTGCAGCTTGGACCTGGGCCTCCGTGGTGCCAGGAGCTCCAGAGCCAGCTGGAGGGAGGAGTGCTGACACCCCCAGGGGGACTGTCGGGAGCCCAAGCCCCACGTGGGATCTGGATGCTGCTCCGACGGTGCGGGGCCTGGCAGGTGTCAGAGACGGCAGCCCCGTGACCCACCGAAACAGATGGCACCTGGGGTCTGAGCAGCCCACAGGGAACATTTTGCATTCTTTATTAAATCTGCTGTCCTAGCATGACGTCTGGATGCCTGACTCCTTCTTTATGGTCATGCAAAATTGGGGGTTGGGGTTACCAAGTTGCTCGTTGGAGGTCCCCAGGGTTTCCCACGGGCTTCGGAAGTGGGATGTGAAGCTCCCTGAGGAACACCCGGTGCTGTCACAGTCACGGAAGCTGTTCTTACGCAAATCTGTGTTTTGCTGCATCCTCCCCGTGCCCAGAGCAGGACAGTTTTTCTCAGGCCTTCTGCCTCTGAGTCACCTGGGCCTCTGCAGCTGGCATCTGGCCTAGAATTCCTCTCTGGCCTTCCATCGTAACCTACTTGCCTTTGCTTGGCCCCGGCTCTGCTCCAGGGCCAGGGTCCAGGAGTCCGAGCTCAGCGTGGGCGATATACACCTCACTTCCGCCCCAGGCCCGTGCAGGGGAACAAGGCATGTGTCTGAAGGTGACACGGTGATGGGAAGTGCCCATCCTCTGTCCTCTCTGTCCTCCACAGCCTCAGTCTATGTCCCATTTCCCTTCAGACTCCCCTCTAGCTAGTGCTAATTCCTCTCCCCTGCCCATTCACCCTCCTCCAGCTCATCCTCAGACTTTAAGTCTCCATTAGGGCAGATCCCTCCAGAAAACTTTTCCCTGGCCACCACCACACGTGGTGTAGGCCTGGGCCAGAGCTCCTGGAGATGGGGCTTAGGGAGGAGAGGACTGGCCTCTGGGGGCTAGCAATGTCAGTGACCCTCCGCTGGCTCCTGTGCAGTGTCCTTACATATTGCCTCTTGCCACCCTACACACCAGAGTGCCCCAATTTATGACCCCTATCTCTGGAAAAGTCTCTCAGGGCCAACCACCCATCTACCTAGAGTCAGGTATAAACTATTGCACGGAGGCTCTAAATGCCAGGGTCTTGGTGTTCCCAAGAAGAGCTCACTTCATACCATGAGATGCAAGCCCACAGGCCCAAGTTAGCTGGTAATTCCTACCGTGGTGAGGCAGGTTGACCACAGGCCTGCTGGGCTGCCCAGGGCCTCACCAGCCAGGAAGCCAGGTGCCTGCCAAGGGCACTCAGCAGCATCGGTAGTCAACGAGTTCTCTTGGGGGGACGGGACGCCTGGGTGGCTCAGTCAAGCATCTGACTCTTGGTTTTGGCTCAGGTCATGATCTCGTGGTTTCCTGGGTTTGAGCCCCGCGTCAGGCTCTGCACTGACCATGTGGAGCCTGCTTGGGATTCTCTGTCTCCCTCTCTCTCTGCCCCACTGGCACTCACACTGTCTCTGTCTCTCCAGAGACATAAATACATAAATAAACTTTTAAAAAAGTTCTCTTGAGGAACTCTGAGGAGGGCAGGGGGGAGGGGGCAGTCAGTGGATAGCAACATCCGTATCTACTTTCAGGCAATCTACAGCAGATGATCGGGTGACCAGCTTCCCAAGAAGGTAAAATATTGCTCTCCTCCCTATTCAAGGAGAAAAAAGAAACTGAAGTGATTGATTCCTCAACAAGATAGGAATTGGCCCCATGCTCGGGAAACTGAAGCTAAGAAGAAGATAGGTGAGAACACCAGTGTATTCTTAGGGTTCTGGGTTCCCTCGCCACAGTTCCTGGAATTCTGCCAACTTTGACTTGAAGAGAAAAACACCACCAGGCTATCAAAGGAGCAGGAAAGACAAAAAAGGGCTTCACATGATGAAAAGGGAGGTTGTCTGTCTTCTCTTAACCATTCCTACTGGCAAAGGCTCAGCTTCCGGCCAAGTGTCCTGGCCAAAAACAGCTCATGAACCCCATCTGCCACCTGCTGGCAAAACTAGGATCTGCAGGTGCAATTTTTCTCTGAGAATTAGTTGGCAACTCAGTAGTTCTGCCCTCCCATTTCCGTTGAGCCAGCACTCCTCATTGTGTCTGTAAAACACAGGGACTTCTGCCTGTAAAGTAGGCCAAGCACCAAGGCTGTGAGGGGCTTTAGCCTCTAGTACCCTGTCCCTGTCCACTTAGGTTCTCCCCAAATGAGTTACATTTACAGAACCTATTCTTAAATGTGGATTCAAATTGTACCTATTATTGTAATGACATCATTTAATATTAAGCAAACCGATAAACTATGAATGCGAAAAGATAGAACATTAATGTTTTGAAAACCTTTGATTTTTTAAATTATTTAGAAAGAATAAAGGCAAGTTGCTAACAAAACGGTTAAATTATGGATAAATCAACCAGGCAATAGTGGAAAATCGGCAAAATTCTAGGATTCTGCTCTCAGAATGCTTCAAAAGTGTTATAAATTTGTGTCTGACTTTAAAAAGCAGAAATTCTAAGTCTCATATTAAAAAACAAAAAAGGAATTGGCTTAATAAAGACTGACAAGTGTCCTTTTTAAAAGAATAGAATTTTTAGGGTGAGAGAGGCATTCCTTGTTTTACCTGGGTGTTGAAAGACAGACTGGGCACGACCACTCCCACTACGTACGTACTCCACACTGTAAAAGGGCTTTGGATGGAATCCATGTAACCATGTTCCCAGGCCTGTGTGCAAAAAAATGGAGTCAGTAACAATAACATGCCTCGCTGACTCCCCCTCCTTTAGGTGCAGGGCCCCGGCCTCCTGGCGAGTTCTCCCTATATCCTACATGTCAGGAAGGGACAGTTTGTCATGTATACGAGCTCATAGCTGAGTTGATAGGACAGTGCTGCTACGTCTCATGCCCATGCATTCGCCAAACGCCACCACCTTTGTCAGAAATTGCCACCCTTCCTACCAGCCACGTTGCTACTACTTCCGTGCTCCCCAAGCCCTGTGACAGGTGGACCAGTGAGGTGCCAGGATTGTGTTGTGGTTGGTAAGACAGGAGAGAGTCGGCCACAGAAAGCTTGTTCGCACAAAGAGCTTGGGCCCATGCCGCCGGAGGACCTCGGGGAAGTGAAGCTCTGTGGGTCTGTGCTCCCCCGTGCCCACAATGAGGGTGACCTCAGAGCCCTTGCTGTGTCGGCAGGTCTAAGAGCCTCACATGTCATTAGGGGACCTTACTCTCTGCACTTTACAGTCGAGGACTTGGGAAGCACAGAGTACTTGTTCAGGACCTGGCCCACGACCGTACACGAGTCAGGGAAGGAGTCAGGCTTCTGTTCCAGGGAGTCTTAATTAAGGGCCTGTATTCTTAATGAGTCGTCCAAGTTCAAAAGATGCTGGCTCGATAGCTTTATAACATCCCCCCAATCATGTTTTGATGAGGTTTGTGCACAGGATGCAAAATGAATGCTGGAAGAGACCTCTAAATCCAATGGAGGGCCGAGGTGAGGGAAGGCACTTCCTGTTTTGTATGCTGATGTGTATGCTTTTGCTAGAGCAAAAGGGGTGTATGTGAAACAGAGCGGGGGTGTGGGGGTGCTGTGGGGAGGATGGAGGGCTAGAGAAGGTGGCGAGGATCTGGTCATGGAGGGTGGGATATGAGGTTAGCCTTTACGCTTTAGGAGAGGACTGCTCCACAGTATATTATGTCCACTGTAGAGATCCACAGGCATTTCATTTGCGTGGGCCTAGAGGGAACAAAACCTAGGTCATGGCTTTCATAGATTTTCTAGTGGGGCAAGGTAGACCGTAAAGAAAGGTTAGGTCCCAAAAGACAGTAGGTCCCAAATGGAGTCACTTATACTAATCCACGCATCACTGAACCAAGACTTACTTACAGTTTGGATTCTCCCAGAGATGGAATCTTAAGTCAGTCCATCGGTAATCACCTGGTCAGTACTAGGTAGGTCATCTGCCTGATGGACTCCAGCCATCCTCTGCAGGAAAGTAAGTTTACAATAACCAACCTGCTCTTAGTATAGAGCACTATACTAGTACACTAGTATAATTTCCTAGTATAATTTCCTGCTCCCTTCTGCTTATAAAAATTTTTCATTTTGTACAGCTCCTCAGAGCTCCTATCTGTCTGCTAGATTTAGGATACTGCCCAATTCATGAATCACTGAATAAAGCCATTAAGATTTAAATTTACTCAGGTGAATTGTGTGTGTGTGTGTGTGTGTGTGGTGTGTTAAACAGAAGCACACATAAACAAGACATTCAGGTTGTAATAAGTGCTCTGAAAAAGGTGATCCCAGGGACCTGTTTTAGACAAGTTGGTCAGGAAGTCCTCTCTGAGGAGGTAAATTTTTTTTTTTTTTTAATTTTTTTTTTCAACGTTTATTTTTATTTTTGGGACAGAGAGAGACAGAGCATGAACGGGGGAGGGGCAGAGAGAGAGGGAGACACAGAATCGGAAACAGGCTCCAGGCTCTGAGCCATCAGCCCAGAGCCCGACGTGGGGCTCGAACTCACGGACCGCGAGATCGTGACCTGGCTGAAGTCGGACGCTTAACCGACTGCGCCACCCAGGCGCCCCTCTGAGGAGGTAAATTTGAACTAAAGACTGAAGGACGGACAGGGCAGCCATGCAACCAGAGAGCTACAGGCAGAAGGAAAGAGCTGTAGACGTTTGCACGAGTGCCAATGCCACTGTTGGCATGGTGGGTGCCAGGGTAAGAGCCAGGCAAGGCCAGACACTGTAGGGCCCGGTCACCCAAGGTAAAGGTACTTTAAGGGACATAGAAAAGCATTTGAGGGCTTTGAATCAATGGACATGGATTGGCTTGTATTTCAGCAAGGTTCTCGTGGCCACTGGTGGAGGGTGGATAAATTTGGTGGCAGTGACAGGGAGTGGCTGCAGGGAAGCTAGTGCAGGAACTGTGCTCCAGACCAAGTGCACTAGAGTGACAGGCCAGAAACTAGACAGGAATGGTCTGGAGACTGAATGAGAAGGGAAGGGAAGAAAAACATCACGCCCAGGCCAATCTTTACAGAAGTCCTGACGTGAATGGGAGCAGAGAAATAAATAGGGTTGCAAGGTGGAAGGGGGTAAGAGAGAGCTTTTTTTTAAACATGGAAATTACTAGAGCATGTTTGTATGCTGCTAAGAATGGTTCAGTAGAAGGGGAGAGGCTGGTAATGAAACGAGGGCAGTAATGAGGAGAGAAGTCCGGAAAAAGATGAAAGGCAGTGGAAGGGTTGGCTTCCAAGAAGTTAGGGAGACAGAGCACACAGACAGTTGTGGATAGGTTTGTGGAAACGCATACTGAGGTCTATAAGCAAGTCCTGAAAAATGATGAACACGCTCACAGTTAAGGAGCAGCCCCCTAACTTACTTGAACACAAAAGCCTTTGTGCACATAAAACGTCGCAGGCAGTAGAACACCATGTTTAGGAAGGGTGGGGGCATGACAGTCACTTTGTACCATCTGCCCTTCCTCCACTTCCTCATCCCTGTCTTCCCTGAGCAGTGCCTGGTATCTTTCTGGTTCCCTTCTCTCACAGTAACCACCTGGGGCTTGGCATGCCTCATTCCTGACGCACCCTGTACCCCATCTGTCACTGCTCTCGGTGGAGAGTTGGGTATTTATTTAGGTCTCTAAGGCAGCTGATCACGGATGGAGGGGGGCAGGTCAGAACCATCTTGGGAAGCTCCTAAGAAAACTATCTCCCTCATGGTTCTAATTCTGTATGAGAATCACCTTCTCCCTCTAACCTCTTCTGAGGAAACAGAGCCGCAGAGAGTTGAGTCAACTTGTTGTAGGTGAGGCAACTAACGTGAAGCCAGGATTCTACTTTAGACATCTGGTATCAGAGCCCATGCTCACATTACTAATCCCGTAGTGCTGTACAGTTTCCTTAGGACACAGTTGGAAGGCCATGAATATTGCATTTCAGAGGACAGAAAGGGTATACATAATGGGTCCTAGTCATTAGCTTATCCAGCCCAACATTTATCAAATGCCTACCTCCCAGGCACGAACTAGGCAGGTGTAAGACACTTTCTTCTATCCAAGCGTTCCAGAGTGAAGCATCTAGAAGAGAAGACTCACAGAACAACGTGAAGAGGCACACACCACGCTGCTGTCTTACCTCCGTGGAACACAGTGAGCAGATGATGGGAGTTAGCGAGTACGCTCTGGGTTTGTGAAAGGAAAAGTCATCGCAGCAAAGGCTCATCAGAGAAGTGTTTGAGCTGGATCTTAAGCAATGAGGATTTAAAACAGGCAAACGCAGGAGTAAGCAACCAAAGCATGTGCACAAAGATGTAAGGTATATGCCAGGGAGGAGGTTCATTTGGAATGAATGGTGAGAATGTTGTATGAAATAGAACCAAAATGTTTTAACTGTTCAAATTCTTAAAAAAAAAAAAAAAATCAAATCTTGAGTTTGAGACATTTCTCTCCAATGAGGAATTATTCTTACCAACCAGAGTGGGACTATTCAGGCTGGAAAAAATGACTTGAAGGTCAGAGGGTACAGAAGTTCTAACGTGGGAGACCATGCAAAATTCCTCCTTTGCTCTTTAACATTTCTCCACGTCACACCATTTCTATTCCTTTCCAACGTTAAAGTCTGCAATTGCATTTGCTTGCAGACTATTTTTATAAAACTACACTAAATAGTTCATAAGAAAACTTGCCATCATCATGGCAGCCCGATAAGAGACTATCTCCCATGCTCAGGTAATATAGCGCAAGGCTCAGCAAAATTAAGACCTGTCCAAGATTACCGAAACTCTCCATCTTGAGGTCAGGCTAACCTGGATCCATAGGATTCAATAGATCCCACCCTCTCCAGGACCCTGTCAAGGCACACGTGCTTTTAGTTTCTCCCTTTTAATCTGTGCTGACCCCTCAGTCTACTTTTGTTTTTTCTCGACAGTGAGGATTCTTTTATTTCCTGCCAACTTTTCCAAAGCACTCTTTACTGCTGCTTCACCACTCACTCAATCCTTACTAATCAGAGCTATGCTCCCACACCTGTCCAGGGAATGCTAAGTCTTACATATGTTACACCCAACAAGAATCCCCTTTTTCTTCTGTCCACAAAATGACACTAATGGAATTGGTGTAAGAGCCATGCAAGCAGATGACACAGACCTCACAATGGAAGAGACTGGAGGGGTGACCGGCAGTAAGGGAGAAATTATTCCTTTCCTCCCTCGCTGAAACATTTAAGTGGCAAGCTGATGCCATACCTGACGTGTGTTCTGTCCCGGACTCTTCAATCTGTGATGTACAAACTGGAAAATACCTTGGACGTGTTTTCCCTGCACAGCACCTGCTGTGCCGCCCAATCACTAGGGCTCAGCCCCAAATGCTAATCTCAGCTATTTCGTGTAGTTAATGGCAATCTGAGTCTTCTCTTCCATTCTCATTGTGCAAATAATGACCTCAGCTCTCAGCTGTGTATCTTTGGCTTCCCAGTCACCACTCTTCACACCTCCAGTCTAACCAGCTTGCTCCCACTACCAGTGTCCCTCCTAAAACCAAGGTCTGGTCACATTACTCTTTCTCACAAACTGTTAACTTCCTACTGCCTTTAAAATGAAGACAATTCCTCCAAATGTTTCAATTCTGAGCCCCAGCTTTTCAGACTTCTCTCATTATATTCTCTCCACACCCACTCTCATGTCAGGCCATTCCACATTCCTTGCCCATGCACACACTTTTAAGCCTCCTTGCTTTTCCCTTACCCGGGAATACCATTCCTTATACCAAGGCTCAAAAAATGCCTCTTCTGCAAAACCCTCACTTCCTGACCAATCCCTCCATGTCCCTTCAGCATGGTTCTTGCCCCTCTACACAACAGTATTTCAATCAGGTTGACCAGACCGTCGTCCCATTTGTTATCTTTCCTTACCCCCAGCTTCAACATAGGATCGTAGACATATATGCATTCGCGAACTGATTATATGTTAGAAGTCTAAAATTAGAAAAGCATATTTGACGTGTTTCAGTTAAAATGAAGTCCAAAGACGTATCAGTGTGTAAGCTGTAAAAGCTAAAAAAATTTTAAACCACAAAACTAGTACAAATCAATGTTCATTTACATGAAGTCAATCAACCTTCTAAGGTACAATACTAAAATAGACATAGTATCTAGACTAATAAGGGCGAACTACCCCCTTTCATTTGGTGTCACCAGGGTATTACAACTGGGCGGAAATTATATGGACTCAAAACTTTGATGTCTGCTTTTGCCACCCAGTCTCTCACTGGAGATCTAACGACCATGACAAAGCAGAGCGCATGCACCAGGCCAGCGACCCCATAGGCCGATGGAGCTGCAGTGATCAGGTAAAGACCGACCCCGTCTTGTCCTTTTCTCAGAGCAGGGAAGTCTGAGTGCAGGTGAATGGGGAAAGCATGGAGAAGATGGTTTTCTGGAGTAAGAGTTGAGCAAAAGAGGGAGTGACCTCATACAGAGGCTGGACGTATACAGTGGGCGACCCTGATACCCACGTAGCAGCCTGCCCAGTTCGGCAAAGAGAAGAGAAGCATGGCAAAGTTGAAAACACACTTAAAACCGAAATCCCCAGTTTGTTTTGAAATAGATCCTTTTAAAATTAAACTTGTTTTTGCCAAGTGGCCACGATGGCTGCTCTCTTACATGGCTACTGAGAACTAGGTTAAGGGCACTGAAGAAAATTCCTTTTAGATACAGTTCTCCAGAGATTTCAAATACAAGAAAAGCAAGACTAGATAAACCAGAAAAGCAGAATGGTACTTTAGGCTCTTCACAATCTGTATAAATCCAAATCTAAGAAAGCTGCCCTAGTCCTACTACCCCTTTAATACCAATCCACAGGAAATCTTAAAATTGCCCATAAAAACTTTTTTAGCACAAATTTACATTTCATTTTCAATGAAAAAACTCTTAATTTCATATTTTTCATACCACTTTTTTCTTTTTTATTTAAAATATTATAACCAATTAACATACTAGGTAACAATGTTTACATTCCAGTGGTGCATGTTTAATGACTAGGGCATGAATGATTAAAAACCACAATAATTATCTCAGCATTCCCTACAAAGTGCCCCATTTTGTTTTGTCTAGAGGAGAGGAGAGGGAATGGAACACAGGGAAGGAACAGGTATGAAGAAGGAATGGCATCATATAGGGAGAAAAGCAAATGTCAATTATCATATGTAGGTTTTCAGGTTTTAAACCTGTTGAACAGGATAAACTGTAATGAGAAAATAGATGTCACAGTCCAAGTAGACAGCTAGTTCAGTTTAACTTCATCATTCAGCTAAAAGATTAAGAGCTTCTCAAAAATATACCAAATATCGGGCCTACAAAAGTAATTTATTTCTTCGTAAAATTTACTAAGATTTATTCCTTTTGTAAAATGTAAAGAATGGACTGATATCACGAGCAGGTTTCTACTTATAAAAACAGACAGTAATAATGTCCAACAAACACATCTAACACAATTTTCCAAGATACACAGTGAAAGATTTTACGCATGAGTCTCTCTTACTGATGCAAGGTATATATTTTACATACTTACTGGTATTGTGTCAACATTGGCTATAAAGTATTTAACACACATTTATAATTCACACTCAGTAAAGAGCTTACAGTAAGGGCAATAGCTTACTTGGGAAAGCATAGAAAATTAGTGTGAGGTAGTTCAATAAAAACCTAGTTTAATTTGTAAATTATTGTGAGAATAGAACATTGTGCAAAACTAATCCACAGATAAGATTTCTCAAAAGTCTCAGTAACGAAGAGAATCTAAACTAGAAATGGCCAGAAATTGTTACTCTTACTAGACTCTCCTTAAGAGCACTTAACTAAGAGCAGTTAGTTTGAAATTAATTCGGATTTTTGTTTTCCTTGCGAGTTTTCTAATCGTACCCCAAACTATACATTTCTGCTTCAATGCCCTTTACCTCTTCATCTTTCTTGCTATTAAGGAAAAAGTAGTTTCCTCTGATTCAGGAAAAACCTAAGAGAGATCATAGAAACACAATGTACGCTAACACGTAAAGGATATGGAGGCAACATTTAAGAGGGCTGCTAATGACAGAACAGTGGTGTTTGGTTTTTCTACTGGTAAGAGAAGTTTCCTGGGGTCATGGGGCTTCATGCATTCACTCTACAGCTAATGTGTGACTAATGAACAACACTCACAAACAAACTACAACAGTATTTTTGAAAATAGACTATGTCTTTACCTCAAAGTGTGGTGCAGGCTTGTGCCTAGGCAACACTGAGTAGTTAAGTCTTCATATGTGTAGCACATACTGGCCGACAGTGTAAACCAAGTCTTATCTGTAACCCTGAAACAGCTTCACGTGCCCTCTTCTGATTTCACTATCAGACACTTACGTCCTCTTCACCTTCATCTTTTTAGACAAAACAGCAGGGTTAACAAGGAACAGAATAGTGAAAAGTACAGGCAAGTCTGCTGCTTTGCATACCACCAAGCTTCTCTGTACCGTGAAGGGGGTTGTGTGGTGGCCTCCTCATTTAAAGGCTGGCATTTCTCTTAGTACGTGTGGGGTGAAGCACTGTGCCTTTACCGACCTGGAAGGGTGCATACCAGGAACACCAGCAGCTGAGGGTGTGTGACAAAATGAGAACTGTTCGGCAAGCAGCGTCAAAGAGTTGAGATGCTCTATTCACGTCTATTGTAACGAAGCAATCCCAACAACACAATCATTTTACAAATGGTCAGTATACATCAGAGAGTAACAGAGTAGTAAATCAGGAAGAACTATGAGAAAAGAATTAGTGTCTCTTTCCTGTAAAGGTGAATAATAAAATAATATAAATGTGAACAATAAATCTTAGTCAAAATAATTTTTTGACGGTAAGATGATGGATATATTAAATATATATGAAGTCAAAAAACCAAAGCCCTAAGAGAAGCAAGGTGGCTTTATGGAAGTACTGCTGGACAGAAATCTTACTTGTAATTTCTCTTAAAACACACACAAATGTTTAAGATGTCTTAAACGTTCAAAAAAGCTGTAAAACAAAAACAATCAGTACTTCTTTAACTTCACAGATTTAAGGGATGAGGGAAAGTTGTATTTAGATATTGCATTTTAAAAACATAGGGCACACAACATTTAACAAGCAAACTTTGTTTTCAGGATATAGTTTGCCAAGTATTTTAGTCTACATTAATGAATAAGAATTCCTTTTCTCTGAATCAACTGAAACATGCTGGCTGGCAAGGGGGAGCTGGCATTTACAACAGATGATACAGGAAGAACACCTGGTTTTCCTTGCTTAATCAAAATCTGTATCAACAGAGATGGCTTATTAGCAATCAAACATAAAATATGGGGAACTTCTGAAAGCATGTCAGTTGTTAAAGTGCAATAGTGAAATAATCTATCCTAGGGAAAATAAAGCTAATTAACTGCCAAACTAATATAAACTAAGAACACACTCATGCTCAAATTTCTGCTAACATCGTAAATCCAATCCTGTTTCTGCCACTCTAGAGGTGTTACAGTCTCAAAACTCTAATTTGCTTAACAAAATTAATGCACCATGTTGTAGGAGTAGAAAAGGGACTGATAAAAAGGCTGACAACCTCCAGAGGCTAGATATCATGACATAAAACCATCAAAAACAAACTTGCTATTTCAAAGCATATTAAAAAGGCTAACGTATTTTAATCCTGAATATTGCACATTAACAATAACCTAAAATAAGTAACTCAAAAGGAATCTGGCACTAAATACACGAATCACAGGCCAAGCGAACTTTCAGACACTGCATGTTGAGATGCACCAGTTCTTGCTCTTACTGGTCAGTAATTCCCATGGGCTTCCTGCCTAGAACCTTGTCACTGATTTACGTATGCATTTCCCAGTTCATGATATAAAATCCGTCTTGTTCCAAAAATAACAAAAGGTGCCTGGGGCCGTACAGACGATGTATTTCAGAGAAAATGAGACTTCAATGACATTTACTTACGAAAAATTCAGTTGTGGAGAAATAATTCCGCAGATAGAAAATGTAAACAGTTAACATACACTTGTCAGGAGCAGCACCATTCTTACCCTACTCAACATCCACATTGCATGTTTTATTGAAAATCAGGTATAAAAAAAACAAAGATTCAGACTGAATAACCACCACTTATGCCTGCTCTGCTCAATGTGAAGAAACAGTCCTTAGAAAATGATATCCTATATATGGCTGTGTGCTACTATTTTCAGATGAACGGTATATTGCTCATTTGATACATCACCTACAGAAATTGAAGTAGGCTTCGGAACCTCCTGACAGCTAGTATAAATAGGATTATGCTACAGGTAGAATCAAATGGCCAGAAACGCCTTGAGAACTGGTGCTCAACTGACTGATATCATGCTAGGAAACCAGAAAGGTCCCAGGTCCAAGGGCCTGAGGCTGCAGGAAAGGGAAAGACCAGACTCTAGACCACAGCTGGGACCTACAGCCTGAGTAGATTAACTCAGTGTATACAAAAACAGGCTCATAGCTAGTAGAAGTGAACCATCTGTTTATTTGCATTGAAATGTATTATTCATGAAGTATCCTCTTGACTTTATGTGATCATAATCTTTGAGCATGCCACAAATTTGCAGAAAATACCATATTCTTTTTACTTGGCTTCTGTTGTGTGGGGTAGGGTGGGGGGGGGGGGGGAAATAGGAGGGTGGTGGTAGACGCCCAGCATCTTCAAAGACATGCTCTGAGTTATTCTGTCATTTAGATGATGGGGCTTTTGCCAAAAACAATGTAGGATGTAGGATTACCTACCAATTGTTGAAATTAAATTAAGATTGGCAAGTAGCAAATATTGGAGGTTTTTTAACACGTTCATCATTTACAGTAGTTATTCCTGAATACAACTGGCTACAGGTTATTTTCCCTCACTCCTCTGGGGTTATTTCATTGATAAGCACATAACCCTGAAGGATAGCATCATGAACAAAACATTTGAAATAAAATTCTAATAAAAAAAACCTATAAAAATCTTAAATAATTCATGATATAGGCAAGTCACCACATAATAGTTGCTTTGATAAACAAAATCTTACAAATTCAGTAAAAAAAAAAAATCAGCAGCATAAGATAAAGCAAATATGCAAAAATTTTAAACCATGATAAAATAATTAGGTTTACATTATACAGTTAATTACAGCAAAAATACAATAGTTTTGTTGCTGTTTTAAAACACAACTTAAGTTTTAAATTACATCACTTGAAATTAAAAAAAATAAACTACTTTACTACAAAATGAATTCTACATTTTTGAAAAATCACTCAAAAATAAGACCACTGAATTGTTTTCAAAGTAGTTCTATCAATGACTAAACGACTCCCCATCCCCCCACCCCCCTGCCAAGGCCCAAGTAGTCATCTACAACAGCCCAGAGGTCCAGCTGATGCTTCCAGACTGCTATCTGTATCTGAGGCCAAAGTCGGATCTGTTGACATTGAAGACACATCATTGACAGACGATGATGACGATGGATGCTGAGAGCCATTGATCACTGCTGCACCTGTGCTATGAGAAACAAAACAGCAAATCAGTTGCAGACAGAGTTGCACACTGAGCTACCTGTACTGTACTGGCTACCTCTAGTAATCAATCATTTTTTTTCTCTTGGCTTTAAAAGGTTTAAAAGTTGTGTGTGTGATAATACATGCAATACTGTCGGTACTGCATTTTTTTGGACAGAGGATCCAAAGGGATATGTAACTCAAAAAGTTAAAAACCACTGCCCTAATAAAAATGGCTTATGTTATCTTCTCACTGTAAACTCCAAGCAGTATTCTGGCACATCTTGTTTTAAAGAAAAAGCCAAGACAAAGACTAAAATCATTCTAAATGGAAGGGTCCTTAGTTCAACTGTCCCAGTTTAGGTTATAGGACTTGCCAGGGTCACTCAAGAACCCTATTTGGGTAAACTCAAGTTCTTGTTATTTTTACTCTAATAAATACTTCATAAACGCTAGCATGGATTTATTAAACAGATAAAGTAGGGGAAGACTGTTTCCTTTACTGAAAGTATAGGTAACAAGCATTTCTTGGATTTTAAAAAGAACAGGAATACATAACCAATAGTGAAATCCTTTCAAGGGGGCTGGGTTAGGAAAGGGGAAGGAATGTCACTTGCGGGGTGGAAAATATGTTAACGGTGATTCACATTCTTAGGTAAGTACTTCTGAACTATGGGATTACTAAATAAGGGCCATTCCAAACTTGAGCCTATTAAATAATGCAAGTTATACAAAAGTTCTTAAGAACTCATTTATGGAATAAAAGCAGTGGTTTCCAAATTGAGCAGTAAGAATATCTAGGGCTGAGTTTTCAGGCACTCAAAGGATGCTAAAACAAAGCAGGTTGAAAACCACTACTCCAGAACCCAGCATCTCAGTGCTTGAAATCATCCTACCATTCTAATGATGAACCATAAAACACTTTAGAATACAAAAGGTCCTCTGAGAGCTTGTCTTCAAATCTAACAAGGAAATAGCCAGGGGAGTGGGGATAGGCAATCTTTAGGGTGTTGGGCTGGACTGGTCCATTAGGTTTCTAGCCAGAGTGAACCGAAGACATTATATTTTAAATTCAATCCATAGGACACTACAGAATGCACCTGTTCTGACTGAAGAGTACACAATACCACAGCTAGCTTCAAAGACTTGTACCAAAATATTCAAATCATAAAAGGGTTCCACCAAATATACATTTTATGCCTCTATTTTGTAACCCAAACTTCATTTTATCCAAACTGCTTAATTTGATAAAAATTAACTTTTATTTTCTAATTAAAAAAAATTTTTTAAAGTAATCTCTACACCCAACGTGGAGCTTAAATTTACAACCCTGAGATCAAGAATTGTTATGTTCTACCAACTGAGCCAGCCAGGTGCCCCCAAAATTAACTTTTAAATGCATTAAATAGTTAACTTTCTTTTAAGTGTTTTTTTTTTTTAATTTTTTAATGTTTGTTTTATTTTTGAGAGACAGAGAGCACAAGCAGCGGAGGGGCAGAGAGACAGGGAGACACAGAATCTGAAGCAGACTCCAGGTTCTGAGCTGTTAGCACAGAGCCCGATGCAGGGCTCGAACTCACAAACCGTGAGATCATGACCTGATCCAAAGTCCGGCACCTACAACTGAGCCACATCCAGGCAACCCTAAATAGTTAACTTCTAAATCTGAAAATCAAATACCTAAGAAAAGTACTTGTTTTTTTTCCCTGAACTTTAAAGCAATCTAGTAAATTCTCAATATCTGAATTGGCAATAATAGGGAAAATCCTTCATTTTAGGTAGCTGAGTCATTTCCCCCTAAGGTGAGTCTCTACACGTACCTCAAAGGCATGCAAACTTAGCCAAACCAAAATAAAGATAGGAAAAGTGGGAAAAATAATATATTTAATTTCCAAAATTCAAGGTGAAATGATATTGTGATTATCTGATAGTTTAATCTGTCAAAGACTTTCTTCTCTTTTTCCATATAATCAAGAACTGAATATTTTTATAATGGGTTGGGTTATTAACACTCTTCTCCCTAAGCTATACCTGAGACTCCAGAAAATGTCTAGAAACCTGCAGTCCTGTCCTTACCACTGACTTATTTTATAACCATAGTCAAGTGCTGTTTAAGATCCAGTTTCTTTAAATAAGTTAAAAACAGATAAAACTGCTCTATCTCATGAAATTAAGTTTACTCAAGTATCTGACACTTCCGATGTGCCACTCACTAGGAGAGCATTCTGAAATATAAGTCTCCCACATAATGGATTTTTCAAATCCCACTCAAAGCTCCATCATGAACTAAATTTAGTTATAACTACTACTGTACATCAATACAAAGCTAATTAACTCAGCTATTAAAGCATTTATAATATAGCTTTTGTTACAACTAAATTGTAGGTAAAAGCTGTCAAAATCATTTTATGTATTTAAAAAAAAATTTTTTTTTACATTTATTTATTTTTGAGAGACAGAGAGAGACAGCGTGAGCAGGGGAGGGGCAGAGAGGGAGAGACAGAATCAGAAGCAGGCTCCAGGCTCCGAGCTGTCAGCACAGAGCCCGATGTGGGGCTTGAATCCACGAACCGTGAGATCAGGACCTGAGCTGAAGTCAGAAGCTCAACCGACTGAGCCACCCAGGTGCCCCCATTTTCTATTTTCAACAGGATCTATATTATAATTTGTAAGACTGTATTCCTGATCAAGGATTTAAAAAATAAAAAATTTCAAAAACTCACAAATATAACCAAAAGTGCCTCAGAAAGCCACAGAAACTAAACAAATATGTTTATAGTATAACAAAATGGGCATTTGAAACTATAGTTAAAAATCTTACTCATATAATATTTTTATTTTTATTTTTTTTAGAACGTAGAAGAGTTTTAAAGGGATGGTTAAAATGACATAGTCTTACTCAAATTCAAGACCTATCTCTTAAAACACTACTCAGCCTTCAAGGTTCAGTTCAAATTTCATCTCTTTCATAAAGCTGTTCTAACTTCTGTAGCCAAAAGTCTCTGCTGCCAGCTAAAGGCCACATGGGATGCTAGAAAAACCATGCCATTTGAAGTTACTGATGAACATGGCTGTAAGTATTAGCTTTTCTACATAATACATTTGTAATTTTATGTTCATTTAATTCTTCTGAACTTTAGTTTCCTCATCTGTAAAATGTGCATAATATTCCCTTCAGTGAGGTCTCAGGGGCTGAATGAAATAAAGTACATAAACCACCAGTGCCTGTCATGTAGTTTGTACTGAATATATACATGTTACCTGTCATTTAACTTTTTCTCTCAATGCTTTATGCTTTTATAAGTGCTAACATTAAATATAGCTTGTGATAGAAGAAAATGTTTAACTCTTGCGAACCAGTTTTCTTTTTAGATGGAACACTTCCTAATGGCAGTTTTAATGTTACTGCCTTGGTTCAACAAATCAATACCAAAATGAGAAAGATGGTAACTTAATGAGAAAGACGTACTAAATCTTTCAATGAAGGCTTAGTTTATTTATCCAAAGTAAAGACTATTAAAATCCTGGTAAGTATATTGAATTATGAAAAATTTCTTCTTTAAAGAGAACAATGCCAATACAAAATGGTTTTAAATTTCCGTTTTTCAACAGAATGTCAGTATTATAGAAAAAGATGTGTATTTTATGGAGTCAGTTACCGATATATTAGCATGATATATTGGGACAACAGTGTACCTACCAGTGGTTTCAAATTAAAGCACCCAAACTACACTCCCTATACTTAAACTTTGAATAGTAACAGTGATAAATACGGGAAACAATACGTGATCCATGCAACTGAAGATTACAACACAAGAAGTAACCCTAACCTTATAACCTTATAACCTTAACCAAGCTTATATAGTAACCAACCTAAAGGAGAGGGCTGCCCCCGTATAACTCCATTCTTGGTTCTCTCCTCCAAGTCCATAACTTCTTTGTATATCAACTCTGAAAAAGAGGTGAACAAAAACAAACTTTTCAAAGTCTGAGAGCCAACCTCACAGATTATCTGTTTTAAGTTGAACATTTTTACACACATTAAAGACTTCTAATAGTGTCCTTTCAATGGTAAAGTGTCCCTAAGTGTCAGTCTAAGATTCAAAGGTGTTTGTAACAATACCCTGATCCTGAACAATGAACTATACTGAAAGAACAAAATCTCTGGTATAACTAATGTTCCTAAAGTTGGATTAAGGATAGAGCTGGGGTTAGAAGCCTTATCTTTTTTACTCCACCAGAACTCTGTACTATACCATATCATTCTACACATGCTCAGTTCTGTCTCAGTGAGAGCTTAAATCACATTTGTTTCATTCATGTCTTATTTCCTGGTTGTGACACAGTAACCTAGTACATTGTAGGTGCTTATCCAGATATCTGTTTTTGTTTTTGTTTTTTTTTCTAAATTTTTTTTCAACGTTTTTTTATTTATTTTTGGGACAGAAAGAGACAGAGCATGAACGGGGGAGGGGCAGAGAGAGAAGGAGACACAGAATCGGAAACAGGCTCCAGGCTCCGAGCCATCAGCCCAGAGCCTGATGCGGGGCTCGAACTCACGGACTGCGAGATCGTGACCTAGCTGAAGTCGGACGCTTAACCGACTGGGCCACCCAGGCGCCCCCAGATATCTGTTAAAAGACTTAAGTACAGAAGTGGATGGAAGCCTCTTTAATTGGGATGGAATATACATTTTTTTAATATGAAATTGTCAAATTGATTTCCATACAACACCCAGTGCTCATCCCAAAAGGTGCCCTCCTCAATACTCATCACCCACCCTCCCCTCCCTCCCACCCCCCATCTACCCTCAGTTTGTTCTCAGTTTTTAAGAGTCTCTTATGCTTTGGCTCTCTCCCCCTCTCTAACCTCTTTTTTTTTTTCCTTCCCCTCCCCCACGGACTTCTGTTAAAAAAAAAAAAAGCAGGTAGCTACACTTCAACTCCTTATGATTTGAAGCATAACATGCTATCACAGTCAAGATTTTTCCATGGGAACCTCATTTTTTAACTGGACTTCTGGACAGTGGATGGACTGTGTGAGCACTGTTCCAACTGAAGAGAGATGCCAAATGCTGCCTTGAGGTCCTATGTGCCTCCTGCCCTGCGTTCTTCTAAGTGATCTTGAGGTCAAGTGTGATGCACCATAAGGGTAAGAATATCTACTTCAGAAGAGCCTTCTAGTCAATGCTACAATCACCATTATGCATCACCATATTTGAGTCAGGAATCCTTTGAGAACTGCATAAGCACAACAAACCCTCTTCTGAGGAAAATGTACAAGTAGAGAATGTTGCCCAGAATTTCAAGGAGTCTGAATTCCTTAAACTGATAAGGAATCTCTGATTATAAGGTAAATTGAGTGGGTATGTTGAAATGAACAAGAGCTAGAGACACCTAACTTTCCTTGCTATATTAATCTTTTTGGGCTTCGAAGGAGAAAAATAGGATAGAGGGAAGAATGAAAGATGCTTTTCTTTAAAGAAAAAACAAGGGGAGAAGAACCAAAGCTACTTAGGAGTACTAAGTAGGCGACGCAACATGTAAGTTAATGGCTCTGCCAACAGATTTTTCTTTCTGCTGTAATGCTAAACCTCTTAAGCAGATCTTTAAAAAGGCAGTTTGCGGGGCACCCAGGTGGCTCAGTTGGTTAAGCATTCAACTTGGCTTTGGTTCATGTCATGATCTCGTATGGGATCACGGGATCTCCCAATTGGGACATCGGACCCATGCTGGGCTCTGCACTGGGCATGGAGCCTGCTTGGGATTCTCTCTCTCTGACTCTCTCTCTTTCTCTGCCCCTCCCCTGTCCAAACACTCACCCTCTTTAAAAAAAAGAAAAAAGAAGAAAGAAAAAAAGGCATTTTGTGGGTAATTACTGAGCTACACTTAGACTAGGAGAAAAAGATACAGAATAAATTCCAGATACATCTTTACACACAAACAAAAATACAGTTGACTCTTGAACAACATGGGTTTGAAATGCATGGGTCCAGTTATACGTGGACTTTTTTCAACAAATATATGCACAGTACTGTAAATTTTCTCTTATGATTTTAATAACATTTTTTTCTCTAGCATACTTTATTGTAAGAATAGAGTATATAATACATATAGCATTAAAATCTGTGCTAACCAACCATGTTAGTGGTAAAGCTTCCAGAAAACAGCAGGTTATTAGCAGCTGTTTTAGGGGAGTCAAAAATTTTATGTGAATTTTCAAGTGCATGTGAGTCAGCACCCTAACCCCTGCATTGCTGGAAGGGTCAACTATACTGTGTTACACTGATTTTAAGATGCACTTTTATCAGTTTATTATCTTGGAAATGGGGCTGCATCTTACAATCAATGGTGCCGTGCCCCTGGCAGTGTTTTCTTAGTAGTATACAGTGGTGTGTTTTACAACTGGTGGCCTATTAAGGTTATAAGAAATACATAAATGCCTATTCTAAATGTAATGGTATATAAAAATATCAGGCAAGATATTTTAGTACACACTTTGATCCACAATTACATCCTTGTACATTACTTATTACATATACAGATATACTAGGTTCTACTCAATTCTATCACTCTGGTGGGCTCTAGAGGGTCTGTGTGTTTCCCTAAAGTCAACTCAGAGAAGACCAATCTCTGGTTATTCCTAAAAAGAAAGAATCAAATTCATTCTTCCCGAACAGGTTTATAGACAGATCACTTGTTTAAGTTTGTATCTCCTCACTACCTTTAGCCCTGCAACCATTTTGGTACTTAGCTCTTAATAAGATGTCCTCTGTCTCCATTTTAAGATAGGTAAAGAAGGGACCAAGTGACCTGCCCAAAGTCATGCGGCTATAAAAGTCATCAAATTACTAAATGACAACAATGCAAATGGAAGTGAACAGGATCTAAAAATTATCTGGCTCCAGTGTTCCAGGGAATCTTTTAATGAAAGAAACACTTTAACATTTCTGTGACAATCAATGTATTATTAATGTTTACCCACATACACAAAGTAAAACTACCATATTAGAGTTGCAAAGATTAAAAATTAACTCGGTTGGGGAGGGTGGGGGTAAAACAGACATTCTACACAATGCTGATGGAAGTATAAACTGCTATAAGTTCTATGGAAAGTAATTTGGGAATATCCTTTGGCCTGACAAATCTCCTTATAGGATCTTTCTTACAGGCCTGTTCTCACATGTGCACAACAACACTGCAGAGCTGTCTGTAACAACAACAGCCTGGACACAAAGCTCTTCAAGAGGGAGTTAAATACAGAAATTGTGACACAGTCGTACAGCAGAATGCTAACAGCTTTTAAGCCAAATGAGCCAGATATGTGGAACGATACAGAAGAATCTTGAAGATAAATGATTATATCAACAAAGCAAATGTGAACAGTATACGACCATTTGTGATTAAAACAGGGTGGGGGCGCCTGGGTGGCCCAGTCGGTTAAGCGTCCGACTTCAGCCAGGTCACGATCTCGCGGTCCGTGAGTTCGAGCCCCGCGTCGTGCTCTGGGCTGATGGCTCAGAGCCTGGAGCCTGTTTCCGATTCTGTGTCTCCCTCTCTCTCTGCCCCTCGCCCGTTCATGCTCTGTCTCTCTCTGTCCCAAAAATAAATAAACGTTGAAAAAAAAAAAAAAAAAAAAAAACAGGGTGGGAGAGAAAGAGAGGGAGATGGCAAACACAAGTCTGTGTATCTGTACACTATGGAAGAACATACAAATTTCAGAAAGCACTGATGTGTCTCTCTGGGGTAGGAAACACGAGAGATTCAGATTAAGTCAGGGATGGAGGAGACTTAATTTCTACCTCTGTAAAAACATTAATAATCCTCTTACCAAATATCAGTTATGAATAACAAGTATCTTTAATTTTCCTAACATGATTAAATCAACATAAAGATTCAGATGCTCTTTCAGCTTCATCTCTAAGAACTTGGCGAATGTTACCTTTCCACTCTTCTATTGTATGTTCCCTTTCATCTAATTGCTTGTCAGGTATCTTGGGTGGTGGCTGAAAAACACAAGGGCAATAATAATTGAGTTGCTTTATTGGGAGTACATAAATTCTTTATAATTATTTGAAGTATTAGAGGCTTTCAAAAATACATCATCATCTCTACCTTCTTATGTAGAGAAACTAATTTTGGACAACAAAATGACAAAAAAAAAAAAAAAGATGTTGAACTGTCTTTTTCTCTTCTTCCAGTTTTTGAAATTGTCACATTTTATTTATATTACAGAATTGTGCTATGCTTTGGACACAATAATTTGTTTTGCAATTAGTTACAACGTTTTCCCAAAGTGTTCAACATTCTAGCTCATTATGTAAAAGGCAAGGCAAAAAGGTAAGAAACAGTGGGATGTAGCTTTATTTTGTGTCAGGAGTGCTTGGAGATGCTCATTAACTTAAGATACCATTCATGCAAAAACAGAAAAATACCATCATCATTTATCTGTACTTTTATTTAAATTTAAAAAGTCTCCTCCAAACCTAACTCTAATTCAATATATTCTTCAAACATTAAGAAAAGAACTTACAGCTTCTGCTTCAGAAGGATCATACCAGACATTGATATATGGATGCTGGAGGGCTTCATCTACAGAGATCCTTTTAGATGCATCAATTACCAGCATTTTGGATAACAAGTCCCTTGCCTGACTGGCTGTAAAAATAATGATGTTAATGTACATGTACCTCATAAAAGTTTTTAAATTACCATAAACTTCAGAAACTTGACATTATCATTTATCAAAAAGTATATGTTCTTTTTAAAAGAACAGATTTTACTATAAAATCTGGTCATACATATGGTCAAAAAAAAATTTTACAAAAAAAAAGTAACTAAAGTCTTTCACTTTGTTCCATTACCCAGAGAGGACGCTGGGTTATATCCCGTAAGAACATAAACACACAAACATACAAACACACACACACACTCAAAATGGGATTAAATATATGTATTTATAAAAAGTACCTTTAAGTTTGTTGTGTTCCGAGTCAGCTGGGAAAAGTACATCGGGGAAGAGTTTCTCAAAGCTATATCCAGCATATTTAGGTCTGTTTTCAACGTAAGTCCTTACTGTTGGTTGTAGTTTCTTCATGAATTCAGGGCATGGTGTTCCAAGCTGTTCAATAACTTTATTCCACTGATCAATATCTAATATCAAGTAGCTAAGAAAAATACTCTGTATCTAATGTTCAACACATTAGTCATATCTATATTAAAATGACAAGAAAATGGCATTTAAAAAACCCTAAGAAAGAATGTGGCAGTTATATATCTTCTGTCTTATAGCCAGCTTGTAAAAGGCAATGACTGTAGACAGACAGAAAGGATCAATAAACAAGCTTTGTTAACCTTACTTTGTCTGTGTGTGAGTGTGAGTGTGTGTGTGTGTGTGTGTGTCTAATACTGATTTTACCTTAACAATGGAAGCTTAAACCTACAAATTCTATATACAAATGACAGGTGACTGAAGAAATAATGACAATTACTACTCACAGGGAATCTGAATTTAAACTGTGCACAATTCTAGAATACAAAATCTGTCTTTTCTTGCAGCTTATCAGAAAATGTGAAGGATAAGAAATATTTCTTATAATCTGTCCTACTTTTTTTAGTTTTCTACACTGACAGAAAATAACCTGTAGCAATAAAAATGATGGGTCTAACAAAAGTGGCATTTTCTTTTGCCACTCTTTGTTTACCTTACGTTAATGAAAATGTTTTTAAAGCTCTGAAACTTAAGAAAATGAGTCTGTTTTGGTAAGTTGTGAGGTTAGGATTCCTTGGTCTTTTTCCTCCTAGTCTTTATACTCCAAGTCTTCTCTACACACTAACTCAACTTTTCTTACTGTAACCCAGTGAGTATGGCTTTTTCCATCCCCGGTCCTACAACAACTCTAAGTGTCACTAGCTGATAAACACATAACAGATCACTGTTAATATGAATACTAAAAGTGGTCAGATGAACAAAAAGAATGAACCCAAATCTACTCATCACCATATAAAACTATCACTGCTAAAATTATCTGATGAAAATATCAGTATGTTATGTTGAATAATGAGACAGCAACCAAAAAACATGAAACACACAGAACATTAACAAAAGAGGAGGTGTTGGGGGTAAAAAACAAAAGGATGAACAGAAGCAACAGACAATTCTAAAATTCATATTAAGTCCTAAGGTACTTCTAAGACTTACTCAAGTGTACAATTATTAGAAATTTTAATGCAAGCCATGATTTTTGATTTAGGTTAAATAAATCAACTCAAAGCCAGCAAGTAATTGTGGATAATTAACTTGAGCAGTTGTCAGAATTAACATACAAAACAATAAATGAGGGAAAGGAAAGTCTATGTCAAATAGCAGGTGGTATTTTGAAAGAGTAATTTAACAATACTTTATTATTAGGGAGAGACAAATACATTATACCTGACCAAGCTGAAGTGCTATCATACATTTTGACCTTTAGAAACTACATTTTAGGCCAAAGGTAAGGATACGATCTGTACCTGGGAACAAAACACCACCTTTGATCATTTCTCCCATGATGCACCCAACTGACCAAATGTCAACTGAAAACAAAATGCAATGACATTAACATAAAGATTTTGGTTAAAATAAAAAAAAATATTTAAACATTAAAAAAAATCACATACACCATGTATACTTTAAAATTATAGAAAGCAGTATAAAATAAAAATGAGTGACAGTGAATGTGCTCTAACTACCAGCAGAGACTGTATGTCCTACTGCCAGATGCAGCCTACAAATATTTCAGCTTCTTTTCTCAACAATTTTTGAACTATAACAGCCACAAACTTTACATCTGTTTACGAAACCCATATATATATGTATATATATATGAATGTACCATGTTTATTTTCATTAGAGAACACAAGGAAGTTCATCACCTAACTAATTAAACTGCTGCAGCAGCACAAGGATACAGTCCCTTCCTGGAAAGAGGATTTTGTGGCAAACCATTTCTCCCATAATGCACCCCACAGACCATAAATCCACTATATGTTTGCAGCACAAAAGAAGGAAAAGCAAAGCAAAAGGTCATTAAAATCAAAGAAGCATAATATGACTGCATTATATAAAAACTGCAAAACACCACAAAAAGAAAAAAGTGATTTTAATTTTAGCTAATGGAATAATTTAAAACACAAAATATTTTTCAAAAGGCTTTGATTCACAAAAGCAAACGTGAAGTATTGCCTTTTAACTACACATCTAATTTTAAAGTGAGAGCTATGCACAGAAATCACATAATTAAGAAACTTATACATTTTGTCTCTAAAAATCTGTTTATAAAATAGGCAGAACAAAACACAGACTTTACAAATAAGGCTGAAAATGAACACGAGGCAGCAAAATTTAAATAAAATTTTGATTCTATTTTGAGGCTCAACTGTGCATTATACTCTCTCTTTAAGTCAAATAAAAGAAAAAAGCATGAGCAGAAATAATCTAGTATATTAAAATATTTACACAGAAAGAATGTTTCTATGAACAATTACAGTTAAAAAGTTAATCGAAAGCTCTTCAGAAATTTTCAAACTGGATTTCAAACTGGATAAATGTATTAAAGAAATCCTATGCTTATTCTGAATCAGAAGTAATTTGTCTTCTTGGCAATGCCATGTTACATTTACCCTACTATCCCAAAAGGAACAAGTGTTTAGAGAATGAGCAAATAATCAATTAAGAAAACTTAAAGTTTTTTCTCCACCTAAAGTTTTTTAAACCCATATAGCCAAACTGCTTTGGTTTAAGTTAGTTTTAGCTGGGTACAGTATGAAAGTTCCTACAGATTTATTACCTACAGAGTCCCCTCAATGACTCACGGACTCTTATCAACTCTAATCAATGCTGAAAAGAATCTGCCAGACACAGAAAGGGCAATCTCCACCTGTTTCACTAATATACCCTGACATTTTATATCTTTGGTCTGAAAATTTGGTAAAAACAGGAGAGTACATGGCTAAATTTGTTGTGGTAATCACTTCATAATGTATATAAACACTGAATCACTGTGTTGTACACTTGAAATTAATATAATATTGTATGTTAACTCTACTTCAATTAAAATAAAAAGGAGAATAGGTGGCTGCAGCTTAATAGAAGAGGGGAAGAATGAGCAATTTAAAAAGAAAGCCTTAGAAACTTGCATTTGTTTTTGAAGTTTCCAGGCCCTTTTTGAGAGCATGAAGAAAAGGGCAAAAGTATTAGGGAGAGGCGCCCATGCTGGTAGACTTATGAAATTAGAAGTCTGTACTTTCTAATACACTCAATAAAGAGACTGCCAGCTCATTACAGAATCTTAGGAACAAAGTTGGTAATAAATTTTGGAAATCCTGTAGAATTAAAGTTTCTCTAAAATTTTATACTAAGAGGCGCCTGGGTGGCTCTGTGGGTTAAGTGTCCGACTTTGGCTCAGGTCATGATCTCGTGGTTCGTGGGTTCGAGCCCCGCGTCAGGCTCTGTGCTGACAGCTCAGAGCCTGGAGCCTGCTTCAGATTCTGTGTCTCCCTCTCTCTCTCTGCCCCTCCCCTGGTCATGCTCTGTCTCTCTCTCAAAATTAAACAAACACTAAAAAAATAAAGAAATAAAATAAAAATAAAATTTCTTATTAAAATATATATGAGTTTTGGGGTGCCTGGGTGGCTCAGTCAATTGAGCGTCTGACTCTTGATTTGGGCTCAGGTCATAATCTTGCAGTTCATGGGATCCTGGGATCTAGGGATTAAGCCCTGCCTTGGGCTCCAAGCTGACACTCTCCCTCTCTCTCTGTCCCACACCTGTGCGCATGGGCACACACGCTCTCTCTCAAAAATAAAAATAGAAATAGAAATAAATACATATGAATCCTTATGATTCAAAACTTTCAAGAACAGAATTTTAAAGGAAAAAGTAATACTCATAAATCAGTTCAAAGAACAATTTTTTTCCAGGGTTTTCATTTTATGGAAAAAATCTACAACAATAACTTTTTCCTATAGATTTTTAGAGAATGGCAAACTTTAGTTAAAGATCCAGGACATAATTTATATAGATAACCTTAAGAAAAACGTTATTTTTAAACAAATTTCAAAAGCTGCAAGCGTGGGAAGATACTGTCTGGGTTAGTGAAGTCTCTCAGAACATAGTAAGCCTAATTCAAACAAAAAACTAGCTTTAAAGGGTCAAACTGCTTAGTCTATTTGGCAGTTTAAATATCTTCCATTATATCACAGTTTCCAAAAAGCTTTATGGTAGCTTGCAATAAAAGACAAATAAAGTTATTAAAACAAATGGCGGTGGGTGTCACTAAAAGAAGGAAGTTCTTATGTTTAACTTTGCTGCTAATGTTATCATGAGTGAGCATTACATTTAACTCCATTTCCTGAGGCAAAAAAAGGCAATCAAGTGATCTCCACAGTTCTTATCTAAGACAGGAAAGCATACCAATTCTTCATAGGATAGTTTCTCTTGATGTTAATTTCTGGTAGGGAGCTATGTCCCAAAATCACATTTACAGGTCACTGAGTGACACAATATCCATGACAACCAATAGTTTTACAGCAAATGCAAAAGCAATCTTCATGCTGATCACTTGAAGTATCAACTCTCAAATGAAGAGTCTAATATTAAATCCAACTCACCAAATTCTAAGGCATACAACAATTTTAGGTAAAGAAAACAGAACAGCATGTTTACTTAGGAAAGAATAATTGTAAGTGTTTAAAGTGTTTGTTTTTAATTAATTCAGAAAAGCAAAGGAAATTAAGCTAAAACCCTCCATTCAATATAGTCTTTTATAAAAAAGAAATTTGAAGATTAATATAGTTTCTTGATTCAAAGTAAACTGCTTGCTGTTCTAGATTTCTTGATAGAAAAAACACCTAGGTCCTTTTCTAGGGAGTATTTTGGATGAAATTGCATTTTAAAAGTTATAGTTTAAGTTAATAATAATCCTGTGCAGATTTATTCATCTCCTAAATATCTGAGTGAGATTCAACAATACTTTCTTTTTTTAATTTTTTTTTTTTAACATTTATTCACTCTTGAGAGACAGAGAGACAGAACATGAGGGGCAGAGAGAGAGAGAGAGAGGGAGACACAGAATCTGAAGCAGGTTCCAGGCTGAGCTGTCAGCACCAGAGCCGGAAGTGGGGCTCGAACCACGAGCTGTGAGATCATGACCTGAGCCAAAGTCGGACGCTTAACCGAGTGAGCCACCCAGGCGCCCCCAACAAAACTTCTTAAATTCTATATATGTACATATATGTATAAAATTTCTAAAAATGCATGAACTACATGCCTGATAATTTTCAATCTTGATTCTACTGTTGAAATATATAATTGAATATACCCATATACAAAAATGCTATTTCTTTAAGGCAGGATACAAGGCTTTGATGAAACACTGTTTTTCCCCAAAGACCACCTTAATTAATTATCCATCAGCTTTGCAGAATGGCCTCAATGTAGCTCTTACAGTTTACACTAAGTGCTAGAACCTTAGTTTCATGGGATTGGAAATATGTTCAAATATCACCAATGCAAAGCAGGATTATTACTAAAAACAAACCGTCAATCTACCACATACTTCCTAAGTCCCTGTTAGAAATGCTCATTTTCTGGGCGCCTGGGTGACTTGGTTTAAGCGTTCGACTTCGGCTCAGGTCAGGATCTCACATTTTGTGAGTTCAAGCCCCGCATCAGGCTCTGCGCTGACAGCTTGGAGCCTGGAGTCTGCTTCGGATTCTGTGTCTCCCTCTCTCTCTGCCCCTCCCTCGCTTATGCTCTGTCTGTCTCTCTCTGTCTCTCTCTCTCAAGAATAAACATAAAAAAATTTAAAAAAAGAAATGCTCATTTTCAAGTTACAGGCAAACAAATGGCATATATTGTTTCAGGGGCAATAGCAACAAACTATCCAACTGTAGTGTTGACTGTTATGTACTTCTATTTAAATAAACAGGGGCCCCAAGTTTTTCCAAACATTTATGACAAAATTTATAGTTACTTTCAAACTCCTGATAAACACCTCAGTGGTACATTTAACTCTATGCACTTCCAGCTTAAATATTTACATAATAAATCTGATAAACAAAAGCCAGTAACAGTATTTTGAGTAAATAGTGTTTGCTGACCGTTTTCTTTGTAGCCCATCCCTAGGATGACCTCAGGTGCTCTGTAGTAGCGAGTCACTACGTAAGGCGTCATCATAAAACTAGTTCCTGCAGTCCTGGCCAGTCCAAAGTCAAGAATCTTCAAAGTGCAGTCTGATTTTACCACTATATTACTGGGCTTTAAGTCCTTCAAAATACAAAAATAAAAAATGGCTGCTGTGATATATACAAACATTTTACAGTTCACAAATTGTTAGATCAGTTGTAAAATAATTCATGGTAATTGTTATAATTTATCTCAATTACAATCCGTATCACTGCTCAGATTCCTTGTAACAGGTAATTGTGAGACATTAGCTTGATGGCATTTTTCACTTATGAATACATACTTATTACAGAAATTAGCAATGGAAATTATGATTAGCTAGAAATTTTCAATCAAGTGCAATAAAAGCAATTTTTAAAGGTATTTTAAAGCTCACGTAAGAACTGTTACAGTAAAATAAAGAGATTAGTTAAGGTAAGCATTTATACTCATTTGTATACTAAATTACCAGATTTTTAAAAATCTCATTTTAAAGTCACAATGAGCTTTATATAGATAAGTCAACGGGCCATTCTATTGACAATCCAAGACCTTTCAAATTGGCAGATTTTCAGCGTGCTTTGGTGGCTCTGTCAGTTAAGTGTCTGACTCTTGGTTTTGGCTCAGGTCATGATCTCACAATTCATGGGTTCAAGTCCCACACTGGGCTCTGTGCCTATAGTGCGGACCCTGCTTGGGATTCTCTCTTTCCTCTCTGCCCCTACCCCTCTTTGTCAAAGTAAATAAATAAACTTTAAAAAAAATTAAAAAAAAAAAAAAACAAAAAACCAAATTGGCAGACTTTCATTTGTAAAGGACTGAAATGATCTTTTTTTTAAGTCATTATCAGTTTTTTTCAGCTTAAAAAAATTTTTTTAATGTTTTTTTAAATTTGTTTTTGAGAGACAGAGACAGAGAGAGAGAGAGAGAGAGAGAGAGAGAGAACAAGTGGTAGAGGGGGCAGAGCAAGAGGAAGACACAGAATCCGAAGCAGGCTGCAGGCTCTGAGCTGTTCACACAGAGCCCAAAGCAGGGCTTGAACCCAAGAACCCAGAGATCGTGATCTGAGCTGAAGTCAGACGCTCAACCAACTGAGCCACCCAGGCATCCCATGGACTGAAATGATCATTACCAGTGTTTCCATCACTGGCTTCCCACTTTAAATCACACAAATGTGTTCATAAAATTGTTGTCTGCCCATAGAAGTAGGACACCATTGTCTTGGTGCCACTAATCCATAAAATACTAGCAGTTGATGCTACCAAATAAGGTCCTTGTGAAGAATTTTCTACCTGCCCAACCTTAAGGAATTCTATGCTATGATCATTAAAAGGAAGGCAGCAGCAGCATAAACACTCATGACTTTCAAGTCCAACACACTTTGTCTGTTAGCTCTGATGAATCTTATTATGAACCAAGAAACCAAAGAAAGCAAACTCAATGTATCTGCCCACAAACACATTCCATTATGGGTACAGACATGCAGTACGTAACGTTGAATATCAACGATTAATACAAAAGAAAAAAGCTGGCCTGTAAGACACTGTTTACACTTTGTAACACCTATATCCAGAAAATCATGTATGTTGTCTTTAGCATATTTTGATAGGCGATCATGAATGGGTTTAGAAGATATGTACTCCAAGGGCTTTGTCAAATTGAAAAAAGATATCAACAGGCTTAATGAAATATAAAATGAAAGTTTTCATTACAGCTATTTTGTACATATAATGTCGTACTATTTACAAAACACATTATCTCAGCAAATACAGCCTGTTCAAGAATTGCATATTGCAAAACTGAAACCACTTCAGTGTCTACTGTGATGGTTAATGATTAATGGCTCTTTACACTACTACACTCTAGCCTAGAAATAAGATGCCAACCTTAAATACTTTATTTTGGAAAGATTAAGAGCAAAATATAATTTTTTTACAAATATGTTTTGTCAAGAAAATGCTTCAAAGACTATTACCTGAAATTCATCCTTGTATCAACTTACAGCTTTCCACAGATGTAACACTGCTAACTATCCGTGAGAAGAACTAAATTTGCATAAATTTGTGGCAGAGGAAGTAGGATTAATCTAATAATCCAGCTTCTCCACAGTATTTTTCAGCCTCCTCACAGACAAGCCCTAACCATGATTAGCTCTAGTCAATGGGCTGTGAGTGGGAGCAAAGAACAGAAGGGCCAGGGGCGCCTGGGTGGCTCAGTCGGTTAAGCGGCTGACTTCGGCTCAGGTCATGATCTCGCGGTCTGTGAGTTCAAGCCCTGCATCGGGCTCTGTGCTGACAGCTCAGAGCCTGGAGCCTGCTTCAGATTCTGTGTCTCCCTCTCTCTGACCCTCCCCCGTTCATGCTCTGTCTCTCTCTGTCTCAAAAATAAATAAACGTTAAAAAAAAAAAAAAAAAAAAAAAAGAACAGAAGGGCCAGTGCACGACACCCTGTTGTCTCTTCCTCGGCTCTGGTGATTAGTACCTCCCAGATAGTGGACCCTCTGTCAAGCGAGCTTGCTGAGCACCTATGTCCTTACCCCACCATGACCTGCACTGGATATGTAGTATGGGCCATAACCTTAGCTGTGTTAAGCTCCTGAGAATTCAGGGTTTATTTGTTACCATGACATAGCCTAGTTGTACCACTGCGATTTGAAATAAGGAATATCTATTTGGTCTCTGTCCCAATTACTGGCACAGAGCTCCTAAAACCCTTGCATTACCTAAAAGAGCACTAAAAGTGAAAGACCTACTTTTTGTTATTCCTAAGAAGTCCCATTCAACCAAACCAGAGTTTATGTTAAGGAGGTGACTTTTGTTAAGTTCCAAAGATGGGGGGCTGGTTGCCAGGGGCAACAACAAAATGATTAGAGGGTCAGAACTCTCAGCATTTCCCACTCAGATCACCAGGGAGAAGAAGGCTAAAGACCAAATTCAACCTCAAAGGCTAATGATTTAATCAATCATAACCTGTAATGCAGCCTCCATTAAAAAAAAAAAAAAAAAAGGACTGGTAAGGAGAACTTGCAGGCTGGTGAACATGTGGAGGTGCTGGGAGAATAAATCTTGCCCAGTACATCTCTCTATCTGGCTGTTTCTGAGTTATGTCCTTTGTAATAAACTGGTGAGTTCCCTGAGTTCTGTGAGCCACTCTAGCAAATTAATTGAACCCAAGGAAGGGGTCTTATAAACCTCTGAATTATAGCAGTAGTTCAGAAGCACAGGTAACAAGCTGGGTTTGTGACTGGCATCTGAACAGTGGGTACTTCTGGGCCAGATCCCTTAACCTGTTGGATCTGATGCTATCTCCAGGTAGGTAGTATCAGGATTGAGTTAAATTATCAGATACCCAGCTGGTGTCCAGAAAATCTGAGAAGTGTTTGGTGTGGGAAAAACTACCACACATTTGGCGTCAGAAGTAGTACAGCAATAGTGTAAAAGCAAAGGAAACACACAATGTTTTTCTTTTACACTAGTCTATTTTAACACTGAAATTAGTACTAGAAGTGGGGTGTTACTATTATAGACACAGAATCTTGGCTTAGCAGATTGAGCAGCAGGCAGCAGCGAAATTAATATCAGAGGTTGGAAAGGTGATCCAGATTATATAATAGCAATACATTTCATGATCCTGTCACTTGCAGTAACTTGGAAGGCACAGCACTTGTATACTGAACCTGAAGCTCTAGAACAAGGGTTAACAAATTAAGGCCTATTTTTGTGAAGAAAGTTTTATTAGAACACAGTTCTCTTCATTCAATTACCTACTATATACAGCTGCTTTTGTGTTATTAGCTGTTTTGTGTTAGAGCTAAATAGCTGTGAGAGAGACTCTATCATCTGCAAAGGCTAAAAGATTCTCAAGTCTTTACAGAAAAAGTTTGCTGACCCCTGCTCTAGAAGAGATTGGGAAGCAAAACCTTCATAATGTGTGTTGATGGCCATTGGCCGCATTTGAAAGAACTGGCCACTTTAAAAGCAAAAATGAAAGGGACCCGGAGTCTAGATTTTCAGGACCTTGCCATTCTAGAAAAGCTAAATGCTACTGAACCCTTAAAAAATGGCAGATTGTCCAGTAACTCTCTCCCCGTCCCAACCCAATATATACATTTTCCTTGACTTCACAGTGGTATTATGTCCCGATAAAACCTCCTAACTTGAAAATATCGTAAGATGAAAATGCATTTAATATATCTAACCTACTGAACATTAGAGCTTAAGGCTACCCTACCTTAAACATGCTCAGAACGCTTACATTAGCCTACGGCTGGGCAAATCATCTAACGCGAAGCCTGTTTTACAGTCAAGTGTCTAACAGCTAATGTGATTTATTGGTGGTGTCCTGAAAGTGAAAACCAGAATGGCTGTATGCATAGGGAAAGCCTGCTATGTGCAGCAGCCGTTCACCCTGTGACGGCGTGGCGGCGGGAGCCGAGGCACTGTGACAGAGTGCTGCACCACATTATCGCTAACCTGGGAAAGGATCAAATTCAAAGCACGGTTTCACACCATACTTTTCACACCACAGTAAAGTGGAAAAATTAGGTGGAGCCCCCATGAGGAAGGGACCATCTGTGCTCCTCCACCTTACTAATGAGCCAAAGTCAGATGACTTGTTTTAGGCAATGGAATGTGAGGGAATATGTTGTACACCAAATCTGAAAAGTTCTCTATATTTAAAAAAAAATTTTTTTAAAAAAGTTTATTTATTTTAAGAGAGAGAGAGAGAGAGAGAGAGAGAGCACGCGCACACAAGCATGGGAGGGTCAGAGAGAGGGAGGGAGAAAGAGAGAATCCCAAGCAGGCTCCACACTACCAGCACAGAGCCCGACGCAAGGCTTGAACTCGTGAACTGTGAGATCATGACCTGAGCCAAAATCAACAGTCAGACGCTTAACCAACTGAGCCACCCAGGCACCCCGAAAAGAAGTTTTAAATATGCTTGATTTAGCTTGGCTCTTGCTCCTCCATCTTTCACCAGGAGGAAGGGATGTGCCCCAGGGAGGCACCCTTTCAGCCTGGATGCTGAAACGTGAAGGTGGAACAAACCTGGGATCTGAAGCAGTGCCACATGGCCAACCCTGCAGACCCCTGAACAAGCAATAAACGTTGTCTTATGCCACCAATACCTTGGATTTGTTTTTCATGCATCATTTCCACGTAATAATTCTGAAAACCCTGGAGGGAAAAAGACCAGTAAGATCTTTCAAAAACTTGATGAAAATGCCTCAGACTTGTCAACAGAAGCCTGAAAACTTAAAGGTAGACATTAAATCCAAGAATGCAGAACCAGTGACTAACAACAGTGCTGTGAAAATAACTGTAATTAAAAACAAGACGCCTCCTAAATTTCTGAGAGAGTTGTATTGTCAAAGAGCCCAGGGGCGCCTGGGTGGTTCAGTCAGTTAAGCACCCAATTTCATCTCAGGTCATGGTCTCACATGTCATGGGTTCAAGCCCCATGTCAGGCTCCACAATGACAGTGTACAGGCTATGTGGGATTTTCTCTTTCCCTCCCTCTGTCCTTCTCTCTCTCTCAAATATAAATAAATAAACTTAAAAACAAAAACAAAAACACCTCCATTAGCCTGTGACTCTTCTGGCTTTAAAACAGTAGCTCTCAATTCAGGGCACTTTTGCCCTCAAGGGATATTTGGCCATGTCTAGAGACAGTTTAGGTTGTCGTAACTGGGAAGTACTGGTGGGATCTAGTAGGTAGAGGCCAGGAATGCTGCTAAACATTCTACAAGGTGCAGGACAGCTCCTCAAATGAAAGAATTCTTCATCCAAAACATCAACAAAGTCCAGGTTGAGAAGGGCTGCCTTAAAATGACACTTGGGCTCCCCAATTTTTTACAGAGAGTAAGCTGAGAAGGCTGAACAGCCCCCAAGGAGAACAGATTTTTTTTTTAAAGTTTATTTATTTACTCTGAGAGAGAGAAAGAGACAGCATGCAGGGGTGAGGGGGAGGGAGAGAATCCCAAGTAGGCTCTGTGCTGTTAGTGAGGAGCCCAATGTGGGGCTTGAAACCATGAATGTGAGATCACGACCTGAGCTGAAATCGAGAGTCAGATGCTCAACCAACAGAGCCACCCCGGTGCCTCCCAAACACATTTTCTAATAAACACTTCAGATATATTTAAAAGGATAGTGGAAAAGAAGGACTCTTCACATAGTAGAGCCAGGTACCACAGAGAACAGTGTACAGAGTGTTCCTTGCGGAACTAACCAAGGAATATTCCTCATCCCCAAGGGAAGTGACATTCACAATGCCTGCCCAACAGAATTCCAAATTACAAATAATCAGTGTCTGAGTTTTTCAGTTTCCCCAATGGGATTGTTTACTATGGTTACCCTGGCCTGGTGTGACCATCATATCTAGGGGATGGGGGCAGGGGGAGTAAACAGGAGTGGTCAGATAATTTGATCATTTTAGCTTCTGGACTAAAATGAACAATGTCTTGATCTGAAGTAGAGATTACCATGTATCACTTGGGAAATAAATGTCTTGATAGACTAGGACTCTGGGTTATCTCCCCTAAGCAAGGGGTGAGTGTACTATGTGTGGCATAAAGGGGGCAAAGAAGTGTTCGACAGCCTGAAGGGTAGTGTATGGCAGAAACTAATGCCCACCACCATTTCGAGCTCTGCCTCTCCACATTTCCCTGTCCCTCATAATTAAGCAGGTCCTCGTGACTAGTTCTGCCAATGGGCTCAGAACAGAGGTGATGTGTGTCACTTCCAGGCCAAAGCTAGAAAAGCCAGTACAACCACTTGGCTTTCTCTTCGCTGGACACAATGACTGGCAACTATGCAGATGGTGAAGCTTGGGTCTCTTGACTATGTGGAAGGAACCCCATTCCTCCCCCTGCCTTGTACTGAAGCCCTAAGAGATGAAAGTTCAGATTATTTTACCAAGCAAGCGATTTTAGATCAGGTTGGGGTGAAGGGTATTTAAAAATTTTTTTAATGGCTATTTATTTTTGAAAAAGAGAGCGAGCGAGACAGAGCGTGAGCAGGGGAGGGGCACACAGAGAGGGAGATACAGAATCTGAAACAGGCTTCAGGCTCCAGTTGTCAGCACAGAGCCTGACGCGAGGCTCAAACCCACGAACTCTGAGATCATGAACTGAGCTGAAGTCGGACACTCAACCGACTGAGCTACCCAGGCGCCCCAGGGTGAAGGGTATTTAAAATTAGTAGCAGAGCAGAGAGATGAGCATCAGTTGTGGCCTCAAGACCAGCTATAGGAGAGGGTGCTGTAGTTTATCCCATGAAACTTCTCATAACTTCCTCAAGGAACAGACATCAAATAAAATCCTGGAGGAAGAGTCTCCAGAACCTACTGTATGAAGGAAATGGGAACAAGAGGCACCAGAGGTGTCCTACAGTGGGTCCTCTGGTGGCTGTTCTGATTCCTGATTCAGGACTGAGGCACTCATTCTTCTAGCTGCTGCCAGCGTTGGGTGCCGAGTTTGCAGCAACTCTCTCCAGGAACTGCCTTCAGCCACAGAGAGCCACTTTTCCAATGTCATGCGGCTCCCCAGAGCAAAAGCCCAGTTAAGTCAATAGCTGAGGCCTCAGGAGTGACTGCATCCAATTCAATTTCTCCCTCTGTCCAGTTTTACTTCCTTTACTCCCTCAAAGATGCTGATCCCTAGGGGAATCCCCAACGAACTTCTTACATGTGTTATCTGTCCTAGAGATTTATTTCCCACATAACCTGACCTAAGATAAAGGCACAGACTTCTTCACAGTATGTCTCTTATTAGCTCAAACTTATTATGTAAATTTTCTACACTTGTACTTATTTTTACCACTTTATCTATCCACACTAAGGGAGTATGTTAAAATATCCCAATACTGGGGTGCTCGGGTGGCTCAGTTCGGTGAAGTGTCCAACTTTGGCTCGGGTCATGATCTTGTAGTTTGTGGGTTCCAGCCCCGCGTCGGGGTCTGTGTCTGTGTCTGTGATAGCTCAGAGCCTGGAACCTGCTTCAGATTCTGTGTCTCCCTCTCTCTCTGCCCCTCCCCTGCTCTCGCTCTCTTATTCTTTCTCTCAAAAATAAATAAACATTAAACAAAAATTTTTTAAGTATCCCAATACCATTGTGTTTGCATAATTCTTCTATTTTCCACAGTTTAAACTCTGTGTATTGTAACTCCACTTCATGTATAAAGTTCTTGACAGTTACTAAATAAGTGAATTCCACCCTTTATCCTTACAAAGTCACTGAGAAATGCTTTCCCCCTGGCTCCACGATATTCAATTTACCTGACTAAATAGAGTTATCCTTGTTTTCATGTTTCATTTTCCCAGTACATCTTTGCCAATGCCTTTGCTTTTAGCCTTTGGAAGCTAGTTACAATTGTTTGCATTACAGAAACACACAGTTGTTGTTGGTAGTTTTGTGTGTCAAAACCTGAACTTTGTTCATTAAGGGGTTAATTCCCTTTATCCATTATGTTACCTATTGGTCTTCCGTAATTTAATGTTCCCTTTTTATGTTTCTTGCTATGTCTTTTGTTTCCTATCTTCTGTCATGTGGTCTGTGATTTCTGTTACCCCCATTAATCTGAAAATATTCTATTTGGGAGATTTTACTTCACTAAAATCAAATTCATTTCCATGGTGGCACATTACTATCCTGGTCCACAGGGCAAAAGAAACAAGCAGAAACAAAACCCAGAAGTTGAACTCATTTGCCTCTCACAGAATAGGAATATGGGATGAGGAAGATAACACACCTTCCCATTGAAAGAGATATCTCCTATGTTGCTTAAAGATGGCATCAGATATAATATTATAGCAGTTGCATATGCAATATACAAAGCAATTCAGTCAGAACGATAATTAAGGATAAGCCTAAATATGCCACATACATAACGGTCTGAAAATAGTTAATCTAGAGAACAAATCTGTTTTCATTTTGAGTTCGATTATTTGACACAAGGTAGCTCAGAGAAAATACAGAATTCCAATGAATTAAATACTTTTCAAGAAATCGGTCTCAAATTAAATGCTATACTTTTCCAAGAATAAGCTAGAATTAAAACTAAAATACAAAAAACACACGTCCACACGTTCATGTCAACATTGCTCACGATAACCAAAAAATGGCTAACAACCCAAATGTCCCTCAAGTGATGAATGGATAAACAAAATGTGGTATATATCCATAAAGTGAACTATTGTTTGGCAATAAAAGGAATAAGTACTGATACATAATACATAGAGGGATGAACCTTGAGAACATTACTCTAGGGAACAGAAGCCAGACACAGAAGATCATATTATATACAATTCCACTTGTAAGAGATGTCCAGAACAGGCATATATATGGAAACAGAAAGTAGGTTAGTAGTTGTGTGGGGCTGGGGGCAAAGGGAACAGGGAATAACAGAAATGGAAGGCTAACAGGTGCAGGATTTCTTTAAGTGGGGTGAAAATGTTCCAAAATTAGATTGTGGTGACGGTTGTGCAACCTTTGAGTATAGTAAATAATTATTATACACTTCATAAATTGTATGGTATGGGAATTACATGTCAATAAATCAGTTAAAAACAGATTACAAAAATATATAATATTTCTGAACATCTGAGAAACAACTCTGATGAATACTCAGTTTTATATCATTGGTAATGATAGCAGGATATTTATATACTGCTTCATTTCAAAGCAAAACTAAGCTTATTCTACTCCATATAAACCCGTGAAGTACAACGCCCCAAAATATGATTAAAGACAGTGATGTCAGCAAAAATGGAAGAGTAGACTGCTTCACAGAAACGCCAAAAAGCAGAGCAAAATGGATCAGAATACTTTTTCAGAAATCTGGAAAACAGTCAAATGTTCACAACAACCAAGTAAACATAGAACTGAGACAAAGGCAACTTAAAAAACAATAGGCAAGAGTGTGGTGTTTTTACTAGTCCTGTCCTACCCATCTTCTTGGCTGCCCGCATTCTCAGTGTGGGACTCTTGTCTTGGGCTAGACAGGGGGCATTTCTCAAAAACACTGCAAGACAATTGAATAACCTATTCTGCCTGTGACAAAACACTGAAGTTGAAGAAAACAAGATGTGGTATATATTCAAGAATACAACATACACATAATGGAAGTTTCAAATAAGAGGAAAAAGAAAAGGGGGTAGAAAAAAAATTGAAAAAAATGAGTGAAAACATCCAAATTTAATGAAAGTCATAAATCTACACATCCAAGCTGCTCAATAAACTCCAAGGATAAAAGCAAAGAGATCGTCACTGAGACATATTATAATCAAACCGTTGAAAGCCAAAGACAAAATGAGAATCTTATGAGTCAAGAGGGAAGCAACTTGTCACTTATAAGAGATCCTCAATGGTATTAACAACTGATTTCTCAAAAGCAATCACAGGTGCCAAAAGGCAGTGAAAAGACACATTTAAACTGCTAAAAGAAAAAAAAATCCAAACAAAAATTCTGTATCTAGCAAAACTGTCCTTCAAAAGTAAAGGAGAAACTTAAGACACTCTGAGATACAGCTATGGCAGTTTGTTGTTAGTTACACCTGCCCTATAAGAAATGCTAAATTAGGGAGTCTTTCAGGTAGAAATAAAAGGACACTAAATAGTAAACTGAAGCTGTAAGAAGAAATAAAGAATACTGGTAAAAGTCGTTACATAGGTAAATAACAAAGGTCAGTATTACTGTGTTTTGTGTTTCTAACTCCTATTCACCCCCACCCCACATATGATTTAAAAGGCAAATGCACTGAACAATAATAACATATCTATCTTATTGGGCACAGTGTATAAATACTTAATTTGTGACAACTACAACATAATGGGGGAAGAACAGACTGTATACAGGAGTAGAGTTTTTGTATGCTATTGTATGCTATTGAGGGTAAGGTGGTAATAATCTAAAATAGATTCTGTTATAAATTGAAGAGACTAAATTTGCAATCCCAATGGTAACATTTAAGAAAATGACTGAAGATGACACAGAAAAGGAAATGAGTAAAGAATCAAATGGCACACTACTAAAAAAGCAATTAAACACAAAAAAAGCAGCAATGGAAGGATTGAGAAACAAAGAGATACGAAACAGAGAAAACAGCATGGTGGCAGAAGTGAATTCTTCCTTATCAATAATTGCATTGCATGTAGATAGATTAAACTCTCCAAGTAAAAACCAGAGAACAGCAGAAGGGATACAAGAAAATTGATCCTATTAAGAGACTCTAAAGGAGACTCACTTTAGATTCAAAGGCACAAAGTGGAAGAACGGAAAAAGATATTTCAAGCCAACAGAAACCAAAAGAGAGGTGGAATAGCTAACCTAGTATCAGACAAAATAGACTATTAGTCAAAACTGTTACAAGGTGGGGCGGGGGGCAGGAGGGGGGGGTGCCTGGCTGGCTCAGTAGCAAAAGCATGCAACTCCTGATCTCAGAGTTGTGAGTTCAAGCCCCACGTTGGGTGGAAAGATTACTTAAATAAAAATAAAACTTAAAAACAAAAACTGTTACAAGGGGCAATGGAGGACAATAAATTTTAACAGAAACATCAATCCCTCAAGAAGAGACAGCAATTATAAACAACAAAGCTCCAAAATATAGGCACAAATGGACATGATTGAAGGGAGAAACAGATAGTTATACAATAACAGTTGAAGATATCTATACCTACTTTCATTAATGGACAAACAACTATGCAGAAGATAAGGAAATAAAGAATGTGAACAACACTATAAACCCACTAGATGTAACAGACATATATGGGATACTCCCTCCAAAAACACTGCACATGCAACAATCTCCAGAACAGACTACATGTTAGGTGACAGAACAAGTCTCAATAAATTTTAAAAGACTGAAATCATACAGTGTATCTTCTCTGACCACCATGGAATGAAGCCAGAAATCAAGAAAAAGGAAAACTGGAAAAGTCACAAATTTGTGGAAATTAAACAGCATACTCTCAAACAGCCAATGGGGCAAAGAACAATTCACAAGGGAAATTAGAAAATACTTAGAGATGAATGAAAATGAAAACACAACATATAAAAATTTAGGGAATAAAGAAAAAGCAGAGCTCAGAGGGCAATTTCATAGCTGCTGTTTAAGCTGCTGAGTCTGTGGTATTTTGTTATGGCAGCCCAAGCAGACTAATACAACCTAAGTAACTGGAAAGATACACATTCAGCATCCATGAACTGAAATACTAGATACAGTTAAGATGGCAAAACTACCGAAGCAATCTACAGATTCAATGAATGAAATCTCTGTTTTTAAGTTTATTTTTATTTATTTTGAGAGAGAGAGAGAATGTGTGCATGCACACGAGCAAGCAGGGGAGGGCAGAGACAGAGAGGGAAGGAGAAAATTCCAAGGAGGCTCCCTGCTGTCAACAAAGAGCCCTATGTGGGGCTCAATCCCATGACCCTGGAGTCAAGGGCTGAGTCAAAATCAAGAGTTGGGAGCTTCACCAACTGAGCCACCCAGGTACCCCCAATGAATGAAATCTTTATTAAAACTGCAATGGCTTGGGGTGCCTGGGTGGCTCAGTTGGTTAAGCATCTGACTTCAGCTCATGAGTTTCAGCCCCTGTGCTGTCAGTGCCAGGCCTGCCTGGGATTCTCTCTCTCTGCCCACCCCCATCTCAAAAATAAATAAATAAACCTAAAAAAATAAATAAATAAACTTCCAATGACTTTTCTGCAGAAATGGAAAAGCTGATAATCAAATTCAGATGGAATCACAAGGGGTCCTGAAGAGTCAAAACAATATTTAAAAGGACTCACACTTCCCCATTTCAAAACTTACTACAAAATTAGTTTTTTCTTTGGCTGATTGTGCTTTTGGTATCCTCTATAAGAATTCATTGTCAAATAATTATCTTTATTTTTGCATTTTCTTCTAAGAATTTTATAGTTTTAGCTCTTATGTTCAGGTTACTGACCCATTTTGAGTTAATTTTTGTGTATGATGTGAGAGAAGGTCCAAAGCCATTTTTTTGCTTGTGGAAATCCAGTTGTCCCAGCATCATTTATTAGAGACTTATTGTTTCCCAACTGGCCTTTTGCACCCTTGTTGAAAATCAGTTGGCAGTAGATATGTGATTTTATTTCTGGACTCTTAGTCCTATTCCATTGGTCTAGGTTTCTGTCCTTACAGCAGTTCCACATAATTCTGATACTTGAATTTCATGAAAATTAAAAAACTTCTGTACATCAAAGGATATCAAGAAAGTGAAAATATACAAAATGGGAGAAAATATTTACAAATCACATATATGATAAGGGTCTAGTATCTAGGATCCAGAATATATAAAGAACTTCGGTAACTCAACAATGAAAAGATAACCCCATCAAAATATGGGCAAAGGACTTGAACAGACATTTCTCCCATGAAGATATGCAAATGACCAACAAGCTTATGAAAACATTCAACATCTTTAGTCATTAGGAAAAGGCAAATCACATGGAGATATCACTTTGTACTCACTAGGATGGTTGGAATAAAAGCCAATTAAGTACTGGCAAAGATTTGGACAAATCAGAATGTTCACTGCTAGGAACATTCACTACTAGGAATGTTGCTGCTAGGAATGTAAAATGGTATAGCCACTATTGAAAACAGTTTGGCAGTTCTTCTAAAAGTTAAAAAAACAATTACCATATGATCCAATCCTAGGAAGATACCCAAAATAATTGAAAACAGGAACTCAGACAAATACTTGTACATGAATGTTCATAGCAGTACTATCCACAAAAGCTAAAAGGTAAAAATAACCCAAATGTCTATTAATGGATGAATGGATAAATAAAATGTAGTAAATGCATACACTGCAATATTATTCAGTCATAAAAAGGAATGAACTATTGATACATGCCACAACATGAACGAGATTGACAACATTACACTAAGTTAAAGAAGACAAAGGTCACATATTATATGATTCCACTTAATATGAAATACCCAGAAGAGATAAATCCACAGAAAACAGATTGGTATGAGGCCAGAGGCTGAGGTGTAGGAGGGAGAGACGGAGAGAGGATCTGACTGCTTTACGGGTATGAGGTTTTCTTTTGGGGCAATGAAAATATTTTGAAATATTACATTGGTGGTGGTTGCACAATGTTGTGAATGTACTAAATGTCAATGAATTGAACCCTTTAAAAGATGGTTAATTTTATGCTACATGAATTTCACCTCAATAATTAAAAAAAGAACATGATGGTAATTTTTTCTACTAACCCGATGAATAATTCCAGCAGAGTGAAGGTGCTTGATTCCACACAGCATCTGATAGAGAAGGTAGGACATTCTTTCATGATCTAGTTCCATCTGAATCACTTGGCAAAGATTTGCATCCATGAGCTCCATGACTATGTAACTTCATGGGTGAGAAAAGATGACAGCTAAAGTGCACAGCAACAATCTAAGAATAATGTATGAATGTAAACTTTTAATTATCACACTTACACATCTTGAAATTCTTCTAGGGATTTCTGTGGTGTGAAAACATTCAAAAGGCCAATTATCTGTGGCAAAAGCAGAGAGACAAAAAAATTAGACACCACTGCTGCTTAATAATACTTTCATTTAGGAACTGCAAATACATGGGTTAAAAAAAAATCTACCAATGGTATAAGAATATTAAAATCTTATGTTCTAAGCCCAAGTAATCTCTTCTATTTTACCTAATACAACTTTATGGCCAGGGATTGGGGGTAGGGAGAAAACCAGACCACACAGGATCTTTAGGGGAGTGAAAAATACTCTGCATGATACTATAATGGTAGATATTATGCCATTACACATTAGTCCAAATCCACAGAATGTACAATACAAAAGACAATCCTAATGTAAACTATGGACTCTGTGTAATAAGGACACATTACTGTAGGTTCACTGATTATAGTGAATGCACCAGTCTGGTGGGGGATATGAATAATGAGGGAGGCTATACATGTGTGGGGGCAGAGAGTATATGGGAAATCTCTGTACCTTCCTCTCAATTTTGCCGTGAACCTAAAAATGCTCTTAAAATTGTACCAACACAAGAGCTCCACATATCCATTCCGTTTATGAATACTCAATTATCAAGGATGTATATTATACAATCATCTACATAATTTGTGAGCAAATTAAAAAAAATATTTTTTAACATTTAGTCATTTTTGAAAGAGAGAGAGAAAGAGAGAGAGAGCATGAGTAAGGGAGGACCAGAGAGAGAGGGAGACACAGAATCTGAAGCAGGCTCTAGGTTGGTGGAGCAGCTGCTTTGAGCTGTCAGCACAAAGCCCCACGTGGGGCTCGAACTCAGGAACCGCGAGATCATGACCTGAACCGAAGTCGGACCCACTGAACCACCCAGGTGCCCCAATTTGTGAGCAAATTTTTTTTTTTTTTCAACATTTATTTATTTTTGGGACAGAGAGAGACAGAGCATGAACGGGGGAGGGGCAGAGAGAGAGAGGGAGACACAGAATTGGAAACAGGCTCCAGGCTCTGAGCCATCAGCCCAGAGCCCGACGCGGGGCTCGAACTCGCGGATCGCGAGATCGTGACCTGGCTGAAGTCGGACGCTTAACCGACTGCGCCACCCAGGCGCCCCTGTGAGCAAATTTTAAATACCTTCCATCAGCTCTTATCTAACTCCCCCATCGCCCTCAGTTTTTCATAATACTGAACTTTCCCAGTTTTCTTCATTCCCAGTCCATTCTCTGGTTCATCCACAGACATGCCCTCTTTCCCACCATTCTGTCTTTAATCCTTTTCTCCATCTGCACCCTTTCCCTGGGGGCAATACATGTCTTTTTCTCTAAACATCTCTATGTTGGACAGTCTCCAAATATACATTAAAAGGCCCTGCTTAATTTAGAAGTCTCAAATACACATTGCCATGTCACATGAAAGTCTCACAAAGAATACAAAATAGAACTCATTAGCATTCCTACCCAAACCCTTTACTTTTCCAGAGTGCCTTCTCTTTTACAAAGGCGGCTCAGAGTAATTTTTGACTCCGTTTTCAGTATTTGCACCATAATAAATGTTGAAAAGAATACTATTCCATTCCACTGTCAGTCTGAACTTCAATCTCTTCTTTCCAATTCCCTGCGCTACCATACAGGTAAAGGATTCTGACATCTCATCTAGACTGTTCATGCTGTAATTACTTCTAACATTAGGTTCCCTAACAATGGTTTTCTACAAATCCAGCTACCATTTTACTGCCTATCATATGGTGAAAGAAAGACCTGATCATATTACTCACCTCTTCAAAAACTTACTACCAGCAAAAAAATTTCCCAAACTCCCTTGCAGGAAGTATATTCAGAGACTTCCATGACAGAATATCAACCCACTTTGTCTCCTGCTAAGCCCTCTATTAAACTTGATACTTTAGCCATACTAAATTAGTTTAAACAATGATATATTTAAAAACTCTCAATGCCTTTAAAGATACTCTTCCCTGTACCTGTCATATTTACCTACTGAATTCTGTTCCTTTCAAAATTGATGTCTTTTGTAGAGTCTAACAACCTCTATCTAGTCCTTGATGGGTTGCTGAATATTCTCTTTACCTTGTTCCCACAATGTCTTATGTGTTAATATGGCATTTAACACACTGTAGTATAGACTCATTTTCATGACAGCCTCATCCCAATCACACCAGGATCCTTGTTGGAAAGAATTATTCCCTCTTACAGCCCTAGCACAGGGAGATAACTGACACACATTTTTAAAATGTTTATTGACAAATACACTTAGGAATGGGAATATTTTTCTAGACAAACTACATGAGGGAGGAATTTATGTCATTCATCTAAGTACGAAGCTTTGCTTATAAGAGGCATTCAAATATTTGTTCAGTGAATAAATTCAGAAACATAATTTTCAGATCAGAAAAGGTCTAACAAATCTGTTCAAGATAGGGAAAGTGATAATAAGAATGCATCTAGCTGCTCTAAATGAATGAATTCCTGGCTCCTAATTAGATGAACTGCACATCTACAGACTTGTAGAAATAGTAAAACTGTTCTTATCTGAGAAATCCTATAGTACAAGAGAAGTGTTAAAGATGAAAAGCATATAAAAACAAGAGATCAGTAGTTGCTTAGAGCTAAGGTGGATGGGAGAAAGGAACGTGACAGCTACACAATACGGAGATTCTTTCTGATGTGATGAAAACGTTCTAGAACTGCCTGTAGTCATATACATCAGTGAATACACTAATAACCACTTAATTACACACATTAAATGAACTGTACAGCATGTGAATTGTATCTCAATAAAGGTGCTATAAAAGATTAAGGCAGACAGTGGCCCTTTTTTTTCCTTCAAAAAAGAACAGAAGGGAAATTATATCAATCATAGACTGGACAGCAAACAAAAGTCAAGTGCTGATTAAGTGGGTGATACAGAAGTATGTGAAAGAAGTAACACTTACTAGGAGCAGGTAAAAATTCCCCGAGAAACTGTACTTTCTTCTCTGAATAAAACAACGACAACAAAGAACAGCAGCAGGTCAGAAATGTGACCATGTACTTATATGGAGATTTCAAAAACGCATTTTGAAAATGTCTCCAATCATAATACCCATGTGAATGAGATGAAGAATTCAGGAGAGATGGATAATTTTTTAGTTACACACACAATTTCTGCTATATAAACAAAGGTCACTAATGAAGTAATGCGGCTATTATGAAGGCATCCTGAGCAAAATTGAGAAGTGAAGCCAGCAAGTGAAAAGTCAGAACAAAGGAAAAAGCAACCCCCAACAGTCTGGGAACAGAAACCAGATTTCGTGTGAAATTCTAGAGAGAAACAGAAAGTACTATATACTTAATCTCCAAAAGCAAAAAGTAAAAAGAAAGTGAACGATGGGGGGGTACCTGGCTGGCTCTTGCAACTCTTGATTTCAAGGTTTTAATAAGTTCAAGTGCCATGTTGGGTATAGACAGTACTTAAAATTAAAATCTTTATAAAGAAAAAAAGAAAGTGAAAGGTGGGAAAGATGTGACCTATTAGCAGGCTTGTGACAAAGAATAACTTGCTAAGACAATGTGAACCAAACGGTGACCTGACTTCCAAACAGGATTACAATGTCCACGGTTAAGAGGAGACGACAAGCCTCAGTTCCTCTTGAAGGATTTGATCAGACATTAAGTACTGTGTGCTAGGTGACACACCAGTGTGTTCAGAGATAAGTGACCAAGTGGACATACACAAGCATCCATGGAAACAGTAACAAATGCACAGCGATATGAATGCACTTAGTACCACTGAACTGTATGTTTAAAACGGTTAAGATAGTTTTATACTATGTGTATTTTACTACAAAAAAAGGAGGGTGGGAAAAAACATGTTTAGACCAATGAAGAGATTAATCTGTGTAGAGCATGAACTGCTGAAAAGGCAAGACATTACAAAAACATCCATCAGGAATGTAAAAATTCCATCATTCCTGGTTTCCCTATACATAGTGACCCTTGAACAACATGGGTTCAAACTAGGAGGGTTCACTTACACATGGATTTTTTTTCAATACAGTATAGTACTGCGTAAAAATTTTCCTTATGATTTTCATAACATTTCTTTTCTAGCTTACTTTAAGAATACAATACATGTAGGAGTGGCTGGGGGGCTCAGTCAGTTGATTGTCCGCCTCTTGGTTTCAGCTCAGGTCATGATCTCGTGGTTCACGAGTTTAAGCCCTGCATCAGGTTCCACACTAACAGTGCAGAGCCTGCTTGGGGTTTTCTCTCTCTCTCCTCTCTCTCTCGCCCTGTGCCCCTCCCCAACTCGTGCTCTCTCTCAAAATTAAAAAAAATAAAGGAATACAATACATGCGATGCACAAAATATGTGTTAATCGACTATTTATATTATTGGTAAGGTTTCCAGTCAATAGTAGGCTATTAGCAGTTAAGTTTGGGGTTGTTGAAAGTTATATGTACATCTCAACTACACAGAGGGTCAGCATCCTTAATGCCCACTTTGCTCAAGGGTCAATTGTATTTAGTTTTATATTCATTCTCTGAACAAATATGTTAGGAGCATCTACTCTACGTCAGTCAGCACTCTTCTAGGTGCCAAGGGTACTGCCTACGTGGATCTTGCCACCCCCAGCAGAGGGCTAACTATGTGAAACAAGCTTTCCATGCCCTCCATTTAGTCGATGGAACCATCTATTTTTGCAGTCGGCTGGCTCAGGAAATAGGGAGTTACTGGCCATGTCCCCAGTGCAAAACTAAGGCAGTATCACCACCATCATTGCCACGAAACAGGCTACAAGAGGCATAAGCAGCTCCATCTGAGAGGGAAAGAACACCAGCAAAACCCAGACAAGCAACATGGCTGGCTCCCACCTAAACAAGAATGGTGACACAACTTCTTCGCTGTCACTGACGGACTTTAAACTGTATCTCTTTTTAAATGCTGTTCTTTTTCTCTGGGAGGCCCTTTTTCTTTAACAATCCAATTTTTACCCCATTTTTAAGAATTAGTCTAGGGTCACCCTTCCCCAAAGCATTCCCATTTCATGAAAGCTCACTGCAATCTTCTCTCCCCTGAAATCTCAGCACTTATTTTCCACCCACCATGATATGACAATCAAACCTCTACCGCTTTATCATATTCGGTATTTCACTCTCTGTTATTTGTCTTCAAAATAACACTGTAATAAGCTCCCCCAAATCAGGAGCCTCATCCTTCCCCGACAGTGACTAGTAACTCCAGTACACAGAAACTTGCACAGTTAGTTCTCAAAATGTGGTAAACTGTGTTATCTGCAATCAGAAAGCATGGAGCTTACTGTATTTTATAAACTCCTTTAGACAAATATACCACAAAACATCTCCAGTCAGACGCTTTTGGTTTAGTACTTCATAAAACCGTCCCTTGCATAACTTACTCCTAGTTTATTTCCTCTTGGCTTATAAAAATCATTCCATTAAAGTAATCATGAAAGTATGCTGAAAGTAAGTTTTACAAAGTGTTAACAATTCTCAAAATGAATGAAAGTTATATGCTTAAGTCTTTATAATCATTAGGAAAAAGAATTAGGAATGCTTTCCTAATTTAAGTATCTTGTGAAGTTTCTGCTAAACTGCTTCATAAAATCACTGACTATCTTCAACTTAAAGTCACTAGTGAGTACCAGCATCACTTAAAAAACCAGGAGTGGGGTAGGGAGAAATGATTTCTATTTTATATCCAATATTAAATAAAATAACTATTGTCAAAGTAAAATGGGAACAATTTCACCTCTGTGCTAAGGCTACAGTTTTCTGAAATGTCAGCCTGCCAGAAAACAAAAAGTAGAAGACGAGATCAAGTCTAAATCAAGTTCTTCTAAAACACCTACCTCTTTTAAAACTACTTTTGAAAAATAAAAAACTACACAATCTAAATTTCATCAACTGTCTTTCTTTTGATATAATTTAATAAAATTGAGAAAAATTCACACTGCAGACATATATATATCCCTTTTAGATAATGTTTCAAACCGGAAGAGCATTTAAAGCACCTAATATTTTTAAAAGTTTTGTTGGTTATGTATTCATGAACAAATCTTGATTTCATCTATACTTACAACATTTTCTCAAATGTTCACTTACATTTTTGTGATTAACACATTTCATTAGAACTAGCTCTCTGTAAGCCCGTTTAGCATGAGTCTGATTCTGAAACGGCCGGCTCAGCTTCTTGATTGCAACATTTCTTTCAAGAATGGCATCATAAGCTGCACTGTAACAAGAAATTCAAAAACAACAACAAAGCTTTAAAATCTACAAAACTGAATTTATGAAACATTCATGTAGATTCCTTACTCTCTCCAAAGATAAATGCAACTGTATCAATTTCCAGTGTTTGATAGGCAACATGTTTTTTCTATACCTATTACAGCATATTCCAACAATGTATAGCATTGTTAACTGCTTCTTAAAACGTTAATGGATGCAAAGAGACAATGGACTGTGAAGGCAGAAACTGTACTTGTTAGTTGGGTGTCCTCCAAGATTTCCCTAGCATACAATGGGCACTCAATGCATAAATGTTTAATGAGTATTCAGGCCCAATACATAGCTTAAAGCCTGATGAATCCTTCACTTTGCACCTACACCAAGGGCAGACAGGATTAAAGAATACGTGTGGTCATAAATTCTACCCAAAATACTTTCTGAAGAATTCGACATAAGTAGATCACTTCCAACTTCTTTGGACACAACAAAATGAATACAGAAAGAGGAAGGAACATACATACAGAGCTATACAAAGGGTTATTTTACAATGTAAAAGTATTTAAAATTTGTTTTGGAGAAGGGAATTAAAAAATCAAGCCTATAGATATGAATGCTAGATTTCAGGACATTAGAAGATGCTTCATAACTGTTACTGAAACACATAATTCTGTGACATACAGCAACACCATACTCATTACTCTTCATATCTTTACCATATGATACTGACGAAACATCATGTTTTACAAATGACAGACCAGAGACAGTAAAGCACAAATAAGGTAAATTACCTTAAAATTATAGAATGTTATGATTGAAAGAAACTTTTAAAAGCAAAGCGGAGACCAAAAGACTAAGACATAAGGTTATGCTTTTCATACTGGACTACCTAACATACTTGAAGACTTCTGTTTATATATTTGGAAAGTTAGCACACTACTGACTAAAATTATTCTCTCATCCAATCTCACTGTATCAAATGTACTGAAAAAATATGTATTAAGAAATGAGCACTTTGGCATAAATGGACGCATCTATACATAATATATAGGACATAACTTATTTCCTATATATGTACATATGCATACACATAGCAAAACAGACATAAATATTATACTCTTTAGTTAGAAAATACCATATTTGTGTATATGTTCTCCCCAAATTAAAAAACAACACCCACAACATAAGGGGTCATTAAAGATGATTAAAAGTTTTGACTGTTTCAGATAAAGTATGTTTTACTTTTAACCATTAAATTCATTCCTATTAATTTTTTGTGTTAAATCAAAGTAACATTTTAAACTATAGAGGTTCAAAAGTATCTGAGTAGGTTGTACTATTTTGTATCCAAGGAAGTTAGATTTCTAATTGTTGATACTTAAATGTGTACAAATTAGAGATCAATCCAGATCCCAATGAATCTTACCATCTATCACTGGGGTCCAAAATAATGCCTTAAAACAATTAATTTCTTCAGTTGACAGTGATAGTAAACACACACAGTGAGTTTAAAAACTTTTTAGCTTAATATTTGTCTATTTCATAATAATCTTTTCTGAAAGAATAAGCAAAATATTTGAAGACACTTATTCCTTAGGACAAAACAGAGGCTGGTTAAGATGGCTTGAGGTCCCTTCCAAAGCAGTTTTTTTTTTTTTTTTTTTTTTAATTCTGGTACACAAATTTCAAAATGTACTTACCTGAGGATAAGTGAAGGTACAGAAAAAACATTTATATATATACTTTTATATATATGTTCATGTATTACATATATATATGTGTGTGTGTATGTATGTATGTATGTATGTATATAAATACCATATTCCTCACAATAATATAAATCAGGTGAGAAAACAGGCTTAGCAATATTAATTTGCCATTAATCACAAAGTTAGTACATCATAAAGCTAGAATCTGAGCCATAAGCTGGCTTTCAGAATCCTTTTATACCGCATTATTTTCTTTACAATGAATTTGTGGTTGATTAAATGTGGTTGGTTAAAATGACAACCAGCCAGCCAATACTACTTTTTAAAGTTACCCAAAATACTAAAAATGAAAAAAAAGTTACCCAAATTCTGTAATTTTTCGTATTATAACTTATTTCGAGAGTACAAAAAAGAGAATAAATGCTACTGTTCCTATTACAGAAATGTGAGAGATTTTAGCATTTTACCACAATTGCTCTGAATTTTAAAAAAATTCACAGATAAAGTCCCCTTTCTTTGTCTCTATTTTTGGAAGTAGACATTATTCTGAAGAATTTGGTGTTATTAATGTTTTTATAGCTTTCTACATACATATACATCCATAAATATATGGTACTATTTTGTATATTTTCAACTATATATAAATGGTATTATAAGGTATATGTATCCCGCATCTTCCTTTTAAACTCAACAACACTACAACTCTGAAACTGTCTTTGTTGAAACACAGCTCCAGTTCATCCTAAATATTGTATAGTATTTTACTGTATGAATATATCACAATTTTTTATTCTCATGGATAGACTCACTGCTATTAACAATTTTTGCTATTATAAACAGTGTTGCAAAGAAAAGTCTCTTTAGGTACATATGCAAGTGTTTTTCTGGAACCTGGGGGAGACCTGCAGGGTCATAAACACTTATGATTTTTAATAGATTCTGAGACAAATCTGGTCAAGAAAAGGTAATAAAGATATAATTACGCTAGAGCGAGGCTAAGAATTCCCCAAAGCACTAGATTATGCTAACTTAGTGATCTAAAATCATTAGCAGAACTGTCCCAAAAAGTATTCTACACTTCAGTTTATTAAGAATTATGTTGATCTATAAAGCCTACGCCCACTGCAGAAATTAGCTTGTAAATCAGTTTTAAAGATACATATGAGTTTTTGAAACATACAGTGAAAAATGAGCTCACTTCATTCCCCAGTATAAAATAAGATTTCTGAAATTCCAGAGTTTCATTGTAGTGTGAAAATGATGATTAAGTGAAGCTTCTTATTAAAGTAGCTATGGGAATAGATGTATACATGGAATTAACAAGCATGCCACTTATTCTTTCCTGATATAGATTATTTGTCTTTACATGGCTTATGACCACGTATTTAATCATAATTTATACTTAAAGATGACAGTGCTGATTTATAAAGTTGTGTTTAATGAATAATAAAGAACATCAACCCAGAACAAAATTATTACCATGTTATAGCTTTAATTTAAATAACATAGTTTTATTTTAACTTTTTTGAAGCAAGTTACATATTTACCAAGGTATCTATATTACAAGAGGAGAAAAGATAGCAGTTAATGATTCTCTGCCTAATTTTTGGAAGTAAAACTTACCATACTATTCCTTGAGCTCCTGAGCCTATAGGTTTTAAATTCTGATATCGTTTCAAAACTGTAAATGTAGAATCTCCAATCTCTACACTATAAAAATTGCTGTCACGCTTGCTTCTGCTCATGATGGCAAACAATTAATTTAATGGCTTCATCCAAATATTCACCGAGAAGCTGCAAAATGGAACAAAATGTGATGTTAACAAAATGAATGTATTTAATCTTAAAATTCGAGTCTTCACTCTGTTCACTGATAGTAACACAGACTGCTACAGCACGGTAAAAGAGCTACTTCATTAAAATACATTAAAACACAAATAGAAAGAAAAAATACCTCAGAACTTGGTTAGCATCTGCCATACTTAAGCAGAGGATTGATAGTTAAAAACAAAACAAAGCTTTTACAAGGGTAAACAATTTCTTCACTGTAAGTCACTAGTATTAATATGCATACATGTCTTAACTTATTGGAAAACTGTAAAAACATTTTAACAAAAGCAAATAATTATAACTAAACATGCTTTTAAGGTCACTTCCATAGTTTAAAATTTAAAACCAGTCATTTTATGTATTTATTATAGATTACTGAAAACTTAATTTTTGTGAGATATTGATACCATCATAATTTGCAAACTCATTTAATGTGACATGGAAGAAACAACCAACTGGCAGGCAAGTAAGTTGGTTAGCATGTATCACCCCTACCTAACAAACACAGTACAGTGCTGTCACCATGCCCCTGACCCCCAACAGCAACACCCAGGGTGTAATGCATATCTTGTTAGAATGGTTGAAAGGATGAGAAGAAGGGTAGAAACTATACAATAAAATAAAAAGATAACAAAGTGGAAAATGAGAAAATATATAGAGAAAAGCATTTAGTATATTAGGATATGAAATAAAGCAATATACTGTTCTGAATTGTGGGGCCTCAGAAGCATAACCTAAGTTCTGACCACAGTTCTTTGCCACATGCCTGATTATAAGCCAAGGAAGTCTTCTTCTACTTGTTTGGGCTGTATTTATTGACATACCTATTACTCATTCTAGACAGAAGTGGCCTATTGCAAAATGCATGCAAGACAGCTCCAACCTACTCCCCACATCCCACAATAAGACTAGAAACCAGTTAAGTCTAAAGAATTACTGTTTGTGTGTGTGGTTGCAAGGCAACGCCTATAAAAACAAAAATAAAAACAAAATCCTGATTAGACTTACAATGCAAAGAATCAATTTAACAAACACTAAGAATTACTAAGTGTCTAACCTGCACCAGGCACTGTATTGAGCCCTAGAGCCAGACTATGTAGAAGCTCATGAACTGGATTCTAACAGTTTAATTCCCAGAGTAGGACAGAAACCACTGAACAGCTCCCTGGCTGCTACCTGGAGATTACACTCCAAGAGGAGGCGGAGCAAGAGTTGTAAAACTAGTTGCAAAACTAGTAAGCTATTGTACCAATCCAGATAAGAGAGAAAATTAAAATTAATGAGAATTCTTAGATGTGATGGCGTTAAGAATAAACAGAAACTAAACAAAAATGTCCAAACGGTGTAAGCTTTAAAAAAGAAGGTAAGTAAATTGAGAGCAATTGAAAAGTCGGATCAATGATTTGGATAAATTAAAGAGGGGCCAGAGAAACACTTCCAAAATTAGTAACTAAAACTAGTCATATAACGCTCCAGACAGAAGTGTCTGAAATGACAAGTGTCATCAATCTACCTAAGTGGAACCAGAGGCTTAAAGGAAAAAGTTTGCTCATGATTTAAACACTTAGATATACCCGTAGGCTGATCAAATATAGGTATTGGTTACCCAGACCAATTTCTTAACTTAACCTGAATTCCTTCTTGTCTACTGGAGTAGGGAAATAGAAAGAGAAGTGAAAAGAGGAAAAGAAGGAAGCATTGGGTGTCAGCGCCCTCATCAAATATTCTACACATTTATCCTGGAAACTAGGTCGGCCCAGGGCCTGGAGACAGTAATAATGCTCTCTGGTAATTTGCACATATGGCCAGAGACTGAGCACAGAGCCTCCTTAATGGCAAGGAAAGGCTTCTCTTTATTCTCAGAACAGAATGGCCCAGGAGCAGGAGTGCCCATGGTATGCACGCAGAAGTCTAGACTAACCTGTGGCAGCAGCTGAGCAATGATAGCTACAACACCCCAGAACAGAGCAGGGATAGCAGGCAGAGTACCCAAGGTTAAGTAGGCAGACCCAGCCAGTAGTACCCTCTGTAGAAGCCACAGCTGCCACTCCTACAAAAAGGAAATAGAAAACTCTACTCACTTACATTATCAGCTGTACAATATTTACCGGCACGCCTGAGTAAAAATCTATGTTGGGTACCAAAACACAATAGTATTCAGCATCTGGCCATCCACAGAACTTGCAGTTAAGACAGATAAGGAGACCTTACATTGCTTAGAATCTGCTGGTGTATCACTATGGTTGTGATAAGAGCAGTGAAGGGAAAGGACAGGATGCTGATAGAAGCAAGCCTGCTAGTCTGGGCTCAAGAAAAAATTCCCTTTATGCTGTGATGTCTGAGCAGGATCTGAACACAGATTATGAGTTAACCAGACACGGAAATAAGGGAGTTTTCTAGGCAGAACAATCTATGCTGCATCCCTTTTTACAACCCAATAGTATTCCATTGTGTGGATGTACCATTTGGACATTTGCATTGTTGCCAGTCTGGAGGTTATTACAAATAACGCTAGTATAAACATTCACACTCCCCCTGCCATTCATCTTGGGTAAATACCTAGGAATGGGGTTTTTGACTCTTACGTTTAATTTTATAAGAAATTGCCAAACTGTTTTCCAAAGTGGCCATACCATTTTTCATTCCTACCAGCAAAGTAAGTAAAAGTAAGCAAAAGTAAGCAAAGTAACCTTCTTGTGATTGCCAATTTCTTGTGGTTTTAGATTTTACTAGCGGGTGCACAGTGGTATTTCACTGTGGCTTACATTTGCATTTCCTAATAATTAATGATGCTGAACATTTTTTCATGGGCTTATATGCTACATCTTTTTTTTGTGAAGTAGCTAATTAATTATTTTGCCCATTTAACAATATGATTGTTTTGGTGCTTATTTATATATTCTGGATATACATCCTTTATCAGATGTGCAAGCATTTTTTCCCAGTCTGTGGCTTGCCTTTCTATTTTAACAGTGTCTTTTTCTTAAAACTGTTTACCGTGAAATAATTTTAAACCAACACAGATGTTACAAAAATAGTACAGAGTTCCTGGCAATGCTTCACCCAGCTTCACTCAAATGAGAGCATTTGACATAACCATAGTACAATTATCAAAAATTGGTATTTGATAGAGAAAGTTTACATTGGTACATACTATTAGCCAACAAGGAAACGGACATTGTTCAGATTTTACTTGTTTTTATATGCACTTTGTGTGTGTGTGTACAGTTCTATGTAGATTTATCACATACACCTATTAGGGTAATCTCTATCACAATCAGAATACAGAAGTGTTTCATCTCACCAAAGAAAATCCTTCATGTTATCCCTGTATATAATCACACTTTCTTGCCAACCCTACCCTTGGCAGTTTGATCTGTTTCCACCACTATCATTTTTTTTTCATTTAAATAATGTTATATAAATGGAATCACATAATATGTAATCCTTTATATATATTACAGTTCCCAATATATAGGCCTTGCAAAATTTTGTTCAGTTTCTCCTTAAGTATTAATATTCTGGGTGCTATTGTAAATGTTTTCATGTTAATTAATTTTTAAATTTTCAATTGTTCATTGGTAGCACATAGAAATACAATTTTCTGTATAATAACTTTGTACAAAGCTCATTTATTAGTCTTAGTAGCCTTTTTTGTGGATTCTTTGAGATGTCCTACATACACAGTTCCATTTCTTCATTTCCAACTTGGATGCCTCTGACTTCCTTTTCTTGCCCCACTGTACTAACTATAATTTCCATACAATCCAGAATAGAAGTGGCAAGAGCAAACAAACATCATTCCCTTGGTTCCTGATCTTAGAGAAAGCATTTAGTCTTTCATCACTAAGTATGATGTAAATGACAGGATTTTACGAGATTCCATTTAACAAGATAAGAAAGTTCTCCTTATGGCCTATTTCACTGAGAGTTTTTAGTATTAATGAGTACCGAATTTTGTCAAATGACTTTTCTGGATCTATTGAGATAATAATATAGTTTTGCCTTCTTAGTTGGTTTATATGATGAATTACACTGATGATTTTCAAATGTTGAACCAACCTGTATTCTTGTAATGAATCCCACTTAGTCAAAAGTATCCTTTTTATTTTAATTCACTTGGCTTAAACTGTGTCGAAGGTTTTTCAATTTATTTTTATAGGGAATACTGGTCTGTAGTTTTCTTTCACGGTGAATGTAATGAGTTGGGAAGTGTTCCCTCCTCTTTTTCTGAAAGACTCTGTGTAGAAGTGGTATTATTTGATCTTGGAATGTCTGATAAAATGTCCCTGGAAAGCTTTCAAGGACAAGGGTTTTTTTGTGGAAAGGTTTTCATTGCAAATTAAAAAAAAAAAAAAAAAAAAAAACTAATACACACATACAGAGAGGACTATTCAGGCTTTCGATTTCTTTTTTTTTTTTTTTTTAATTTTTTTTTTTTCAACGTTTATTTATTTTTGGGACAGAGAGAGACAGAGCATGAAGGGAGGAGGGGCAGAGAGAGAGGGAGTCACAGAATCGGAAGCAGGCTCCAGGCTCTGAGCCATCAGCCCAGAGCCTGACGCGGGGCTCGAACTCACGGACCGCGAGATCGTGACCTGGCTGAAGTCGGACGCTTAACCGACTGCGCCACCCAGGCGCCCCTCGATTTCTTCTTAAACGAGGTTTGGTAGTTCTGTGTTTTTCAAGGAATTTGCTAATTTCATCTAAGTTGTCCAATGTGATGTCTACAGGATCTGTAATCATGTACCCTCTTTCATCCCTGTTATTATAATCCATCTTTTCTCTTTTTTCCGGATTAATCTGGCTAGAATTTTATCACTCTTATTGACCATTTTAAAAAGTTAGAATTTAATTTCTGGTTTTCTGTCTTTTTATACTTTTCTATTTCACTACTTCCTGCTCTTGTCTTTATTTCCTTCTTTTTGCTTGTTTTGGGATTGCTCTTCTACTTTCTTATAATGGAAGCTTAAAAGTATTGGTTTGAAAAATTTTTTTAAATAATATAAACATTTAATACCATAATTTGCTCACCACTTTAGCTTCTACCCATAATTTATCATGATATCCATATTCAATAATAAAATAAATACAAACACTTGAATAGGCTTTACTTAATGCAGGTCCTATTTCAAGTGCTTTATAAATTTATTTTAATCCTCACAAGAGGCCTATGGATGTTTTCTAGTTGTTTATGGCTAAGGGTAAATTCAGTTCTTGTTACTACTATTTGGCTGGAAGCATAAATCCCATATACTCGTTTTGTCTGATGTTTCCTTATGTTGAAATAGGAATTACTGTTTTTCCATCTTCCAGATGGTGAAATTAAGTCTTAGAAAGGTTAATTGCCTATGGTTACAAAGTTAGTAAGGAGTAGAAGGAAGATTTGAGTCCTTCACCTATATACTAGAGTCCAAAATAAAAAAAAAAATCTTGGTGGTGAAAAAGGATATGAAGGAAGAGGAACAGTTATAAATACACTGAGTCGGAGATATCTCCAAGATATCCAAATGGAAATATCAAGTTGGTAGCCAGATACAGAACTGGACCTCAGAGGAGAGTGTGGGTGAAAGATACAAATTTAGGAGTTGTTGTTACTGAAGTAATAAGAATGATGTTACTCAAAAGGAGTGCAGTAGGAAGGGAAAGAGACCTAAGATTCAGCTTTGTAAACACCGACATTTAATGAGCAATTAAAGATAAGCCAACAAAGAAGTCAGAGAAGAGAACCAGACATAGAAAATGAACAGAACACCTTGGAGAAGCCAAGGGAAGTGTTTTTAAAGAACAGTCAGTGGTCAATAGCTCTAAATACTACAGACATATCAAAGAAACCGCTTGAGTTAGAGTAATGAGGGTAGAAGCTAGACTGGAAGGAGCTGAGGTGTGAGAAGGATATGATTTTAGACACAGGTTAAGTAGGTGTCAGTACTTGTATAGAGAAATTTAGCAAAGAGGAAACTGATAGAGAAAGGTAAATGGTCAAGGGAGGGTGATTAGATTATATAATATATAACACAGTATAGCATAGCATATATAACACAGAGACAACCTGAACATATTTACCTACTAATAGAAAGGATCCAATATATAGAGGAAGGGTGAGAATAGGGGAATGAAAAAAAATGAAGTTTCAGGTAGCACAATATCTCTGAAAAGGTAGAAAGGAATGGGATCCAGAACACATGTGGCCATACAGATGGAAATACTGGTGTCACTCTGCCATCAGAAAATACCATCAAGTGACTGAGACAAAAGGATCAATTTTCAAGATAAGGGCATTAAGGCTACTGGTGACATTTATGGAGGATGCATTTGCTATCCTGTTCTCTCCATGATGAAGCTGGATGAGCACAAGTGTGAGGAAGAAATGGTATGGACTCTGATCACTCATGCCCCTACTCAGGAAAGCCTCTTCTTGGATTAAAAACAAAGGAACTACAGTTGTAGAATTTAGATGTGACTGTTTTTGAGGCTCACAAGAGTAAGAGAATAGACAGGCATTATTATCCCATCCAACAGATTAGTAAACTGAGGTTCAAAAAAGCTAACATGCAATCAATTGCTGTGGAAATGTTGAGGTTCAGCTCTAGCCTTCAAATTTCACCTCTCATTATTCTTACAGTGAGAACACTACAATGTAAACATGGCTAAATTATCAACCCCCAAATCTCTCATGCATCTGAAATTTGCTTATTTTCCCTTTCCTTTTTGTGAAACATTTTCACTTATTTTTTCCATTCCACTATATCTACCAAAGACCAGTTTAAGTATGATGTTCAGGAACCCTTTGCCACTCAAACCAGCCTGAACCTAATGTCTTATCTAAATCACTTTGAATATTTAGATATACAGATTTTACTACCAGACTGTGATCTTTTTTTTTTTTAATTTTTTTTTAATGTTTATTTATTTTTGAGACACAGAGAGAGCATGAACGGGAGAGGGTCAGAGAGAGAGGGAGAGACAGAATCCGAAGCAGATTCCAGGCTCTGAGCTGTCAGCACAGAGCCCGACGCGGGGCTCGAACTCACAGACCGTGAGATCATGACCTGAGCTGAAGTCAGATGCTTAACCGACTGAGCCACCCAGGCGCCCTCAGACTGTGATCTTTTTGAGGGTAAGGATTACTTTCCTAGGTTTTCAGATTTCCAAAACATATCAGCTCTCTGTATAGTTATTATTTAAATAATAATTGCTAAAAAAGTTAACCAAGAATATGAAGTCACAAATTACTTAATAAATTGTTCTGTTTATCTTCACCAATGTTTTCCTTTGTTAGCAGGGGAAAAGAAGAGATTAAATTAGGTTTTTATGACTCAATTTCTATGACGTCTACACAAGTAACTACTGCTATCAGGCTGGTCCACCTATAAAATGGTTGGTCTGGTAAGCCTGAATGTGGAGACAAACAAGTTAAACTAAATAGTTATATTAATATTAAAAGTATTTACGGGAAAAAAAGAATGAGTTTAATGCAGCCATACAGATAAGCCTCAAAGACAACAGAAGTAACTCTGGTTGCATCACAAATCTATTTAATAGCTAAGCTTAGAATTTAACCAATTAACTTCAGAAGTTATTCTATAGAAAAGTAAAACTCAACAAGCTAGTATAATCCTCACAGCCAAAAATTATTAGTAAGTATTAAGACTTAAGCTTATTATTAAAACACAATGAAGTAGGGGCACCTGGGTGGCTCAGTTGGTTAAGTGGTTAACTTTGGCTCAGGTCATGATCTCACGGTTCATGGGTTCGAGCCCCCCATTGGGCTCTGTGCTGACAGCTCAGAGCCTGGAGCCTGCTTTGGATTCTGTGTCTCCTTCTCTCTGCCCCTCCCCCACTCACACTCTCTCAAAAATAAATAAAACATTAAAAAAAATTAAAACAGGATGACATAAAACCAACAGGAAAGAAGAAGCAAAATTATTTATTTATCTACCATCTCCAACGCTGAATGGGTTGAACATACAGACACTTGTATACTTTTTTTTTTCCTAGAGTACTTTACTCTAGTTTAGTGATTCTCCAATTTAAAGGTGCATAATAATGTTCAGAAGTGTGTGCGTGTGTACGCGCACGCACAGAAGATTTTATATTGTCTTTTATGAGTTAGGGAACTTTCAAGAGTGATTCTGACTTTGGCTTTACATACTGACTTTAAACTCTTAAGTCCAGTGTGCACAAGAGTCCATTCTAAATAACCTGTAAAACTTGCACAAAATCACCCCTAAAAATTATTTAAATCATCATATACAATAATATTTAGTACAATAATTTTTAGGGCTAAATATGAGATGTTCACCCTATGGAAAACATAGGGACTAATTAAAGCAGAACACAGATTCCTGCCTCCAAGGGCATAAGCTCACTGGGATGGGCAGAACTGTCTGTACTATTTAAAGTGTCACTGATCTCAGTTTGTTGGTAAGATATGCATAGTTGGATATTTAAAAGTTAAACCTGTGTAAGATGAAATATCACTGCCATTAAGCATTAAAATAATGAAGCTTCTAGGGAGATGTTAGAATCTTAAAAGAACTAATTCACCTTATTCAGACTTTATTTTTTTTTTATTTATATATGAAATTTATTGTCAAATTGGTTTCCATACAACACCCAGTGCTCATCCCAAAAGGTGCCCTCCTCAATACCCATCACCCACCCTCTCCTCCCTCCCACCCCCCATCAACCCTCAGTTTACTCTCAGTTCTCAACAGTCTCTTATGCTTTGGCTCTCTCCCACTCTAACCTCTTTTTTTTTTCCTTCCCCTCCCCCATGGGTTCCTGTTAAGTTTCTCAGGATCCACATAAGAGTGAAACCATATGGTATCTGTCTTTCTCTGTATGGCTTATTTCACTTAGCATCACACTCTCCAGTTCCATCCACGTTGCTACAAAAGGCCATATTTCATTTTTTCTCATTGCCACGTAGTATTCCATAGTGTATATAAACCACAATTTCTTTATCCATTCATCAGTTGATGGACATTTAGGCTCTTTCCATAATTTGGCTATTGTTGAGAGTGCTGCTATGAACATTGGGGTACAAGTGCCCCTATGCATCAGTACTCCTGTGTCCCTTGGATAAATTCCTAGCAGTGCTATTGCTGGGTCATAGGGTAGGTCTATTTTTAATTTTCTGAGGAACCTCCACACTGCTTTCCAGAGCGGCTGCACCAATTTGCATTCCCACCAACAGTGCAAGAGGGTTCCCGTTTCTCCACATCCTCTCCAGCATCTATAGTCTCCTGATCTGTTCATGTTGGCCACTCTGACTGGCGTGAGGTGATACCTGAGTGTGGTTTTGATTTCTATTTCCCTGATAAGGAGCAACGCTGAACATCTTTTCATGTGCCTGTTGGCCATCCGGATGTCTTCTTTAGAGAAGTGTCTATTCATGTTTTCTGCCCATTTCTTCACTGGGTTATTTGCTTTTCGGGTGTGGAGTTTGGTGAGCTCTTTATAGATTCTGGATACTAGCCCTTTGTCTGATATGTCATTTGCAAAGATCTTTTCCCATTCCGTTGGTTGCCTTTTAGTTTTGTTGGTTGTTTCCTTTGCTGTGCAGAAGCTTTTTATCTTCATAAGGTCCCAGGAATTCACTTTTGCTTTTAATTCCCTTGCCTTTGGGGATGTGTCGAGTAAGAGATTGCTACGGCTGAGGTCAGAGAGGTCTTTTCCTGCTTTCTCCTCTAAGGTTTTGATGGTTTCCTTTCTCACATTCAGGTCCTTTATCCATTTTGAGTTTATTTTTGTGAATGGTGTGAGAAAGTGGTCTAGTTTCAACCTTCTGCATGTTGCTGTCCAGTTCTCCCAGCACCATTTGTTAAAGAGACTGTCTTTTTTCCATTGGATGTTCTTTCCTGCTTTGTCAAAGATTAGTTGGCCATACGTTTGTGGGTCTAGTTCTGGGGTTTCTATTCTATTCCATTGGTCTATGTGTCTGTTTTTGTGCCAATACCATGCTGTCTTGATGATGACAGCTTTGTAGTAGAGGCTAAAGTCTGGGATTGTGATGCCTCCTGCTTTGGTCTTCTTCTTCAAAATTACTTTGGCTATTCGGGGCCTTTTGTGGTTCCATATGAATTTTAGGACTGCTTGTTCTAGTTTCGAGAAGAATGCTGGTGCCAGACTTTATTAAAAAAAGAGGCTAACTGGGCCTACCTGAGGGTTGAAATAATGCCCCTCTAAATTTGAGACTTTTTTCAAAAAATTTAAATTCAAGTTAGTTAACATATAGTGTAAAAATAATTTCAGGAAAAGAATTTAGTGATTCATCACTTATATATAACACCCAGTGCTCATCCCAACAAGAGCCCTCCCTAATGCCCATCACCCATTTAGCCCTTCCCCCCCACCTAACACCCCATCAGCAACCCTCAGTTTGTTCTCTGCATTTAAGAGTCTCTTATGGTTTGTCTCCCTCTCAGTTTTTGTATCTTTGCTTCCCTTCCCTTGTGTTCATCTGTTTTGTAACTTAAATTCCATGTATGAGTGAGGTCATATGATATTTGTCTTTCTCTGACATTCTTTTGCTAAGCGTAACACACTCTAGTCCCATCCACGTTGTTGCAAAAATTTCATTATTTTTGATCGCCGAGTTATATTCCATTGTATATATACAGAACATCTTCTTTATCCATTCATCAGTCGATGGATATTTGGGCTCTTTCCATATTTTGGCTATTGTAGATAGTGCTCCTAGAAACACTGGGGTACATGCATGTGCCCCTTCGAAACAGCACTCCTGTATCCTTTGGATAAATACCTAATGGTCCAAATGCTGGGTCGCAGGGTAGTTCTATTTTTAATTTCTTGAGGAACCTCCATACTTTTTTCCAGAGTGGCTGTACCAGTCTGCATTCCCATCAGCAATGCAAAAGGGTTCCTCTTTCTCGGCATCCTCACCAACATCTGTTGTTGCCTGAGTTGTTAATTTTAGCCATTCTAACAGGTGTGAGGTGGTATCTCTTCCCTCCTTTTCTGCACTACTCATTTATAAAGAGGATAGGATCTACTCCCACAGATCCTCTGTAAAAAACTAGAAGGTAAATCCTTCAAGCATTAGCTATGTTTCCTTTAAACATGTTATCCTTTAAACATTAATATGTGTCTTTAGTTATCCATTGAGTGCAGAAAGAAAGTATTCCAGCTAAAAGATAACCTGGATGTCTGGGCCACCAGTGATTCTTTTTACTATATAACAATCATACCTAGTATGCCCTCTTTTCTAGAAAAGTCCCACCCTCCCCCACAAAGGGAGCAGAGGAAATAAGGCTCAGTTTGTACTTCAGCAATCGGCTTTTGTAGGACTTATTTATAAAATAGATATATCTCTTAATTGAGCTTATTTGAGTAGGTTTATTACATTCCAACCACAAAATAATGCTAACACATCAGTGTCCCTTCACAATTTCTGTATTTTGAGGCAGATGCCTTTAACTAAAATAGCAGCAGCCACATGAACACTAAGCTTCAGAATTAGTTTCCAAGACTTCAGACATTCAAGTTATTTATTAACAATCTCAGGACTTTATAGCAGTGTCCTTAGCAATAAAGTAGGATGCTTCTAAGTACTTTCCAACAACAATAACAACCCAATATATATTCTAATACCATTCACATTTTAGTTAACTGGTATCCAAGGTTCTACAAATTACTTTGTACTCAAAATGGCAAAAATCTCAAAAATATTAAGAAAGCTGGCTCTGGGCTGCTCAACTGTGTGTAGATTGTTTATGTTAGTGGTTAAAATGCAGTGAGAATTTTCTCAATGACATTCATTTCAATAAAAACAGGTAACCTAATCTGTAAGAATATACTATTCCTCAAGGTACTCAAAAAATATTTTCATTTTAAAGCTAAAAAAAATTTATACTTGAAAATTCCTGTCACTTTTCTTTTTTTTTTTTTTTTTAGTTATTAGGCAAGAAAGAATACCTATAGCTTTAAGGGCATCTTTGTACAATGTGGTAGCTTGGGTTAACTGTTCTGCTTTCAAAAAAACTGATCATACGAAAGAACTCATTCCTTGAGACAGATTCAAATGCCTGACCTTTTCTAATTATAATTTTGCCAAATCTTCTAGTAATAAGATTCTCAGGCTCACAAGAGAAGAAAATGTTGATCACATTCAACCACCACCAGAGACACTTCCTAAAACCACAAATTAGAAGTAGCAAATGAGAAGTGTCCCAGATGCATTGTACGAGGAATTTTACTCATATTAGTTAATTCTACATATAATTACCACTAGTTATCTTGCCAGCAGTGTAATTATGATAAGAATTTTGAAAAAGTGCTATGTAGGTGTTAGAAGAAAGTGATTCCATTACAAACAGCTTTCTGTAATTAAATACGCCTGCTCCCAGGAGAAAAAAAATAATCATTGAATTTCAGAGTAAATTACACCATGTTTCAAAATCTGAAAGCTCAGCAAGATGGAGGACAAAAGCAGCATTTCCATCTGATTGTGATAACCAGATATAACAAATCTAAGCTGAACATTTGCAAGATTAATAAAAAGGTTTAATCGCCCAGTTACAAACCTATAATCAATCACTCAGAAAGAGCTTCAATTTTAAGCTCTAACTCATCTTCAAGATGCCCTCCACAGAGTAAGATCTATTATCTTGTACCAACCATAAAAATCTCTCTTTTTTTCCACTAATAACACATTAACAACAACAAAGGCTAAAGACTAAAAACACAGATTTTTTTTTTCCCTGCATAAATTTATAGCAGATACTAAGTACTTCTCCTCTAATCCTCCTTCCCCCATACTTCCCCAAAAGATTTATTACTTGGAGTAGTCCAATAACCTACATGAGGAAAAAGCTCATGGAATCTCTTAAAAAGCAATTTAAACATAACATGGGTGTCCCCAGGCTAAATGGCAAAAATGATAAAATGGCTTTTCTGGTTTGGAGTTTTTGATTCATGAAAGTCAACAATGCTAGCTAACTTAAGAGCATTTATTTATCCCTAAAGGGGACTCTAATAATTTTACACCATAAAACAATGAAGTGCTTTGAAGGAAAAAGATCCTTAAATAATAATGTCAAATGATTTGATGCAACAAATGGCGCAGAGGAAACAAAACAAAGCATGCTAGATTCAGTACAAGAATGAATTGATAATAGGGCTCAAAAGGCCCCAGGAGTATTATAGCCCTGAGTAATAATAATTATGATACTCCTGAGGCATTAAGAAATTAAGTGACCAGTGTACTCCATTTCGGAAAGCCAGAACCTGGCCAAAAACTTTTATAAGGAAGTTAATCAAAGTTATGGTTTTTAAATGTTAGTATATTGAGGAGAAAAAAACAATCACATATAATACACATCATTCACTGGCAATAAACATGTTGCAAAAAGTCACAATTACTTCTCAAATCCTTACAATCACCTTTCATGCTTCACTGTCTCTTGAACCCCTGGAAAAACCATTCACAAGTTCCCCAAATCCAGGACCTGCTCAGTCAACTCTTCTTGAACCACTTTGCAAATTGCTCAAACCTGGCAAGCAACTTTTCTCATCTACTTCCCACTCTTTAAATGCATATAGTACCTAAAAAGACCTTACCTTTCTATATACAGTAAAACCTTGGTTTGCAAGTATAATTTGTTCTGGAACATGCTTGTAATCCAAAGCACTCGTATATCAAAGCAAATTTCAAGAACCACTGGCTCAGTTGTGATCATGTGATATTTGGCATCATAACTACTCATCTTGCAAGACATCACTTGTTTATCAAGTTAAAATTTATTAGAAATGTTTGCTCATCTTGGGACACCTGGGTGGCTCAGTCGGTTAAGCATCTGATTCAGCTCAGATCACGATCTTGTAGTTCATGACTCGAGCCCCGCACAGGGCTCTGTGCTGACAGCTCAGAGGCTGGAGCCTGCTTCAGATTCTGTGTCTCCCTCTCTCTCTGCCCCTCCCCTGCTCACACTCTTTCTCAAAAATAAAACATTAAAAAAAATTTTTTTTAAACAATTATTTGCTCATCTTGCAGAACACCTGCAGATCAAGTTACTCACAATCCAAGGTTTTACTGTATTTCTCTTCCTTGGTAAATTCATGGCTTCAATTATGATCTCCCAGTTTTATTTCCAGACCAGAACTCTCTCCTATATATTCAACTGTCTCTTAGTCATCTGAGTATGTTCTATAGGTATTCAAATTATAAATAGTTAAAATCGAACCTTTCTTTCTTCCAAAACTCACTCTTCCTTCTGTATCTATTTCTTTTACCAGCAGTACCATTCTTCTAGTAAAACTATTGGTTCATTTTCCTTTAGTGTCACCTTCACCTTAGGATCAGTCCCTTACAGAGTTATTCTCATTTATTCTTTGCGCACACGGACCCTCAGGCTTTTAAAGCTTCTACTTTTTTCCTTCCTCATCTTAAATTCCACAGTCCATTAGTCAGACCACCAAGCCAACATCCCTGCTCTGCTCTCTCCTGATGCACTAACCTGGAATAACACAGTGTGGACCAAACTGGCTGTCTCCTGAGTCTATACAGAAGCTGCTGAACAAAAAACACAATGGTGCATTCTGGTACTGCTTTTAAATTCAAGGCCTGAAAACTAAGCCAGACAGATAATCCTAGATTTCCCTAGTCAGCTGTCTTCTCTAATTTCTACAGTACAGTTGACCAAGGAACAGCACAGGTTTGAATTGTGTAGGTCCACTCATATGTGAATTTTTTCCAATAAATATAGCACAGTATTATATAAATGTATTTTCTCTTCCTTCTGATTTTCTAAATAGCATTTTCTTAGTAACATTTTCTTTTCTCTAGCATACTTTATTGTAAGAATACAGTATATGATACATATACATAATACGCATTAATCAACTATTTATGTTATCAGTAAAGCTTCCCATCAATAGCAGGCTATAAATAGTTAAGTTCTGGAGAAGTCAAAAGTTAGATGCAGATTTTCCACTGCATGAAGGCTGGCACCCCTAACCCCCACATTATTCAAGGGTCAACAGAATCTATGTCAAATAGTCCCCCTGCTCTTTAAATCTTCAACCTTACCTTACTTGCAGATAATAACAATCTCTTCCTAGAGAAAACCAAAGTCAGAAAATCTCTTGCCGAACTAATATCCATATATTTACTTTTGCTTCATCCTTCATTATTACAATGTAACAACAGTGCTCTGAATAACTACTACTGCTCAACTAATCATCACTCTTTCTCCTAGCACTCAATAATGAATAAGGCCCTACTATTTAAAAAAATACATACACACGCTTAAAAAACTCTATTTCACCATCAAAAGCAATCTCTAGCCATAGGCCCCTCTCTCTCCTTCCATTCAAATTTCTCAAGCACTATTTGCTATTTTGATCTCTACCCCTCAGAGAGTTCTCAACCTTCTGCTTCCATTTTCACCACTTCCATTAAACTCATTCACCAAGGTGGGTGATCAACAGACTCCTTGCTCTGAAAGTCAACCTAATTTTACTCAGCAGAATCTGGCACTGTTCACCACATTCTCCTCTTTCCTTGGGTTCCTAAAAACATTGCGTTTTCTGATTTTTCTCACTTATCGGTCTTCCCTTACAAACTCCTTTTCCCTGCCAGCCCTCAAATAGGATTGTCTTCAGCACAGTCCTGGCTCTCTTCTATTGTTATCTCTCCCAGGGCCATCTTATCCATTCTCATGGCTTCAGTTAATACTTAAAACTAGCTTTCAAATATTTAACTACCACTGAGCTTTTTCCTCTGCCCTAGATGCATATATTCAATGGTCTATTAAACATCTCCATTTAGATGTCTCAAAGCTACCTCAAGCTCTGAATGGACAATAAGGAAGAATTCATTCCATCTCCTTCAATCCCACCAAACCTATTTCTATGTTCTTTCTAGCTCTGGGTGCTATCATGGTGAACTCAGGTATTCAAGTCAGAAACACAGACATTATCCTTGATTCTTTATCCTCCCATATCCAATTTACCATACAGTTCTAGAGATTCAATCTTTACCACAAATTTATTCTCTTCGAACTCATCACTCCAACTCTGGCCAACATCTATTGTCTAAATTATTGTATTCTCCCAAAGAAGACCTCTAGTCTTCCTGCCCTCAATTCTTCATTCTACTGTCAGACTGATCTTCTAAATTTGATTAATTCCGAGAAATCTCCCCAGCCCATAACTCACTGTACCCCTTTAATTATGAGAGGGGTGGGCTTTGAAGCAGTTATGCTTCTGCTGTATGCTCTCCTGGCCATAGCTGATTATATCTAGGGGAAACAACTGACTTAATGAGCCAATTGGATTTTCTCCACGCAATCTGGAACTGGGAGAAAAACTAAGAGGCTGTGGGTTAGCTTTGTAGTTAAAAGAAACCGAGAAGCCAGTACAGAAAGAAAAGACAATAAAACAGAAGCTAGAGACAAGACACCTTGCAGTGAAGGTGAGGGAGAAGGAAAGCAAGAGCACCTGATACTAATTCAGGACGTGTTTTTGGTTCCAGACCTTTCTGAGGTCTGCTGTACTTCCTTACCCTTGCATATGCTGAATATCTCTGGGTCACTTTCTTTGTGTTTTGCCAAAGTTTCTTACTTAAAACTAAAGCATCCTTAACAAAAATAATCCTTCTAACATGCAAATTTGATCCGGCATCTCCTTTGCTTAAAATCATACCTTGGTTTCCTTCTGCTCATAGGACAAAGCCCAAACCTTTCATGAAGGTTTTCGGGGCTATGGATGATTTAGCCCTGGCCTCCCCAGCATCCAGCATACAGCCACAATTAATTTATTTTAGTTCCACAATGTACCACAATCTCTCTCACCTACAAGGTGACACATGGTTTCTTTTTACCTGCAACATACTTCTCCCCACTCACTTTCCCTGGTCAAGATGTACACAACAGTAAGGTTTCTGAGTTTAGTGGCCAGTGCAGTCACTCTCAGGGCACAGCAGCTTTCCTCTATGGCAGCATATGTATTACTGTATTTGTAAATGTTTGGGCTTCCCATTGGACTAATAAAAACCCTGTAAGGACAAATAGCATTTATTTTGTTCACAGTTGTGTTCTCAGAATTGCACAGCAGATACCTAAATACTTATGAATAAATTAATCTAATGAGTTGACAAATCATGTTGATTTTCCTCTGGTATCTTGGATAAATTCTTTATTTCTGTAGACACTATCCTATTCAATCTCATTTCTTCTTCTCTAAACTATTTCAATGAATTTTTAATCTCTCCGCCTAATTTCACCCCATTGAAATCCATCCTATCTCCTGTAACAACTAGGTATTAAAAAATGTCAATTCTCTCCTCTGCTTAAAAACTACCTCTAGAACAAAGCCTATTCAAGTGGACTACTTTTTATTTCTTGAACGTATCAAACTTTTCTGCCTTTACGTCTCTGTTCTCTTCTGTGAAACACCTTTCTCCATCATTTCCAAGTGTTTAAATATAAGCCATCACATAAGGCCAGAAAATGGTACTTGTCATCTGAATTTTATCTATACCTTTCATGACACTTAGTATTTTTTATACTGTACTAAAAGTTACCTATATATCCAACTGTAAAATTTTATGTCAACAAAAAATGTCAAGTTTCTTGGTTACACAAAGATAAAACATGTAAAGCAATTCAATGTAAATGATTTGAATGAGTTATTAATGCTCCCGAATATGATAATGACTACTTATTAGTAATAAAATTCTATTTGTCTACAACATAGACTTTTCATGTTTAAAATGTTTTCGTTACCAAGGGTTGTTGTTTTGTCCTGGTTAATGACATCCCTTTAAAAAACTAACTTGAAACTTACTTTGTATTAACTAAAATGTCTTAATTGTAAAACTATACAATTAACAAGGGTATTTCAGTCAATATTAAATTTTCCTTTGTGGGCTTGGTATCTCAGATGGTTCCTGGTTTAACACCTTCTAACCATTCAGTTAAATATTCAAGTCCAGAAAAACAAAGTGAAATAACATTTGTGATTATGCAGCAGGGATGAGTCAAGAAAGTAAGATTTTTTTGGTTTAACACCTTCTATCACTCAGTTAAATATTCACATCCAGAAAAACAAAGTGAAATAACATTTGTGATTACACAGCAGAGAGGACTCAAGAAAGCAAGATTTTTTTTTTTTTGAAGCCAGCCATTAAAGTGCAGTAAGAAAGCTTTCCAAATATCCTAGCTGCTTCAGAATAGTTAGCTGCCAATACCTAGGGCGAAAAATTTACTTTTCAATCCTATATGGCATTTTTTTCCCCAACTATGTGTCCCAACCCACTGATGGATCATGAAATCAATTTTGATTAGATTTTTCAAATGAAACAGAAGAGAACAGAGTATCAGAGAGAGCAGCTCATGTGTTAATAATTGTGAAACTTTTACTTTCACACACACACAGTGTATACTGTATCAGTATTTTTGTGATGTTTTTATGGACCAGATATTGGTTATGGACCACAATCAAAAAAGTCAAAAGAGCAAACCAATGACATTTACAAGACACAGGGATATAAAATATACATTAAAAATATTCATTAAAAAAAAAATCCGTTCATTTCCAACTAACAATACGTTATAATGGGTTAAATATTTGACTATACCTAGGGTTCTCTTATTACACAAGACATAGACACTTCAAATTATGGAAAACAGATTAGATAAACTGTAGTCTGTAAGAATTCTCATTTTATTTTTTATTTCTTGTGGACGTTACTTGCCAAGAACATTCTACAAGATATGAAGTAGAACATGCTAGCTATTAAATTCTACCTATTGTGACTTCTTGAATCAGGAAGTGACTAAACAATAAAATATGCAATTAAGATTTAGAGTAAGTTGATTCAGCAAGATACAATTGTTATCCAATTGTCATTCCACCACTGTAACTCACTGAACACGCGCATTCCTTGACAACTTAGAATTCCTTCCTTATATCTAAAAAATAACTCAGATACATAGCTATCAATAATAAAATGGCTAGAAATTCCACACACTTTTTAAAACACCTTTACCAAGGCACATGGGTGGCTGAGTTGTTAAGCATCTGACTCTGGCTCAGCTCTAACTTTGCGAAAGTTTCGTTATAGACAGATAATTTTACATTCCCCTTGAAAGATAGAATTAAGACTCTCTTTAGCTTATCATTATCTTGGTTATCAAGAGTTGGCAACGCTTTGGAATTTCCATACAATGCAACATTTTATAAATACAGTAACTGTCAATGCCCAATAATACATCAAAAGGAATAGAAATCTCAATGTAAGCAGTGTGTAGGGTAATTTACAAGGTGACAGAGTATAAATTACTCATGGTCATGGGATGACATTGTTTAACTGCAATTTGATGACATAAAATAACATCAATGTGTTCAAGTCAGGAGTTATTTTTGTTTTCATTGTGAAGGTACAATATCAACTTTGAAAACTCTGAAGGATATGTACCTAACGACTGTTTACTAATAAGTGGAAAAGGACGAAGACTACAGAACCAAGAAAAATGATACCACAACCATAGAGAAATTAAATATCTGTTTTATGTAATTTTTTTTAGTTTGTTTTACTTTATTTCAATCTTGTTTACTTAAGAACCTTAGACAATAACTATATTTCCTGTTTTACACAGCTACATGACCCTTAAAGAATGGAGCATACAAGGGAGTTTTATGAAAAGAAACAACCTGTTATCTAGTTACAATACTGTTAATATGTTGTGTATTTTTATTTCAGTCACTTGTCATTTTCCTTTAAATTGTATCATTCTCAAACTGAATGGAATCAATTCGTAGTTATTACCATGGGTACTAAATATATACATATACAATACCTGAAAAATAAGGTTAGGTACAATTTCTCTGGATAAATCACTTTTTACACAAAGTTTACTATCATTATAAGATTATGTCAAAGATAGTATGAGTGATTGCTCTAGTTTCCCAAACACTTCTTTATAACATCAAAGGTGGTTAAAAGATCAACTGTCAAAGGCCATCAATCCACTAGAGTATCTCCTTTTCTGTCAAACTATGGAAGGATCTAACCAGTTAAACACTAAAATTGGTTCTGATACTTCAGGAAATAATAGCTTTCTCTTGGTCAAAAGAATAAAAGCAACCCTTGACATGCCAGAGTCCCAGGTTCCCTTTCTGGAGGCACAAGGACCATTATTCCAGGAGACAACACAGATGCCTAGAAAGAACAAAAGCCCTGAAGTAGGTCTGACATGGATCCAAATTTTGCCTCTCCATTTACTAGTTGTTTGATCCTGGGCAATTTACTTAACCCAGTTGATTCCTCTGTTTCTACATCTGTAAAATGGAGATATTTGTACTTATCTTCCAGGCTACTGGGAAATAATCAAATTAAATACTATACATTAAATAAGAAACTGGAGGAGCGCCTGGGTAGCTCAGACGGTTAAGTCTCCGACTTTGGCTCAGGTCATGATCTCACAGTTTGTGGGTTCAAGCCCCGTGTAGGGCTCCCATGTAGGGCTCTGTGCTGACAGCTCAGAGCCTGGAGCCTGCTCTGGATTCTGTCTCCCTCTCTGCCCCTTCCCCACTCGTGCTCGCTCTCTCTCTCTCTCTCTCTCTCTCTCTCTCAAAAATAAATAAAACGTTAAAACAATTTTTTTTTCTTAAATTTTTTTTTTCAACGTTTATTTATTTTTGGGACAGAGAGAGACAGAGCATGAACGGGGGAGGGGCAGAGAGAGAGGGAGACACAGAATCGGAAACAGGCTCCAGGCCCTGAGCCATCAGCCCAGAGCCTGACGCGGGGCTCGAACTCACGGACCACGAGATCGTGACCTGGCTGAAGTCGGACGCTTAACCGACTGCGCCACCCAGGCGCCCCAAAACAATTTTTTTTAAATAAGAAACTGGAACATGATAAGCATCCAACCAATCTTAGTTCCCTTTCCTTTCCACTTAACAACTAAAACAACTAACCATGAACATAAAATATTTCTAAAAAAATAGTTTTTAAAAATCTTCTACAATATCAACACAGACAATGTCAAAACAAGATAAAATTCTCCTCATGATATACACATGATTGATTACAAACACAACTTCCTTCAGCTATTTCATTCTACCTTACTTGGCTTCAGAAACTCAAGGAAAAAAAACTAATGCAATGGGCTTCTTATTGATAAACATTTCCTGTTTATTCATCTGGTATTTCCCCCTCACTGCCTAGTACAGTGCCAAACACATAAACACTCAACAAATATTACCACTGCACTGAAGCAAATATTCCTAATGTGCCTCAAAACCTTATAAAGTACCACCATATTCTGCAAAATGCCTCAGAAGACTATGAGTCAGGAAGAAAAGGATGAGTTACCAACTGTGTGCCTAGTTTGAGGGAATCTATATACAGACTGTTGGCAAGTGAACTGAGGTCCAGAACAGCTCTTCAAAGTAAAATATAAAATCTTCTAAGAATTGTAAAATATACTTTACCTTCTTTACTTTTATATGAAGGACACTTCAGCTACTTCTCAGATGTTTCTAAATAATCAGAAAATGTGAGGAATTTGCAATTAGGTATAAGTAAAGCACTGGAATAACTGGTCCAGATAAGAGCCCATCCAGACACCTTAAAAGCAAGCAGTATTCAGAAAACGGAAATCACAGGCGTAGCAGGCAAACATCAGTATGTGCTGCCAAAGTGGTACGCCTGAGCCATCTAGTGGATATGAGAAAAAATAAGTTTATTTCTGTAAGAAAAATGCCTACTGTCCCAATTCTCTTCTATGAAGAAAACAATAAGGTGTATGTTTTGGGGAACAGTAAATGACAATCTAGAAAAGATAGTAGAGAGTTAAGAAGTAGGTATTGAAGAAAGATGAAGAGAATTAAAGGGGTAACAAGTTTATCTGGATGTTATTCAGATTTTATGGATACAGATGATTAACACAGACAAACACTCATCCTTGAATTTTTCTTAAAACCACATCATGAGAATACATGCAAGAATGTAAAAGACAAAATAAGAAAGATTTCCTCCAGCTACAAAGGTCTGTGGAAAGGCTATAGGCAGTAGAAACAAGGTGGCAGCCTCTGGTTGAAAACAAAAGGGGGGGGGAACTGGGAACAGAGTGACAGATGATGCCACCTTTCTGCCTGAGGATTCCCATGCTATTAGGGTTATGAGGACCCCAGCTCACTTAGGATCTCCTGGCACTCACTCCCTGCACTGCCTAGCAGAGCAGGAGGCCCTAGGAAAATGTCTAAGACTTAATAAACTCCAGGCCCCAGGAAGGACGAGAGGATTAAACTCTCCCAAGTACTCAAATCAACAGCACTGCTTCTAAAAGTCAGAATGTGAAAATGTAAAAGATTCAGAAGCCACAAATTACTTGAACAGTGTGATATTGGGCAATTCACTTAAATTTGGAATAAATAAGAGGCAAGATTTTAACTCTAAACTTTAATGGGTTTTTAGGTGCCCCCCCCCCCCGGAGGTTAATTAAAAGAAAATGTGGCGGTTTTTTTGGTTTGAAATTTTTTCCAACTCACATTTAGCAATGGAAACGGTGTTCCAAGCTCCAAAGAGTAAAGATGACTGCCTGACCCCAAGATGCAGAAACACTAGTTAGTAGGAATAAGACACCAACTCAAGTTCATTTTAATGCAAAACAGAAAAACGAGGGTCAGAAAAGATACAAATACAGTGCTATATAAATCTTTGAAGCTAAGAATTTAGCCTGAAAAAAGACAACTTTGACTTATGTATCATTCTTTCTGAGATTTAGGGAGGGAGGGAGAGGAGGTGGAGGGGATGGGTATGTGGGTAAAGAGAATAAATTATAAAAAGAGGCAAAAGACCAAAAAAAGGGGAGGGGGGAGGCAAAACCAGCAACTGTAAAGAAAGAGTAAAAAATAGTCCATTTTGTCAGGCATACAAGCCTCATGAAGGATCTATAGCTGGAAATAAGACTAGAAAGGTGGGATGAGTTTATTTTTGCACTGCAGACCTTGGAGAACCATCTACGGGCTTTTATGAAAGGCAAATGAACCTGGCCAGGTCAATGGAAATGAGTGAAGACTTAAAAAGTACTAGAAAGAAAATCAATAGGGTTTTTTGTTAACCAGCTAAATATATAGGCATGAGGAAGAGGCTACTAGAATTGAAGATAATCTAATGTGTGTGCCAGGAAATGTAGTGGTTATTACTGACCCAAGTAGAAAACACAATTACGTCATGTAACATATTGTTTTACATATGAATTGGTAAGATGAAAAATGCAAGCTAAGAAGTGCTCCTTGGGAAAGACTTACAAGGGTTTTGTTTGTTTTTTGTTTGAAGAGAAAGTTAAGGAAGAAAGTAAACGAGAATGGGAGAGAGGGAAGGAGTAAGAAAGAAACGACAACAGCAATCAGGGTAAGAAGGAAAACGTGGAGAAGTATGAGAGAGCAATGTCAGTAGAGTGGACGGCTTGAAAACTGAAAAGGAGATAAAAAGGAGAGAGGTGATATCTCTAATACATTTCCTTTTTGAAAACGGTAAGCATTATTCTATATGCAATACGGAAACATTTAAGCCTAGGTGGAAGTTGAAAGGATTCATGTTCAGTGGCTTGTTTTGGCACTGAAAACAACATAAGGTCCTGGGTAACAGTAAGAGATTAGGAATAGAGGGGGAAAGCTTGGGAAAGTGAATAAAATGAAAACGTTATAAAGGAAGTTCAGTGGTGATCAGAAGTCAAGTAAGGGCAGTCAACGAAAATAAATAAAGAGGCTGGCAACACCAGAAACGCAGAAAGATGAAAAAATTGGTTTTAGAAATGACATTTTTGAGATTTTAGTAATCTGATCAGGTAGTAGTGTCTAAGAGAGTTAGGGAAATACAAAAGCAGACTGCTCTAAAAAGTGGGTCAGGTTCCCATTTCACATATAAAAGTAGCCAGCTTGATATCATTTTCATATTGATCAGTTCAAGTCTTTCACTTCTTCTGATCCCATTTTGGTTATTTATATGTTCTAAAAAAAAAAAAAATCAACCATTTCATCAATATAGATTTACTGGTGCATAAATGTAGAAAGAATTCATCTTGTAAAATCTATCACTTATCAAAAGTGTATTAAATATATACACACACTTAAAGAATAAAGTGTATGTATATCAGTGTAACCACCACTCATTGCCAGTCCCTTGAAATTCCTCCCCAATGCCATCTCTGCCATCCACAAGAGGTAACCATTTATCCAAGTCTGGAGAACCGTTCCCTTGCTTTTCTTTATAGCTTCACAATCTAGTTATTTATCCCAGTCATACTTTTCAGTTTTGCCTCTTACTGAACTTCACATAAAAGAAATCACAGTCACACATATTGTTTTTTCTTCTTTTACTTGATTTTATAACTATGATATGTGAGAGACAGAGAGAGGGAGAGGGAGAGGGAGAGAGAGTGCATGTGTTTGTGTACCTGTAGTTCATTGTCCCTGTAGAATGGTATTCCACTACATGAACACACCACAATTTATCCAATTTACTACTGATGGAGATTTAGGTTGTTTCCGATTTGGGGCTGTAATGAAAAACACTGCTTTGAACATTCTTGTAGATATCCCCCATACACATTTGCTTATGCTCTTTCTAGGGTATTTACCTAAGGAGTTGAGCTGCTGGGTCATAGGATAAGCACATGTTCAGCTTTACTAGGTGATACCAAATTATTTTCCAAAATGGTAACACCAACTCTTGGAATTGACAAAATTTTTAATGTAAACTAATAGTATCTCATGTAGTTTTAGTTTACATTTCTTTAAAGCTCGTGTAACAGGTTTTAAATGATAAAACTAAAAATACCTTAATGGAACAGTAAAGTATAAACAGAAAACTACTGAAAGTGACACCTGGAACTGAATTAATGAAAAAAAAAATTAATGAAAAAAAAATTAGAAGAAGAGTATCAAAATAAGTCCAAGAAGTACAGTAAAAGGAAGAAATAATGAAGATGAAAGCACAAATTAATGAAACAAACATTACAGGGATCAGCAAAAAGCTGAATTTTTTTATAAAACACTAAGATGGGAGATTCACACGTTCTGATTTTAAAATTTACCACAAAATTGTAGTAATCAAAACAGTATGGTATTAGAGTAAGGACTGACAAGTAGATCATAGAGTCCAGAAATACACACACACCAATGGTCAACTGATTTTCAACAAAACGCCAAGATAATTCTATGCACTAATAGCCTCTTCAACAAACAGTGCTAGACAGCTAGATAACAACATGGAAAGGAATGAAACCCTTATCTATACCATATTAAAAAATTAGCTCAAAATGTATCAGAGACCTAAATACAAAAGCCAAAACTCCTGAAAAACTGAGGAGTAAATCTTAACCATGGATTTGGCAATGATTTTTTAGATATGTCCCCAAAACCACACTAAACAAAATAAAAAAAAAAAAAACGGATGAATTGGACGGACCTCACCAAAATTAAAAACTTCGTACATCAAAGGACATTATCCAGAAAGCGAAAGGCAACCCACAGAATAAGAGAAAATATTTGCAACTCATATTATCTGACGAAGGTCCAGAATTCAGAATATATAAAGAACTCGTACAATTCAGTAACAAAAAGACAACTGCCTCAGTTGGTTAACCAGCTTCGGCTCAGGTCATGATCTCACAGCTGGTGGGTTCAAGCCCATGTTGGGCTCTGCACTGACAGTGTGGAGCCAGCCTGGGATTCTCTCTCCCACTCTCTCTGCCCCTCCCTGATTCACACTTTCTCGCTCTCTCAAAATAAATAAATAAACCTTAAAATAAATAAATAAATAAATAAATAATGGGCAAAAACCTTTCTCGAAAGATTAAATACAAATGGTCAGTAAGCACATGAAAAGATATTCAACATGACTGGCCATCAGGCAAACTCAAATCAAAACCCCGAGATAGCACTTCATATCCACTAGGATGGCTATAACAAAAACACAGATGATAACAAGCATTGGTGAGATGTGGAGAAATTTTTGCCCTTGTATATGGCTAGCAAAAACGTAAAATGATGCAAATGCTGTGGAAAACAGTTTGGTGGGTGCCTCAATAAGTTAAACATAGAATTAATTAACATATGGCCCAGCAATTCCCCTCCTGGGCATAAATGCAAAAGAAATGAAAATAGGTCCTTCTACCCAAATATTCATGGCAGTACTAGTCACAATTACCAAAGGGAGAAACAACCCAAATGTCTATCAACTGATGAACAAACCAGATGTGGTTCATATATACAATAGAATGTTATTCTGACACACAAAGGAAGAAAGTAGTGATGATACATGCTACAACATGAGTGATCTGAACTGAAAAACACTGGTAATAAAAGAAGCCAGACATAAATGGACACATACTGTATGACTCCATTTATAAGAAATATTGAGAACAGGCAAATCCATAGAGACAATAAGTAGATACGAAGTTGCCAGGGGCTGGAGTTGGGGAAGAAGTGACTACTTAATGCGTACAGGGTCTCCTTTTGGAGTAGTGAAATGTTTGGGAACTATACAGTAGTGTATACTAGAGTATACAGTTGTGCAACACTGTAAATATAGTAAACGTGACCAATGGTAAATTTTATGTGTATTTTAAAAATTGAAAAATTTTAGGGGCGCCTGGGTGGCGCAGTCGGTTAAGCGTCCGACTTCAGCCAGGTCGCGATCTCGCGGTCCGTGAGTTCGAGCCCCGCGTCAGGCTCTGGGCTGATGGCTCGGAGCCTGGAGCCTGTTTCTGATTCTGTGTCTCCCTCTCTCTCTGCCCCTCCCCCGTTCATGCTCTGTCTCTCTCTGTCCCAAAAATAAATAAACGTTGAAAAAAAAAATTTTTTTTAAAAAAAAAAAAAAATTTGAAAAATTTTTAAAAAGACTAACAAAAATTGATGAATTTCTGGCAAGACTGAGCAAAAGGCAGCACAAGCTCCCCTTAATAAGAGTGGTGAAAAAAAAGGGATGTGACTACAAATTCTACAGACATGCAATAGCTAAAAAGATGCTATAAGGTTTTATGTCAATATTCTGTCTGCTTGCTTTATCAGTCAATGAGAGAAAGCTGAAAACTCTCAAAATTATGCTTATGTCTTTTTTCCTTCTTGTATTATTTCTGCATTTTTTTGCTTTACATATTTTTGGGGGTCACAGTATGAGGTATCTAACATTTAGAATTAATTTTTGTATTGAACTGTATCTTTTATTAATATGAAACAACCCAATTTATCTCTAGTAAAGCTTTTTCACTTAAAAATATGTACTAGTATTTGCACGATGTATCCTTTCCACCCTTTTACTGTCAACTTTATTTTGTAAACTGTAGAGTAAAAATTTCAAAATCCAGTCTTAAATTAATTGAGACTTAGCCCATTTTATATTTAACATGGTTTACAAATATAGTAGGATTTATGTCCATCATTTTGTTTTCTGCTTATTCTGTAAATTGTTTTTGCCTGTTTCTTTCTTTCTTAGGATTTCATAGTCTTCCTTATTCAATTCCCTACCCTATATGTCAAAGTTATTCCTTCTATTTCTTTTAGTTGCTACTCTTTATGTCAATATACATGCTACTTTTTACTTTAATGGTTCTGTTGGTTGGGTAGATATATCTCATAATCTTAATTTGTATTTTGCTGATGGCTGGTAGTACTGAACATCTTTTTATATGCTATTTGCCACCCATATATGCTCTTCATTACAATGTTTCTTCACATCTTCTGCCCACTTTCTAACTGGACTGCTTTTTTACTATCGGGCTTTAAGAATTTTTTACTTATTTCAGTTATGAGTGCTTTGTCACATAGGTGGGCTGCTAACATTTTCTCCCACTACGTAGTCTGTCTTTTCATCCTTTTAACATGGTCGTTCATGGAGCAAATATTTTTAATTTTGGTGAAGGACAAATTATTTTTTTTCTTATATGAATTGTGGTTTTGGGGTCATGTCTAGGAACCCTTCACCAAGTCCTAAGTCTCAGAGATTTTCCTGTGTTTCCTTTTTGAAGATTTATGGCTGCAGGATTTACATCTATGATCTATTTTGAGTTAAGTTTTGCATCATGTATGAGGTTTAGGTTAAAGTTCATTTGGTTGCCAGCACCAAATGTATACTCCGTTGTGCCAGCACCATTTGTTGTAAAGACTATCCTTCCTCCATTCTCTTTTACACATCTACCAAAAATAAATTGACCTTACTTATGTGGATTTGTTTCTAGTCTGTCCCAGTGACCTATAGGTCTGTCTGACACTACCAGTCATGATTATTCTAGCTACATAATAAGGCTTGAAATCATGTACAGTAACTCCTTCCATTTTATTCTTCCTTTTTCAAAGTTGTTTTAGCTACTCTACTTCCTTTGCCTTTCCATATAAATTTTAGGATGATTTTGTCCATACCCACAAAAATACCTTGCTCAGATTCTGACAGGGCTTTTGTTAAACTTGTATAGCCATTTTGGGAAAACAGACTTCAGTACTTTGTTGAGTCTTCCAACCTATGAACAAAGTATCTCTATTAATTTAGATTTTAGATTTCTTTCATCAGCATCTTATAGTTTTCAGTATACAAGTTTTATACATGTTTTGTTAGTTTCATATGTAAGTATTTCATTTTTTAGAGCAATTACAAATGGTATTGGTATTTTTAAAATATTTTTATTTATTTTTGACAGAGAGCATGAACAGGGGAGATGTAGAGAGGGGGACAGAGAATCCAAAGTGGGCTCCGTGCAGCAGAGAGCTTGATGCAGGCTTGAACTCACAAACCATGAGATCATGACCTGAAGTCAGACACTCAACTGACTGAGCCACCCAGGTGCCCCAGTAGTGGTATTTTTGGTTTTTTTTTTTTTTCAGTTTCTACATGTTCATTGCTGGAGTACAGAAACTGCTTTTTGTATGTTAATCTTGTGTCCTGTGATCTTGCTGAACTCACTTGTTAGTTCTACAGGGTTTTTTTGTAGATTATTTGGGATTTTCTACAGACGTGATCATATCACAGGCAAATAGGAACAGTTTCCTCTCTCCCTTTCCAATCTGTATGTATGCCTTTTTCCTTCGAAACTTCGAACACTATGCTGAATAAGAGTAGTGAAAATGGACATCCTTGACATATTATTTCCAATAATAAGGGTATTCTTTCTTTAATCAAGTATGACATCAACTGCATGTTTTCTTTATATGTTCTTTATAAATTTGAAGAAGTTTCCCTCTATTCTTAATTTTCTGAAAGTTTTAGTAGTGAATGGTATTCAACTTTGTCAAATGCTTTTTCTACAACAACTGATATGATCATGTGACTTTTCTTCATTATCCTGTTAATATGGGTGATTACACTGGCTGATTTTCAAACACTTGAGCCAACCTTGCATTCCTGGAATAACGTCCACCTGGTCCCAGTGTATAATTTTTTATACACTGCTGAATTATATTTACTTACATTTTGTTTAAAGGTTTTTTGCACCTATTCTTATGAGAGCGATACTGGTGTACAGTTTTGTGGGGTTTTTTTGATAATGTCTTTGATTTTGGTGGCAAAGTTAATACTAGTTTCATAAAATGAATTAGGAAGGGTTCATTCATCTTATACTTACTGGCAGAGACTGTGTACAAAAAGTATGCATTCTTCAAGCATTTGGTAGAATTCTCCAGTGAAACTATCTGGGTCTAGTTTTCATTTTAAAATTACAAATTTTCTTAAAATTTTCTTTAAAATTACAACATTTCTTAACAGTTATAGAGCTATTCAAATTATATCATACTGTGTGAGCTGTGGCAGCTTGTGCTTTCTGAGCAGTCAGTTCATTTCATCAAAGTTGCTGACACTTACTCTTTGTTGAGAATTTCTATTTTTTCATTTATTTCAATATGTTTGCAATTGCTTGCTGAAACATTTTCTTGGTGCTGCTTTAAAATCCTGTCTTGATGTTGGCATGTCTTAATTGTCTTTTCTAATTTGAATTAAAACATTTCTGGTTCTTGATATATTTTCAATTGAAACCTGGATATTTGGGGTATTATGTTATGAGACTCTGGATCTTTTTAAATATTGTTATAGCAGGCTTTCTCTAAGAATGCTCTGATGAGGAAAGAATACAGCCTCATTACTGCCTGGCATGGGTGGTAGTCCAGATGATTCATCAGGTTTTTCTTGACCACACGTGGGCAGGGAGGGAAGGAGGAACTCCTTGCTATTTGAAGGTGGGAGCTCATGATCCTCAATACTGCCCCGGCTAGGAAAAGTGTACAGTCACTGTTCCCCACATTACCACCACTGACACCACTGGGGAGGGGTTGCCTTGTTATGCCCGAGAAGAGTGGAAGTCTAGGTCTCTACTTGGCTTTTGCTAATCAAGGTGATCTTTCCGGTGTATTTGGCTGGAGCCGAGCAGTTATTGCCTAAAAGTTTTTCCTCCCACTAGGCTATTCCTTTTCTAGTCCTTGGTTAAAAAGAAGATAGACTTTTCTCAGAGTTTTATTGGTCTGTGCCCGACATTTCAGGGTTGCCAACTTCTCCACACTCATTCTAGAATATATGAGGCAATGAGAAAACCCAGGATTTTTACCATCATGTTATTTAGGTCCTGAGGTCCTAAGCCAATCTACCTTCTTCTCTCAACTTTTCAGGACTCTTACATTTGTTTTTTCCATAATGTCTAGGGTTTTAGCTGTACTTATTAGGAAGAAGAGGGAAAAGTGTATCTATTCCATCTTTCTGGAAGCAGAAGTCTATACTGCATCACTTTTAAGTTTACTTTTATATTTTCTTCAGGGTTAAGCTTGGTAAAGAGGGGCAGATTGTGTGTGCATGTGTGTGTGTGTGTGTGTGTGTGTGTGTGTGTGTGTGTGTTGGTGTGTAGGGTGCATGTGTGTGTTAAAAAAAAATCAGATTTTGAACTCAAAGAGATTATCCTGATTTATTTCATTCATACACTTCCCCTTGACACTACAAATATTTGGTAATTTCACTTATTTCACAAAATATTTAGGATTGGTTTTCTAGCAGAATATAAAAAAGAGCCAAGGCTTGTATACTTGCTGACTCACAAGCCAAATTGAGAAGGCATCCAATAGTTAAGAGTGAGTCAACCATAAGGAAATAAAGTGGGGAATTCATAGAAATATTGGATCAAGCCATGAAACTGGGAATCCCTGACAAGTTTATCTAAATCTCTACTATTTCCTATGGTCTTGTTTATTCTCTGTATATTGTACTCTCAGAGTTAAGGATGTCAAAGTATTCCACTATGATTTATCAATAAAAAAGGCCCGTTTTGTTCTGTTAATGTTTATTCCTCAAATTCTAACGTATCTGATATTATTATTCTTTACTTTCCTTTAAAACTTCATAATCTTTTTTAAAAAGTTCATGATTTTTAACCTTTAACCTTCCCGCATCACTTTAAGTGATTTTCTTTTAGGAAGCATTTACCAACCTTTTGTTTTCTGACTCCATCTGGATTTCAGTGGGCAGAGAGGAAAAAATAACTTACTCTTTTCACTCCTAAAGAGCTCGATCATATCACAATCACCTAGAATTCCTGAACTCTACAGCATTTTAACTTTACCTGTCTCACAGCAATTTAACTACACAATTTGGGTATATTTACATACATGCTACCTCTCCATGGACTGCAGACATTTGGAGGGTAGAAAAATTTTTGTTACCTTTTTTTAAAGTTTTCCAAAGTAATTAACACATTGCCTTGTTCATAGAAGCTATATAACGTATATTTTGAATTTAATCAGGAAGATTAATCTTACAGCATTATGAGGCTAGAAAATATATCAACAATGAGATCCTAATAAACAGTCTACCAGTTTAGAAATGTACGCTGACAATGGCCACCAAGAAGACGATACCCAACAGTGGCCTGCTGTGAAACTCCCCAACACAGGAATGAACAGAAGAACTGTTTTGGTTAAGTACATGATGAAAAACTAATGACTAGTGGGAAACAACTGCAGATGGCCAATCTGGCAAATCTTAAATGGGGGAGCTCTTTAGGAATGAAAAGAGTAAGTTATAAATAGTACCATAATCTGTAAACTCAAAAGTAGCTCATAAAATATGTGCAATTTACAAAATGAATATAGAGAAGCAAATCTTTTAGCCTAAACTTTCTAAAATTCATCTGGGCCATATTTCCTTGTAATATTTTCAAAGGTGATGAACTATAGTCGCTTTTAAATTATCTGTGGTCACTGGTGAAACCCATAATTAGAGTCAAAATATCATTGTTTGACATTGTTCTGTATTACCAACTATTTAACTTGCATTCCTTAAGTGTATCTTGGCTAAATGAAAGTGACTGGAGGTACACCAGAAGATACACATGTGCTATGTTCAATGGGTAATCTTTCTAGAATTAAAATACTACAAACCCACATATCGAATAATCCAGGTTTGTAAATAATAAATTTATAGCACATATTTCCATATATTTTTATGGATAGCATCACCTTCTTTTGTCTCCTTCCCTTCTGGCTCCTTGACCTCTACTGCCTTCTCTTGAAAACAGTAGAAATAAAAGCCTACAAAAGCTGAAACACTTGCCTTGTGAAGCAAGTTAAGACTGAGATCAACTGAAGCCTTCACATTAGGTCAATTTTAGTCAATTATTTTGAGAACTGGGCCCAGTGTCCACCATCTCAAAGAAAAAGGTGAAAAAAATCATAATGCCTCTCCTTTCTCATTTCAGCAAAAAACAATTATTTTTAATGCCCAACCAAATGCCCACCATCATCTCCATGGAATTCTATACCTCTCTGACCTGTGACCAAGACCTCCACTCTTCCTTAACCTTCCCAAACCTTTCTATAAAGCCACTAAATCTGCAGCTCCAAATTCCCCTATATTGTCAATCTTTTTTCCAAACATTTGCTTTGTTTGCTTTCAATGAAACCCTGTCTTGCCTCAAACCACTACTCATGCTTTCTCAAATGGTGGTATAGGTATCTTGCTTGCTCCCCACTACTACTATCATTCCCAAACTCTCTTAGGAGACATATACACAAAAACTTGCTGCTTTAAAGTTCATGTTTCAGCTGCAACACCTATTCCCATCTTTACTGCTGTGATCTACCAGGCTTCCTTGCACCTCCCTCATTCACTGAGGAGTTTCATGCCTAGTTAAAGTCTTCCCCTTTACCCTAAACCCTATCACCCTCAAAGATTATCAACATCCCTGAGATCACTGTCCAAAAACTATGTTCTTTCAGTTTTCTGACATCCTCATCTACAACAATCTATCTCTCTACTTAACCCTAGCTAACTCTTCCCATGGTCACTATCTGGGATCTAGTCATCATCTGAAACTGACCCACTTGTAGAAAACATAGTTCATGTATACCACTCTAACCATAATCTCTTCTCCTGGCAGCCTACTGATAAACCACCCTCGTAATAAGCAATCTTTGAACTCAAATGGTCTTCTAGTACCTTAACTTTCTTCTCCCCATCTATCCTCCTCTTACTATATTCTTTTTGGTTTTGGGCTTTTTTGGCCAACTTAAATTCCATGTTCCATCCTGTTAAAAAAACTCTTAGGAATACCTTAAATTCCTGTTTTGCAAAATCCCAAGCCCAGAGGAACCCAAATATCTGCTTTCTCCATACTCACACTCAAGTGCAAGTCAAAAAAGTAACACAAAATGACAGATACAACTATCATTTCATGATAAACCTCAATGAGTGCACAATGTTTTTAAAATTACTTCCCACTCTTTACAAAATTCATTTCAAAATTTCTCCCTTCTCTTCAACCTGCCAAATCCTAGAACATCCTTCTCTTCACAGAAAAGCTATCAAACAAGAAGTTTTGCAACTTCTAGGTACTAAACAGCCTCCCTACACCCTTAAAACACTCCAATCTGGCTTCTGCTTCCATCAAAGAGGTCTCCGAGACTACCAACAGAATATTGTCAATTCACATTTAACTTGACCTAACATAGCTGATCAACAGAATCCTTGAAGCATTCTCTTCTCTTGTGTGAAAGGTTGAAAAATGCTTCCCCAAAGATACCAGGTCCTAATCCTTGGAACCTGGGAAGGTTATCTTATTTGTTAAATGTGACACAATAAAAAATGTATTGATTCCTGGCACACAGCTCCTAAAATAAAACCTTTGGAATCTCTGCAGTGGTAACAGTGTCTTTTGTATGCTAACTGGATGGCTAGCTGGTAGCTAAGGGCCATAGGTAACTTCAAGATGTGTCCTGGTTGCAAGGAAGACCAAAGCATGATTAGAGGGTTGGAACTTACAACTCCATCCCCTGACCTTCAAGGAGGGGAAGAGTGGCTGGAGAGTGAGTAAATCACCAACGTCCAATGATTTAATCAATCGTGCCTACATAGTAAAATCCTGAACAATGGGGTTTGGAGAACTTCCAGGTTGATGTACACATTAAAGTACTTGGGAGGTGACATGCTTAGAGAGGGCATGGAAACTCTTCAAACTCCTCATCCTGTGACTTGTCCAATGCATTTCTTCCACCTGGCTATTCCTGAGTTGCACGCTTTACAATAATCCAGCAATAGTTGCTAAAGTGCTTCTCTAATCTCTGTGAGTCATTTCTTGCAAATTATCAAACCTGAGGTGAGGGGTTATGGGACTCCCCCCACCTCCACTTTACAGCCATTTAGTCAGAACTATGGGGTGATCCAGACTTACAACAGACATCTGCAGTGTGGGCAATCTTGAAGTACTGGGCCTTCAACCAGTGGGGTCTGCATTAACTCTGGTAGTATCAGTATTGAATTGTAGAATACCCATGTAGTGTCCAGAGAATCAGAGAATTGGTTGCTATGAGGAAAAATCCCACACATTTGGTGTCATCAGTGTTGAGTAGGTAAAAACAGCTCAGGGTAAACCTTTGGCAGATGAGATTTCATGATGAGATTATCCAGATAGACCTTAAATGCCATCATAAATATCCTTACAAGGTAGAGGGAGATTAAATAGAAAGGGGGAGGCCAGGGGCGCCTGGGTGGCGCAGTCGGTTAAGCGTCCGACTTCAGCCAGGTCACGATCTCGCGGTCCGTGAGTTCGAGCCCCGCGTCGGGCTCTGGGCTGATGGCTCAGAGCCTGGAGCCTGTTTCCGATTCTGTGTCTCCCTCTCTCTCTGCCCCTCGCCCATTCATGCTCTGTCTCTCTCTGTCCCAAAAATAAATAAACGTTGAAAAAAAAAAAAAAGAAAGAAAGGGGGAGGCCATGTGACCACAAGAGGCAGTGACTGAAGTGGCATGGCCACAATTAAGAAATACTGGCAGTCACCAGAAGCTGAAATAGTCTCTAGAAGGAGCATGCTCTGCCAACACCTTGATTTTGGCCTAGTAATACTGATTTCAGACTTGTGACCTCCAGAACTATAAAAGAATATAAATTTCTACTGGTTCAAGCCACTAAACTTGTGGTGATTCGTTAAATCAGCCACAAAAAACTAATACACTGTAGTTTCTCTAATAATTCACTGTCCTGGTGTGCTGAAATCAGTTCTTCTTGGGCTTTTAAGAACTAGTCATTCTCTCTACCTAGATATTAAAATAAAAAAATTCTTCAAAGGCTAGGACTTCTATTCCTTTGCTCTGATGAATTTCACCCCACATCCACAGCTGTCACCACCTTGATCCAACAATCCAAATGTGTATTTTCAACTCTGATCTCTCTTCTGATTTCAAATCTAACCGCCTACATGATATTTCCATTTGGATGTTCCAAAAGCACCTCCAGTTCAACAACCAAAACCCGGTTCTTCTAAAAACCAAATCTGGTCCTTCCTCCAGTGTTCCTTGTCTCAGCAAATGGTATTCTGCCTTTCAATCACCATATTAGCCTTCCCTCATTCCTTGGAATATGTAAGGCTCTCTCCTGATAACTTCTGCATATGCATTCTCTCAGCCTACCCTGCTCTGTCCAAGTTCTACTCAACCTACTTCCTTCCCTCACAATTGAGGAGCATCTGCACACCCTTCAAATCTCAGATTTCAGCTCAGCTGCAAACTTCTGTTTGCAGAAGAAAGAAAGAAGAAAGGTGGGCTTTCCCTCACTCTCCAATCTAAACGCTTCCATGATACCAAGTTCTCTTTACTGCATTTATCAGAGTTCTAATTGTTCACTTAGTTTTGTGATTAATGCTATTCTCCACTAGACTATGAGCTCCAAGATGTCAGGGAATGCTTATTTTATTTTCTTCACTCTATATCCTGAAAGCATAAGCAGAGTGTCTGCTTTGGTATTTAGGAAACACCAAATAATATTTGATAAATAAATGAAAACTGAAATCTTTTGCTTCAAATATGGGTGTCCTGGAAGCCTCCTATACTTTTTACAATTAGTTACTGAGGCTATTACATGTATCTATGCTTTTTAAAAGTTTACATTATGCCAATTCACTTTTAGAAAAGACCTACCTACATTAGTACCTGTTTTCACTAATCAAAAGAAATCCAATGATCTCCATTTTTACAAAAAAGAGGCAAAAAAAAAAAAAATAGCACTCAGCACTTGTTTTGCAGCAAGCCATTATTTTTCTTTCAATATATGAAGTTTATTGTCAAATTGGTTTCCATATAACACCCAGTGCTCATCCCAACAGGTGCCCTCCTCAATACCCATCACCCACCCTCTCCTCCCTCCCACCCCCCATCAACCCTCAGTTTGTTCTCAGTTTTTAATAGTCTCTTATGCTTTGGCTCTCTCCCACTCTAACCTCTTTTTTTTTTTTCCCTTTCCCTCCCCTATGGGTTTCTGTTAAGTTTCTCAGGATCCACATAAGAGTGAAACCATATGGTATCTGTCTTTCTATGTATGGCTTATTTCACTTAGCATAACACTCTCCAGTTCCATCCACGTTGCTACAAAGGGCCATATTTCATTCTTTCTCATTGCCACGTAATACTCCATTGTGTATATAAACCACAATTTTTTTATCTATTCATCAGTTGATGGACATTTAGGCTCTTTCCATAATTTGGCTATTGTTGAGAGTGCTGCTATAAACATTGGGGTACAAGTGCCCCTATTGCAGCAAGCCATTATAAAGGCAGTGCACACTCCAAGCAGGAAGAGTGCACTGCCAAGTTCCTTCCCAGGAACTACACTCAGTATCTCAGTACCAAACCACCATAGCTTTGAACTGTGCCTGTGAGCATGTGTGCATTAGCTTAATTATTCTGTGCATTTACTAGCAAGCTGTGTCCTAAGGTATCAGAAAAGCCTGAGAGAAGTTATTTTGGGGTCTGGGAATGCTCAAAAAATTGTTCCAATACACTAACGGCGATTGCTTCTTTGTTTAACATCATTTTAGCATGCTAAAGGTGAAATAGGAATGTTCTTTCAGATTAGGGGGGTGGGGACCTGTAGTATGTTTTAACCCAGGTAACAGATATTTAGAGCTTCCTAAAGAAAAAAATATTTCATTGTCCAGTATTATCCATTTTATATTAAATATGGATATTTATAAATATTAAATATTTATATTAAATGTGATTCAGTTCTTTTAAAACAATCATTCTTGGGGTGCCTGGGTGGTTCAGTCGGTTGAGCACCTAACATTGGCTCAGGTCATGATCTCACAGCACGAGCCCCAAGTTGGGCTCTGTACTGACAGCTCATAGCCTGAAGCCTGCTTCAGATCTGTGTCTCCCTCTCTCTCTGCCCCTCCTCTGTTTGTGCTCTGTCTCTCAAAAATAAACGTTAAAAAAAAAAAAAGTTCTTAAAGCAGCTCTAAAAATACAAATTAATAAAGCTGATTTCTGTGTCTGGCTTGCTTTAGTACTAGCATCAGATTTACCCACTTTCAGTAACTAAAAAGTAGAGAAAATACAACACTGTTATCAGACACTGGACAGAGATTAGGTCTGTAACCTCCCAAGAAAAGGAAAACAAAGTAAGTAAACCCTCTAACTGTCCTACCGTTCTGCCTGGGGGCCCCTTCCAGACCACTGTGTGGAACAGGCCACACTACACAGCACAGCAGCTTCACGGAGTTGAGAAGCCACATCAGGAAGGCAAAGGTATCTAGAATCTTGAGGGTGGAGTAGATAGAAGGGAGATAACTCAGAGTAGAAAGAACTCCAGAAATCATCATGGGGTCCTCTTGTGTCTCTGGCTGAATACTAATCTATACATGCCCAAGGCAGACTCCCCAAGTCTGAGGTACAGGGAACTGTTAAGATGAACAATTCCCAGAATTCACATAGAAACAGGGATAAAAATGACCACAGGCTTCTCTGAAACTGCGCCAGTCGAGACAAGGAAACTACAACTTTAAAGTTTTGACACTGACACAAATGTCAATCTAGAAATGCAAATCATTTACATTTTTCAATCTCATTCACAAATGTACAGGCATTTTCCAGAGGCTAAAAGACGGTGATTTCATAACAAATACTATTTTTCTTCTGGAAAATAGTTATTTTTCACAAAAACATTATTCATGTTAAAAAGAAAGCTATTCATGTTAACTTGTAATTGGTTTATCATTTTGTAAATAAACAAACTTCTTTTTTTTTTTTTTTAATTTTTTTTTTTTTCAACGTTTATTTATTTTTGGGACAGAGAGAGACAGAGCATGAACGGGGGAGGGGCAGAGAGAGAGAGGGAGACACAGAATCGGAAACAGGCTCCAGGTTCTGAGCCATCAGCCCAGAGCCCGACGCGGGGCTCGAACTCACGGACCGCGAGATCGTGACCTGGCTGAAGTCGGACGCTTAACCGACTGCGCCACCCAGGCGCCCCTAAACAAACTTCTTAAAGTTAATTTTAGTTTCTAATAAGGTAAACTTTGATACCTATAGTTCATATAAAGGAAATCTCTTTGAGATCCTCAATCATTTTTAAGAACATAAAGACATAAAGACATTTCAAGACTAAATAATTGGGAGAATCACAGCTTTAGGAGTAGTGGCCCCATTGAATTAGTGTTCCTTTGTGATGCCAAAGAGCCCAGGTGAAACTTCTTCATTACAAAATCAATTTTTTGTAATAAATACACTGCTTTCTTGTAGTGTCAATCTGGGTAATGCATGTCTTTAAAAAGAGTTTTTCCATTCCATCTAAATTGTTTAATTATCAGTATATATTGTTGATAATATTCCCTTTGTCTGCAGGATATGTTGTCATGTCCCTCTTTTACTTTAGATATTGGTAATTTGAGGCCTTTCTCTTTTTATAGTAACCAGTCTGGCTCCAGATAACAATTTTAATAATTTTTCCCCCAAATTATTAATTATATAAATCTTAGCCCTCAAATACTTGACACAGATGGGGTTTTTGGTGCTAACCCTAAGACACTATGACAATAACAACATACTAAAATATTCCAACATTCAGAAGATCTGCAGACCTGACTGAACCCATATTTTCCAAATAATCAATGCACTGGCAAAAGATTCATTTGAATGCCAGACAGACCAATGGATTTTTATATAATAGAATATGAAAAATTGATTTATGTGGTTTCAGATTTCACACTGTAGTTAAGTTGTCAAATTCTGATGAGGTATAAAAGAGGAATATTCGAATAACCTGTATGATCAGATGGGAGGCTCATACTGGCACTTCTGCTGTATACTGAAAAATAATGGTTGTCTCAATGTAAGGCACCTGTGCAACTACTTGAGTTGTGAGTACTTTTTCAGGAATACCATTTTTACTTGAAAGAATGACTGACAACTATTAATTTGGAGTAGGGTATCTGGAAGACATTTTCTTGAAAATGAACAAAGTCAGTCAATTACTTCAAGGAAAACAAATGACAGCATTTACTGCCAATGATAAAATTCAAGGTTTCAAGCGAAAATTAAAACTCTGGAAAATTTAAACCTGTCCCTGTGAGTCTTGGCAGCTTCCCAAGATATTTCTGATAAAATAAGCAGTCAGATTATTTCTTGATATAATGATTTCTTGATATCCTATATCAAGAAACAAATGATTTCTTGATATCCTATAACGCAGCAGCTCTTAAATTTTTTGGTCTCAGGACCCCATATGCTCTTTAAAATTATTGAAGATCCCAAGGGTGCCTAGGTGGCTCAGTGGGTTAAGCGTCCGATTGCAGCTCAGGTCATGATCTCACAGTTCATGAGTTCGAGCCCCACATCAAGTTCTGTGCTGACATCCCAGAGCCTGAAGACTGCTTCGGATTTTGTGTCTCCCTTTCTCTCTGCCCCTCCCCCGCTGGTACTCTATCACTCTCTCTCAAAAATAAACATTTAAAAAAAATATTGAAGATCCCAGACAACTTTTATTTATAATTTATATTGGTTATAGCTATTAATATGTACTACATTTGATGCTAAAACTGAACATTTAAAAACTTTAAAGCTTACTTAAATATAATAATAAAAGTTACTACATGTTAACGTAACTAGCATTTTGGTGGAAAACAGTTTTTCTTCTAAACACTATTGAGAAGACTGCCTCTGTTTTACATTTTTACAAATTCCTTTCTTTTTGGCTTAATTTCGGACAGCTGGATTCTCTTATGTGCTTCTGCACTCACTCTGTTGCCACATCACAGGTCTGGTCACGTGGCCTCTGGAAAACTTGAGAACAAGCATGAAAAAGGCAAATAACAACTTAGTATTATTTTTTTTAATGTTTATTTATTTTTGAGAGAGAACACAATTGGGAGAGGGGCAGAGAGATGGGACTGAGGAATCTAAGCAGTCTCCATGCTGACAGCAGAGAGCCCAATACGGGGCTGGAACTCACGAACCCTAAGATCATGGCCTAAGCTGAAGTTGGACACTTAACTGAATGAGCCACCTAGGCACCCCACAACTTATTATTATTATTATTATCATCATCATCATTATTATAAAAAGTTTCACTTCATGGAACTCTTGAAACCCCTTCCTATATTTTCTACTGTCAAAGAAATATTAACATAAGAGATGTTAATAAACCTTAGCAGGGGCGCCTGGGTGGCGCAGTCGGTTAAGCGTCCGACTTCAGCCAGGTCACGATCTCGCGGTCCGGGAGTTCGAGCCCCGCGTCAGGCTCTGGGCTGATGGCTCAGAGCCTGGAGCCTGTTTCCAATTCTGTGTCTCCCTCTCTCTCTGCCCCTCCCCCGTTCATGCTCTGTCTCTCTCTGTCCCAAAAATAAATAAACGTTGGAAAAATAAATAAATAAATAAATAAACCTTAGCAGACTAAGGTACGAAAACCAATATTACAAATTTTCTTTTATTTTATAAAAGTTCTTACTCCATTAAGGACACATTTCTTTTAGAGAAAAATCTATTTTTTCAGGCTTTATTCCTAATCAGATCAAAGCACTTATCACCGTGATAGTTCCTAATTGATACATGTTAACACTATTCTTGGATCCCTTATAAATATATACCTGATGTGTGAGCTCATGTATATAAATAATGATCTCTCTCACACATACACAAAATATATGGAAAGAAATATACCAAAATATTATTAGCAAGATTATGAGCAGTTTTGATCTTTTTATCTTTACTTTCCCCAATATTCTGTATGTATTTGCATTGAATTTTTAAAAAATAAACAAAAGGGCACCTGGGTGGCTCAAGTCATTTAAGCATCCAACTCTTGATACCGGCTCAGGTCATGATCTCACAGTGGTGGGATTGAGCCCCACATCTGGCTCTGCACTGAGCGGGGAGCCTGCTCAGGATTCTCTCTCTCCCTCTGCCCTTCCCCTGCTTGTGCTCTCTCTCTCTCTCAAAATAAATAAAAATAAACTTAAAAAAAAAATAAACAAATGCCTACTCTTTTCCTCTCATTAGCACTGGATAACATTCTTTCCAAAAGGGGTGCTTCCTAACCTTAGGGAACTAGCAGGCCTTAGTAACTGCAGGGAGGCACAGAAAGAGGAGAAAATTAAAGAGAAAATGGGATGCAGTCGATCCCTTGTTAACATAGCAAAGAACTGAAACTTAGAATTCTAAGAATCTCAGATTTCCAGTAAGATGTCCTCATAAAATAATAATCCTTTCTATATATACAGTACCGGCCAAACTATGTACACCAATAAACTTGTTACAAATATTCAGCTCTCCATACCTTATGAAGTGTTTTTACTTACTCTCCTTTGATCTTACATCATCACAGAATATAGTACTTCAAAATTCATACTCTAAATGGATTTAGTAAACTTTTTTTTTTTTTTAAGGAGAATGCAATCTTTTTAGAGATTATCTCTATTAAAGAAAATGTCTTTTGGCCAAAAAGAATTGCAGCAAAGGGCCAATAGTACAAAGCAATGAAATAGAAGGCTCTGAATTCTTTCAATTAGGGATCTCAAAACTCTACTGCTTATATAACTGGTGCCTACAATGCCACACACCAAGTCAATACAGTAATGAGTGCCACCAACCACACCATAATTAACAGGAAGAGAAAGGGAGAATGTGATGCAAAATCACAACTCATCCACGTAACTATCACAGGAGAGGCCACACAGAGCAGTGATTAAAACTCAGACTCTAAAACAGATTATCTGGATTCAGATTCTGGCCCCACCACTCTGGGCAATTTACTTAACTTTACCTGCCTCAGTTTCCCCATCTATAAAATGGAAGACAGGACAGAATAATAACATCTACCTAAAAGGTTGTTAGAAGGATTAAATGGGTTAATTGTGAAGTGCTAGCAGACAGTAAATATTTGGTGAAAAAAAAATAGCAAAAACCTTGAAGTTAAAGTTCAAACACTTCAAATATAAATGATGAGGGGCGCCTGGGTGGCGCAGTCAGTTAAGCGTCCGACTTCAGCCAGGTCACGATCTCACGGTCCATGAGTTCGAGCCCCGCGTCAGGCTCTGGGCTGATGGCTCAGAGCCTGGAGCCTGTTTCTGATTCTGTGTCTCCCTCTCTCTCTGCCCCTCCCCCGTTCATGCTCTGTCTCTCTCTGTCCCCCCCAAAAAATAATAAAAAATTAAAAAAAAGTTGAAAAAAAATATAAATGATGAAACAATTCTAGAGATGCGGAAAAGCCAAATCAGGTAATTCAGAAAACTGCATACTCAATTTTCTACCTTCTTAAGAAATTGTGTTCAATTATCTCTTAACATAGCAGGAGCTCAAACTGCTGAAGTTCAAGTCACTTTCAGTGACTTATAGAGAAGAGTTTGGCTATATGTAAAGTATCATTACGCCTATACATACTGAACAAGAAAATGTTCTGTTTTTTAAAAAATTTTTAAATGCTTTATTTATTTTTGAGAGAGAGAGAGAGAGAGAGAAAGAGAGACAGAGTGCAAGCTGGTGAGGGGCAGAGAGAGAAGGAGACACAGAGTCTGAAGCAGGCTCCAGGCTCTGAGCTGTCAGCAGAGCCCAACATGGGGCTGGAACTCACAAACTGAAAGATGGTGACCTAAGCCGAAGTCAGACGCTTAACCGGCTGGCTGAGCCACCCAAGCACCCCTGTTCTGTTTTTGAAACAAGAAGAATTCAACAAATACAGGAATGGACAGGATACCTCAGTTGCTCTGTAGCCTACCAAAGAAAAACAAAAGGGCTGATCCTTTGTGGCAGACCTGTTCAAAGTTTAAATGAAAGAAGTAAGCAACCATGTAAAATTAAGGCTAAAACCAATTTCCTAAGGAATGGAGTGTTCCAGGTTGAGGCAGGGTAAGTACAAGTTGAAACGCAGACATCTCGTTCTGCACGAAGCACTCAATGACCAACCAGGTCAGATCAAAACGATAGGGCATTCACTTCAAGAAATTCCCACTGGCCAAATCTGGAACAATGTGAGCATCAAAAAGAATAATGACACTTAAAGCAAGCAGAAGGAAAAACAAAAAACAAAAAACTAGAGCAGAAATCAATAAAACTAAGAACAAAGAAAACAAATCAACAAAAACAAAAACTGGTTTTTTGAAAATATAAAGAAAATCTAGCCAAACTAAGCAAGAAAAAAGAGAGAGAAAGAAGGCAAAAATTAGTAATATAAAAAAGGAAAGAGGGGTCATCACTACTGATTTCAAGTACACTAAAAGGATAGTGAAAGAATACTATGAAAAATTCTATACTCACAAATGTGATAACTGAGATGAAATGGACCCAATTCTGTGAAAGATACAACCCACCAAAATTCACACAGAAACACTTAATCTGAATAGGAGTACATTAATTAAAGAAACTGAATCAATATTAATTAACCTTCCCAAACTGTCAGCACCAAGTCTAATTGGTTTCACTGATGAATTCTACCAAACATTGGGGGGGGGGGGGGGGGAATGACACAAATTATTAATTCTCTACAATGTCTTCCAGAAAACAGAAGCAAGGAAACATTCCCTACTTCACTGTATGAGGGCAGCATTATCCTAATAATCAGACAAAAACATTACAGGAAAGGAAAACTACAGAGCAATATTCTTTATGAACACAGATATAAAAATCCTCAATAAAATATTAGCAATGGAATCCAACAATATATAAAAAAAATTCTACACCACAACCAAAAAGTATTTATTTCAGGTATGTAAGGCTGGTTCTAAAATCTATTAAGGTAACCTACCACATTAACAGGCTAAAGAAGAAAAATCATATGGTCCTATCACTGGAAAAGAAAAAGCATTTGACAAAATCTAACACATATTCATGATAAAAACTCTCAGCAAGCTAGGAATAGAGAGAATTTTCCTCAATTTGATAAAGAAATCTAACAAAACAAAACTCTGTACTTAATATCATACTTAATGGTGAGAAACCGGATACTTTCCCTCTAAGTTCAGGAACAAGACAAGAATGTCCCCTCTCACCACTCCTATTCAGTATCATACCAGAAATTCTAGCTACTGCAGCAAGACAACAAAAGAAAATAAAAGGTATGGGGTGCCTGGTGGCTCAGTCGGTTAAGTGTCTGACTTAGGCTCAGGTCATGATCTCATGGTCTGTGGGTTCCAGCCACAGCTCGAGCTGTCTGTGCTGAAAGTTCAGGGCCTGGAGTTTGCTCCGAATTCTGTGTCTCCCTTTCTCTCTGCCTATCCCCAGCTTGTGCTCTCTCTCAATACTAAACAAACTTTTAAAAAATTATTAAAAATTAAAGAAAAGAAAAGGTATATAGATTGTGAAAGAAAAAATAAAACTGTTTTTGTATGTACATGTGATTATATATGTAGTAATTCCTAAAGAATACACAAAAAGCTCCTGGTTGATAAAGTTGTTTCCTTTTGGGTATGGGTTAATAATTCTGATACTGCTCTGCATACATACATACTGGAATTAAACAATTAAGTAAATGAATCCTATATGGTAGGAGGCAGGTTTCTCAGTATGGAAGGAAATTTACTGTCACTAAGGGGAGAATGCCAAAAAGATCCATGTGGTAATGGATTAGAGTTGAAGACAGTAAGAACTCATGTTTAGCTTAATATAGACACAGATGGTTACATAAAATATTTATAGATATGTGTATAGACACATATTTATATACGTGTATGTTAATATACATACACATTCATTTCTTTGCTGAATGCTGAGAGCACCTAAAAGAAATTAGATCCTAGTAGCGATAAGCACACCTAGCACCCAGATCTTGGTTTCTAATTTTCCAACAACATTCTCTAATGAAAGGAAATAGAGCTCCTTGGAGAAGTGGTTGATTCCAGGATTAGAGCAGAAAATATGTAAAATGGGCTGGAACCACCTTGTACTGACAGAAACTAAAGAAGGCCTCAAAAAACAAACAACTACAACAAAAAACAACCCACTCTGATGGAGGTATGTCAAAGGCACACAGGAGCCAACTGGAAGACCAACTGGAAGGCCAAAGCTGGAACAATTTGAGCAAGAAAATAATGTAGTATTATTGGGTTACAACCTAAAGTATGAAATAAATAATCATGAATCTATATTGATACAAAGTCCTGAATTAGTAAACGGGGAAAAGAGTCAAATCTCTCATGTGAAAGGATTTCAACTAATTTATGTATTCCACTCTTAAGAAGGCAAAACATACCTCTTCACTCTTTAAGTATAGCTGCACATAGTGATTTCTTCCAAATAGTACAATGGGTGGGTGGGGGGGGGGGGGGTGAGTGGAGTCACTTTATACCAGAGAAATCTTACAAACATGATCTCAGCCAGGTGCTAAAGGCCAACATCAACAGTTACAAATTATGTTAATAGTATGTACCCTTGATATGATGTAATGAAAATGGCACTTTACCCCTATGATCTGCTTCCCCTAAACCCACAATCCCAGTCTAAAAATGAGAAAAACATCAGACAAATTCCAACAGAGGAGAATCTACAAAACACCTGACCAGTGCTCCTCAAAACTGTTTTGAAGGAAAACGTTGAAGGAATGTCTGAGTACCCAATGGCAAAAAGATTCTAAGGGGACATGACAAATAAATGGAATGTGGTATCCTAGATGGGATACCTGGAACAGAAAAAGGACATTAGGTAAAAACTAAGGAAAGCTGAATAAACTATGGACTTCAGTTAGTAATAATATATTGACATTAGTTTACTAATTACCATAAATGTACCATATTAATGTAGGAGGATGTTGTTAATAGGAGAAATTGGGTGAGGGTATATGGGAAATCTCTGTAAAATGTTCTAATTTTTTCTGTAAATCTAAAATTTCTAAAAAAATAAACTTTCTAAAAAAAAGAATAGTGACTGAAATGATTATAAAATACTAACCCCCACCCCCACAAATTTCTGTAATACTGAACGAGAGAAAGAAAGAGGTAAATAAAGTTGTTTGCCACCATCGGAGATAACTAGTAACTAATTTTCAGAGTAGAAATCAAGTTCAGAATTCAGAATTCAGAATTCAAGGAGTTTTCAGAGTTAAAAGGTTGATATATCAAAGGAAAATAAACATTTACCTCATCTTTTTAGGAAAAAAATGTGGTTCAATCCTAGTTGACAAGGGAAAAGTCTTTTTAATGGAGGACAGCTGGCTAACAGATCCAGAATAGAAACATTTTGTGAGCCCAAATCAAATAACTGATTTAAAAATTTTTAATGTTTATTTATTTTAGAGAGAGAAACAGAGCACAAGTGGGGGCAGAGAGGGAGACACAGAATCCGAAGCAGGCTCCAGGCTCCAAGCTGTCAGCACAAAGCCCTGACACAGTGCTCAAAGTCACAAACCTCGAGATCATGACCTGAGCCAGTCAGACAACCTACTGAGCCACCCAGGCGCCCCTGAAATAACTGATTTAGACAACGAAAGGCTTTAAAAACATCAAGCAAAAAGCTTCTGGGAGACAGAATTTTCTCAGTGAACCAAACTACTGCCTCACTGATCAGCTGCTAATTGCAAAGAGGGGGGAAAAAAATCTTTATAATGGATAGATCTATAAAATACCACTTTAACCAAATGATCACATTTTAGGCATACAAAACCCGGTGTTATATGCCTTATATTATGAATGAATACAATGTACACAAGAGCATCTAAGCCAAAAAATCTAAATATAATCCAGCATTTAGACCCAACCTTCTATTTTTAGGAAACACAGTGGCTGCAGATACAAATTAAATACCACAAGGAAACAATCAGACAAATTCAGAATGTGAAACATTCTGTAAGACAACTGGCCTGATCTCTTCCAGAAGCCAGGACCATGGGGAGAGCAAGTGGAGGTAGGACAAATGTAGTACAGTAGTCTCCCCTTATCTGAGGTTTTGCTTTCCATGATTTCAACCACTGGTCCTAAAGCAGATGATGCTCCTTCTGACTCACCGTCAGAAGATCAATAGTAGCCTAACACTACATCACAGTGCCTACATCATTCACCTCATGATGAAGTGAATGAATCACACAAGCATTGTATCATCATCACAAGACGGGTGTACAGTACAATAAGATATATAGGGAGGGACAATTTTCACATAGCCTTTATTATAATACATAGTTATGAACTATTTTATTATTATTGTTATTAATTTCTTGCTGGGCCTAATTTACAAATTAAGCTTTATTACAGATATATATGTATAGGAAAAAGTAGGGTTCGGTACTACCTGCAGTTTCAGGCATCCATTGGGGGTCCTGGAATGTATACTCCACAGAGCGGGGTGGGGGGTGGGAAGGGCACGGATTAAAAGTGTCTAAGGCAACAACAAATGTAACACATGAACTTTGATTGAATCCTGGTTTGAGAAACCTACCTACAAAATGGACAACAGAAGAAACTTGGATACAGAATAAAAATTAAGGTGTTTGGTGTTTTGGGGTTTGTTTTTTGTTTTTGTTTTTGAGAGAGCAAGGAGGGGCAGAGGGAGAGTGAGAGAGAGAATCTTAAGGAGGCTCCATGCCCAGGGAAGAACTGCAGGATGCAGGGTTCTATCTCACCACTGTGAAATCATGACCTGAGCCGAAATCAAAAGTCAGACACTCAACCAACGGAGCCACACAGGCGCCCTAAGTATGGAATTTTCAGAGTGACAAATATGTTCTAAAATTAGGCTGTGATGATGGCAGCATTATTCCATGAATAACAAGAAGAATTTTTTTTAACTTGTATATTTGAAATAGGTGAATTGTAATGGCGTATAAATTAAATCTCAACGAAGTTGTTAAAAAATTCTTAGCCCCTTTTTACTTGTGATATTACTCTGTGATATTTTCTATTCTGTTTCATTTAAAACCACGACATTAGTTGTGACCTCCTAAATTCATTCTCCACTAATGGGTCATGACTGGCAACTTGAAATACACTGCCATAGAGTCCTCTAACAGTAGAACTGATGCCCACATCTCCTATTATCAGGACCAATCTCATTCATGCTTCATGTCCCAGAAAAAGTCCAACTCTTCCTGGTCATCTTCTCTGAGTTCTTAACTGCCACATCCTCCATGTACATGTACAATGGAGGTGGTGTACATCCTCCATTTTACCGAATCCGTCACCTCTCCTCAGCCCTTCACTGGGCTGAAATTCCTAGTTTCTGACAAACTTAGCTGATTATACGTTTACCATTCCTTATTATCATCTGCCCTCCTTCCAATTCTTCTCCACTGATTAAGGATGTTCGCAACTCGTTCACAGTATCCTTACTGCCGTCACCACCTACTGACCACCATTCATGCAGACTAACCCCTTTAATACCTCAGCCTCTTTAATTCATTGGTGTCCTCATTTCCACAGACTTTTCATTCAATCCCACTTTAGCAGTCCATTTTCCAAAGCATCCTGGGTATTATCATTGCCAGAAACGATTATACCTGTTAAATCTCTATTTCAAGCATCCCACTCTGACCAACACACTCAATCCTTCTAGTTCATTACTTTATCCAATCCCACCCACCCCCAACAATTCTAATTGAAATTTCCAATACATTAATGCTACCACTTCCTTACTATCCATTCTGATTTCACCTCCTTTTCTTGTCCAGTTACGAGTTCACGATTCATCACCACTCCTGTAAGCACTCCCTTTAAAAAGCCCTTATTTTCCTTGTCCCTTCCTTTTTCCTTATTTTATAGTGACCTAGTTTTATGTGTCACTTTGGTTGTGCGGCAGTCCTGTTATTCAATCAAGCACAAATCTAAGTGTTGCTATGACGATATTTTGCAGATGTTGCTAACATCCACAGTCACTTGACTGTAGGTAAAGGAGATTATCCTCAATAATGTGGGTGAGCCTCATCCGATCCGATGAAATGTCTTAAGGGACAAACTGAGGTTTTCCTGAGAAAGAGGAAATTCTACTTCAGATCTGTAGCATCAACTCTTGCCCAAGAGTTTCCTGCCAGCCTGCCCTACAGATTTCCAACCTGCCAGCCTCCAACTGTGTAAGCAAATTCTTTGAAATTTCTTTATATATAAATATCTGCTACTGATGCTCTCTCTTTAGAAATCTGATACACCTAGCAAAACCTCACCCCAGAAGTTGATCTGCCTATCCGTGTTTGTATCTAACCAGTTAAATAATGCCAGCGGGGGGAGGGGGGGGGTCACAAAACCAGCCTGACTAATATCACTTTAAATTCAAGATTTCAAACCTTAAAAGAATAATTAATCAATACTTCCTGGCAAACTGCTTAAAACTTCCCAAACTCCCTTCCCCCTCTTGCCCATACCAAACTCATACTTCACTGAGAAAACTGAAACCAGGACAGAAGATAAAGGCTGAACACAAGAAGGATAAGCTTTCATCTTCTAACCACCAAACTTCCTTACAAGGGCACACAATTTTTCTGCATTTCCTCCTCTTTGATGGAAGACCTCTGTCTAACAAAGACCAATCTCTCTACTCATGCTCTCCATTCCTTTTCCTGTATATTCTCTTTTTCATTCACTAGACCCTATATTTTACTTTATCTACCCATTCACTCTTCTGTTTCAATTCATGGCTAATCTTTAAGAAGTTTTCTACATATACTATACCTGCATTTGCTCATTTCTCATTTACTCTTAAAAAAACTTTTCAGGGGCGCCTGGGTGGCGCAGTCGGTTAAGCGTCCGACTTCAGCCAGGTCACGATCTCGCGGTCCGTGAGTTCGAGCCCTGCGTCAGGCTCTGGGCTGATGGCCTGGAGCCTGTTTCCGATTCTGTGTCTCCCTCTCTCTCTGACCCTCCCCCGTTCATGCTCTGTCTCTCTCTGTCCCAAAAATAAATAAACGTTGAAAAAAAAAATTAAAAAAAAAAAAAAACTTTTCATTCAATGTATTTTGACTGATTTCAATTTGGTTTCTTTCTCTTCACTTCAGTAAAACTCATCAACGTCACCAGCAATTTCCCACATAATCTTTCTGTGCCTGCTTCCTCATCTATAAAATGGGAAAAACGCTGAACAGAGTCTACCTCATAGGACTGTTGTGTGATGTTTAAACACTTTAACATAGGTAAAGCACTAGAACAGTGCTTGGTATATGATAAGTATTGAATAAGTATTAGCTATTATTAGAACATTCTGGATTCTTGTTTTCCCTCGGTTTTGATTATTTATTTCTATCTGCTTATTCAACAGTGTGTGAGTCCTGGAGGAGTAAATCACCTCAGATTTTTGTGGGGCAGGCAGAGGTGGAAAGATACAAACCCAACTATGAAATCTCCATTAAACAATTAAATTGAATTGAATTTCAGCCAAATATCTTCAACCACGACATAATTTCACAAGGATGAGATACCTCAAGCCCAATAGTCAAATCAAACCCACTCCTTCCACTCATTCCTCTACCTCCATGCTTTCCAGTCTTGCAGATTTTTGCCAGCATCATTTTTCTAAGTCTAAGTCCTTCCTCTCCACATTGATTTGCTGCTCACTTCTATATAGCTTGACTCTCCACTTTGATTATATGTTTCCAGACAGCAGACTAAGTTATACTTCCAGAAACTGCCTCTGGGTGCTATGTACATAGAAAACTATCTATAAGTAATACCAAATAAGAGACAAAAAAGTTATTTACTAATTCTGCATTTACTGTCAAATGATGACTAGCTTGTCTACTTGACGTTTTGGAAACCATGATTCAAGTCTATTTAATGTTAATGTTAAAAAACTACACATTGCCCTAATTACTCTCATAATCCCTCCTGAATTGCACTACTCACGTCCTTTATTTTTTTAAAAAATTTTTTTTTTAACGTTTATTTATTTTTTTGGGACAGAGAGAGACAGAGCATGAACGGGGGAGGGGCAGAGAGAGAGGGAGACACAGAATCGGAAACAGGCTCCAGGCTCCGAGCCATCAGCCCAGAGCCTGACGCGGGGCTCGAACTCACGGACTGCGAGATCGTGACCTGGCTGAAGTCGGACGCTCAACCGACTGCGCCACCCAGGCGCCCCTCTACTCACGTCCTTTAAATACTCAACAAGTATACAGATATTTTGATCTTTGTTTTATACACTGTGGAAGAAAACTATGTTTAAAAATCACTAAAAGCTCGGAGAGGGGAGGTAAACCTGGAGAAAGTGAAAAAGGATACATGGTTTATACCTGATAATAAAAATTTCAACTACAGAATTACTACAAATTACAAGTTTTAAAAGGGAGTTTAACATACAAATTATTATTAAATATACAAATTAATTAATGAGCAAAATAAACAGCTTTCTTATATATACAATCAAGTAGAAGATAAAATGAAAGATGCCATTTCTAACAGAGAAAAGAAAGAAAAAAAATTAATAGCAAAAAACCTAAAAATGCTATTAGGAACCCAAAAAGGGACTTGAAGAAATGAAAAGATTAAGGTTTTCCATATTCTTGGATAGAGAGACACGACACTTTCATAAAGCTGCCAATAAATATGAAGAAAACCCTAAACACAAAGTGAATCTATGTGATAGAAGTTAAGGTGGGAGGGGTGGTGTACAAGAAGAGATATTAACTTGAAAAGAGCATAAGAAAACTTTCTGGGTAATGGTAATGTTCCAGATCTCGATCTGGGTGTTGCACAGAATATATACATAGGCAAAATTCACTGGGCTATACATTTAAGGACTGTGCATCTTACTACAAATTTTACCTTCATAAAATAAAAAAATCAAGTCATCCCAACAGAAATGGTAACTAAACTAAATGGACTGATTGCAAAATTTCATATAAACAAGATGGAAGTCAGAAAAGATTTTGAAGAAGAAAGGGAATTAGCCCTAACAGAAAACACAGTATAAAATACAATAATTAAAACAGGATGGTTTGGTTCCCAAATGGGCAGATAGGTCAGTGGACCAGAAATGGTCCCAAATACACATGGAAATCCAGTAAATTATAAAGGTGGCATTTCAAATCTGTAAGACAAAAACTGTTATTCAATAAATCATGTTGGGACAACTGGATGGTTATGTGGTAACATAAATAAGGTTGGACCTATATATCAGACCTTACTCCAGAATAAATTCCAAATAAGTAAAAGAATTAAAAGTACAAAAAGAGAGTGAGAAAAGAACAAAGAAACCATAAAAGTTCTAGAAAAATGACATTTGAGAATTCTTGCATAGTCTTTAGCTTAGCAAAAGACTTTCTAACCATAACATGCAATTTAGAAGTCAGTAAAGATTGGTAAGCATTTTAACTATTGGGGAAAAAAATTCAGAATGATAAAATCACCATAAAGAAACCAAAAAGTGAAGAGCAAACTAGGAAAAATATTTCCAAAAATTAGCATAGAGCTATTTTCCCTAATATCAAAATAAATTCTACAAATCTAAAAAGATGAGTAACAAAGTGATATAAAAATAGGCAAGGATATGGACAGTTCACAATAAAAAAACTATAAATAGCTCTTAAAAGTAAAAATATGTTTAATGTCTCTCATAATGGCAGGGCTGGTGAAACCAAGTTGGAACAACTTCTACAAATGTTATTTTGGCAATGTCTGTCAAATTTAGAAAGGCACATACATTCTGATCTAGCAATTCCACTTCTGGATATGTATCCTACACATTTCTATGCAAGTGTTAAATGATGTATATTTAAGGTAATCCACTTGACCATGGCTTTTGACAGCAAAAGAACAACCTAAAACAACTAGATGTACATCAAAAAAGGGGCTAGTTAAATCAATGTTACACCTGTAAAATGGTGTTATGATCTGAATTTGTGTCCCCTTTGGAACTCTGGGAGGTAATTAGTACTGTAAGAGCTTGTGAAGATAGGACCTCAATGATGGGATCACTATCCTAAAAACAGGAAGAGAAAGCAGACACTCCCTCTCTCCAAGTGAGGACACAATGAGGTGACATCTGCAAGCCAGGAAGAGTCCTCACCAGGAACCAAATCTCTGAACACCTTGATCTTGCACTTCCCAGCCTCTAGAACTAGAATGCCTATTGTTTAAGCCACCCAGTCTATGATATTTTGTTATAGCTGTCCCAGCTAAGACAAATGACACACTGTGAAGGTGTTTAAAAAATAAACTTGGTATTTACATAGGAAATCATCTCTAAACTATATTGTTAAGTTAAAAATAAAAGATAAAGGATACTGTGCAAAGTATGCAACAACTCAGTGAATAAGGAGGTGAAGTCAGAGGACATACATTACATATGTAAGACACACAATTCCTCATTGGCAATTCTGAAATCTGTCAAGCTCAGAAAAATAAGTTTTTTATAAGCTTAGTACAAACCTACTTGGTGTCAAAATCTGACAAAAATTTCCATAAGACTTTATAATCTTTATTTATCTTTAGTGTACTATTTATGCTTTTGAACAGAAATATTAACATTTAATTACAGGATGCTACACACTTCCCCCCCTCCACTAGGGATTTTGAATGAAATGGTCGATGCACTATATTACCTTTCTGCAGCAACCTCCCCCCCCCCAAAAAAAACCCCAAAAAACAACTAATTCTGAAACGCATCTGGATCCAGGGTTTTGGACAAGTAATTGTGTATTTACTTGCACATACATTAACTTCTTTACAGGGATTCACAGGAAACTTAACACTGTTTCCATGTGGAGGAAGAGAATGGGAAGGATATTTTTTACTATATCTTTCTCAATCTTTGGAATTCTGAATCAAAATGAGTAAGTTACTTAGTCTAAATATAAATAAAATTACTAAAACTTTTTTAATTCTCAGCCAGAAGCTTTGGTTTTTGTTTTGACTAAAAAGTAACCCTTTCTTAAGTCACAGAGAAATCTATACAGTGATGGCTTTCCTTTATTTCATTTTTGGTTGACCCTTATGGCAGCTGCGATTCACTCTGTAAAGAGCAAGTCAGAGAAGGGTGAGTATCCATTCCCATTAACAGCTTTTAGAAAACAGCAAGTTCCTGATGTGTTAATGTCTCATGCCAAGCAAAGGCGGTGTGCTTGGCTCTTTTCTTTCCTAGTGACCCTAAAAATATGTTGGGGCTTGAGCCCCTCAGCAACAGGAAGCAGTGAAACCCATATTTCTCTGAGAAAAATTTAAGAAAAATGCTCCTAGCATAAATCTAGCTTTAAGTCTTCAGAGCTTCAATACTGCAGAGTTTGAGGATTCTGGTTAATATGTGAATAGCATCTTTTCTATCTGCTTTTCATATACTTCTTTTAATATCCTATTGTGCTCCAAAATGCATTTGAGATGACTATAAAGTTTGTCTTTTCTCATGATTTACATTTTGACTTATCTGTACCATGTCACAACTTGAACCAGAAATTAGGAAAGAAGACATCTTGCTTTTTGCGGTTCATCTAGTGAGTATATTTTACTTTATTTTTTAAATAAAGTTTATTTATTTTGAGAGAGAGAGAGAAAGCAAGCATGTGGGGGAGGGGCAGGGGGGAGGAGAGAATCCCAAGCAGGCACCACAAAACTGTGAGATCATGACCTGTGCCAAAATCAAGAGTCAGACACAACCTACTGAGTCACCCAGGTGCCCCTAGTAAGTATATTTTAAAAGGCAAGGTAAGGGGCGCCTGGGTGGCGCAGTCGGTTGAGCGTCCGACTTCAGCCAGGTCACGATCTCGCGGTCCGTGAGTTCGAGCCCCGCGTCAGGCTCTGGGCTGATGGCTCAGAGCCTGGAGCCTGTTTCCGATTCTGTGTCTCCCTCTCTCTCTGCCCCTCCCCCGTTCATGCTCTGTCTCTCTCTGTCCCAAAAATAAATAAACGTTGAAAAAAAAAAAATTTAAAAGGCAAGGTAAGAGATGTATGGTTTGGAAGTCGCCAAATGCTCCACCATCCAGCACTCAGGCCTCAAGATGAAAGAAATTCCCAATGAAATGCCTAACAATATCTGGTTCCTTGAATTAGGACATAAGTGTACTTACGTTTGTCCTTATTTCCCATCAAGTTATACTCACTGAAAGGAAAGACTAACTTCTACTTCCTGTTGCCCCCACATCACCTAATTCCTGGATTGGTGTAGATGGCTTCTCAATGAATACTGCCTATGTAAAACTAACATCATTTCATAGTTGCTGTCTTCAAGAAGGAGCAAGAAATTTGATGTACCAATATAACCACAGAAACACTACACAGAAAACAGAAAAACACAGGAAAAATATTTCCAGATGCCACTTATAAATAATTTCCCTCATTTTTCTAGAGACCTCTAGAAAATGCTTAATGAACTGTTGTGGTTACCCGGTCTCTGACAAATCTGCAATCTTCACAGAGTCAAAATTAAGATTAAAGATATAACAGTATTCCATTTGCTTCAAATACGGGTACATGATACAGCTATTCCCCATTCCTGGATTGCCATTCTTTTAGAAATCTGTCAAAATCAACCTAGGAAAGCTTGGACAATTCTCTGCAGTGGTAAAGGTAAACACGGCAAAATAACTTTGTATCAGAGAATGTGGCAAATAATTTTCTTTTAATATTTGTATCTGGAACGTTTCTAAATTTTAAAGCAGAGAGGATTAGTGGTACAAATGTTAAATCATTTCAGCCAATTCAGATTAGATACTAAGACAATCCAATTTTAAACAAACCCCAAAGATGCAGCGGAAAACAACTGGCATTTTGGAGAATTCAAATGTTTACTGTACATGAAATTAGTTTTTAATTTACTTGGCATTTTGCATTTGTTCCAAGTTAAAAATCTTAAGTGTTAATAATAGCTGAAATTTCCTGAATACTTTTATCTAGTATTCCAGGTACTATATTAGTGTCAAGCACTTCACATACAGTACCTTAAATTTTACAGCCCTATGAGATTATGTGCTATTATTACTCTCATTTGACAAATAATAAAACAAGCCCAAAGATGTTATATACCCTGAACTAACCTGGCCATTGAATTAGATTTGGAGCATGAATGTGAACTCAGAGATGACCCTAAAGCCCATGTTAACAACCACTATTAAGTTTGGGCTCCTTAACTTTCTAAAGAATTGGCAGATTTTAACCAAACCTGATGTATCAGGAGACCGGGTACCAGGAGACAGACATGTATTAACACCACGTTAGCTATATTTATGATATAATCCACCACCCTGAAAAAGAATGGCGGCTAGTAAGTTTTCTTACATATTCACATATAATTTAAAAAACAGATTTCAACGAAATTTAGCCGGTCCAGATATTCGGGGCAGGCTTTTGTTTGGGGAAAGCTCTCATAAATCTTTTAAAAGAACATAAATTCACTGTTTAGATATGCCTTTAGTCCCATGTCTGATCATAAGCTTCTTAAGGCTAATAAACTCTTCATTTTCACATCTTCCACTAACCCTCTGAGAGTAATGGAAGTCTCATTAGCAAGCATGGTGCTGTAAAATGAATAAAATCTATCATTCAAAAACTCTTAGGTTACTGTGAAGCTTTTTTCTAGAAGAATGGGTATTACAGAAAATATCTGACTTAACAATTTTCTCTGCTTCTGAAAATTACGAAAGTCTAAGTTTCACTGCTGTTCTTGACACAGGATTCTGATTATCACCCAAGGACTCTTTTTGTCCTAGTATGTTTTCTGAAGAAAAACCTATCTGGTAACATTTCTATCAAAAAAGAGTTCCAACAGCTTCACTTTATAGTTCTAAATCCAAAGAGGCTAAGCAACTTTTCTATGGCTCTAGAACTCAATGGCAAAGTCCAGAAGACAGAACTGAGAAGTGAACCCAAGTTTGATTCCTGGACAGGTCTAGTTTCACCTACTGCCCTGAATGATAGGACAGCTCTTATTTCAATACTCCTGTCATCTTTTAGGTAGTAAAGTCTGTTGACTCAGAACTCATTTCTGAAATCAGAGTTCAAGTTAATCTGCATAAGAGAAGACAAATTTTCTAAATGTTCATGTAAGAGCTTATGACTAAGACAACAAGCATCACAGCTCACTGAAATAGGCAAATGATTCATACCTAGAGTTATGTGGCTATAATGACTTCCTTGCACTACATGAATCAGAAAGGCTACTACCTATACCATTGACTTGACCAGAGACCTCTAGAGAGCTGGCACTTTCATGTCAGACATTATTTGACACTTCTATATTTGCAACACAGCATCTAAACTACCTGGTCGATTCAAATGTGTCCAAATTCACTTCACAGACAAATCAGACTAACATGAACCAGACTTCCCATCCAAGTACTAACCAGGCCCGACCCTGCTTAGCTTCCGAGATCAGAAGAGATCGGGCGCGTTCAGGGTGGTATGGCCGTAGACAACTTGAACCAGACTTCTATTCAACAACTTCTTCAACTGCCACTAGGATAATCACTTAAATAATTTCAAGTTGTTTCACTTGAGAATCTTCACAAGGTCATTTCCATAATATTAGGCATTGAGTTAATATTCTAACATCATTAATTTGGGTGGAATTTATTCTTTAATTGCCTTCCCAAGTGGCCTTTCTCCCAGGATCTAAAGGAATTTAAAGGGTATAGTTTCCACCTGTTCTGGGACACTTAAGGAGAGCCCATTTCAGTGCTATCTCTTCCTTTTAACATAATTTAGAGTAGAATGAGGAATGACTACTAATGGGTACAGGGTTTATTCTTGGGGTGATGAAAATGTTCTGGAATTAGATAGTGACCAATGCAAAACTTTGTGAATTCACTAAAAACCACTGATGCACACTCTAAACGGTAAGTCCTATGGTATGTGAATTGTATCTCAATAAAGCTGTGATTTTAAAAAACAAAAGAATTTCATAAACAAAACAAAATAAACTGGTTTCACATGTAACCTGACAGTGAGCTACTGCCAAAGGATTGTATCAGTAAACCTTACTGAAATCTGACATACTAGGCAAAGCAATGAAAGTTTGGGATCTCAAGATTTTCATTCCTTATCTTAATAAAGTATCATTTCCTTTTTATTTGTACTCTACATCAGATATTAATGGGCTCACCTCAAATTCGCTCATATCCAAAACAAATGCTAAAATTCATTAAGCAGTGAGTGGGAAAAAAGATGTAACTTGGGATAAATCGGTATTATTTGGAGTTTTAGGCCCATATGCTTCACCAAGATAGAATTTTAAATTAAATATTTCTAAAAAAAATGCTATTAGAAGTTAAACATTTCTTTTTTTTAATTTTTTTTTTAATGTTTATTTATTCTTGACAGAGAGACAGAGCATGAGCGAGGGAGGGGCAGAGCAAGAGGGAGACACCGAATCTGAAGCAGGCTCTGAGATATCAGCACAGAGCCCGACTCGAACTCACAAACTGTGAGATCACGACCTGGGCTGAAGTCAGATGCTTTAACCAACTGAGCCAACCAGGCGCTCCTAGAAATTAAACATTTCTAATAAAACTTTTAGGTAGCCTATTTCCCATATTCTAGCTTTTCTGCTTAGTCATCAGAAACTTCAAAAGCAATAGTCACCAAAAGACAAATGCAATCATTTTTAGACTCCTATTGAAACATCACTGTCTGTGCATGATACACATACTTAAAAAAAAACATTTTAGACGAGGTTTTATTTTAGGATAGCAAATGGTTTAGAAGGGATAGAAAAAAATTGATACTGAAATTGATAAAGACTGGACTTTAAATCTTATTGACTGTAAAGAGCTTTTCATCAATCAGACTTTTATTGAACACTTACTATATTCCAGGCTAGGTGCTGGAGACACAGATGCAAGACAGGCCTGTCCTCAAGGAGGTCCCATTTTGATTTCTTGCTTGCTTTTGTCAGGCACAGCACTAAACATGTTCACTTAGAGCATCTGCCCTCCTAGGTTAACCCACAGCAGGAAAATCTGAGATAGACATTACAAATGACTGTAAGACTGTAAGGCTGTTAAGACTAAAAAGTTAGATTTGGAAATAAATAAAGCTGTTGTACATTTAGACCAACTTCCTAACTCTACTTCCTAATACAACACTGCACTCTAAGTTCCAGATTGTACTACTAACAAAAAATAGTGAAATGACCGAGAGTATAACTAATACCTTTTTTAACACTCATCACTTACATAACTGTATCATTTAAAGGCATATCTATATTTCAAAGCATCCTCTTCCATTAAAAGATATTTCCCTTTACCTTCAAACTCTCCATCTGAGTACAGTACTGAACAGTTGCTGAATGAATGAATGAAATAAACAGATGTTCTAATTGTCAAGAAGATACTTGCTGGATGCTTGTCTCCAAACACAATGGACTGACAGACCAGAATTCTACCGAAGACTACTGAATTTCAGAGGTAAAAATAGTAACCACTGAACACTGATACCATGTAGTCAACATGTTATTAAGTTCACAGTAAACATCTGATAGGGAACTCTCAGAAATAAAAATCAAAAGCGTTCATCGCAACACTCTAAACCGGACTTGATCCTACCATCTAAGGATTGGGAACACAAGGGCAAGACAAAGAGAGGAGAGGGTGGGGTGAAAAAGTCAAAAGGTCACCACCGAGTGACCCTCAAGAGAAATGCCCGCTGACCACTGAAGCTCGCTCACAGCGTGATGGACACCTTCCACGCAAGTCGCGGGCCGGGCTCCCCCTCACAGCCCAGCGCTGAAAGCCACCCCAGCCTTTTTCGAAGCTGCTGCCTGTGTTCGCCCAGAGCCTTAGCACAAAGAAACCACCGAGAAACAAACCACGGACCCTGTGGGCGCCAGGAAGGCGTCCGGACCCGGCAACCGGAGGAGCGCTCTCATCTCCCCATCGCCGGGAGAGGCAGCCAGGGCGCGGCGGGCCGCCCAGGCGCCTCCGTCCGGACCTTCCTCGAAGTGTTTCAGAACTTGCCGCCCGCCGCTTCCCCCTCCCCCCCCACCTCCCCGCTCCATTTTCCCCTCCCGACGCGGATGCGGGACCCGTGCAAGGAGGGCGCGCGAGGACTGACGGGTGGAACTGAAGTGGCGGGCCGGGGGCTGACGGCCTGGGCGCGCCGGGTCTCGCAGCCCCACGCCCCCTGGCCGGCCCCAGCCTCCCCAGCCGCTATTGTTCCCGCGCCGCCCCCGCCCGCCGCGCGCCCCCAGCCGGCGCGCGCTCCCGCCCCCCACTCCCGGGAGGGGGTCAAGGCTGAGGAGAAGGCGGCGGCGGTGGCGGCGGCACAATAACATAAACACGGCGGGGCCGCCGGCCGCCCCGGCCCTGCGGCACCCGCCGCACTCACCCCGCAACGCAGCGAACGGCGACAGGAAAGCCCGCCGGCGGGACTGGCGCCGTCCAGGCGCTCGCCACGGCCGTTACCCAGGGCTGCTCGCGGCTCTGCGTTCCCGGCCGCGTCGTCCGGCCTCGGCCGCTCCGCTGAGTAACAGGGACGCGGGCCGTCACCGCGCACGCCCGCCCACGTCATCGCGCAGGGCCCCACCCCCGCGCCTCGCACACGGCTCTTGGGGCGGGGCAGCCTCGGGGCCCGGATTGCGGGGGCGGGGCTCGAAGTCTGGGGCGGGGCTACTATAGGGGCCGGGAGGACTTGCGGAGGTCGCCTGGAGGCGGAGCTGCGGGGAGAGCTTTTGAGGGCCAAGTGTGAGGGGCGTGTCGGGGAATCGGAGGGGGCGGGGCCCTGCTCTTGGCACGTGGCGGCGTGTGGCCGGAACTCTAGGCTGCTGGCCGGGGGCGGTCCACCCGTGGGAGCCAGATCTGCTGGGGCTCGTTGCCTCAGGGTTTGAAAGCAGGGTGTGCTTAGACCAGACCCACGCGGGGAGGAGGCACCCGGATTCTGAGCACATACCCGCGAGACAAAATGTCCATTACATTGACCGACATTACGTTCCATTCTGGGAACATGTGCCCGGGGCCCAGCAACCTACAAGAAGGAATTGTTCTTTTCAGCCTCCTTGGAAAAACCTGCCTCGTGTTTTCCCAAAATCCACCTCGTGCCAGATTCAATGCATTACCTGATTTATCTTTCACCCCAGAAGAGACAAATTGGGAAGCCCTTAAATATCCAACAATGGGTGGAAAGGTGTCTAAATTACATACATCTTATGCAATGGAATATATTTTATCAATTTAAATGCCACGTGTTCAAGAAACTCAAGGATGCAGGAAAATGTTCCAATATATCATTAAGAGAAAGAAGGAGGTCTGCCTATATAATGATCCTACCTATATATTATGTATACATAGAAAAACCTGAAAAGAAATCTGCCAAATTATTTTAACAGTAGTTTATCATTGGACTGTGGAATGAAAGGTGAATTGGTTCTCTTTTACACTTGGGAATTTTTTTTTCCATGGTTTCTAAATGGAACAGTTATGTTCATAATCAGAAAAAAAAGTACATTAATAATGAATATAAATATTTGTTGAATAAATGAGTGAATTCAGGTACACCATCTTCCCATGTCCTGGTGGGCTGGCCTGTTTCCAATGATTCTGAAATGAAAAATAAATGCGAGCAATCATTCATACATTCTCTTCCCATTTCCTTGCTTCCTTTTAGGCTTCTTTATTTCCTTCCTTCATATTTCCAGTAAATATGTATTTTATACCCATTCTGTGCAAGGCACTGTGCTAGCACTACAATGGAGCTTAAAGATGTAATGAACATAATAAGGAATTAATAATGGTAAACAAATGCAAAATGATCACTGCATTATAATATAAATTGATATTGATATAAGGTATTATGAAACCAATTAATAGAATTAATAAGGCTAGGAAAGTCTTCCCTGAGGCACTGCCTCTTAAGCTAAGAGTAGATTTAACTGGGCAGAAAATATTTCAGACAGAAGTAACTTGGTGTGTAAGGGTCCTATGATGGCATATAATTGCTTATAATATTCTCTTATTGTTTTTATTTCTGCTGTGTTGGTTGTGATCTCTCCTCTTTCATTCTTGATTTTATTTATTTGGGTCCTTTCCTTTTTCTTTTTGATCCAACTGGCTAGTGGTTTATCAATTTTGTTAATTCTTTCAAAGAACCAGCTTCTGGTTTCATCTGTTCTACTGGTTTTTTGGTTTTGATAGCATTAATTTCTGCTCTAATCTTTGTTATTTCCTATCATCTGCTGGTTTTGGGTTTTATTTGCTGTTCTTTTTCCAGCTCCTTAAGGTGTAAGGTTAGGTTGTGTATCTGAGATCTTTCTTCCTTCTTTAGGAAGGCCTGGATTGCTATATACTTTCCTCTTATGACCACCTTTGCTGCATCCCAGAGGTTTTGGGTTGTGGTGTTATCATTTTCATTGACTTCCTTATACTTTTTAATTTCCTCTTTAACTTCTTGGTTAGCCCATTCATTCTTTAGTAGGATGTTCTTTAGTCTCCAAGTATTTGTTACCTTTCCAGATTTTTTCTTGTGGTTGATTTAGAGTTTCATAGCGTTGTGGCCTGAAAATATGCATGGTATGATCTTGATCTTTTTGTACTTACTTAGGGCTGATTTGTGTCCCAGTATATGGTCTGTTCTGGAGAACGTTCCATGTGCACTAGAGAAGAATGTATATTCTGCTGCTTTAGGATGAAATGTTCTGAATATACCTGTTAAGTCCATCTGGTCCAGTGTGTCATTCAAAGCCATTGTTTCCTTGTTGATTTTTTGATCAGATGATCTGTCTGTTGCTGTGAGTAGGGTGTTGAAGTCCCCTACTATTATGGTATTACTATCAATGAGTTTCTTTATGTTTGTGATTAATTGATTTATATATTTGGGTGCTCTCACATTTGGCACATAAATGTTTATAATTGTTAGGTCTTCTTGGTGGATAGACCCCTTGATTATGATATAATGCCCTTCTGTATCTCTTGATACAGTCTTTATTTTAAAGTCTAGATTGTCTGATATCAGTATGGCTACACTGGCTTTCTCTCAGTGACAATTAGTATGATAGATGGTTCTCCATCCCCTATTTTCAATCTGCAGGTGTCTTTACATCTAAAGTGGGTCTCTTGGAAACAGCATATAGACAGATCTTGTTTTCTTATCCATTCTGTTACCCTATGTCTTTTGATTGGAGCATTGAGTCCATTGACATTTAGAGTGAGTACTGAAAGATATGAATTTACTGCCATTATGGTGCTTGTAGGGTTGGAGTTTCTGGTGGTGTTCTCTGGTCCTTTCTAATCTTTGTTGCTTTTGGTACTTATTTCTGTATTTAGTTCTATGTATCTATATATCTATATTTTCACCTTTTCTCCCCTCAGAGAGTCCCCCTTAAAATTTCTTGCATGGCTGGTTTAGTGGTCCCAAACTCCTTTAATTTTTGTTTGTCTGGGAAACTTTTTATTTCTCCTTCTATTTTGAATGACAGCCTTGCTGGATAAAGAATTCTTGGCTGCATATTTGTCTGATTCAGCACATTGAATATATCCTGCCACTCCTTTCTGGCCTTCCAAGTTTCTGTGGATAGGTCTGCTGCAAACCTGATCTGTCTTCCCTTGTAGGTTAAGGACTTTCTTTCCCTTGCTGCTTTCATGATTCTCTCCTTGCCTGAGTATTTTGTGAATTTGACTATGATATGCCTTGTTGATGGCCAGTTTTTGTTGAATCTAATGGGAGTCCTCTGTGCTTCCTGGATTTTGATGTCTGTGTCTTTCCCCAGGTTAGGAAAGTTTTCCACTATGATTTGCTCACATAACCCTTCTACCCCTATTTCTCTCTCTTCCTCTTCTGGGACCCCTCTGATTCTGATGTTGTTCCTTTTTAATGAGTCATTGATTTCTCTAATTCTTAAATCGTGCTTTTTGGCCTTAATCTCCCTCTTTTTTTCTGCTTCATTGTCCTCTGTAAGGTTGTCCTTGATATCTCTGATTCTCTGTTCTGCTTCATCCATCCTTGCCGCCGCTGCATCCATCTGTGATTGCAGCTCAGTTATAGCATTTTTAATTTCATTCTGGCTATTTTTTACTTCTTTTATCTCTACAGAAATGGATTCTAATCTATTTTTGACTCCAGCTGGTATTCTTATTATTGTGATTCTAAATTCTGGTTCAGACATCTTGCTTGTATCTATGTTGGTTAAATCCCTGGCTGTCATTTCTTCGTGCTTTTTCTTTTGGGGTGAATTCCTTCATTTTGTCATTTTGAAGGGAGAAAAGGAATTAATGAGGAAGAAAAATTAAAATTAAAAATATTAAAATTAAATAATTAAAAACACAAACACACACACAAATCGAATTAATGATGCTAGATTCTAAGTGTGTTTTGTCTGGGTGTTGATAGTGGTTTGACAGATTAGAGAAAAAAAAGGGGGGAGAGAAAAACAAAGAAATCGTTTGAGAATTTGAAAAATGAATACACTGATGTAGACTAAAATAAGATGATGGGAGTAAAATAGAATTTGAAAAAATATACACAAAAGTAGAGAATAAAGTAGAAAAAAATTAAAGAAAATTAATAAAAATTAAAAATAAATATGAATATTTTCTTTTTCTGTATTCAAGAAAACGAAAAGAAAAAAGAGAAAAAAGATTTTTAAAAATTTTAAAAAGGAAATTGTTTGAAAATTTGAAAAAGTGAATACACTGTAGTATATTAAAATAAAATGATGGAGGTAAATAGAATTTGAAAAAATTTACATAAAAGCAAAAAATATAGTAAAAAAATTAAAGAAAAATATTTTTAGTAGAAATTGAAAGTAAAAATTAAGTTTTTCTCTTTCTGCATTCAAGAAAAAGAAAAGAAATGAAAAAGAGAAAAAAGAAAAAGAAAGAAAAAAAAGGAAATCATTTGAAAATTTTAAAAGGTGAATACCTTGACGTAGACTAAAATGATGGAAGTAAAATAGAATTTGAAAAAATTTACACACAAGTAAAAAATATAGTAATAAAATTTAAAGAAAAATATTTTTAAGAAAAATTGAAAATAAAAATGAGTTTTTTCTCTTTCTGTATTCAAGAAAAAGAAAAGAAGTGTAAAAAAGAAAAAAAAAGGAAGATAGAAAATTGAATAGATGGACCTGCTAACAGATTGAAGTAGGACTGAAATTATTTCGTTTTCCCCTAGAAGTCAGTCTATGTAGCGCTTTATAGTCCATAAACTAAGCCGGGGGTGAGATTTGGGTTCTTGAGAGGAAAGTTGGCCCAGTTGGGTGGGGCTCAGTGTAACAGCTCCGTTCTCCACTAGATGGCGCTGCTAGCCTACTGGGGTGGATTGTTGTGGCACTGGTAGGTGCGTATGTGCATGCGCAGGAGCGGTGAAAATGGCACCATCCAGCCACCCAGTCTGTTCTCCCGGATCAACAATCACTCACCCGTCCTCTGTCTTCAGCTTTTGTCCACCCCCCACTTTTTCACTCTCTGTGACCAGGCCACAGGCAGTGCCTGTCTCCTGAGTTTTGTCTCAGATGCAGCTATTTTCCCTGGCCCCTTACTTCCGAAGGACTGTAGCTTTGACCCGTTCTGTCCTTCCGTGGGAGCGTCTCACCGAGCAATGACCAAATGAGCAATGGCTGAATGTGGGCTGCACCCAGGAATGCTTGCTGGACCCTGCTGTTGCTGGTGCCCCGAGACTGTGGCCAGATGCCAGCCTGCCCCAGAAAAAGTTCGCAAGATAGTGTAGAAGCAGTGTTTCAGGGATTATGGGAAATCACAACACACATCTGGAACCAGCTTCACCCTTAACGGCCTTGTTCCAGCACCAGCAAATGTGGCCGTTTTCTGGGGTCTGCTGGGACCAGGAGGCTTCAACAGTCTCTACAAAATGTCCTTCCAGCAGTGGAACTGCTTTTCCCCATGTGGCCCGAGAACTTCCCAGACCCCACTCTATTCCTGGGGATTCGCCCTTCCCACCAGAGCACCACCAGGTATCAAGCTACGGAGTTGCAGACTGCACTCCCCTTGTTTACAGTCTTAATGGAATTTAAACCCACTCCTTTCTCCTTTCTCCCTTTTTAATTTAGTCCCTGCAGCTGTTTCCAATTTTCCACTTTTCTCCAGCTGCTTTTGTGGAGGAGTGCTTTTCCTGTATCCTCTCCCCCCCCCAGTCTCCATCCTCTCTCCACTCACAAAAGCACCTCCCTTCCTGCACCTTCTCGTTCCCCAAGTTCACTTCTCTGCACCATGTACCTGCTGAATTCTGTGGTTCAGGTTGTGCAGATTGTTGTGTTAATCCTCCAGTCAGTTTTCTAGGTGTGTAGGATGGTTTAGTGTTGGTCTGGCTGTATTTCATGGATGCAAGACATACAAAAAACTTCCGTGCTATTCTGCCATCTTGGCTCCTCCCTGTTAAAATTCTGCAAGGGTCCTATGATGAAAGGGATCAAGGTGAGTTGGAGAAATTGAGGAAAAGCCAGTGTTGCTGGAAAAACAAAGAGCTATGAGAACAGGTTGGGAAGACTGAAAAGAGACCAGATTTAGTGCAGTCATACTACCCATGTTTTTGTTCTAAATGCAATGGGAATCCCTGATATCCTTCAGCAAAGGGAGCGGAATGATCAAAATGGCATCTTGAAAAGATTCCTTGTTTGAAGGAGGTCATGTGGATATAGGTCTAGATGGCAGATGTTAGAAGCTTGTTCTAGGGTGATGGTCATGGAAATAGTAAGAAGAAGGATCTGAGGACCATTTAGGATATCCAATGCACAGAATTTGGTGACAGATTAGGTGGGTAGTGAAGGACAGGGAGTCGTCAAGGGAAACTCATAGGTTTCTGGCTTGTGGCCAGAGATGGATATTGGTGCTGGTTCACTGAGATAGCAATCTTGGCAGAGGTTGAAGCTTGAGTGGAAAGACTACATGAGCAGGTAGTTTGAAGGCTTTTGATCTGCCCTAAAGGGACCCCACATTGGCAGTTGGATATACAGAGCTGGGCTCAGGCAGAGAAGAGATAAATGTTGAACATTCAACATACATTCATGATGAAAACTTTTAAATATTAAGCATAGAAAGAACGTATCTCAACATAATAGAGCCCATATGCCATATATGACAAGCCCATAGCTAAAATCATACTCAGTGTTTGAAAGCTTTTCCCCTAGGATCAGGAACAAGACAAGAGTGCCCACTCTCATTACTATTCAACATAGTTCTGGAAGTCCTACTAGAACAATCAGGCAAGAAAGAAATAAAAGGTATCCAAATTAGAAAGGAAAAACAAAAATGTCTCTGTTTGCATTTGATATGACTTTGTATACAGAAAATCCTGATGATTGAACCAAAACCTCTTAGATTGAATAAATGAGTCAGTAAAATTACAAAGGTATAAAATTAACACAAAAAATCAGTAATGTTTCTATACACTAACAATGAATATTCTGAAAAAGAAATAAAGAAACTGATCTCATTGACAACAGTATAAAAAATATTTAGGAATAAATTTAACTGAGGAAATGAAAGATTTCTACTCTGAAAACTACAAGACATTGATGAAAGAAATTGAAGACACAAATAAATGGAAAGGTATCTCATGTTCATGAATTGGAAGAATTAATATTGTTAAAAGATCAATATTACCAAAAGCCATCTATATATTCAATGTAATCCTTATCAAGATTCCAGTGGCATTTTTTGCAGAAGTAGAAAAAACATGCTTAAAATTTATATGGAATTACAAAAGACCCTGAACAGCCAAAGAAATCCTGAGAAAGAACAACAAAGCAGGAGGCATCATACTACTTGGTTTCAAGCTATAATATAAAACTATAATCATCAAAACAATATGGTACCAGCATAAAAATGGGCAGATCAACCAATGGAACAAAACTGAAAGCCCAGAAATAAACTCAGGCCTATATAGTCAACTAATATTTGACAAGGGAGCCAAGAATACTCAATGGAAAAAAGACAGTCTTTTCAGTAAATGGTGCTGGGATGATTGGATATCCACATGTAAAAGAATAAAACTGGGCCCATAACTTATACCGCTCACAAAAATTAACTCAAAATGGATTAAAGACTTAAATGAAAGACCCAAAATCATGAAATGCTTAGAGGAAAACATAGGAATAAAGCTCCATGGCATGGGTCTCAGTAATGATTTTTTGAATTTTTTTTTTTTCAACGTTTATTTATTTTTTGGGACAGAGAGAGACAGAGCATGAATGGGGGAGGGGCAGAGAGAGAGGGAGACACAGAATCGGAAACAGGCCCCAGGCTCTGAGCCATCAGCCCAGAGCCCGACGCGGGGCTCGAACTCACGGACCGCGAGATTGTGACCTGGCTGAAGTCGGACGCTTAACCGACTGCGCCACCCAGGCGCCCCACAGTAATGATTTTTTGTATGTGAAACCTAAAGTACAAGCAAAACATGTGGAAGTACAGAACCTAAAAAGTTTCTGCACAGCAAGAGAAACAATCAATAAAGTGAAAAGACAGCATATAGAATGGGAAAAAATTTTCCAAAACCACATAAAGGGTTAATATCTAAAATATGTAAAGAACTTCTATAAGTCAATAGCAAGAAACCAAATAACCCAATCAAAAAATGGGCAAAGGACCTCAATGGATATTTCTCCAAAGAAGATATATGAAAAGCCAATAGGTACATGAAAAGATGCTCAACCTCGCTGGGAAATGCAAATTTATTATCTAAAAAAAATGTTTAATGTTTATTTATTTTTGAGAGAGAGAAGGAGAGTAGGGGACGGGCAGGGAGAGAGGGAGATACTGAATCCAAAGCAGGCTCCAGGCTCTGAGCTGTCAGCACAGAGCTCAACATGGGGCTCGAACTCATGAACTCACAAACCGTGAGATCATGACATGAGCCGAAGTTGGACACTTAACCACCCAGGTGCCCTGTAAATGCAAATTTAAACCACAGTGTTACCTCATACCTGTTAGAATGGCCATCATCAAGAAGAGAAGAGAAATTCCTGCATGAATGTGGAGAGAAGGGAATCATTGTGCACAATTGGTGGGATTGTGAATTGGTACAACAACCATGAAAAACAGTATGGAGGATCCTCCCACCCCAAATTAAAAATAGACCCACGATATGATCCACCAATTCCACTTCCAGAAATACATCCAAAGAGAATGAAAATACTAACTGGGAAAGTTGTCTGTACTCCTATGTTCATTATTTACAATAGCTAAGACATGGAAACAACGTAAGTGCCCATTAATGGATGAATGGATAAAGACATTGTGGTATATATGTGTATAGTAGAATATTATTCAGCCATAAAAAGGAGGAATCCCATTACTTGCAACAACATGGATAGACCTTGAAGGCAAATGCTAAGTGAAATACATGAGACAGAGAAAGCAAATACTATATGATCTCACTTATATGTGAAATATAAAAAAAACCAACAACAATAAAGCCAAACTCAGAAAAAGAGATCAGATTTGGGGTTACCAGAGGTTGAGAGTTGGGGGAAGGAGAATTGGTGAAGGTGGTCAAAAGGCGTAAATTTCGGTTATGAGATAAATAAGAACTAGGAACATGAACCACATGATGTCTAGATCTAATATTAATGTAGGATGTGTAGGAAACCTGTTGAGAGACTAAATTCAGAGTTCTCATTGCAAGGAAAAAAGTTTTTTCCTTCTTTTCTTTTTATTGTCTGTATGACAACATATGAGATATTGGATATCAATATCATACCTCATATCTACATGAGAAAATGGATGTTAGCTGAACCTATTATGGTAATCTTTTCACAATACATGCAAATCAAACCATTATACTGTATGCCTGAAACTTATACAGTGACGTAGGTCAATTATTTCCCAATAAAACTGGCGGTGGGGGGAAGAGATTAATGACATTGACAGAGAGTAATGACCTGAAGCCTCGGGTATGGAGGAGTTAGCCTTAGGCCTGAGGGACAGTAGGTAGTGAGGAAGAAGAGAAAAACACCAGGAGCCAGGCCTGAAGAACTTCAGAATTAAATGACCACGGAGAGTCTGCAAAGGAGCTGCCAAGGAGGTAGAAGGAAAGGGGAATTCAGGAAGAAAGGAGTGTTTAATGCTATCAGTAAAAGAAGAGACTTGAAATCCCAGAGTACTTAGAACCAGGAGTGGATGAAAATGTGCTGAGGAATGAATGGGAGATAGAAAAGGAAGGCAGTGAATATTGATTGAGTTAGGCAGGGAAAGAAGACAAACATATTTTACATCTAATAGGAAGACTCTGTTGAGAGAGAGAGAGAAAAGAAGAAATAAGCATGAGTGTTAGTGTCCTGGGAGAGCATGGGTATGGCTGGACACACAGATGGAATTATTGGCTGGCACCTCCTACTCCCTGCCAGACCCCCAGGTAACAAAAGACAGCATAATCAGAACAGTTGTGAAGTGAGAGGTGTTGCCAGAACAGAGCTCCTGCGAGTTTCATGTCCAGTTCTGTAATGTTATTGACAGCCTCTCTTTCATTCAACAGAGATAGCTTCTGAGTTAGCATCAGCCTACCGCTGTCAGCTTCTAATTCCCTACATCTAGAAAGGACATCCCACATGTTTATATATGCATGTGTGCATCTGTGTGATTTCAGTACTTGTGATTGAATGTGATCATCTCTGATATTCTACAAATTCAGAATGCTTTTTGTACCCAGATGTGGCTCTGGGCCTTGTTCCTTCTCATGGCATTGTTCTTTGTTAACCCACTATGCTTCCTTGTTAACCTATTGGGGGCTAACTCAGAAAAGGAGGAAGAGCTAAGGAATTCATGTTTTTTGACTTTCGCCCCAGGGGAGTTGCCTTGGGGACAGTGGTTTCTTGGCTCCCTCTGAGGCTGAGATGAGGGGAAGGAAAGAGGAGAGGTTACAAGCCCCTTAAACCCAGTCTCTGCTGGAGTCCTGAGAGATGGTCATGAAGAAGTTGCACCTTGTCCAGAGAATCTCTTCCCTTGTCATTTTCACTAGACCACACACATACACTAGACTGTGATGGAGTTGGACCTTTGGCTAATGAGTCAGGTGGATCTCACTAAGCTGTTCAAAGGTACAGAAGCCAGAAGTTGAGACTTGATCTCACTTCCTAGTTCCCTGATTTCAATTCAGGGGTGAAGAGTCAGGGAGAGAGGATTTACTTCCACAGAGAGGTCTGTGGAAGGACATCTCCAAGGACACACCTTCTCTCCTAACCCCACCTCTAGCACTGTCCTCCTTTACCTTCACTTTCAAACTTCCCAGTCTGGTTTTCCAACCATGCCCCTGATCCTATCTACTCCCTCTGGGAGAGGAAGAGGTTCAGCACCTTGGTCAGTCACCCCCTGGCTCTGGGATGGTCTCTGAGGCTCTTTGGAGGTAGAGGCTGCTGGCTCCAGAAGGGACAGTTCAGGCCCTGGTTGTGTGAGGAGAGGAAAGATGACTGTTCACCTTGCCAACTGCTCTCTCCCGACTTCGAGAACGATGGGTCATTTCCTCAGGGGTAAGACAGGACCAAAAATGAACGGAGCTCCTCAGTCACAACTTGAACAAAGCAAAGCAGATTTCTCTGATTTGAACTTACAAAAGAACTCCCCTCTTCACTTGGGCTTCCTCTTTCCCTTTACCTCTATGTGTGCACATGGTTTTCAGATACACACAAGAGACAACACAGCTATGCAAATCTATAGACTGAGTACACACACATGGTCTCATTGAAAAAATGGTAAGCATTTATTCCTCTAAGACACTGGTTCTCAAATTGTGGTCCCCACATCAGCAACATCAACATCACCTGGAGACTTGCTGAAAATTCAGATTCTCAGACCCACTCAAGACAAGCTGAATTAGAAGCCTTAAAGGAGGGCCCCAGCCATCTGTGTTTTAATGAGCCCTCCAACTATTTCTGGTGCCCACTAGGATACTAGCTCTCAAGTCAGCCAGCTTGTTCACATCACCCTGGGAAATTTTAAAACTACTCATGCCTAGATTCCACTTCTGGAGATCCTTCTTCAAAGGTCTATCAGGCTTTTGTAGTTTTTCAAAACCTCTCAGGAAATTCTGATATGCAGCCAAGATTGAGAGCCAGTGCCTTAATTCAACATATTTTCTGTTCCTTAAAATCTCAGAGCAAAATTGATAGGACCACCTGCCCTCCACTAGCATTTGGGTTTCAATTTCTCTCTTGATCCTTACTTTCATTAGTGGCTCCCTTTTCCCTAATGTTCTGCCTGCCCCCCCTCCCTGCCCCCCCCCCCCGCCCCACCCAACCTTCCACAACTTAGATGTCCCTCTGCCAAATTTTCCTCCTTCCATCCACATTCAGATATTGAAGATATTCGGTATTTATTCCCTAGAGATAAAGAGAAAGGGAATTGAATAGGAGAGAAAGAATATATTGTGGAAGTCCTGTAACTAATAAAATCCTTCTTGTTATTTTAAATAAATATGTATTTAGGAAGAAGGCTTTCCACCAGACTTCTCAACAAGAACTCTCGGCCTCAGTCACAACTATTTAGCCTAGAATTTCTACCAGCCCGGTGGAATCTTGCCATTTGTAACTCCTGCACTGCAGAAAACCTGTTCAGACCCTGCCAGAGAGAAGGCAGCACCTCATTACTGGCCTCGTGTCCTTGACATCTTTAGGAAGGACCAGTGTCTATCTCCACCTCCATCTCCCCCTCCATGGCTCCCTCCCTCACCCTTCAGATATAAAACTAGAACTCATGCAGACTGGCATTCTACAAATGACCCTTTGTCAGAGAGATCCCTGTGAATTCCCACCCATTATCAATTAAATGTTAAAAGGCTCTCTGTGGTGGTATTGGGTAATAGGACAGAGATTCTGGCATCCCTGGAGGGTTAAGAGTCATTGCTTGCAAGTGGCAGAATTTTGAGCCCCTTAGAAAGCCAAAGTGATGCTAAGAGAGGTGTTTCCCTGCTACTGCCTTTCCAGGGGCCTCTGACAGGACAGGATTTGTCCCATTTTCCTGACTCCGGGGGTAATCTGAGGCCCTCTGATAGTCCTGAGAAGATCTTCGTGCTTCTAGAAAGCAGAGGTCTCTAAGAGACAATCTGATACAGAAGTTTCAACACCCTGTTATCCTGTTCCTGAAGCAGATTTCCATACAAGGCAGCTTTGCTTCTGAGGGTAGGCTCCAGTGCCCCTCATGCCAAAACCAGCAGGATTAGTTCTCAGCTTCAAGTTGACATAGTTGTATCAGGCTGGCCAGCTCAGAGTTTGTTGTGAGATTAAGAAGGCAGAGGAGAGGAGGGTGCCTATACATGGGAAAAGGCAGGGGAATGTGCCATAACCCTTCAAGGCATGACATTGGAAATGAAGGACAATTACATAGAGAAGTAAGTGAGCATTCTTTCCTGAATCCAAGGCAGTCTACACTCCAACTGTAGCTTGAAAGATACACAATCCAGGGTAAATAGAGGAGAAATTTATTTCTAGGGTTGCTAAGTCATGATGACTGAATAAGGTCTCAAACCCAGACCCCCGCCTACTTCCACCCACCCCTTCAGTATTCTATTTCCTTATAAAGTCAAGATGAGGTCGGTAACTGTCAGCCTATGCACAGCAGGAAGCAGGACTTCCCTTGGAATCAGCAGGAAAAGTAGGGATGTCACAAGTACCTTCTTCTCAAAGGTAGGGCCATGGCAAGTGGTTCTCTCTACCACTAAGCAATCAAACAAGGTCTGTATGGGGGTGTCTGTGTAGATACAGGGACCATGCTGTTTGGATTACCTTGTGAGGGCACATACGCACCTATTTAGAGAAGATGGAGTTACACAAAATGACCTCAGATTCAAATACTGGGCTCACTCTGCCCTCACAGCAGGCTGGGGCATCAGGAGACAGAATTTCCTCATTGTTTCAAAGGTCTACAGCCCCGGGAAGGAAATCGGACAGGGCTGAAAGAGGCAAGCCAAAGAGAAAACCAAATATGGAGAGCTGGCCTCAGAGGCAGAGATATTAACCATAACAAAGCAAGACAAAACAAAACAAACCCACACAGATACATAGAGACAAAATCCCCCCGAAGAGGCTAGCCAAGGCACTAGATTTCCCCCTACTCCAAATGGTCCTACAGCTTACAGATCAGAGGGAAGATGCTTAAGAGTGTTGAGTAAACCGTGAAGTCAAGGAGTTTTGAATGATACTCAGTAGGGATTGAAAAGCTTGGATTCAAAAGGACATAACTGTAGACTTATCTCCAGAATCCTTGTCAACCCGGGGAGAGAAATAGAGATAGCACTTAAAGGAGTGTGGCCAGGAGCTGAGGGTTTCCTGGGCTTATTGAATGGAAAGATAGAGGACAAGGAGGCTGAAATAAGGACTTCTGGACCCAGGCTGAGCAGGAGGAATGGTGAAGCCAGTAGGGGACAAACAGACGGGGGCAAAATTCATACAGAGAGCACGCGCTTTCTATTCTTTGGGACGGAGAATGGTTGTCAGTGCACATAAGGAGTGCAAGAGGGAGACAGACAGGAATTGGATGAGATACTGCAGTTTACACATCCAACATGGAGCAGCCCCTAGGTATGTTTACAGCTGTGAATGGTTGGCCAGAAGCGGATGTCTCAAAGTGAGTCATCGAGAAACGGTGAGTCTTTTGTGGTGGGCACAGAGTTTGATCAGATGTTCCTGCTCGTGTAGGGCGGGCCCATTTTGTACCTGTTGCTCCAGGGTAATTACCAATAGGGCTTCCCACACTCTCAGAAGTATCCAGGTTTGAACGACTACATTCGTTGGTGGTGGCAGTAGCAGAAGTAGCAGTCGTGGCCGTGGCCAAAGAAAGAAGAGAGAGGCAGCATGAGGGCGTGCTGGGTCCTCTGCAGCACGCACCTTCCCATCAGTCTCCAGAGACTCTCCCTGGGGCATCTTCACAATTATGAACTCTTTGGCCTGAACTCGAGCCCAGAAACTACCCACACTCAGGCTTCTAATGTCATGGTTCTGGGTAGAGGACTTTCAGCTAAGTACTCAGCCTTGGGGTTAGCTAACTTCTCTCTTCTCCATGCATCTCACAGGGTCAAGAGGTGGATAGAGTGAGAAAGGCAATCCCAGGAAAGCGGAGTCAGAGACAATTTGGGTGAGTGGCCCAGCCAGTCACTTCCATTTTCCCTCTAGTGGACTGAAGTTGTCTTCAGCAGCTAGGCACAGTCAGTTTTCCATACCAATCCAATGTATCTAGCAAATACTGCTTTCCCATCTTCCTGACTGGGGGTCCTTAGATGGCGCACAGATCAGAAAGAGAACATTGGAGGGGCGCCTGGGTAGCTCAGTCAGTTGAGTATCCGACTTCAGCTCAGGTCATGATCTCACAGTTCATGAGTCTGAGCCCTGCATCGGGCTCTCTGCTGTCAGCATGAGGCCTGCTTTGGATCCTCTGTCCCCCTCTCTCTCTGCACCTTCCCTGCTCATGCTCTCTCTCAAAAATAAATAAACATTAAAAAAAAAAAAAAAAGAAAGAGAACATTGGAATAAAGTCAGCAGGCCTGTGGAAGTATACAACTCTGTCCATAACCGAGAAAGGTTTTTGCCCCTGGTTTGGGCATGTTGGTACCAACAATGGGTACCCTAATTGTCCTGGAACCATTCATACTGTGCCCTTGGATCTCAACATTGTGCCTAGAGAAGATGACCTGCATGAGACCAAAGTTCCCCTCAGAGGTGAATTGAAGTCCAAAATTTCATATTGTCCTCATATGACTCCATGAGAAGTAACAGTCAGACTCTTGTTCAGATGAGGAAATCAGTTTAGAGAGGCTGGGTAACTTGCCTAAGGTCACCCAGTTCCTCACCAGCAGAATCTGGAGTTGAAACTCAGGTCTGGCTCCAGTCACTGCCACTGCTGCCTTCCGAAGCATGTGTTGTTTTCCTCTTTAATTTCTAAGAAATGGTCGCCTTAATTAGGCAGTGTTGCTCGTCAAGTAGCCCTCAAAGTCATCCTGACAAAGAACCTTGGCATTTCATGGTCAAGGAGGTTGGGTGTGGTTCCAGGGGTGGCCAGCAGGTGTCACGGTCACTGGTCAGATGCAGTGCGCTGAGTCTGCATTGCTGGACATGAGACTGCGCTGTCCATGTTCTTAGAAAGCCTCTCTTTTCAGCAACTTGACAAGAGCAAAGAAAAACATCCTGGACAATGCACGTCACTCCTGTCTTTATGAACTCCTGCCCACGTTCGGATGCACGCTTCATTCCAGGGGAAGAAATCATGTTGACATTGAGCTCATGACCCAAGAGAATGTAAAGAATTCCTAGATTTCTAAAAGAAATGCTTCATTTAAAAATATTTTTTCCTACAGATAATGACTATAGAGGCAGCTGCAGAGGGGCAGTGTGGTAGGCTTCTCCAGTACTAAGCCGTTTGTACACAGGCCTCCTTTACCGTCCTCCTTTGCATGCCATGGAGTGTGTCTGTCACAGAGTTGATTTCAGCAAATTACGATGATTAACGTGTATCCGTGTCTGTGCCCATTGAATTCTCACAATCTTTCCATTTTAACAGAGAGGGAAAGCAACTCATCCAAGTTCCTGTGGCCAGCGAGTGTTAGGATTGGTGGACGAGTGAGTGATGGAAGGATGGAGAAGCCTTAGTGTTCTCATGCTTTTCCAGGCCAAGCCTCCACCTGTGGATGGAAAGCTCAGGTCGATCAGAGGGGACAGCAGGTGCTGGGCGTAAGGCCTAGAGAGGCAGACCTCTCTTGCCCAGAGCTGTTTGGGTAGGGGCATATAGCTATGAGAGCGGGACTGCAGAGCAAAGTTGTAGAGCACCGCCTTCCATCTCAGGGGCCAACAGCATCACCTTCATCACCAGTGAGTGTGAGCCAAAGCCACTGTGGGCCACTTATGGTTTAGTGCTGTCTCATTCATCAAGGAAAATATTTGGTCAAGAAGTGGTGGGAAAGCAGTGTGCTTGGTCCTTTTATTACTGAGCAAATCCAAGGAGTCTACTGCTCCCTGTGGTATGGCAGGAGCAATGACAAAGGGTCTGCCTGGGCCAAGCTCCCCTTGCCAGTGATTGAGAAAGAATCGAAGAATGGATCCCTTTCCTGAATTTCGTGCTTCCTTTTTCAGCTGGGCGCACAAGAGGTTATCTGTCTCTTTCTAGTACCTTGTCAGCAACTGGAATATGTTGCCATGAGAAGGAAGGACACAGGAGCTTGGTGTCTTCAAGCTTCATCTTGGTGACCTTGACTTGTTTTTGTCTACATCTGCTCTGCCTCCCAAGGGCCTTTGTTCCTCCTCTGTTTGCTGAGCTGGCTTCAGTGGATTCTGGCCCCAAGGCACTGCTGCTTTGTCTCTGAGCTCCAGACTTGCCTTCTTTTCTCCCTGGGCTAGAACATACCATTGAGATCATTGCTCCTGAAAGGAGAGCCACACCAGGTGACATGAGCAGGGAAAAGGTGTCTGCATGCACAGTGTCTGACCCTGAGGTGGCTCATTCTGCTCAGACTGTGAGGACCCTCCCTTTGCCTTCTTCTTGTGACTTACAGAGTTGGCCCATAGAACCTTGCCATGAGAATCTTATTAAAGTATGTGCCTTCCTTTCACTTATGGTTCACAGAAAAAATAATGCCCAAATTTTATCTCAGTAGGTGGTAGCAACACTAACTAAGGTCAGTCATTCCGAATCACACATATTTGTCAGATGCCCCTGCACCTGATCCGGTACACTTAGCAGAAGTTGAAAGTGAAACCCTGGGACAGGTGAGTAAAATGGCAGGTCCCAGGCCCTGCCCCAACATTTCTGGCTGGTGTGCCAGTCTCAGTTGGCTCCGTCCCTCTCCCCCATTCCCCCACCTTCCCTGTGCTTTCTGATCACATAACAGATCTTACAAAGTCTAGCCCTGTTCTGCTTAGCACTGTCTTGCCCTGGGACAGCTCTTCCTTGATATTTACCAGGATCCTCCTTCCTTTGTACTCAAAGCCCCCTTTCTGCCAGTCTTCTTCAACAACTGCCCAGGCACCATCCACTCCAGATTTGGGATCTGGGTGTCTGGTCTGTAAAAGTCCCTGCCCTCCCCCACTGAGGGGACATGCGTTGTCAGGCACTGAGCTAGTCTTTGGCACTTGTCCGTGCCTTGCCCCACCCATCTTCTCCCCTCTCTGGGCCTCCCTTTGGCCTTCTTGACTCTCTGACCCTCTACACAGCTCCCACCCCCTTGGGCCCACCTGCTGCTCGTCAGCTTTGCTATTCCCTTCAAATTGATCACCATCTCAATCTTCCCAGGATTTGCCACAAATTGTTACCATTTTTAAGTCTGAACCTCATCATACGGATGACTGTGTGTACTACTTTCCTGAAACAATTGAGGCCATCTGACGTGAGATTTCTCAAATTCTCCCCCCATCAGCCTCAAAATTTCTGTGTCCTTCCACTCAATTTCTTCCCTTTGTTCCACCTCAAAAAAAGAACTACTTCACGGACTTCTCCAAGGCTTTCTTCTAGTGGTTCTTCCATTGGTTCTTCTAGTGGAAGGAACACAGGGTTTGAAGTGTGACACTTTGGGGTTCAAATCCTAACTTTACCATCTGTTATAGCTATGTGTCCTTGGGCAAATTATTTGACTTCTGTGAGCCTCAGTTTCCTAATCTGTAAAATGGATATGATACTCCCTACTTTCTAGTATACGTGCATATGGAGTCATATGGAAAAAGCCTTGACAGACAGTAGGCCCTCACTAAAGCAAGCAATTTCCTGGTCCTGCTCTTGTAAGACCACTCATCGTCAATCCCTCCCTTGTTCTTGAGTGCAACTTTGCCCATTTTTGAAACTTCTCTATGGGTTTGAGCACCTTACCCACTTCCTGGCTGGGTGACCTCGACTAATTCAGTCAACCTCTTCAAGCTCTAATCTTCTTTGAAAAGCAGTGAATAGACATTGACTTCACAGGGCTGCTATGGGAGATGAGCAAGACTGGGCCAAAGAAAGTAGATCTCTGCAAGGTCATCAAGAGTGCTGTCTGGGTCACTTTTAGTCTACTGAAGCACAAATATTCCATCATCCAGTCAGCCTGTATTTTTTGAGCATCTGTTCTGACTTGGGCCCCATTCCAGGTATATGGGGGTGGCAGACATTCTTGGTGTCTCACTCAGTAATCACACCCTTCCCATCTTCCTTGGTGTCAGGGCCCTAGTTTGTGCAGACATCAGGGGGCAGGTGATCTGGAAAGATGGGTTTGTTCTCCTCTCTAGGGAGAAACCACGATTGATCAGAGCCAATCACTGCCATCCTATTCCACTATGGTTTAGCGGCGGCCCATGACCTCATGTGGACAAAAATATAAAAGAGGAAGTTAGCTAAGATTCTGAGAAAGATTCCAAAGAAATGTGAGAGGATGAAGTCTTTTCTCTCCCTTATAACATGGTTGGGTCAGGATGTGAGGACTGGAGCTGCAATGGCCATTCCTCAGTGTGAGAAGAACAGAAATGTTAACCCAAGGCTCTGGGGCTGTTGAATTGCCAAAGACACATTTACGTCAGAATGTAGATGTCCTTTAGTGTTTGAGTCACTTTCCATTGTTTCACTTGCCACATGCAGCTGAAAACACCTTGCAAGCAGTAAGCAAGATGGATAAAATTCCTGCCCTCATATAGCTTATATCTATTGGTGGGGCAATAGAAAATAAACAAGTCAACAAAGAAATACATATTATTAAAGTAAAAAAAGAAGATAATTGGTATAAAGAGAAGTGAAGAAAGCAAGGGGGTTCAGAATGATGAAGACATGCTACCTAAGGGTAGCCTTTCTGCGAAGGTTACACTTGAACAGACACCTGAATGAAGTGATGAAGTAAGTATGTGAAGATCTGAGGGAAGATTCCAGGCAGGGGAAATAGCATGTGAAAATCTTTGGACCAGGAACAAACTGGGACTGTCTGAAAAGCGTCAAAAATACCACTGTGACTAGATTACAGGAAATCAAGGAAAGAGTGAGGTAGCTGGAGTTAGATTGCACTTTGTGAGCCATGGTAAGATACTCGGATTTTACACCATTAGTGTGATGGACATTCACGGGAAGATGTTGAACAAGATGATGAGATGATCTGCCTTTGGTTTTAAAAGGACAGCTGTGACTTTTGAGTGAAGAGTATTCTGGGAAGGGCCAATTGTTGAAGCAGGACGAGCAAGGAAGCTACTTTGCTGTTGACGTTAGAGAGGATAGTAGTTTCGATGGAAGGTAGGGGGTGATTCTAATGAGTCATCAGATCCAGCATATATTTTTTTTTAATTTTTTTTAATGTTTATTTATTTTTGAGACAGAGAGAGACAGAGCATGAATGGGGGAGGGTCAGAGAGAGAGAGGGAGACACAGAATCTGAAGCAGGCTCCAGGCTCTGAGCTGTCAGCACAGAGCCTGACGCGGGGCTCGAACTCAAGGACCTTGAGATCATGACCTGAGCCGAAGTCGGACGCTTAACCGACTGAGCCGCCCAGGCGCCTCAGATCCAGCATATATTTTAAATGGCCTTCCAGTTGATCAGACATGAGATGTGAAAGACCTAGAGGAATCAAATTGACTGTTAGTTTTTTTTTTGGCCTGGGCCAATGGATGGAGGATGGTGGCATTTATTGAGATAATTAGACTGAGGAAGGAGTAGGGTTTAATTTGGTGGGGAAGGGGACTTTCGAAATCAACAATCTTCTCACAGATAAACTTAAATTTGAGTTGGTTATTTGGCCTCAAAGTGAAGATATATGGGTAGTTGCATAAAAGAATCCAGTTTAGGAGTGCTTGGATGGCTCAGTCGGTTAAGCATCCAACTCTTGATTTTGTCTCCCGTCATGATCTCACAGTTAGTGAGTTTGAACCCCGAGTTGGGCTCTGTGCTCACAGCTTGGAGCCTGCTTGGGATTCTATCTCTCTCTCTCTCTCTCTCTCTGCCTTTCCTCCACTCATTCTCTCCCTCCCTCTGTCTCTCTCTCTCTCTCTGTCTCTCTCCCTCTCTCTGTCCCTTTCTCAAAATAAATAAATAAACTTAAGTATCCAGTATATTGGAGGGGTAAGGGCTTTTCATAAATATGAACTTGGGATTCATCAGACTATAGATGGCAGGTAAAGACATGGGAGTTGAGATTTTATGGGGCAAGTGAGTGTAGAAAAAGAAGAGAAGGGTGCCATGGAAGCAATCCCCAGGCATTTCAACACCTAGAGGTCAGTAGAGGGAGGAAAGTAGGCATGGGATGGAAGAAGTGGCCAGCAAAGTAGGAGGAAAGTCAGAGGAATTCATTCCGGAATCCCAGGGAATAAAGCATTTCAAGGAAGAGGGACTAATCCAGTGCTGCTGTAGATCAGGTCAAATGAGCATTGGAGACCTTACCCTTGGACTTGGCAGCCTAAAAAAATAGCCCTTTTCCAGGGCTCTTGTGTGGGGAGAGCCTGATTTGAGAAGAGGAGAGGAGACATGAGGAACAGACTGGAGAGAGCAAGAGGCAGGTAGACTTGATGCTGGGACCATGAAGGGGCTCTCTTCGGACAGATTCTCCCTCCTCAGTGTAGCTTGAGGTTATCGGCTGCACAGAGGGAGAGAGGAGATGGCATGACTGTGGCCTGGGGGAGTTGAGGGCAACGGGGCCAGGGAAACGTGGCAGGATTGTTGGGCAGTGCGGTTGAGGTGTGGGGCCACCGGTGTAGAGTGAGACCGGTTGGCACAGGTTTGTGCTGTTCTTCAACCTGGTTCGGCTGCGTGGACGTAGGGGTGCAGTAGGTGGAAGCAGAGAAGCAGCGGGGTGCGTGCCACAGCAGCAAACACACAGCGCTTACCGCGTCAGGCCGTGGTCTAATCGCTCTACACCCTGGACATGTGTCCACTTGCTTCCCTCTCGAACAGACCTATGAGCAGGTACTATCATCTATACTTCACAGATGAGGAAACACAGCAGAGAGAGAGCAGCCAAGCCAGTAGGTGGCAGAGCCAGGATTTGAACCCCTGTGGTTTTAGTCCAACAATCCATCTCTTAATCATCGTGCCGTGTTGTAGCTCATGCTTCCACTTACACGCATGTGAAATTTTAGTGATAAGCTATACTAATGTAACCGATGTGGCAAAACTCAATGGCTTAAACGACATGTTTGTTTCCTTCTTAGCACACCAGGGAAAGTCTTCTAGGTGGGTGGAAGTCAGGGTCCCAGACTGAATGGGACTCTGCCGTCTATAATCTATGGCTTCCAAGTTCCCTGAAGTCGTCATCCTCACTGCCATTCCAGCACCCCCTGCTGTGGGGGGTGCACACATCCTGTCCACTCACTTTCCGTTGGCAGGAACTCTATCACATGGTTCCACCCAGCCACAAAGGAGGCTGGGAAGTGTAGTCTAGATGCATGCCGCAGAGGAAGGGGAGAACACATTTTGTTGGATGGCTAGCAAGAATTTCTGCCTCGTGGACCATGGACTGTAAACTGGATAATGAGGGACAAAAACTGATGATCGGTGAAAAGGTGGTAAGGCCAATGGATGGCAGGTCTTCAGGGGCACAAAAATGTGTCAGAATGGAGGTAACTTGAAGAAATTAGCTGGGAAAAATAAGTGTCAGTGGGTGTCTGAGCCTAGGATATTTGAAAGGTAAGTTTTGGAAGGGACACCATTACTTGTAATGACAAAGGCTACAGTGTGAGTGCAGCGACTGAGGTGGGGTGAGGAGGGGGAAGTGACATGGTCAAGGATTTGTTGAGGTCAGCAAGATAGCAGGAGAGACCACAGAAAGCCCAGAGCTGACACTATCAGTGAATAAGAGTGGCCCGTCCCTAACTTTTGCAGGGCCCAGGGGAAGAATATAAATGGAGGCCCACATACCTTAAGTTTAAATATTTTAAAGTCATAGGTGAAACCACCAGGTTTAAATGAAGTATTTCTGTCCTCTAACCCCGACGAATGTAACTTTGTAACTTCCTGCAAGACTAAATTTGAAATGAAAGTTCTGAGCCTCTGGGACACCTGCTTTGAATTTCTAGTCCCAGGCCATGACCACTCCTCTTCAGGCTCTGCCTCACGTTGTGAGGGGGTTTTGGTCTTCACATCCAAGCCACAGCCACGCCCACACTGGGAGAGGCCTGCACAAGCCCTGAGAGGAGGCTCAGTGCTGGTTGGGCAGGACACCTTGAACAAAGCCCAGGGGGCTGACACAGGGGCTGGTCAACATGAACCCTCGGTCCATGCACTTCTCACTCACGGGGAAGGGGTGCCTTCAGACGAGGACGAAGCTGGCCTTCTTGCCATGGTCTCAGTGGTGGACTTAGGAGTCAGTAGGTGATGGCAGCAGGGGTAGCAGGGCATCATGTCCTGTGTCTCAAAGAAGAGGTAGGTTGTCAGGGAAGTGGTTAGAGGGGCAAGAAAGACAACTGGACCCTGCAGAGGAAGCCAGGTGAGCTAAAGCTACCGGAGATAGAGTCAGGCCAGGGGGTTGGGGATGGACAGAGCTGCACTTCCCCTCCATAACCACCTAGAGCAAGACACAGAACTCTCCCGTCACCACAGAGGTGTCCTTGTGTTCGCCCTTTATAATCACCCCTCCCTCCACAATCTCTAACCTCTGGCAATCATTAATAAGTTTTCCATCTCTATAATTTTGTCATTGCAAGGATGTCGTATGAATAGAGACATACAGTATGTGACAATTTGAAATTGGCTTTTCCACTCAGCTTGATGCCCTTGAGATTCACGTAAGTGTGGCATGTACCAGTGGTTCATTCATTTTTATTACTGAGTAGGTTTCTGTGGTATGACTGTTCCACGCTTTGCTTAACCATTCACCTCGTGTAGGACATTTTGGTTGTTAACAGTTTTTGACCATTGTAAAGAAAGCTGACAATCATGTACAAATTGTGGGGTGGACAGAAGCTTTTTTCTTTGGGAAAAATGCCTAGGAGTTCAATTACTGGCAACAATATGTTTAGTTTTTAAAGAAACTGCCAATCTCTTTTCCAGGATAGCTGTACCCTTGTTATATTCTCCCCAGCAATGTATGAGAGATCTTGGATTCTGTTTAGAATAATAAAACTTTATCACTTTAGATGTAGGTGATTTGCAATATACGACACTGTAGACATTGGACATATCCTTGGCAACAAGCATAAAATAAGGGGCATAAGTGGGAACTGGTCTTAGTATTAAATCCTGCTCGATTCTACATCCTACTTTAAAGAACTGTATTTAGGGGCGCCTGGGTGGCGCAGTCGGTTAAGCGTCCGACTTCAGCCAGGTCACGATCTCGCGGTCCGTGAGTTCGAGCCCCGCGTCGGGCTCTGGGCGATGGCTCAGAGCCTGGAGCCTGTTTCCAATTCTGTGTCTCCCTCTCTCTCTGCCCCTCCCCCGTTCATGCTCTGTCTCTCTCTGTCCCAAAAATAAATAAAAAACGTTGAAAAAAAATTAAAATAAAGTAAAAAAATAAAGAACTGTATTTAAATATGAATAAACATGGTTCTTGAAAGTGAAGCAGTTGAATTTTCTAAAATTATGCAAATTCGAAAATCTCAGTACTGAATTAGGGTTTTTCCTTGCTTTAATTTGAATGAATGAAATCTTGGCAGAAATAGGTACAGGAGGAAATTGCAGCCGAGTGCTAATATTTGTGACAAAAAGGGTGAAGGCAGTGGTGACTTTAAGCAGACCAGCATGTTCCTGGGGGTCAAGGACTTAGATGTTACTCTCTGTTCTTCCAGGAAACAGCTCCATGACTGGAAGTATTCATATTCTCCCTCTGGGACTCATTTTCTTCCACTGTACATGGTTGGCCTGAACAAATTAATAAAAACTACTTGGGCACTTGCTAAAATGCAGATCCCCTGGCTCTCTCTCAGAGATTCAGTGTCAGCAGGTCTGGGGTGGTGCTGGAAATCTACATGTTACCAAGATCCATTCTGAATCTAATGAATTGATGAATTTGGGAGAAACAGCACAAGATGATTGTGATGATCATAAAGTGTGTCACTAGCCTAGTGTGGAATGCAAGTAGGTTTGAGCTGGAAAACATAAATTTTGTAAGATATTATATAATGTTCACCACTTAAAAAAACACCTATATAACACAGGGTATAGGGGGAAAGTCCAAACATGGACAATATTTTTCCTGATTAAGTCATAACTAATGACTAACAGCATTTAAAATGGTCTCAACAAAGCAAACACTATTAAGTTTCTAGTGATTCCTCCTTAAGACTATACATGAATGTGTAATACATATAATTGAATATGTAATATAATATATATGTAAAGAACATTATATATATATATATATATTCATTTACACTAAGAGGAATTATACAGGGCGAATCCACACTTGTGGTGTTTTGAAAGATTTTTGGGGCAAGTGTTGAATGCCAGCACACACAGGTCTATCCACCTCCTTTGCACAGCTGTGTAGCTGGATTTTCACTGTGTGTGAACAACAATTTACTTACCTGTCCACTATTGATGGACATTTTGGTGGCTCTCAGTTTTTCCCCACAAAAACAACAACAACAACAACAACAACAACAACAAAATACTACAATAAGTATCCTTTTTCATATGCGTGGGTGAACGTTTGCAAGCATGTTCACAGGGTCAGTTCCCCACAACTGGGTTGGCAAATAATGTGCGCAGTTACAGCTTTAATGAATATTACCGAATGCCCCACGGAGAGGGTATGCTAACGTACATTACCACTACCGACATGGGACTGCTCATCCACCATGCCCTCACCTGCACTGGGCTTCATCAAGTGTCACTATTTTATTTTTTGGTCAATGTGTGAAGTAAAATGTTCATTTTCTTTTGGAAGTCAGTTCTGCGGGGTGCCTGGGTTGCTCAGTTGGTTAAACATCTGACTCCTGATCCTGGCTCAGGTCATGATCTCACAGTATGTGAGTGTGAGCCCAGCTGATGGCGTGGAGGCTGCTTGGGATTCTGTCTCTCCCTCTCTCTGCTTTGTCCCTGTTCGCTCGCTTTCTGTCTGGGTCTCAAAATTAATAAACAAATTACAAAAAACAAAAATTTCAGTTTTGAAATTGCTGTTGATCTAGAGGGCTCCAAAGATCCGTTCTTTCACTCTTACCTCTGCAGAACTGTGATCCAATTCTTCCTATCCTTCTCTGCTGGTTCCTTTCTGCATCCAAATACCAGAGAGTGTGGGAATTCCTTTTCTTCCTTCTCCAAACACATCCTTCTTTGAAAAACAAAACAAAACAAAACAAAACAAAACAAAACAAAACATTTTATTGAGGTATGACTGACATAAAAGAGTTGTCTATATTTCATGGATTTAATTGGATGAGTTTGGAGATAAATATCCTCCAGTGAAACCCTCACTACGATCTATGCCATAAACATATCCGTCACCTGCAAAAGTTTCCTTCTGCCCCTTTATTTATTTATATTATTGTGAGGATTATTTTTGTGTGTGTGTAAAAATCACAACCTTCTTGTGATTCTTGTGATCAAGGCATTCCTCTTGCCTTCCCGCTGGCAGCTCCAGGTCACGGTTCCTCATCACGATCTTGCATGTTACTCTGCCCCGTTGGGTACAAGTCTAAAGTCTGCCTCTGTTAAAGGGCATGGAGGGCTGCTGAATTAATGAAACTAAGACTCGGCTCTTGGCGGGCCCCCTGGTTCTTCGCAGGGCTCTTTCTTTTGATTGGACCAGGAGATAAAGTGACATCAGTGTAAAAGCCCCTGCTGAGCCACAATCCTATTGTCTTCAGTGGCACCTAATCCAGTTGAGCTCTTACAAGCTCTCTCACAGGTCACCGGCCTTGGGGACGAAGCCATGGCGGGATGGCTCTGCCTGCGACTGGAGACTGCACAGGGCTCAGGGCAAGAGAGCCAGTGGCAGGAAAGGAAAGGCCCCGTTGACTCACTCGCTGGGCAGCCAAGTGCTTAGTAACAAACAGTAAACAGAGGCGGCAGCGCCCGTGGCCGTGGCAGCTCAGCAGAGAGGTGAACGAGATCCCTGCTCATTGTTGGAAAATTGTCTGTGATGGAGGCCTAGACCCGATCACGATCACAGAGAATTTCACATGCAACCTCTGACTCAGAACACAGGTATTTCTCCGTGTTGTTCACTTTTCTTCTGTAAATCTGGGTCGGGGGAAGGGCAAATCCATTCACTGGTTTGGGTATCAGGAATAAGGAGAACACGACTGGACTAAGTCTTGTGCTAGTGACTCTGTGGTATTATTTGGAGTGTTATTTGTTCCAGGCTACTAGTGGGACCTGATTCAAATGGTGAATTTGCTTTAAAGCAGTAAGAATGGGCTCAGCAGAGGAAACATGGGGTTTAGAGTCAGACCAACCCTTGTTTAAGTCATTGCTTTGCTATTCAGCATCTTTTAGTGAATTCATATTCAAAGCGAAGGCAACTTCCCTGAGACTCAGTTTCCTCATCTGTAAAATGGGGATAATAAATACCTACATTATAGGGCGATTAAGGATACACGAAGTGACATATATCAAGCACTTAGCACATGCTTGAGGCATAGACGTAGCTCTTAGTAAGTGATAACTCACTATCTTTCAGAAATGAGCAATTTGGTTATGCTTAAAGAAGGTCAATGCTTTAGAGTAAAGAGTTTCAGGTTTTATCCGGTTGACTTCCACAAAACAATGGGGAATAAAAGTATCAATGATTCATCTGGCTTTTGTTTTTTAAATAACAAATTCAGAGATGAGGTATGCATATTTCTCCTGGCTACATCCTGTCATTTGCTACAGATTAGAGCTGAAATGGACAAAGTAATCAATTCAGCAAGCACTTACCACCTATCTCCTGGCTGCCAAGCCAAGTGCTAAGTACTAGGGACACCTCTCTCTGCTCAGAGGCTCTTCCGGGTGAGCGCAGGAGCCAAAAGAGGTGAGCCTACAAGGTGACGTGTGGCAGCAGCAAGTGCTGAAGTGGTGTAGGCTCCCGGAAGAGATGATGTTTGAGAGCAGTTTGAATGCTGGGTGGGAACTAGCAGGAGTAGGAGGAGAGGGGTTGGGGCAAGCTATGCCAGGCAGAGGAAAGCATGTGCAAAAGCCCAGTGGCATGAATAAGTAAAGCATGTTCTGGGAATATCAGGCAGTTTGGCATAACTGTAGTGAGACGTGAGTGTGGGTATCTGATAAGAAAGAAGTCTGCATAGGTGAATAGGGTAGAGCAAGGAAAGCCTTCTATGGCTTGCATTTCATTCAGAAAGTTCTGGAAAGCCATTGATAATTTTAATGAGGGGATGTCATGATTGCATTTAAATATTAGAAAGATTACTCTGGTAGTAATATACATGTTGGGTTGGAGGGGATGAAGCCTGGAAAGTTGACAGATAGACTAACCTAAGGAAACAGTTTGGGGATGTATAGACCTGTCAAGCAAGGGCTGCCAGCAGTGTGAAAAGAAAGATAAACAAACATGCATACATGTACATAATACAGGTTTGTTATAAATTTTATTTATATGAAGGATGCTCATGTTGCACAATTTATAAGTAGTAAAATACAGCATAGTCTCTTTTGCAAGTTCCGTACAGCCAATAGATTCACACAGAATGCAAACATTGATTTTGCTGAACTCTTACATCCTTAGTCAGTCTATGTTTGCAATGGACCACTGGGTATAGTTCCAACATGAATGTTGGCTGATATCTTTGTTTACGTTGACAAGTCAGAAGAAAGTTAAGCAATGAACGTGAATGTTTTAACTTTGCTCATTTCTCCGTGACAGGAGGAACTGCTGAACTGGATCATAATTTTTGAATTCTGGAAGAATAGTTCCTCAATTTTTGCACTATTCACAATATAACAGCTGTAGACACAACACACTTTTAGATTTAATCTGAATTATTAACATTTTCTCCATCACTATCTTAAGTCTAGATAATCAACAAAACAACAAACCAAGCCCTGCTTTGTAGCTTCTGTCAATTTCTGTGGTGTGAATACTGCCTCTATGGTCAATTCCAAGCTCCCAGTGTGATATCACTGAATGCAAAGTTTGAAGAGCTGTGTATTAGCACACCATTATATAGTATTTCCACCACGCAAATGCAATTGATTTAAATGAGCTGAAGAGCATGGACAATAATGAAATGTAGTGAAACAATTAGGAAATATATTGAATATATTATTAATATAATTTATTTAAAAAATTTTTTTCTTTTTAATGTTTATTTATTTTTGAGACAGGGAGAGACAGAGCATGAACTGGGGAGAGTCAGAGAGAGGGAGACACAGAATCTGAAACAGGCTCCAGGCTCTGAGCTGTCAGCACAGAGCCCGACGCGGGGCTCGAACTCACGGACCGCGAGATCATGACCTGAGCTGAAGTCGGCTGCCCAACCGACTGAGCCACCCAGGCACCCCTAATATAATTTATTTAATTGGAAGTTTCTGTAATTTGATTTTTTACAACGGCTATGTTTAACATCCAGCTTGCAAAATCCCTGGACATTCATTGACTTTCACTGGTGAGTAGGAGTCTTCTTCAGCACAGCAAAGGGGCCCAGAGAGTTTTAAAGAGGCAGAATCCACGGGGAGGGGAATATGATGATCAGGAGAAGCAGGGATGAAGAAAGGAGTTAAGAGGAATATGTGTTTCTCTCTATGGAGAAACACATCAACCACCAAAACAAGAAATACAGGATTGGATTCAGGGGTGCAAAGCGATGTTAGATTATTTGAAAAGACTGATAAAGAAAGAGGACTGTGGATTTAAATACAGAGTGGAGAAGGTTGAGGGCTATTCGCAGTCTTGAAGAGAAGTCACTGGACTTTTTCAGATGCCTGCAGAATCCTTGCTCACTCCCCTGCTAGGGGATATCTGTGTTTGATGGAATTTATCTTGGCCAAGTTGGTCTGCATTAATCCTTTTATTTTTAAGGTAATGTTTACTTTGCCTTTCTAGAAATTGAAGGTGATTCTGCTCTCTACAAACTGTATTTTAAGCCTTCAGGGATTTCTGGAAAGTGATGCAACCCTTCTTGGGTGCTGCCCCTTACCCAGGCTGCCTCTCTGTCAGTCGTGCTCATTGGACTTGAGGTTATGGAGGAAGGGCGGGCCATGCTCAGAGGGTGTGGCTGGACCAAGGGAGTGCTTTCGGTGGGACAGGGTAGTGTGGGGTGGGCGTGCAGCCTGTAAGGGAGGACACAGGAAAACAGCCCTTTTCACCATCTCTCCCCCTCTCAATTTGCCTAGTCTCTGATGCTGGTAGTCACCTCTCTCCCACCTATTGTCCCCTTGTACAGGTCCCCTCCACTCACGGCTTCTGTGTTCAGGCCATGTAAGCCCGCCTGACACTGTGCAGCCGGCCTGAGTTTATGGCCTCAGTTCATAAGTCTTCCACCAAACTCCTCCCCTTTAATCTAAGAGAATAGTCACCCAAATACCCTGGAGCATTGCCAAGGACTAGGTAGGGGTCTCCCTGGTTACCTCACACAGTAATTCTATCTCTAAATTCTAACTGGCTGCAGTCATTGTCCACCTGTAACTGGGTCTTCCAAATAAGCAACAGGACCTAGGGCAGTTCTGTCTGTAACTTGTAATGTGCAGATTATCCTGTTAAAATACGGATTCTGACTTAAAGGGCCCAGGGAAGGCCTGAGTCTGCATTTCTAACAAGTTCCTGGGTGACGCCCACGTGGCTGGTCTGAGGGATCACACTTTGAGTAGCAAGGACTGGGGTCGCTGGCATCTGTAGTCCCACTGGTAAAGCCATTTCTGCTCTCAAGCCCGAGCTCTGTGGGTTTGTCCCCACCCTATCCCCTGCCCTCACTTTATATTCAATGTTAGTCGTAGGAACGGCTAGCATTGATTGAGAAGCTACCACGTGTCAGATGCAATAATTCATGTTACAGACGAGTATCGAGGAAAAAAAAATAAGTTACCCAAGGTAGACAGGGGTTAGCCCGACTCTGACCTCAGAACCTGCCCTCTCAGCCACTATGCTTTCTTATTTCCGTTTTCCTTTCAATATTTATTGGCCCTGAGGTCAATGTTTTCAGCCGTTTTCCTCTCTGACCTCTCTTGCCTGAGACAGTCAGACTAACTCCCCCGCCCCAGACTTGGTCTTCATTTTATTCTTGGTCACCGGTAGCCCCATTCCTAATCGCTCTTCTCCTTTTTCTTGCCTTAGTTCTTACTGAATTACCTCCTTTTCCCTATAATTCCTTGAGTTAAAATGGTTATAATAGCCCGACATCGTCGGAAACAGAGTAGGTGGTGAAGGAAAGCAGGAAGGAGATCCACAGAATGGTGGAAAAGGACCAGTTCGTGGTGGGCTGGTGCCAGTCAAGTGGTATATTTTGAGACTAAGTGGTCAGAACTTACTTCTCCATAGGTTGAAGAGGTGTGGAAAAGTATCTGGCCAGGTAGGAAATGTGTTGGACCTTTAAAGAAAGTGTCACGTAAGTATTTCATTCATTTCATGTATTGGTATCTTTTCTGTATGTTGCTGGTCCACAGAGTGCAGACGGCTCCCGACTCACTCAGTCAGGGAAGAAGGAGCTCCAGGTGGGAGTGTCCCCACACAACCCTGGGGAGGACAGGAGATGAGAGGGGTGTGGTGCATCTGGAACTTGGAGAGAGGCTATGGAGGCAAGGGGAAGTCGCTGGAGATCAGTGTGGAAGGGTGGACTGGAGGTCGCATAAGCTTTGTTTAGGAGTCAGGAAATGGAAATGATTCTATGGAAAACACAAAGCCACTGAAGGCTTTAATGTGGAAGAGTCATATGGTCAAATGTGTTTTAGGAAGAGGTCTCTCTGTAGGATGGAGACTGGATTGGGGCAATGGTAAGACTTTTGCTATGAAGGTGCTTTATAGATGGGGTTAACGTCTATAATCAGTTGACATTAAATTAAGGGATATATGTAATGTGGGTGAGCCCAAGCCAGTCAGTTGAAAAACCTTAAAAGCAAAACCGAGGTTCCCTCAAAGGAGAATAAATTGTGCCTCAAGACTATAGCATCAGGGTGCCTGAGTGGCTCAGTTGGTTGAGCATCTGACTCTTAATTTTGGCTCAGGTCATGATCTCATGGTTTGTGGGATTGAGCCCTGCATTGGGGCTCCACGCTTAACAGCACAGAGCCTATTTGGGATTCTGGGATTCTCTCTCTCCCTCTCTCTTTCTGCCCCTCCTCTACTTACTCTCTCTCTCTCAAAATAAATAATAAATAAACTTAAAAACAAAAAGACAACAACATCAACTCCTACACAAGTTTCTAGCCCACTAGTCTGTCCTGTGGATTTCAGACTTGCCAGCCCCGCATTCATGTGAGCCAATTTAAACAAAAAACTATAAATATAATTTATATTTAAATAAATATATTTAAATTTAAATAAATATATTTAACTTCATATATATCAATAAACCTGGCTCTCTGGAGAACTGCTGACAACAGTTATATTATAAATTAGGTGAACATTAGTCAAATATCATGTGAAATAGGGGCGCCTGGGTGGCTTAGCCGGTTAAGCATTCGACTTTGGCTCAGGTCATGATCTTGTGGTTCGTGAGTTTAAGCCCCATGTCAGGCTCTGTGCTGACGGCTCAGAGCCTGGAGCCTGCTTCAGATTCTGTTGTCTCCCTCTCTCTGCCCCTCCCCTGCTCTCTCTTTCTCTCTCTCTCTCTCAAAAATAAACATTAAAAAAAAATCATGTGAAGTAGCTCTTTTTATATATAAATCACCAGATGAATGGATCTTAATACTTTAAAGCTGAATTTGAAGGCTCAAGACAGCAGCTGTTAAAATTCACAACTTTATTTTATTTTATTATTATTGTTTTTCTACAGCCCCAAAGCAGCTGTCCTGAAATACCAGACCATTCTTATCAACCTAACAAGACTGATTCTCACCTAAAATTCACAACTTTGAATAAACTGAATAATGATTTAAACATACGTAGCTTCAATTAGTCTTGTTAGCTTACAAGCCCACCATCCCCTCCTTTAGAAACTTAAATGGCACTTACTAGCCATGCAAATTTGGGGACCTTAAGTCAGTTAAATTCTCAGTTTCCTCATCTGGATATGGGGATCATTTTGCCTCGCCTTGAAGGATTTTTGTGGGAATCACAAAAATGTATGCAAACTCTATAAGCTGCAAAGGGCTATTCTCCTTGGAAGGCATTGCCTTCAAGTAAAATTGGTGAGGACTCAATCAATCATCTCTGAGTATGAATTACATTAAAACTGGCCCTGCAGCCTTAGAAATGGAGGATACAGCTCTTCCTAAAGGACAAGCAGGACCAAAGAACACAGGTGGAACACGAAGTGCATTAATAACAGTGAATTATATTTTTGACATTTTACTTAAATTCTTCTGATTATCACAAGAAGAAAGTCTGTCTGGAACCCTAGGCTTTCACATTTCTCAAACGAATGGCTCCTTTCACAATGAAAGACCAGGCTTTGGGACCATTGGAAGGCAATATTATCTGGCAAGAATTCAAGGATTTAAAAGAAATAGATAATTACCTTCTATTGTTGTCCAATACTAATTTTCCATTTCCTATAAAATATGCAGTTGCCCTGAATGCATTCACTCAAATAAAAAACTGGTCTTATCAGCACGGGTTATATAGGAATGTAGCAAATATGAGGTAAGTCGAATGTAAGCAAATATGGGCGATGAGAAAAACCCTTCTCTAAAACACTCTAAATGTTTTTCTGTACTGGAACATCCATTCTCTTTTCTACAAATGCAAGGTTCCGTCTGGGAACACTGAAGAAAGGTAGGACATCTGCTAGTTGCCATGTTCTCACCAGCTTGTTCTGCTTCTCACAACCATCTTGTAAGGCAGGATGTATCATCTCCATTTTACAGCGGGGAGAAGAGATTTTGAGAGTGCTCTTGCTCAAGGTCACACTACGTTGGTGCTACAGCCAGTATTTATATAGGGCAGTAGGGCAGGATCTGTGTGAAGAACTCAGAATTGAGATCAGCTTCCAAGGATCTCCCAGTAGGAGAGTGCCGGAAGTTAAGAGCCCTGACACCTTTAGCCCAGATGAGGCTTTCAATGGAGCCCAGATGAGGCAGAAGCTGACTTTTCCTCCTGGGGGAATGATGCCATTTGCCTTCTGGAAAGTTTCGCTCAGATTTTGGTCTGAGTGCAAGCAGATGGTTTTTAATGAATGTCCAAAGGGAGAAGGAATGAAGGGAAACATAAGGACCAAAAGGAGGAAGGGAAAAGGATCATTCTGAGAGCTTTGATTCCTTGGGAGCCCCACATCCTTCCCTGGTTCCTCCCTAGGGTGTCTATTTTGGGGACCTTGAGATATTTTAGGCATTTTGCTAAGGTTTAAAATGGGTTGTTTATAGCACCTCAATCCTGGCAGACAGATGGAAACAATTAACACCATATCTTAAGAATCTCATACTTGGAAACTTCTCAGCAGCTTTGATGCTTAAAATCCCTTTCTGGGTGGTTAGAGCAGAGATGGAAAGAAATGGAAATAAGATGTGTTCATCACATTTTACATACTGAGCCCTGGAATATAATTTCCTAACAGTTACATGAGGTAGATGCTATGATTAACATTATATCCCAGATGACAAAACTGAGGCTCAGAGAGGTTAAGTATATATATGCTCTGTGCCCAAGCTCACATAGCCAGGAAGTTAGGGAGCTGGAGTTTCAACCTCCCAGAGCTCACGTCTTTTTTTAGCCAACAGTAGACTGTTGAATGAAAAAGAGCTGGTGGTAGGTTGAACAATGCTTCCCCCCACCACAAAAAAGATATATACATCCTGATCTGTGGAATCCATGAATACTACCTTAAATGGCAAAAACAACTGCAGATGTGATGAGGTTGAAGGGTCTTGAAATGGGGAGATTATCCTGGATCATCTAGGCAGGCCCTACTAGATGCAATCACAAATATCCTTGTAAGAGGCAGACAGAGGGAGATTTAAAATAGAAGAGGAGAAGGTGATGAGACCATGGAAGCAGACATTAGAATGATGTGGCCACAAGTCAAGAAATGCTGGCTGCCACCAGAAACAGGAAGAGACAAGGAGCAGACCCTCCCTTGGAACTTCTGGAGGGAATGCGGCCCTGCCCACCGCCCGATTTCAGCTCAGTGAAACTGATTTCTCTGAGATGATAAATTTCTGTTGCTTTCATCCATCAGGCTGGTGGTAATTTGTCCCAGCAGCCATAGGAAACCAGCGCAGGGCCGGAGCTAGCACCCTGGGGGACGACATTCCAGGGACAGCGAGAGGGAGTCACGGGAAACCGGGATCTGAAGCAACGGGTAGTGTTTCAGGGAGGGGGTGGTCACCCACTGGCTGTCCCCACGAGACCAGAGGCAGTGTGCCTTGTCCCTTCCACTTCCCTCGCAGGCACCTTCTCAACCTTCAAGTCTCAGCTCATATGGTGCCTTCCTTGACCACTCCGGCTCAAGTGCACAGCCTTGTCTACCTCTTCTTCACAGTCTATCTCTCTGTGGACTTATTTTGTTCCTCTGTTTACCTGTTCGGTATCGGTGCCCCTCTGCCCATCCCCACTAGAATGTAAGACTTGCCAGGGTAGGATGGTATATTTTCATGTTTCTATTTACAGCTTAAAATATACTAACTCCTTGGTAGGATTTGTTAAATAAAGGGATGGCTGAGGCAAGGATGTCGAGGGCATGGGCAGAGCTTCTAGGCCGAGCCAGACCAGAGAAGGGCTATGAAGCCGGAGGCCAGTAGAGGAGACTCCCTAGAGACAGAATGCACCAAAGCGTGGGAACTTACGGAAGGGAGCCTGAGGAAACTCCTGAACAGCAATGAGGCCTCAGATGGAGGAGACTTTTGGGTTACGAGATGACTGCAGAAGCGTTCGGAGAATCGAGTCAACATACAGGACTTGGCCCACAGAGGTGTGAGCCTGGGAAGTGAATGAGAGACAACAGAGCTGTCCCCCCAGAAGCATGGCCATGGGCTGGACGCTTTCCCAGAGCTTCCTCACTGGCAGGAAGGCAGGGTTTATCTGTGTGGTGGGATCTCTCTGTCCCTTAGATGGTTAATGGTCCCCTTCCAGTTCACGGCGCAGTGGTACCTCACCACCAGACTGTGTAGACAAACACTTGGATGCAAGCCCGGAGGCATCACGGCATGCCGGGGCAGGGCTGATGGCGGCTGTCTCATAAACCGGGACTGGTGCACATAAAGCCCTTGGAACAGTGCCTGGTGCACAGTAAGCGCTAGGGAGTGTCTCCTTGTATTGGTGTTGTCAGCTGGCCCTGAAATGGAATTTGCAATATTGCAATGTTAACATATATTTGGGTTGCTTCTTAAGGACTAGTGGACTGAAATGGAGTCCCTGAAGTATATCCCCAAACAGGTTACTGCCTACCAGAGTGGAGGGGTGTGGTCAGGGCTGCCGTGGAGATTCGGGGCCACCAATGGTTCCCAAGTGTTGGCACTCCCTGGAGGCACAACTCACTCCTGTGGACAGAATGTCACGTTCATCTGTGGCCCTGGGGTCAGAGAGAGTTTGTACAGAAAAGCAGAACGTAGACATCTCTTTCTGCAGTGGGAGCATGCACATGTCTTGGAACAGTGGGATGGGTTTGTTGTTGTCGTATTTTGTTTTTTTTTTAATGGAGAGGCTGATGACTAATTCACAGGCATTACCTCCTGTGTTTGGGGTTTGTTGCCTTTGACGTGGAAGCTGTAATCCTGATACACCAGCAACGAGAATGGCAACTTCAAGCCTCAAAGAACTCTTGGTTCCAACCACAGAGAGGGGTGTTTGACTAGCCAACCCGAGCAGTTATGTGCTTTTCTAGATGTTGGCTGTTTCCTTATCCACCCTAGATGGAAAGAATGGTTGGGCCTCTTAATCTGGTTGGCATTTGTTGGCAGCATTTCAGATAGAGTCTAACATAACTGATGAAAATTGCTGGATTTGTATTTCAAGAAAGGAGGTGGAAATGGAGTGCTATTTTTTGGATTTGCCTAAAAACATTTTTAGCAGGGCAATGCTTGAAATTGTTTTAAACTTATCGTAAAAGAACGGACCCAGAGAACCGTTACAACAAATGTTTAGCTTACCGAGTCATTGTAAGATGAACACCTTATTTGAGCCATCACTGAGGCTAAGAAACAGGACTTTGCCCCCCATTCCAGAAACCCTTCCATATCCTCCATCTCAATCACAGGCCCTCACTCCCCCAAAGGTAATCATTATCCAGACTTTTACAGTCATCCTCTTGTTTCTGTAGCTTTGTCCCTCACATGTACATTCCTAGATACTATATTTACTTTTACTCATTTATTAATTTGATCTGTCTTTAAAAATTTTTTTTAAATGTTTATTTATTTTTGAGAGAGAGAAAGAAAGAGAATGAATGGGGGAGGGGCAGAAAGAAGGGGGAGACACAGGATCTGAAGTAGGCTCCAGGCTCTGCACTGTCAGCACAGAGCCTGACGTGGGGCTGGAACTCATGGACTGCAAGATCACAACCTGAGCTGAAGTCAGATGCTTAACTGACTGAGCCACCCACGCACCTCATGATCTGTCTTTTAATTATAAGTTCCTTTCCATTCCTTGCTTTTCTCTTAAAAATTATTCACATTTATGGGGGCACCTGGGTGGCTCAGTCGGTTAAACGTCCGAACTTAGGCTCAGGTATGATCTCACGGTTTGTGGGTTCGAGCCCCACATGGGGCTCTGTGCTGACAGCTCGGAGCCTGGAGTCTGCTTCTGATTCTGAGTCTCCCTCTCCCTCTGCCCCTCCCCTGCTCACGCTCTGTCTCTGTGTCTCTCAAAAATAAATAAATGTAAAAAAAATTAAAAAAAAATTATTCACATTTATGGTGTAATTCACATACCATAAGTCACCTTTTAATGTTCACAATTCAGAAGTTTTTGGTATGTTCACAAGATTGTGTAACTATCATAACTAATTCCAGAGTATTGTCATCAAGCTGTTAAGAAATCTGTACCCACTTCAGTCACTCTCCACCTGCCCTTCCCCCAAACCCTTGCCAAACCACTGATCTTTCCGTTTCTATTCATTCGCCTCTTCTGGATATTTCCTAAGAATGCAATCATATGAAATGTGACCTTTAGTGGCTGACTTCCTTTACTTGGCAGATTGTTTTCAAGATTCATCAGTCTTGTATGGCATAGATCGTGGTGATGGTTTCATGAATATGTACTTATCTCTAAACTCATCAGGTTGCATACATTAAATATATACAGCTTTTTGTATGTCAGTTACACCTTAATAAAGGGGTATAAGAAAAAAGATTCATCCATCTTGCAGCATGTAGCAGGACTTTGTTCCTTTTTATGGCCAGATAGCATTCCATTGTATGTGGATACAATTTTGTATATTCATTCATTAGTTAAGGAACGTTTGGGTTGTTTCCACTTTTTGGATACTATCAAGGATGCAGCTATGAATGTTTGTGCGTAAGTTTTGGTGTCACATATGCTTTCATTTGTCTTGGGTATCTACCAAGGAGTGGAATTGTGGAGTCACATGGTAACTCTATGATTAACTCTTTGAGGAACTGCCGAACCGTTTTCCAAAGTGGCTTCATTATTTTACATCCCTATCAGCAATATGTGAGGGTTCCAATTTCTCCACATTTTTGTCAACACTTTTTGGCTATAACCATCCTTATAGATCTGAAATGGTATCACATTGTGGTTTTGATTTGCATTTACCTAATGACTAATTATGTTGAGCACTTTTCATGTGCTTATCAGTTATTTGTACATCTTTGGAGAAATGTATGTTCATAGTCTTTGCCCATTTTAAAAAAAAGATTTGGGTGGCCATACATTCCAGTTGGCCTGCGACACTCTCAGTTTTGCCTATTGTAGTCATTTTTTTATTCTACTTTGAATTTATTTATTATTGAAGCACAGTTGACGTCTCTACCCATTTTAAAATTAGGTTGTCTTTTTACAGTGAATTGTGAGGGTTCTTTATTTATACTTTTTTTTTTAGTGTTTATTTATTTTTGAGACAGAGAGAGACCGAGAGTGAGTGGGGGGGGGGGGGGGCGGAAAGACACACACACACACACACACACACACACACACACACACACACACAAAATCCCAAGCAGGCTCCAGGCTCTGAGCTGTCAGCACAGAACCTGACACGGGGCTCAAACTCTTGAACCGTGAGATCATGATCTGAGCCGAAGTCGGACGCTTAACCAACTCAGCCACCCAGGCTCCCCAAGAGTTCTTTATTTATAGATGACCCCAATTTGTAATGGCTTGAGTTACAAGTTTTTGACTTTACGATGGTGCAAAAGCCACACACATTCAGTGGAAACTGTACTTCAGACATTGAATTTTGATCCTTTTCTGGGCTAGCAGGATGCACTACAATCCTCTCTCGTGATGCTGGGCAGTGGCCTGGAGCCTCAGCTCCCAGTCAGCCAGGTGGTCACAAGGGTAAACAACCGATACACTTAAACCACTCTATTTTTCACTTTCAGTAGTGTTCAATAAATTACATCAGATATTTAACACTCTATTATAAAACGGGCTTCGTGTTAGGTGATTTTGCCCAACTGTAGGCTAATCTGAGTGTTCTGAACACATGTAAGGTAGGCGAGGCTAAGCTATGATGTCAGTGTCAAATCTGAGAACTCTTTGCTTCATCCTAGATCCTGAATATTTGCCTCGATGTGTTATTTCCTAAAAACTTACAGTTTTATGTTCTATATTAGGTCTATGACTCATTTTCAGTTAATTTTTAGTTTTTTTAAATGTTTATTCATTTCTGAGAGAGAGAGAGTGAGAGAGAGCATGAGTAGAGGAGGGGTGGAGAGAGAAATGGGCAGAGGATCCAAAGCAGGCTCCAGGCTCTGTGCTGACAGCAGCGAGCCTGATGTGGAGCTTGAATTCACGAACTGTGAGATCTTTTTTTTTTTTTTTTAATGTTTTTATTTATTTTTGAGACAGAGAGAGACAGAGCATGAGCAGGGGAGGGGCAGAGAGAGAGGGAGACACAGAATCCGAAGCAGGCTCCAGGCTCCGAGCTGTCAGCACAGAGCCCGACGCGGGGCTCGAACTCATGGACCATGAGATCATGACCTGAGCTGAAGTCGGTCGCCCAACTGACTGAGCCACCCAGGTGCCCCAGATCTTAACCTGGGCCAAGGTCGGACTCTCAACCGACTGAGACACCCAGGTGCCCTGAATTAATTTTTATATAAGATAAGAGGGTTTTTTTTTTCTTTCTCCCATGATGAATCCAGCACTATTTGTTGAAAGTTGAATTACTATATTGAAATGATGGTCTTGACTAGCCACACCACACCACCCTAAAATTCTTTTAATGCAATTTTTTTCTAGTCATATAGTGATGGGAAAACAAACCACACCACATTTGGTATTTCGTGAGAAATCTTGAGATTCAGAGATTTCGTATTTGAGAGTCCTAATCTTGTCCCTTTGTTTGTTCTCTAATAAGTAGCCTTTTACGCTGGCTGCAGAGAGCTGGGAACATGTGGCAGCATGGGGAATGCCTAATCCATATGTCTCAAGCCAAGTTTAGATAAAGAAGTAGGAGGAAGAGAAAAAAGAAAGACAAGAGAGGCTCTGCACTTTAGCTTTGAATCTATTACTTTTTACCTGGGTGACCTTGGACTGCCTTCCTGTCTGCCAATGGGAATGACGGGCTTTCTTTGCAGACTCCTTGTTGTAGCATCTCACACATCAAGCTTCCGGCCTAGGTCTGGCTCCAGCACACCTCTGGTCCCCAGGGGAGAGGAGGACGTGCAAGGCTTTTTTCTTCTGGGAGTCCAACTCTCTTCCTGAGGCCGGAGGAGGTTGGACTACAGGAGTACGTAGAGCTGAGCAGGTGGTGAGTGGAGAGCTTGGCTTGGCCATGTTGGACAGAGGGATGAGGGTGCCCTAAAGTGCTCTCTCTGCCCTGCCCCCCACACCGCCCTCCCGCCCTCCCTGAGGCCACAGAAAAGATCAATGACGTAAATGGATTAGGAAAAGCCTGCCTGGCCTCTTCCTGCTGTCACCCCACCTGGGGCTGGAGATTAGTGGGTGGCAGCTGTGTCAGGAGGACAGACATTTAAATGTCAGCTTTGGTCGAAAGGAGCCCTTCTAAGAAGAGAGGAAAAGAGAAGACCAGCCTCCCTCACCCCTCCTCTGGCGGGTCAGTCCCACGCTTCCCTGAGCATGCACTTTTTCAAAACACAGGACTCGCCTTCCTTCCAGTGATTTTCACTCCTCAGGCAGGTGTCGTGATCATTACAGACAGGGCTGATGCTGGCGCCACATCCGACTCGGCGTGTGGCAGGGGAAAAGCCATGAATCATGTAGTGGAGATTTAAAAAAAATGCCGCTAACCTACTTTCCCAGACAGAGAGGAGAGCAGGCAGAGGATGCTACCTGGGCCAAGGGAGCTCTTTTCAACAGTGCAGCCCAGCTCAGAGGGCGGTGCCATTCTCATGCTTCATTTGTTCATTCACTCATTCATTCATTCGCCTAAGCTTTCATTTCGGAGTTTATTTCCTCATTCACCGATTCAGCCAGGCAGCCTCGCAGGTCCCCCCAGAAAACATTTCTGTAGCTTCCTCTGTGTGCCTAGCCCTGTGCCCAGCCCCGGGGATGCAGGTGATGAAAACATGGTGTTGCCAGGCTGCAGAGGGGGCTGGACTGTGCCTGGGCTGGAGTGGTGAGTACGGGCCCGGAGAGCTGGTGGACGTTGTGGGGACTCTGCCACAGGCATGTCTCTGCAGGTATGAGCCCGGCCTCTGTGACCCTGGCCAGCGCCCTGCAGGTCAGGGGCGAAGCTCTGTCGGAGGAGGAAATCTGGTCCCTCTTGTACCTAGCTGCGGAGCGGCTCCTGGAAGACATTCGTGAAGGTAAGAGGGTGTTTGGGCCACATGAATCGCAGGGAGTTGAACGCAAAGCTTCCCAAGCCATCTCTGACTGCTGCTTCTCAGATCTGTTATCAGTCCAAAGCATTAGATCAAGTAGTCAAATGACACCTGCCTATGGAGTTGCCCTGGGAAGGCAGGCCTGTCTCTCGGACCCATGGCATGCAGCAGAGTTGAAACAAGGCCTTGCTTCTAGGGAGCTTCTAGCGGCTGCAGCTATATGGGCCTCTCCCAACACCTGGACAGTCTGAGCATAAGGGACAGGAGGCAGGGGGCTGCCCTGTTGACACTCCCATATTGTCTCCTGCCAGATGGTGTATCACCTGTGCCCCATCAGGGGCTAGAACCCACACGCTAGGTGGTCTAAAGAGCGGGAGGGAGGTTAATATAAAGAATTATTAAATTCCAACAGAAGAGTAATTGTAAGATATGGTTCCCCAGGACTGAGGGAAGTACCAGTGAGGGACAAACTTGGAAGGGAAGCCCCTTCCCCAGATCGGGGTTCAGATTTGCTGGAATTGCTGTGCTTGGAGCCCACGATGAAGGCGAAGTTCGCTGCTTTGCGGGGCCAGAAGGGTCTGGCATTGACTGGACAAGCGAGGCACAGGAATAGCCACCAGGGGCGAGGGTGACCCTCTGGATGGAGGAGGGCAGCGGGGAGACATAACTTCCGGAGCTAGTGCTGCCAGGAGGCCTGGAGCCCGCGGCGTCTGTGCAGAAGCAGTGATCACTTGGGGCCGGGAGGTGCGTGCTGGACCACGGGTCCTTTGTCAGGGCAGAGCGTCACCAAGTGTCCTCCCGCCCGCGCTCTGAGACCCAAAACAGCAGGAGGGCCCCGCCTCCCGCCATGTCTCTCTAGCGCCCTCTACTGAGAAAGCTGCATGACGCACTCGCTGTAAAGGAGAGCTTGCTTCAGGGAGCAGGTATTGAAAGGTGAATTTGGAGCTGCGAAGCCTTACGTTAATAACTGGAACAAAGGCTGAGCACGCACACTCACATGTCAGCTCCGAAGTCACCCGCGAGACCGCAGCCGAGGCTCCCCACACATGAGTGAGACCACATGAGCAATCAGGCGGGTCCCAGTGTGGGAAGATAAAGGAGGCTGCTGTGCACCTCTACCTTCATTCAGTTTCACCCTCCCCGTGATTCTTCACTCCCTCCTCCCTGCCCCGGGTGTCGGTTCCGGGATGGGGGAGGGGAGACTGATGAACCCCTACAGTACGCCCAGAAGACCAGCTGCCTTGGTCCCAGGCTTGGCTCCAAAGAACTCAGACTTGGGCTTATTTCCAAGTGGACCTCTGACCTTGAGACGCTTGGGGCACTGAGGAATTTGGATGCAGGTGGCTGGTTTCCTGGCCACCACTGTGGTCGCCCTTGGTAACACGTGGTCTTGTGCACGCATGTATCTGGGTTGTATCCACTTCATGTTTCCCTGGGCATTGCTCAGTCCATCCCAGGGGCACCTGCTGGTCGCAGTCCTACGACTGGCCCTCCGGACAGTGGTCATGTCTCTATACTCCCATCATGGCCTTGTTTTCAGATTCCTCGGACTATGTGGTCTGTCCCTGGTCAGCCCTGCTGTCTGCAGCCGGAAGTCTTTCTTTCCAGAACCACATTTCTCACATAGAGGCTGCTCCTTTCAAGGCCCCTGAACTGCTACAGGAACAGAGTGACGATGAACAGCCCGACGCATCTCAGGTAAGTTGTGGGGCATCTCTGTGGCACCTTTGGGCCTGTCCCGGGGAAAGGCCTGGTCCTAGGACTTTGGATCTGTCCTCGGGGTGGCATCCCCAGCTCCCAGTTTAGCACCGAGGAACACTGAGGCAGAATGGATTTAAAGAATATTATTCCCAGGCTTTTATTTATTTATTTATTTATTTATTTATTTATTTATTTATTTTGCCAGTCTTTTAGTTATTCGATGAAGACAGGTCACCTTCTCTGAGCTTCAATTTCTACACCTGTAAAACGGGGTTAATTTGACTTAATCCATCAGATTATTATAAATATTCAAAAAGAAGTGTTGGGAAAGTTGTGGGTACACGGTCTGAACCATGGGTACCCGTGGCAGCATGTAGCAAAACCCTAAAACGTCCCCAACCAGGAGTTGATCCTAAGGTAGGAGTAAAGACTGATTTAACTGCAGTAATGTTTATTGTTGTATTGTTGACATTAGTGATAAACTGGAAGCAATGTCCAGTAAATAAGATAGCATTAAAGTGAGGCTGTGGGGGCTTATTTAATGGCTTGAAAAGAACCTAAATATATGCATGTATAATGTGACCCTAGTTTAGTAAACACACACACACACACACACACACACACACACACACAGGGGAGAGAGAGAGTTCTAAAAATATATACACCAAGGTGCCTGCAGTGATTATTTCTGGGTGGCAACATCAGTGGTAATTTTAGTTTTTTCACGGACTTGTTTTGCTTCTGGATAGCAAAAGGTCTAGTAAACATTATATTCAATGTTTAAAAGAAGAAATTCTTTTTTTAAATGTTTATTTACTTTTGAGAGAGAGAGAGAGAGAAAGAGAGTAAGGAGGGCAGGGGCCGGGGGGGGGGGGGCGGGGGGACAGAGGATCCGAAGTGGGGTCTGCACTGTCAGCAGCGAGCCCCATGTGGGGATCAAACTCATGAACCGCGAGAGCATAACCTGAGCTGAAGTCGGATGCTTAACCGACTGAGCCACCCAGGCGCCCCCGTAAGAAGAAAATCTAAGGAGAAAGTGGTGTAAGGCAGGCGCACAGCACTCAGGGCATAGTGGGCTCTTAATCAGCGAGTTCTGCTTCTTCCTGCCATCCTTTCAGGAGAAAAGTACAGTCTGGAAATTCCGCCTCTCTTGGAAGGAGAAGGTGTCCTGGAATGGAGGCTGCTTTTCCTTCGGGCTCAGATAACAGCGTCTTGGTGGCTTCCAGGGTTGGTTTATCTGGGCCCACGTGTCTCCAAGTCAGATCACAATAGCGAAAGCATCAAGTTCCCCATTGCACTGGCCCTGACTCTGTCACCCACAGGCACACACCCAGCACCCCGAGCCCCTCTACTCTTCCCTGCACTGACAGAATCTCAGGGATAAATCCCTGGACCCCTGTGTTAGATACAGATGTGGGTGCCTCTCAGTCCCTCTGTTTGGGTCTCTCTGGTGGCGCCTCCTACAGTCTGGAGTCAGCTGACATGCCACAGCTGGAGCCAGGGGATCTGACTTTCTTTTCTTTTCTTTTTTTTATAATTTTTTAAACATTTTATTTATTTTTGAGAGACAGAGCACAAGTGGGGGAGGGGCAGAGAAAGAATGAGACACAGAATCCGAAGCAGGCTCCAGGCTCTGAGCTGTCAGCACAGAGCCCGATGTGGGGCTCCAACTCACAAACTGTGAGATCATGACCTGAGCCCAAGTTGGACGCTTAACCGACTGAGCCACCCAGGCACCCCAGGGGGATCTGACTTTCTGAGCAGCCACTAGAGGGGTGCATGCTGATGCACCCCAGGAATGCAGGGGACTTAGCTTCCTGGGGGGGGGGGGGATGAATTGTGGCAAACTGGTGCTTAGTAGGCCAGGTCACCTGGCCATTACCCCTCTTAACACATCCCTGCCATTCATTTCTGTTAATTGCTCTTCTCTTCCGTCCACTGCAGACTCCTCTCTGCATCCAACTTGGCTCAGGTCCTGTGGGAGGTGAGGTGAGCAGTCAGGAAAGTGGTCTTAGCAGAGGCTGTGCTCACAATCTTCCCCCAGCTCTGGGCTCCATCCTGAGCCTTGGAGGATGTATGCCGACTCCTCTCCTCAGACCAGTATCCAGCTCTCCCAGAACACAGAGACATTTTTCCCACTGCTTGGCGAGTTCCAGTGCAGGTGGAAGGTGTGCGCTGGTCTCTAACTATGAGTCACTCAAGCCACTATCACCCCATTCTGTGCTCATGGCAGACATCAACAATCGATCATGCTGTTCTTTCCCATGGCACCAGGAGTTGCATTCAAAACTGTCACCACCCTTCTCCAGGCAGCATATACTAAGGGGCTGTATTTGGGATTTGGGAGGAAGCCTGTTGTCACTTTGGCCTTAGGCACCACCAAGGGTACTTAGAGCATTTGGAATCCAGGTCAGTTCCCCAGTGTGGACGGTGCCTCTGGCAGTGCTCAGGGCGCGGCTCCAGCATCTGCTCTCAAGACCATTTCTCCAGAGGTGAGGATGAAATCTGTGAACTTGTCTGCAGGTGTCTAGTCACGTTCCTCAGAGGGCTGGTTGATCGGGTTGGGGATATAAGGTCAGAGAGACAATTGGCACGTGTGATACTGGACACATGCTCTTGACCTAGGGATGCCAGAAGCCAAAACCAAAGTCACTTGTACTTAACTGAGTGGATGGCTCAAATAAGCGTGTATTTTCCACATACTATGTTTTATGAACTCAGCGTGTCCCTTCTGAAGTTCTCAAAAGTCATTTCCCGTGATCCTAAGGGGAATGCGCCTTGTCAATTACGGTAGAAGCCCCACAACAATAACAGATTGACATCGATTGAAAACTTAGTATAATCCAGAAGCAACATAGCCAAGGCTCCGGGGCCTGGCTTTAGGTCTTCTTTGGGAAAGTTCCCAAAGTTGCCTTTGCGTCGCCTCTTCTGTATAATGGAGACAATTAAAATACCAACCTCACAGGATGGTGGTGAGGACCGAATGAGTTAATGTAAGTAAAAGGCTTGGAGCAGAGCTTGGCATGTAAGTGCTCCGCGTCCGATAATGATAAAAAATTTTCATGACCATTTGCAGGTTCTTTTTACTCAATCCTCATGAGTATTCAGGTAGAATACTCACTTTATTATTATTATTTTCTTTTTATTATTAAAATTTTTTTTAATGTTTATTTTAAAAGCAAGAGAGACAGAGTGTGAGCGGGAGATGGGCAGAGAAAGAAGGAGACCCACAATCTGAAGCAGACTCCAGGCTCTGAGCTGTCAGCACAGAACCTGATGGGGGGCTCAAACCCATGAACCGGGAGAGCATGACCTGAGCCAAAGTCAGACACTTAACCGACTGAGCCACCCAGGTGCCCCAGAATCCTCATTTTGAAGATGAAGAAAGTGAGGGTGGAGAAGTCAGATAATGTTCTTCCATTTCATCTTGTTTTCTGACAGGTGATGCTTTTAAAGCAGGCTGTCCCATAGTGTGACACGTGCAGATGGTTTCAGCTATGCACCATCGGAAAGCCTAAAGTGCAGCGGCTGGCACCACAGATAGAGTTATTATTTGCTTCATAAGGAGTCTCGGGATTGGTTGGCGGCTCAGTAAATGTCATCGAGGATCCAGGCTGTGTATTTACATTCTACCCTTTTTAGCTGCTGGTCTTTTTTCTGGTGCCTGTTGCCTCATGGTCCCAAGATGGCAGCTATGATCCATATATGTTGTCAGCATTCGAGGCAAAATTGAGGAAAAAGTGGGACCACGGACTGTGTTCTTATTGTCAGTAAAGCAAAAGCTTTCTCAAAAGCCCCTTAACAGACTCCCCTTGCGTCTCTTGCCAAAGTGGGGTGTCACGGTCACTGTGGTTTTAAGCCGCTAGAGTGGGAGACGGGAAGTTCACGGGAGTTGCAGATGGTGGGGGGGCTAGCCGGCCAACACTGTCTGCCGCACGTGGAAATGGAATTGTGATTTGTTTGCAGGACTATGGAATACCAGAGGTGACCGAAATCTGATCTTGTGCTTTTTCTCTTGAGCAGGTGCACGTCTATTCTTTAGGAATGACCCTCTACTGGTCAGCAGGCTTTCATGTCCCACAAAATCAGGTCTGTAAACAAGGTACTCAAAGTCTTGCCAGGTCATGTCTTTGGATTTAATGAGCAGTTTTCTTCAGGACAGGGACCACTTCTCTTGAGCTCTGTGTCACCACTCTGTCCTCCTGGGTTCTAGGAAGGCATTGCCAACGGGTTACAGAAGTGCTCCCGCTGAGTTTAGAAACCACCGCAGAATGCTACTCAACATGGCCATCCAGGCAGCCACGATTTAGGGTTGGCAAGCAAAATAAGACTTATCCGCTCAGAGGAAGTGGCAAACTAGAGGATTTTATAGATGCAGATTTATAAAACAGGCTTTAAAGCAGCCGTTCCTGACGTGAGATGCTTTCCTGAAAAAGGGTTCTGTGCTCAATTGATTTGGGAAAATGCTCCCTCTATTACCTTCCTCTTCAAGATTTTGCAGAGTAATTTATTAAAGACTCCAAGAAAGCTTAAAGCATAGAAAAATTTTAAACTTTTATCACAGCACTGTATAAAACTTTTGACTACAGAGTATGTGTGTTTGTGTGTGTGTGCAAATTTTCATCTCACACTATAAGAATTTCTTAGACCAGGGTAACAAGAGCCAGAGAATTCTCCTCTTCCTTCTTTTTTTCCTTCCTTCCTTCCTTCCTTCCTTCCTTCCTTCCTTCCTTCCTTCCTTCCTTCCCTCCTTCCCTCTTCTTTCCTCCCTCCCTTCCTTCCTCCCTCCCTCCCTTCCTTCCTTCTATCTCACCTTTCTCTCTAATTCAACATCCCAGTGTTTCCTGGTGCTTTGTATTCTCATCCCTCCTCGTGTGATATCCTTCTTACCTTCCCACTCTACTCATGGGGTTAGATTCCACTTCTCAGCAGGGCATACCTGGAGCCCCAAATTGGGCTCTTACCTGTAGCTCTGGTTCCTCTCTGGAGCTCTTCCATAATCAGGGCCAGTTTCACGGGCGTGTGGCCTGTGTAATCGAATAGTGCCCCGCGCTTACAAGGGCCCATGCTTGATGTAATGCTCTGATGTCACCGTCTTGAAATTCTTAAAAGTTTTGAACAAGGGGCCCTGTGTTGTCATTTTCCCCTGGGCTCTGTCCTGCCCACAGTGCCCTTCTTTTCAGACATGCCATCCTTACTATATACTGCTCCTTCTATCTGCGGTTCCTCCCCCGACTTTTCTCCTGGTTAACACCAGTGTGCTTTTTGAGATTTAGTTCAAGTTCTTTCCCCCAGCTCCTCGTTCCCTCCCCAGGTTGGGTTAGACCTTTTCCTCTGTGTTATCACCATGTCTGTGCTTCCCAAGACTTGAGTCCTTATCTCTCTCTCTCTTTTTAATGTTTATTTATTTTTTAGAGAGAGAGAGAGAGAGAGAGAGAGGTAGAGTGCAAGCAAGAGAGGGGCAGAGAGAGAGGGAGACACAGAATCTGAAGCAGTCTCCAGGCTCTGAGTTGTCAGCACGGAGCCCAAAGCGGGGCTCAAACCTACAAACTGTGAGATCATGACTGAACTGAAGTTGGATGCTTAATTGACTGACCACCCAGGCGTCCCAGTCCTTGTCTCTTTTGGTGACCATATTTCTCATCAGACTGTGAAGTCCTTGAAGACAGGGACTGTCTCCCACTTTGTAGTTCAGGCCTTGGGATTTGCTGTATGAGTCCAGAACGCAGCATCCCTCTTACACATGGAGATGGGAATTCACAACTGATGCTCCATGGCAGGAAATGGTAGGGCAGCCCTTACCTCGAAAATGACTCACGGTATGGGTGAGCAGGACAAAAAGCCTGATTTTGAGTACTTTCCCAATATAAATGGTGGCTACTTGAATGCGCAAGGGAAATGCTTAAGCGAATAGTTTTTCTTTTGCTTCATGGCTGCATGTAACATAAAGTTCAACCAGTGATTGTTGACCTTGTGCTGACCATTGGAAATGCCCAAGGATGAAAAGGCACAGCCCTTATGTTTCTGGAGCTCACATTCTAGGGGAAAGGCCCAGTGAGATCCACCTAAATAATTCGAGAAGTAATTTGGCAGAAAGTAATTGAGGAAGTAATTTGAGAAGTAATTGCATTTGAGAAGTAATCGAGAAATAATTTGACAGGTTACCCAGGTGGGTGTGAGTTGAAGGCTGATCCCTGGTTTGATGTGTGTACTTGGCATGGGTGGATGCCCACTTTGTCAGGCACCTATTTTTCATAGGTATTCCAAGCACAGGTTTGTGCCCTCTGGGTACCAAAGAACATTCCAGACTAGAAAGGAGCAAACTTCACACAGCTGGCGTAGAGATCATTGCTCTGCATTTTGTGGCCTCGGTGATATATCTTGTGTCCGTCCCCAAACGCTCCAGAAGGAGCAGGTGTCTGTCTAGTGGTAATGAGACCATCTGTTTCCATTAGTCCCCACCACACACCCGACAAGGTATTGGGCTCAGCTGTCCAGGCCTCTCATGCAGCCCCTCTTCTCTCCAGCCTCTGCAGCTCCGTGAGTCCTTGAGCTCCATTCTGCTGACCATGTGTGAAGACCAGCCTCGCAGGCGGCTCCCCTTGCAGTCAGTTCTGGAAGCTTGTCGGGTTCATTGGGAAGAAGTGGCCGTATACCCAACCTCTGCCGGTCTCCACGTTAGACGGCTGGCTGGCTTGGTTCTGGGCACCATCTCGGAGGTCAGTGTAGATCTGCGCTTCTCAACCCAGGAGCCACTAGCTAGGGGGAGCTATTGACATTTACATTAGCTAAATTATAGTTAATTGAAATGCAAGTAAAATCTTCAGCTCCTCGGTCATACCTACCACGTTTCAAGTGCTCAGTAGCCACGTGCAGCTGCTGATGACCATACTGAACACGGAAGATCTAGAACAATCCCAGCCTTGCAGTTCTGTTGGGCAGCGCTGGTAAAGACGATTGAGCAAGCCCAGATTTCTAATGTGGCTGAGATTCTTGGAATCTTTCAAAGAAGCTCTTTACACAGAAACAATGACATTACATGTTTGTAATCCGTGAGTCAGGTCACCTGTCAAAATTCAACTAGGCTTCGTGCAAGGAACTTTCCCTGACTGTGCCTACAGTCCCTGGCCCCTCCCTCCCTCTGCTATCTTGTGTCTGCAGAGGGTCCCCCTGCTGCACTTGTCACATTTGCTGCCCCGTGTGCTCCCCACCACCTAGTAAGAGGCTGGCACATAGTAGGCATTTGGCTTACATGGGGTTCCCTCCAAACAAAGCCAGAAATGGTGATGCTTATGCATGTTATTTATTGAGTAAGTGCCCGTAGGAGAGCGGGAGTGGGGGAGGGAAGACAGGATGGGAAATAAGCCCACCCAGAAGGTGGTCTCAGGTGGAGACAGCCTCCACCTGACCGCACAGGGGTGGAGTGGGGACTCTGGGGCAGAAATTACTTCAGCATTGGCCCCCTTGAGGCCGGGGCAGTGCTGGGACTGGGGAGAGGCAAGCGAGGTGCCTGTGATAGAAATGCAAGGAGGTCTGCATTTCAGAGGAACCGGAGAGAGGCAGGGCTGGAGACTGGCCGGGCACCTGTGCACCAGTCCAGGGGGCTGGTTGGAGAACTGAGACCAAGACTAACACAGGGGCAGTGTGGATGGAGAGGAGGGGACTGCTGGGGTGGATGCTGTCCACAGTCAATCAGAAAATGCCTGTTCTGTCTTGTCCTCCTTCTTGGATCCCTTCTTTCTTGGCATCTGAACATGTTGCCCCTATTCATTGAGCCGGAGGAGCTACAATGAAGCATAAAGCACACAGTAAGGTCGGTGGGTGGGGGTGGGAGCAGACAGACAAGCAAGCAAACATGATATAATGTGTCATAGAAGGAGATGTGAGTGATGTGATGAGGGAAAGTGACAAAAAGACACTTCCCTCTGCCTTGAGGGCAGAAGTGGAGAGCTTTGAAAGTACAAAGAACATAGTTCTGGGTCTTGAAGGCACAGAGGAGCTTAGCAGGGAGACCCTAGCCAGTTGGGGGAGCACATGAGCAAAGGCACGGCTGTGCTTGAGTGCGCTGATATGGGGGGAGGGGAGTGAATTACCTCTAGGGCGCATGTGGGTGGTGGGGTCCGGAGCACATTCTGGTTGCCACTGTTAGGCTCTCACTGTGTGGACAGATACTTCTGAACTGACTTAATCTGACAGCCAGTCTGTATGTGTCTATATAAATGTCCCCTCTTGACTTTGGGGTGTGGATGTGTGATGCACTTGACCTTCAGGTGGAGAGGAGACTCATGGAAGAAAGCTCCTTGGCACAGCAGGACAGAAGCTGCCTGCTCAGGCATAGGCTGCATCAGGCGAGCTGCGAGAACACAACAGTATGGGCCCTGGAGCGTCTGCACCCCTGCAGAGGTGGGTATGGTGCCCCGAGACTCCCACTCTACTGTTTCCCGCCCCGAGTGGGCCGGATGTCCGTGCCGTGGTGGCAGAGAAAACCCGGGCAAGCTCCCCTCTTCCAGAGAGCCCCCACAGGGAAGGGGCTGGGTACTGAGGAAAGCTTCACCTGGAGCTATAATTTTACAGTGATTTATATCACACATAATTTTTTTTTTTTATTGAGTTTTAACTGTCCCAGCTGATAAGAACAAATTTCAACACACAACATAACGGAAGACTTTCTTTTCGTTAGTTTCTAGGTGGAGCAAAAGGAAAAGCAATCTGTAAAAGATTGTTTCTGTTGTTGCTGTAGGCGTGTCCAAGGAATGGTTTTTAGAATAATCTTGTCTCTACTCTTCAACTGAATCGGAGGTTTTTAAAAAAATTAATACTACTGTTTTCTGTCCCTAAAACAAGGTACTCTTTGCCACTAGGTTTTATTCTCCCCCTCAAAAAAAAAAAAAAAAACCTCCTCTGAACCCCCTGTAGCTGTCATTTCCATTTCTCATGTGAGCAAATAGACTCAGAGAGGGTAAATAAGTCACATAGCCTGTAAGTCATGCTGCTGATATCCACTTGATTCAAGAGAGCCATGCTCTTTGCCTCTTCTCATGCTCTGTACCGTGCTGTTTGGTTAGTTTCAGAGAGAAGCACAGAGACCCAGAGCTCCCTGGAGCCCGGTCTGAGCACCTCAGTACCCAGTCACCATAGCCTCTCTGTTAGCAGGTAAGCAGTAAGGTGTCCAGGGGGTGGGCCCTCCGCGTGGGGACCGCTGTGTCTTGCTTCTTTACTGATTACTGATACAAAACTCTTTGCTTCTCCAGAAAAAGCTGACCCTATTCCATTGGCAGGTGAAAAAAAAAACACATTTAAGCAGATATGCAGCCAAGGTGATGAGGGGCCTGATGGCAGGTGTGCTTTTGGGCCATTCTGTCTCCCCTGGGAACCAAGTTCACGCTTCCATGTTGTGATTTTCTGTTGCCCCATGAGGCAGCATAGCAAACAACCACAAAACACGCTGTCTGAAGATAATGGTTTATTTAGCTCTTGATTATGGGAGTTGGGAATTCAGACTGTGCTCCGCTGGGAGGTTCTTCTGGACTCTGCCAGATGCCTTTGTGATTGGCTGCAGCCTGGCTAGTCAGCCTCACTTCTGGGGGTGGCTGGCTGTTATCTGGGGGCGCCCTGGCTCTTCACCAGCAGGCTTGCCCAGGGATTGTTCTCATGACAATGGCAGAGTTGAGAAAAAGAGAGGGAGGGAGGGAGGAAGGAATAGAGAGAGGGAAGGAGGAAAGGGCAGAGGGACAGAGAGATGCAAAGGACAGGGGTCAGGGAGAAGCGGTTGGTTTGGGGATGAATGTAATGTAGATGCTTGAATCTACTCGAAACCACATGAGACGATATCCTCCTGCATCTGGAACATTAGGGATTTTGTAACTTGGGTATTTATTTTTTTATGTATTGATTTGTTGTCCTTCCATGATTTGGCCAAGGGCTGTGGCAGTACTTGACGTCCAATACAGAGCTGGGGCTTGACAGGATGCAGTCTAGTTCACCTTACAGTGATTTTGCCTGCTATTTAAAACTCTATTTTTGGGGCGCCTGGGTGGCTCACTCGGTTAAGCGTCTGACTTCGGCTCAGGTCATGATCTCATGGTTTGTGAGTTTGAGCCCCGTGTCGGGCTCTGTGCTGACAGCTCAAAGCCTGGAGCCTGCTTCAGATTCTGTGTCTCTCTCTCTCTCTGACCCTCCCCCGTTCATGCTATGTCTCTCTCTGTCTCAAAAATAAATAAACATTAAAAAAAAAAACCCCTAGGGGCGCCTGGGTGGCGCAGTCGGTTAAGCGTCCGACTTCAGCCAGGTCACGATCTCACGGTCCGTGAGTTCGAGCCCCGTGTCAGGCTCTGGGTTGATGGCTCGGAGCCTGGAGCCTGTTTCCGATTCTGTGTCTCCCTCTCTCTCTGCCCCTCCCCCGTTCATGCTCTGTCTCTCTCTGTCCCAAAAATAAATAAACGTTGAAAAAAAAAATTAAAAAAAAAAAAAAACAAAAACCAAAAAACCCCTATTTTCTATTTGCCCAATGAAAATAGCTTTTTTTTTTCTGATGCTGGAAACAATGTGTCTTTTTTATTTCCAAAACATTTTGTTCCTTTAAATTTTTTTAATTTTGTGTGTGTGTGTGTGTGTGTGAGAGAGAGAGAGAGAGAGAGAAGAGAGAGACCAAGCGGGGGAGGGGCAGAGAGAGAGGGAGACACAGAATCCAGAGCTGGCTCCAAGCTCTGAGCTGTCAGCACAGAGCCCGACATGGGGATCAAACTCCCGAACTGTGAGATCACGACCTGAGCCGAAGTTGGACGCTTAACCGACTGAGCCACCCAGGCTCCCCTACTTCCAAAACATTTTGAGCGATATATAAAATTCTTTTTTCTTGAAACACTTCCTTTATTTTTTCAAATGTTAATTTATTTTTGAGAGAGAGAGCGAGAGAGAGCGTGTGTGTGCTTGTGTGGTGGAGGGGCAGAGGATCTGAAGCAGGCTCTGCGCTGACAGCCAAGAGCTGATAGGGGGCTCGAACTCACGAACTGTGAGATCACACCCTGAGCCAAAGTCGGACACTCAACCTACTGAACCACCCAGGCGCCCCTGAACAATATATTAAATTCTAAGCAGGAAAGTCAGAACCTCCTGCGATCCCATCACCTGTGTCAGGGTGTTCAGGAGCTGGCGTCGCAGGACCTGCCTGTCCTGAGCACAGTGAGCCAAAGCAGGGTCTTGGGGGTGGGGAAGAAGTGGACTGTGGCCTTGCACCTCAGACCCCGCCCCACTCCTTCCCTATGCAGCCCTAGCTGCCTCACTGGAAAAGTGGACACGGTAATTTCTCCCATAAGCGTGGGGCCAAGGCTAAGTGCGAACACACCTTGTCCAGCTGAGCACCTGCACGTGTGGGCTTTGACTGTTGGAGGCTGTTTCCTTTGTTAATCATCTCTCCCCTTCTTGACCACTGGCCAGTGCTTTTCCAGTTGAAGTTCCCCCAAATCTTCAGGAGGGACCGCGGCTCAGCTCCAGCACCGCTCTGTCTGTGGCAGCAGAAATCTCACAGCCGGCAACTCCTTCTCAAAGGGCTTTTCTGCAAAGGAAAGGAAAGGTGAGCAAAAGGGGACCGAAGGACGTTCTCCAGAGAGGTGTGAGTGGGGACCTGTGTGTGGCTGACACAGTAGTTGAAAGTGGGCAGGTTCCTCTGGGGGTGGGGTGGCCAGGCCCCCTGGGCTGAGATTTGCAGAACTAAATTAAAATAAACTTTACAGTTGCAATCCGGGCGATAGGTGTTTACTGAGTGGCCTTGCTGTGGTAAGTGCTGTGTAGGATAGAAGGTTGAAGTAGCCAGGTCCAGCTGTTCAGGAAGTTGACTGCCATCAATGTGGAGTAATGGCAAAACAAGGCATATGAAATAAGAGAGCTGACAAGGCCGAATGTACTTGGAAGGGGGCCTTGTGAGCAGGCAAAACGCAGGAGCAAAGGTTTGGGTGAGCAGAAAGGGAAGGGAGATTCTCCATTCTGCTTGGTACACAGGGTAATAGGGTTTGGGCAAGTGTGAGGAGTAGAGGCTACAGGGTAGCCAGGCCAGGATGCCTTGGCCTTGACGTCCAGGTTGACAGGGGGATGGATGTCCAGTGGTCCCTGCAGTGTGCTCATGTCTCCGGGAACAGTGTCTCCTTGCAGGCAGGCCGGTCTCTCCTGAGGGTCCAGCTTACTAAGCCTGCGCTGGAGGGTGAGATCAGGGGTGGTCCAGGGTGCACCTTCTGCCGGACACAGCCCTGGAACCAGCCACTTGTGGTGGTTAGAAGAGAAGCACCCCCGTTCCTTGAACAACACTGCCATGAGCTGAAAAATTGTCTTAATAATCACACAAGCCCTCAGTGATCCTGAGGGGATCAGGGCCCCCTGGAGCAAGGACGCACCCCCGCTGGTCTGGCTGCTCGCTGAGGAGGCTGCCTTTGCCAGGCGTTCTGCCTGTGCATCTAGATCCCTTTGGGGATCAGACTCAGGTGCCCCCAGAAAACCTTTGTCTGTTGCAGAGAGATTTGCTTAAATCTCTTTAATTCGAGAGTAGTTGAGCCTAGAGCAGCTTCAGGACATCCTCCCCCTTGTGACTTTCAGCTCCCACACTCCCCGCCAGGCCCTGATGCCCTCAGAGGCCACTCGCAGGTTCTCATGAGCTTGGTTGGTGTGGGGGCAGGGGGAGGATGTAGACAGGGTCGAGGAGGCCTTTTTCACCTTCTTTGATTTTTCTTCATGATCACTCACTAAGGACGCTTCTACTGGAAACTCTTACAGGACACAAGTCACGTGCCAGCTGCCCTTTTGAGATAGGAGTCTTGTTGATTCTTTTGGGGAACACATTTGTGGGCCCACCAAATCCTATCACTCTCTGGTGTTAGGTTTTGGCAAGTTTCTTAACCTCTTGGAGCCTCAATTTCCTGCCCAATGCTTTGAGAATAATCACCCCACAGGATGATGGCTAGGTCTAAACAGCGATGGTTATCAAAGTATTTCCCGGTCACAAGTGTGATACAAACAGTGTGCAATTGGGAAGAGCTGCCCATGTACCTTAGTGACTCAACATGCAGAGCTAGGAAAATGTTTCCTCAAACTTAAATCTAAAGGTATTTTTACTTTAGAAAATCTCTTGCGTTTAATATCTATTTGTCTCATATAATGTGTTTTATGATTTTGATACATATAAAAGATTATGTAACGATGTGTGAATTATGAAACATATAACGAAAGAGACACCCACCATAAGAGCACTATACTCACCGTTAAGACTTTGGCTTTGAAATGTCCAGCCTAGCTGGGGCCTCAGCCCAGTTGAGCCCCATTTCCCTGGAGTCTATTCCCTGCTGGCTGTGGGGAAGGGGGAATAGATAGGGGATGAGGGGAGATGAGCCCATGGGGGAAGCCCAGTCCCAGAATTGGGGGGGGGGGGCCCAGATCCCTGGAATGTGACTTCTCTTCTGACCATGAGTGACTCCGAGTGTTTCCCACAGTTCTCCAGGCCGGAGTTCGTCTTGCTGGCTGGAGAGGCCCCAGTGACTGTGCACCTGCCTGGATCAATTGTGGTAACCTCTGGGTTGACTGGGCAGGGGTGGAGGGTGGGGAGGGAGCCACACTGCGGGGAAGGCCTGGAGGCCGACTGACCCCTGAGTGGGGTCTCAGGCTGGGAGGGCCCTGGGGGGGCGGGTGCTCACTCTCTCTTCCAGGCTCCTCCCAGAGCCCTCTGCCAAGTCCCACTCCTGCTTCCCGTCCTTCAGCACTTCCTCTTCTCCTTGAAGACGAGCCTTCTGCTACTTGCAGCTCATCCTGCTTGGCTTTCCAGATGCAGCTCAACTTTGTCACCTTAATGAGTCAGGAAATATTGTTTGAGCATCTAGTCGGGGCCAGGCCCCACTCCAGAACCCAGATCTATATAATGTGAGCAAAATGGAGTCCTTTCCACCTGGAGCTTACATTCTAGCATATTCGTACTTGTCCATTTACTGAGGTGGAAAAGTCAATCTCCTTTTCCTTAGCTCTGCTGCCCCAGCCCAGGGAAGACTGTCGGGCCCCAAGGGGTTCAGCCTCCGTCTGGAGGGGCACTCGGTGTCCGGATTGAGGGTGGGCAAGACACTTGTCCCTGTTGATATACACTCAAAGAGCTTTCGTGATACCAGACCAGAGTGGGGACAGCCACTGCCATGACCTGCTCCAAGATGTCTTGGGGGTATGTGTGCTTTACTGAGACCTTCCTGAGCCAGCCCCCTGCAGAGGAGGGGAGAGATAGGTTTCCCTGGAGAGTGGAAAGGGGCAGCGGGAGGGACAGGTTGGGCTGGGCTGGAGCACCAGGATGTCAGGGAGTTTGCAGCCAGGACCTGTCCTGGCAGGTGGGCAGCAGAAGGTTCATTGTCCCATTGGGCCCCACTTAGAAAACACACGTTCAAAGGCACAACTATTAAGAATTTCAAGGGGGCCCTTGTAGAACATTAAACCCAAGCAGAGGCCCCTCAGAGCACATGGGTGCCTCCACACCTCTCTCTTAGCCTCTGCACCAGAGTGCCTCAGAGTGTATTGTGTGATCAGCCCTGCCCAGGATCATGTAGGAACCCTTTCATACAGGGACCTCAGTTCCACACTGGCCCCTGGAATGTGGGGGCTGCCCCTGGGTGCCACAAGGGTTGGGATGTGGTCACAGGCATGGTCTCCATGACACTAAAGTCACACATGTCAGTGTCCATATCCATGACTGTCCTCTAATGAGGACTTTCTGGATGGAGGTCCAGGCCAGACCCCTGGCTGGGCTTTGGACAGAGGTGATACTCAGCCTATGTCCTTAGAGATAGTGCTCAGTGCCAGGGCTCTGAGCACAAGGTGCCATGGAAGTAGAAAAGGGAGTGGGTGGCTCTGCCCTCCAGGCCACAGACAAGGATTTTGAGCCAGACCTAAAAAACTGGTAGGAACCTGCCATGTGGGGAAGGAGAGGAGGAGTATTCTAAGCAGGGGACATTGCATGCAAAGACACAGGCAACAAGCCCATGTGGGGGCAGAATGATGGGTGGCTGAGCGGTGGCAGCTGTGGTCAGGGTGGGGCTGTGGTAGCAGATGAATCTAGAATTAATCTCAGCAGGGTGAAGAGAGAAGTCTGGCTGCTGCTTATCTTTGGATGTGGCTCTGCTGAGCAACTTCTCGGTTCAGAACAATCCCCTTAACTCCTATCTCCTCATTGGATCTGTGCCCACCCCTATTCTCTCTGCTGTGCACTGGGGGTGGGGGTGGGGGCTGGAGGAACAGATTCAGGGTGATTGACACCCCTGGGACATATGATCCATGGATGAGGTCCCTGAGAAGCCTAAGCCCTTCTAGGAAGCGGAGCCCAAGGGGCAGCTGGGGTTTCAGCAAGGGGGAGACATCCACTGGATCTGCCTCCCAGCCTTTAGAGTCCCTGCAGAGCCTTATAGAATGCGGACTTGGGTCCAGTTCTGCCTCCTACTAATTCTGGCACCGTCCCTTCCTATGCTTGTCATCCCTTAACTAGTATCTTTGAACCTCATTTTTCATCTACGGTATGGGAACCCTAACATACTTATCTCATAAGGTTGTTTTTCATTAAGTGAGACAATGCGTATAAAGTGCTTAGCACAGTAGCTAGCCCACAGTCAAGACTCCTGTCTCGTAAGTTATTGTTACAATTGATACTATTATCATTTTCAGACCAAAAAAGGGAAATCCTATTTGGCTCTCAGGGCCCTCTGCGTGGTGCTGTTGAGTGGGCAGTGTCTGGAGGTGAAATGTGACATTATGTCAACGGCAGGAGCTGTCTTCAGTGCTGTCATGTCTTTTGTCAACCTTGGGGAGCTCACCTACTTTGGCTTGGCTTACATGAAAGGTAAGCGTGTGTGCATAACCTACTGCTGGCCTGGTGCCTCACGTAACCCAGATACCTGGTTACCCGAACGCTCGTCCTTCTACGAAAATTGCTTGAGGCTGGGATGCCTCACCTTGCGCATTTAGACATCAGTTAGCATGGTGAAGCTTCAAGTGCTCATTGCAAAGTGTCAAGGGAGTGCAGGAGATTATAATGAAATCGTATATGTAAGAGGCTATGGGTTTCTGTGATTTGCTGGGTCTGGTTGATCTGGTTGATCAGTCTCGAAGCACTGATGCTAGATAAGTGAATGTTAAAAGCATCTCCATGTAGGGATGCCTGGGTGGCTCAGTCAGTTAAGCATCCTACTCTTTTTTTTTTTTTTAATTTTTAATGTTTTATTATCCATATTTGAAAGAGAGGGAGACAGAGCGTGAGCAGGGGAGGGACAGAAAGAGAGAGAGGAAGATACAGAATTCGAAGCAGGCTCCAAGGTGTCAGTACAGAGCCTGATGCGGGGCTCGAACCCACAAACTGTGAGATCGTGACCTGAGTCGAAGTAGGACGCTTAACTGACTGAGCCACCCAGGTGCCCCAAGTGTCCTACTCGAGTTCAGCTCAGGTCTTGATCTCAGGGTTGTGAGGTCAGGTCCCCCCGACTCTGGGCTCCACACTGAGCCTGGAGCCTACTTAAAAAAAAAAAAAAAAAGCAGTTCCATATAGATGGGAATGTAAAATGGTGCAGCCACTGCAGAAAGCAGCAGAGTGGTTTCTCAAAAAATTAAAAATAGATTTGTCACATGATCCAGCAATTCCACTTTTGCACACATGCCCAAAATAATTGAGAGCAGAGTCTTCAAGAGAGGTTTTTGCACCCATGTGTGTAGCAGCATTGTGTGCAGTAGCTAAACTGTGGAAGCACCCCCAAGTGTCCATTGGCAGATGAATGTGTAAGCAAAGACTGGTATATACGTATGATAGAACATGATTCCACCTTAGAAGGGAAGGAAATTCTGACCTATGCTACAACAGGGATGGACCTGGAAGATGCTGTGCTATGTGAAATAAAACAGTTGCAAAAAGACAAATATTGTATGACTCCAACTGGGGGAGGTACCAAGAAGAGGCAAAATCATAGAGACAGAAAGAATGGCGGTTGCCAGGGGCGGGGCGGAGGGGGAGTAGGGGGTGTGGTTTAATGGGTACAGGGTAGCAGTTCTAGTAGAATTCTGGAGGTGGGTGGTGAAGATAGCTGCATGGCAATGCGAATATACTTAACAGTACTGAACTGTACCTTCAACTGTGGTTAAGATGGAAAATTTTTTTATTATGTGTATTTTACCACAACAACTTTTTTTTTTTTTTTTTTAATTTCCATCGAATCATACAGGACTAACGGGAACTCAGCACCCCACCCAGGAGCCGTTATGAAGATCTTCCCCTTTCCCAGTTCTGCCCAGTTCTTCCCTTTTACCAGCTCTGCCCTTCCATTAGGGACTCCTATTTCCAGCCACGCAATTATACCTTTGCTGTAGTTGACGCTGTCTAAGTGCTGTGTGGGAGAATGGAAAGGAGGTCGAGTTTGGATTATTTGGGCTCTCAGGTTCAATCCTGGCCAGCCCCTCTTGCTTAGGAATCATAATCTTGGTGTTTCTCTATTCTCCCATCCCCAGTGGGAGGGGCTCGGGAGCTTGTTGTGGGGTTGGTTAGTGGCCAATGGGGCGGGGGGACAGGATGGGGTAGGGGGTGCCCTTTCCCCATAGCTCTCCACAGACCTCCAAGAGACCCCTCTCCCAAGTAAAAGAACGAGCACGATATGCTTCGATGTGATGGACTGATGTTGGCTCGATCTTTTGTAAAGTGTGAAAAGAAGAATCTTTAGGAAACACTGTATCTTTATTGATCTGTAACATGCAACTGAAAGAAAACCAGTGTGCTTGTTCTGAGTCCCAACCTTGTATGTATCCTGGACTGTTTCCCCCCAGTCAGGTGTGTGTCCCAGACCCCTCCATGTGGGCACTCTTGAGCCGCTTAACTGGGATGTTCTGAGTAAAATGCTCAAAAGTCCCCAGTGTGGGGCTTGGAAATAAACCCACTGGGAGGGTTTGCTAGCCAAACAGTAATGGACACCTGTGTATCAACTGGGGAGAAGTGGCCCCAAGGGAAGGGTGAGTTGGTGTGAGTGGTCAGATTCAGGAGCAAGGGCTGAGGGCAGAGGGGGCAGAGGTCTGGGCGCTGTGCGGTGAATGCTATTTTGTCTTCTCTGGAGACCTCCTTCCCTTTCTCCAGCACACACAGCTTTTGAGAGAAAAGGCTGGTTATCCACTTAAAGGGTCTGCCTTCCAAAACTTGGCAGAACTCCTGTGCCCGAGGAACCTGCTGCAGTGTGCCTCTGGGCTGGGAGACTGACGCATGGAGAAGGGTGTGGGCAGAGCAGGGCTGGGGCAGGCCTGCGGGGGTCCCAGAGGGAGTGGGGGAGGGGGTCAGGCTTCAAGTGAAGAGAGCAGAGGTGAGGAGGCAGTGCCTGCAGTGGCTGGGGCTGATTCACCGTCCCTCCTGGCAGTGTTGGAGGACAAACGCAGCAGGGGTCGAAGTCCTGAGCTTGGAGTGGAGTTTCCAAGCTGGCAACATTCAGGTCAGAAGGCAAAGATGACTCCACTTAAGCCCGGTCAGTTTGCTGGGGCTGCTAGAGCAAAATACTATAGACTGGGGAGATTAAACAACAGATCTTTATTTCTCACAGTTCTGGAGACTGACAAGTCCAAGATCAGGGTTTGAGCTTTGTCGGGTTGGAGGTTCTGCTCCTGGCTTGCAGATGGCCACCTTCTCATGGTGTCCTTACATGGCAGAGAAAGTGAGCCCTGGTCTCTTCCTTTTATTACACTAATCCCATCATGGAGGCCCCATGATAAACCTAATTACCTTCCAGAGGCTCCCCATTCCCCCATTACATTGGGGGTAAGAACTTTGGGGAGATACAGACATTCAGCCCATTTCATGCCCATGGCTGGGGAAGTTTAAGAATGGTCCAGTTGAGGCAGAGGGCCTGGCCCATGGCAAAGAGCAGAATAAATAGTCATTTCTTTGTTTTTGACTTTATCTCTATAGATAAATAGCTGGAAGGCAGCTATGAAGTGATATCTTCTCTGAGATGAATAATCACATTTCTCCTCTTAGCCTGAGTTCCTCTTCTTTGACTCTCTCCTCTCTGTTTCTGACTCCTGGCCCCTCCACAGACCCAGCAAAGGTCCTGTGGCAGCAGGTGTCCAGATGACTTGCTTTTCTCCTGTTTGACCCTTCTGGGCAGAGCTCAGGGCTGTGGGTGTGAAGGGGTGGAGTCTGTCTGACTGCCCTTCCCTCTCTGTTTCAGACAAGGAGTTCTTTTTCTTGGACGATGAAACCAGGCTGTGCAAAATAGCCCCTGAAGGCTGGAGTGAGCAGCCCCAGAAGAAGACCGCCTCAAATACCTTCACACTCTTTCTGAGGATAAAGTTCTTTGTCAGTTGCTGTGCACAGCTCCAGTGAGTGCTCCAAAATTTTTCGTTTGTTCCTTCAGGGACCTGTGTATGTGCTGGCTGATGTGCTTGGTGAATGGCAAATTACGCATAAATAGCAACAGTCATTGTGGTCGATCTTGCTGATTAGATTCCAATATGACAGAACAGGGGGAAGTCCGTATTTGGGTCCCGGTCAAAAGGAGAACTTGCCCTTTTGTTTCAAACGTGGTCCACTCAAAGCCAAAGTTCTCCCTTGACCCCAAAATGGCCCTCCCTGAGCAGCAGATTAGGGTTGGAGGAAAGGGTTATGTGTGGCTTGGGAGTTGGGTAATTGCCTCTTTATTCCTTTGCTTACTGAAAACAACATCTGAGCGTCAGTTTTCTCACTTGAACCACGGCAACAAACATCTCCGTGGGTGTTGTGTCAAGTGCTTGGCACACAGTAGCCCTCAACTTGTGGCAGGAGGCATGATGTGGGTAAAGGAGACCACACTCATCTTGCTGGCATCGCCCTCTGGGTTCTTTTAGCTTGCACCCCATCTTTTCTCCTTTCCCTGCTTCCCAGACTGAGAAAACCCTCCGGTTTTAGTGTTCTTTCCCCCTCTCAGCATTCCAGTGACCCTTATTCCTGCGTTTCTTTCCCAGGAACAGCCAGGCAAGGCACCAATTTTATCTGCAGCTTCGGAAAGACATCCTGGAGGGGAAGCTGTACTGCAATGATGAGACGCTGCTGCAGCTGGCGGTCCTTGCCTTACAGGCTGAGTTTGGCAACTACCCCGAGGAGGTGAGGGTGGAAACCTGGGGCCTGTGGTGGGGTCATTGGAGAAGCAGTTATGGGAACTACTAGAAATGTGGAGACTGAGACTTTGAGAAGTTTTCAGCATCTACCACTGAGATTGAGGTAAATGGCATCCATCCACTCACCCATCCCTGCATCCATATATCCATCCATGCATCCATGCATCCATGCATGCATTCATGCATGCGTCCATGCATCCATCCATCCATCTATTCATCCTTCCATCCATCCATCCACCCACCCACCCACCCACCCACCCATCCATCCACCTACCTACCCACCCATCCATGCATCCATGCATGTGTCCATCCATCCATCCATCCATCCATCCATCCACCCATCCATGCATCCATTCATCCATCCATGCATCCATATATCCGTGCATGCATGCACACATGCGTCCATGCACGCATGCGTCCATGCATGCATCCATCCATCCGACAAGCTTTCACTGAGTGCTTTGCTGGGCTTTGGGAGTACAAAGATGGACAAGTCAAGTGTCTACATTGTAATGTACTTCTAATTTGAGGTTTCTCCTAAAAACAATAATTTGCTAATTTATTGAGTTTCCATCCCCTTCATCATCACCAACAGGAAAAGACAACCTTTATTAAGAGATCACTCTGTACCTACCGTTGACCTAGACTTTTCCCACAGTGTTAACTCACTCAGTCCTCATAGCAACATTGTATTACTCACATTTTCTAGAAGAACAGTCTGAGACTCATTTGCTAGAAAATGGTAAAGTCTAAATTTGAGCTTAGGTGTGTCTGACTCCAAGGCCAGTGCTGAGTCTGCTGGAAACATTGCTTCTCAGAGCTTTACTCTTTTTGGCCAAACCCTGTCCTTGCAGCAGAATCACACATATATTCCTTTGATTGATTTTGCCTATGATGGTCTCGTATTACAGTACTCAGGGAGTTAGTAGAGGCTACTGGCTATTTAATTTGCAGATGCATCACAGCAAGGAGGGATGATGTTAAGCGATTTACTTACTTATTTAGGATTCAAAGTGGGGACACAAGATAGGAAGGAGGGACCAGCCAGGTAAGCTGTGACAGAGAGCAGTGCAACTTTGCTCTGGGTTCAGGAAGCCCCTACCCGTGTTCCAGATGAGGGGAAAGGGGCTTGGCAACAGACCTCAACTGAGACTGAGTCATGCGACCCAGCAGTGTGACGTGGCATGCAGTTGTGGAGGCCATCTCTGGCTGCGTCGGTAGAAATGGAGAGGGAAAAGTGAGCAAGCAAGGTGGGCTCCCCACCAGCCCCCTGGGCTCTCTCTTGGATGGTATTGCCATCGTTATGTGACATAAGCTGGGTGCCTCTAGGAAGTGCTTACCTTGGAGAAGCTACGCTCAAGAGAGAACCTGAGAACTGTGTGAAGGAAGAATCCACTGCTCAAAGGGAAAAATGTAAAAGGCTTAATCCCTGTTCCCCGGGGCCTTTGACTGCTTTCCGGAAAGTATCTGTACACCCATCCCCACCTCACGTACCCTCCAAGGCCAACCCCAACTTCACAACTTTCCTGGCCTCCCCACAGGTAGAAGGAACCCCACTCTGGTCCTTTTTGACATCTCCTCCACACCCCTTGGCCAGGAGAAGGGATGATTCAGCACTCTCTTGATAGCAAGTGACAGCAAATCAAGCTCAGATTGGCTTGAATGAAACGTGTAATTTACTGGTTTGCAAGACTGAAGTGTTCAGGTCCTGCCTACTGTTATGACAGGCTTCTAGTCCTTTTACTGCTTACCTGGTAGCTTCTTCCTATCTCTTTTTAGCCTCCAGGCCTGGGGTCCTACCATGCCTAGGGCTTGCTGGGCTCAGGGATTCAAATGACATCAACAGGACTTGGGCTTCTGTATCTCTGGGCCGTGCTCTCCTCTTTCAGTTTTGCCTTCGGTGGCTTCTGGATTCTACCCTCCAGGTCGCAGCCTGGAACCAAAGGGAGGGTCTGTCCCTCTCTCTTTCTCTCTTCTGCTCTCAGTAATGCCATGGAGATCCTACAGTTCTGTCTCATTGGTTCTGATGGGGTCATGTGCCTACTCAAGGCAGTCACTGTGCAGGGAGATGCCATGCTCTGATTAGTTAGATTTGAGTTACATGGCACCCCGAGAACCAGGGTAGAGTTCACACTATGCAAATACATGGACTGAGGGGAAGGAAGGATGGTTCCCATTTCCAGAAAGAGGAAATGGTTGCACATGGCTAAAAATATGTCTACCACCAGTGAGCACTTAGTGGTTGGCCATGCTACATCCTTGGTGAACAAAGGAGCTGCGTTTAGCCGAAGTTCTGAGTCTGCTGGGGTCATTTTGGTCTGGCCTTGTGTTATAGGCTGAGGAATGTTCCTCCAAAATTTATGCGTTGAAGCCTTAACCTCTGGTACCTCAAGAGTGTGACTATATTTGGAGACGGGCTCTTTAAAGGGGTGATTACATTAAAATGAGGCTTTCTGGTCGGGTCTTAATCCATTCTGACTGGAGTCTTTATCAGAAAAGATTAAGACTCACAGGGAGACACCAGGGATGCTGGAGCACAGGGGAGAGACCAGGTGAAGACAGGGAGAAGATAAGCACTTGCAAGTAAAGGAGAGAGGCCTCAGAAGAAACCACCCCTGTCAACACCTTGATCTTGGACTTCTAGCCCCCAGAGCTGTGAGAGAATAAATGTCTGTTATTGAAGACATCCAGCCTGTGGCATCGGTTATGGCATCCCAGCAGGCTAACGCACCTGGAGTCGGAGAGGGAGAAGCTGCAACCACCAGAGAGTCTGGACGCCTTGGTGGAGATCTGTGTCTTTAGTCCTCACACAGTGGGGGGTGGGGAGTGTGCCTGTTTGCCTCAGTAGCTGGGTTTAAGAGCAAGGACCAGTTCGAAAGTTAAAATGGCTCTCAAGAACAGTGGCTTTCAAATGTGCTGTGCTGTGACCCAGGATTGAAAAAGAAAAAAAGGTAGACATTATAACCCAACCCACGTGGGTATGTACATAGAACAGAACTGAAACAAAAGTTTAGGAAATAAGATGTACCCTTTCTGTACCTGTTACACATTGGTGTTTCCTATTCTATTGTAGTTCATGCTGGTTATGAACCATTAACCATTAGCTCACTAATGTGTTACAAGCTGCAGTTCGAAAACACTTTTTAGCCCATAGCATTCTCGTTTTGCTTTCTTCCCAGTAGATCTTCAGAAGGGACAGCCATGTCCAGAGTCTTCCAAGGCCCTCTTTATTCCTCACTCTGCCGCATTTTTCTCCAGAGCATTTACCACCGCCTGCGTGGTATACGCATTTATCAGCCATCCTCCACCTCCAGCACCTTCCCCAGATTCACGGAGCCTCGACCTCTCTCACTGCTGTGGACCAGAGCAGTTCCAAGACGCTCTCTGCTGTCCCCACATGGGCTCCCAAAGGCAGACACTTTCCTTTTCTCTTGTATGTGTAAAGGCAACAGATTACACAAACCCACTCATTTGGGCCCACACCCTCAGTCCTAATTTATGGAGGGCCTGCTCTACTCTTGGTATCATCTAAGCCCTATGTCAACCCTGCAAAGTCCGTGTTATTTCCATTGGCAGTTGAGGAAAATTGTGCCTCTGTGAGCTTAGGTAAGCTGGTGAGAGCACAGCCAGGACTCACTTCCAGGGCCTCGCTTCACTGTGAGCCAGGCACTGCGGTGGGCTCATCAGAGGGTGCTTGGGGAGACGCAGAGAGGAGGGCCTGCGCCTGTGTCCGTGTTGGGGGGGGGTGCGGTGTGGCAGGAGGAGAGGGCTACAGGCATTTCCCTGCAGCCCTAGCTAAGGCAGCTGTGAGGCTGGGCGGCACCACCAGCCAGATCCGGGAAAAACCTCGTGTGCCCCCCTAAGGGGCTTATATCTTGTTGGATAAATGGTTCTATGGCTGGGGGGAAAAATTTAATTTGGAAACCACTGTAGTGAAAGACTGGGAGCCGCTGCAGAATTCTAAGCAGGGAAGTGACATAATTACATTTGCATTTTAGAAAGGGAGACAAAGACATGTTGGTATAAAAATAAATCTCCTCCATCACATCAATGCGACAGAACAGCTCTTCCTCTGGGTGCATCCCCTTCCAGCCTTTGATTACACGTGGGGATGTTATACAGGTGTAAGCATTGCCGCCTGCATTTGCATTCCGCTTTCCTGCTTGCTGACGCACCTTCCTGCGGCCTTCCTTGTCATCCTCTGCGACGATGACAGTGGGAGCCTTAGCAGGGCTGGACCTCTGCTCGCTTTTCCATCCCCGCCCCTGTCGGGCATCACCCGGAAGTGCCACGTAAGTGGTAACTACTGCTGTTACTGTTCCTGTTGCTTCCGATCTTTCTTTGTGATGAATGACATAGAAGTAAATGCTTCTGCTAGGGCATTTTTAGTTGCATATTGACTTCTTCTCTTGGACATATTCCTAGCTGGGTCAAAGGTCCTAAGTGCTTGTAGGTTCATGGCAAAATTGAGTGGAAGGTACTGAGATGTCCTGTGTATTCCTTTGCCCCCACACATGCACAGCCTCCCCCATTATCAACATCCCTCACCAACATGGTACATTTGTTTCAGTTGATGAACCTACATCGACACGTCGTCGTCCCTCAGAATCCATTGTTTACGTTCATGTTCGCTCTTGGTGTTGCGCATTCTATGGGTTTGAACAAATTTATAATGACACGTGTTCACAATTAGAGTATCATACAGTAGTTTCACTGCCCTAAACATCCTCTGTCTTCCATATATTTGTCCTTCCTTCTCCCCCACCCCCACCTGCCAACCATCCCCTGGCAACTACTGATCTTTTTTTATTGTCTCCATGGTTTTGCCTTTTCTAGAATGTCATATAGTTGGAATCATACAACATGTGGCCTTTTCAGATTGACTTCTTTCAGTTAATATGCATTTAAGTCCCGCCTCCCCCCCCCACCATGTCTTTTCATGGCTTGTTAGCTCATTTCTTTTTAGCACTGAAAAATATTCTGTTGTCTGGATGTACTATAGTTTATTTATCCATTTCACCTACTGAAGGACATCTTTTGCTTCCAAGTTTTGGCAATTATGAATAAAATTGCTATACACACCCACGTGCAGGCTTCTGTGTGGACATACATTTGCAACTGCCTTGGGTAAATACCAAGAAACATGATTGCTGGATCATATGGTAAGACTATGTTTGGAAGACAAATTGTCTTCTAAAGTGGCTGTACCATTTTGCATTCCCACCGGCAACAAATGAGAGTTCCTGGTGCTCCAAATCCTCACCAGCACTTGGTGTTGTCAGTATTCTGGATTTTGGCCATGCTAATAGCATTCCGAATGCTTTTTTATGCAGCAGATTGCTGAGCAATTTCTTTCCATTTGTGTCTGAGCTTAGCTCAAAACTGGCATGGGTTAGCTCTCAGTTGAGGATTCTTAGTCCATGGCCACATGGGGATAGGTCTGTGCCATACCAGGAAATGGGGATGGTTCCCTTCAGATCCCCTCATCAGACCAACCTGCCCATCACCAGCCTTGAGAAGGCAAGATCCTCCCAGTTCCCAGCTGCCTTTCTCATGGGTAATTATCCTCACCTATGGGGAAATGACTTGGCCAAGTTTAAGCTGGGAGGGGCTGCCTAAGACCAGGACATGCTGATTCAGGAATACAAGGGCAATTTCAGCTTCCTCTGAAAGTTCTGCCTTCCTCATTCCTTATAGTGTACCCCAAGACCACCCCTCCAAAACTTTTTTTTTTTAAGTTTGCTTATTTATTTTGAGAGAGGGAGAGAGAGAGAGCGCGCGCACGCGTGAGCAAAAGCGGGGCAGGGGCAGAGAGAAGAAGAGACAGAATCCCAAGCAGGCTCCATGCCATCAGCGCAGAACCCGATGTGGGGCTTGAGCTCACGAACTGTGAGATCATGACCTGAGCTGAGATTACCCCTCCAAAACTTCTGCATACCTCTCTGCCCCAGAGTCTTTATCAGGGAACCCTGCATCAGATGGCGAATGATGCTGATCTCCTAGCTGCTCACTGTAGGGTGGCAGCCTCAGGTTCCCTAAAGAGCAGACTGGATGGAGGTTCAGGCTTGGGGTAAGGTGGGGCTCTCAGATCTCTTGTTCAGGAGACAACATCTTGATCCCCTCGTGGTGAGATGCCGGCATAGGCAAGACCTCCTTTGTGAGAATGTGACAGTGTACTAAGAGCATATGCAGACCGGAAATGCTAAATGCATAAAAAGGAACAAAGTTTTGGGGCTAGGGTTTTGCTGTGGCTTTTGGGAAGCGGTGTGGCATCGGGGAGGGTGTGAGAGCTTTGGATGACTGAATCATGTTTCTGTCACTAAGTGGTGTGATCTCGGCCCTGTTGAATGACTTCCTTCCTTGTTCATTTTGTTCATCCTGCCAGTGGCAATAGAAATATCCTCGTAGGATTGCTGTGGGATGGAAAGAGCTAATGTGTTCTGAGGACCACCTGGCATACAGAAGGTCTCAAAAACAGGTGGCCCCTTTCTTCTCTCCCTTCTATTCATGTCATACGGTTTGGGCCAACTTCTAATACAGTGTAAAATGTTACCCTTGGTGGGCACTTCAAGGGAGCATCCTTGCCCTGGCGCCCTAACTGGAGTTTGGGTTGCAGAGGCTTCTGCTGTGCTCAGAGTTCCATAAAAGGCACCTTGACTATGCCCCCCCCTTTTTTTCCTGCATCTTTCCAGCAGATAGAGAGTAAAGCTTATTTTCGAGTTGAAGATTACATCCCAGCGAGTCTAATTGAGAGGATGACTGCTTTCCGGTTGCAAGTTGAAGTCTCGGAGATGCACCGTCTCAGTCCTGTGCTCTGGGGAGAGGATGCCGAGCTGGAGTTCTTGAGGGTAAGACCTCTGTACTCTTGAGAGGGGGTGTTGGTATTTAAGGGAATGCAGCCAGCCCTCCCCTCTGGAGCTTTCTCTGGGGGATTGGATGTGCTTAGACCCACAAGGAGGTATGAGCGAGGGACTTGAGACTGGGAGGAAGGAAGCTCTAACATCCTGCAGGGCAAGGAGACTGTTCTGGGAGCAGGTGGCATATTGGAAATGATCCCCCCAAATTTAGTGGGCTGGGGTGGGGATGGTAGGGCCCTTCTTTAATCACAGAGTTCACAGTCACTTTTCTCACAGAGACATACGGGAGAACACTCAAGTACAAAACTGGGGTATGAGCCAAAAGCAAAGCCATGGGAAGACCTCTGGTTTCCGGCCTTCCAGGCAACTGTCCTCCGCACAGCACAGATGGTGTGGTTCGTGCGTATGGGTATGGCTCTGGTCTACACTCTCTTCAGCCCTGAAGCAAAAGCAGTGGCATTCCGGTCCCTGATATCTGTGGTACACACAGAGCCTAGGATGGATAGCCTTTGTACACTCCATAACATACCAGCTCTGGGCCGAGGGCTGCATGGAATGGAGACAGAGAGAACCTGCTCCCTGCCCGCCAGGGAGTTCTGCATCTCCTGGGGAGGAAAGACAGGGACCCAGAGACTTGCATAGTGTGCTATCTGATGAAAACAATAATAATGTGTCAGGATAGGAGGGAGGGGCGCTTTGCCCGGGGCAGATGGAGCTGGGAGGGGGGCACATGGGAGCCCCCACCCCCTGGCTTCCCCAGGGCAGGATGCTTGGCTGGCCTTTACAGCTGAGGAGCTGTTTCAAAAGAAGCTCCGAATTTATACATTTCCCTGTGCAAAAGTCTCTCAAGATGGATAGAAACATGTCCGTGGTTTATTTTTATCTTATTTTTTGCCTTTAATAGAGATGGGCATTGGAAAGCAGACCTGCCCAGGGGACATCTGGCCTTTTCTTTTTGGTGTGTCATTTAATAGACTGTCGGCAACACCTCGCACATGTGAGTCCACAAGCACTTCATCTGAAACGCCCTGATGGCAAGGCACTCACCGCTTCCTATAACCCAGCATTCGTGCATGCTGCTTGTAAGAGGATGCGGCCTTCCTTTGATGAGGGACAAGTGCGCACCTCAAAGCCATCAGCGCACGTCTGATGGAGGGTGGCCACAGAACCACAGAACCAGGCGGGGAAGCCAAGGGCTAGGGCCTGCGGGGGCCCCTGTAGGACCGAGAATGCCCACCTGATCCCCCCTCCCGAGGCTCCAGCTTTGTTTGCCTGGCTCTGTGTCCCTCCCTCTCCTGGTTGATTGATGGAATTGATTGTGAAGGAAGCCACCATCTCATAAGCAGAAATACAGGAAGACTTTGCCTCAGTCATTGCTGGAAAACATTGAATAGATTTGGCTTCATTCGCATGCCATCTTATCAGTGTTGAGGAATACTGGCTTTTAGTTCCCCGTGGTGGCTAGTTGGGCTTGCTAAGGCTGTGTGCCAGCCCTGGGGCGTGAGACACCCACACGAGAGGGCTTTGTGACCCCCAGAGCACATTGCGACCCTTCTCTTTTGGGTGAGTGTGTGTTAAGCAAAATCTCCCCCACCCCCATAATGATAAAAGTAACAATTTGCTCGGAATTCTGTGGAGACAGCACAGTTATATTTTGTCGCATTAATTCTTTGTTCTGTGCGTTCACACTGTGTATACACATACACATTTAAAATTGGGTTTATATTATAGATGCAGTTTTGTGTATTTTTATAATCGCCTCTCACCAACATTTTGAAACTTTATTTTAAATCAGCACACGGTGTACCCTAAATTTTTTCTCAATACTCTGTTGTTTGGCACATAAATTGTTTTTAATAGGGGGCTATCTTAAACAATACTGAGATTAGCACTTTTTCTACATAAGTCTTTAGCTGCATTGGTGCTTAATTTCTTAGGGATAGAATCTCATGAGTGGAGTTACCGGGTCTCAGGTTATGAACGTTGTAAATGTTGTTGACAGATATTGCTAAGACACTCTACGTTTTAGTCCTTTCTATACTTTTCTTGTCCTCTCTACTAGGCTGTAAATGTCAGGGCCCTGAATTCTCAGAGCCCATCACAGAGCCCAGTTACTTCACGAAGAGTCACTGGATTATCTAATTACAGTTCCTCGTGGCTCCTCTTTTCCATTATCAGATGGTGCCTCTTGGCCTCCAGTTCACCGATGACTAATTCTGCTAGTTCATCATCTCACACTAGAAGACTTGGCGGAAATCCAGTTTGGGTAACGCTGAACAGCATACTCTGGAAGATTCACAACTACATTAGCATATTAATCCCAGAACAACCTGTTCAAGGTTTACTCAATGTTTTCCAAACTTCTTCAGCCATGGAACCATTTTTTCCCACCTAACTAGGGGTTTCATATTCTATTAAGACATTTTGTTTCTTTTCTTTCTTTTTTTTTAGCAGTTGAAATCATACTGGCTGTACCCTGTGTTTTACCCCACTTAGCATTGTAACATGTGCATTCCCCAGATAATTACAAATGCTTTGTAAATCTCCTTTCTAAAGGCTGCCTAATGATCCCTTTTAAAGCAGTATTGCCTTTAGGAAATATTTATCTCTGGCAGCTGGTCCCCCAGCCCAACCTCGCTAGTCGACACCAACCATGAGAAGGGTTTGTCTTAATTACGCGGTATATTTTCTTAGGACGGATCCCTAGGAATGGAATTACAGGGTCAAAGGATCATGAGTTGTTATCAATTTCTTGACGGACCAGCCTGTTTGTTTCAACAGTTTTCAGTACAGCAAGGGTACTGCATAGGCTGGGAGCCAGGAGAGCCTGGGTCCGGTCTAAACCTGGCTGCTGTTATAGGGGGCAGGAGAAAATAGTGAGATGCCTCTAGGCACCTGGAAATACAGTGACCCTCTGAGGGCAATCGGCAACTGCAACATGGAATGACCAGGAGAGGCACTACAGAAAATTCCCTAGTAGAGCATGGAGACATAGAGAACATTATTTATTTTTTACAGATTGAAAATGCCCGCGAGGATCTTATGCATATGCACCCATGTTTCCAAACTTTACAGAAACTCTGAATTTTAGTTGTGAAGAGTGGAGTTGCGGAAGGAATCAGACTCGTACTTCCATTTGTGACTCCGAAGTGTATCTCTGGTTTTTGATTTGAAAAGAGGTAGCTACACCTGTCTGTTGTGATCGTTGTGAAGGTTAACGTGAAGATTAAGTGACATCATCCAGGGGAAACGTTTAGGATGGCGCTTCACCACTTAAAAATTTTGTCCCTCTAAGTACTTGAGGATCACGTCCTTCTCTACATAATTAAAAAATAAAATTAAATACTAAACAATTTCCAAATGTAAGCAAGTCTAGCAAAGACCTCTTTATTCTAGTGAAGACCATTTTAAGGCTTTACACTTTTTTAGAAATATCACATCAAATTATTTAAAAGAATTTTATCGTATTGGTTTGAGATGACTCTAGTATCTTAAGCACATGCCTAGCCTGGCCATTGGATATTTCAGCCCCAATGCTCAATGAATAGTGTTTTGGAGGCTACTGCTGATGACATTGATGGTGATGAACAGTGTCTCCAAAGTTAAAACAAGGAGGCTCAGGGCCCAGAAACTTAATCAAGGTCATGTGAAGAGCTGTAGGCTCTGCAGGCAGCAGAACCTGTCTGAAGAGATTATTTATTTTTTATTATTTTATTTTATTATTTATAAGAAAGATAGTGCATGTGAGCAGGGGAGGCAGAGAGAGAGAGAGCGAGAGAGAGAGGGAATCTTAAGCAGGCTGCACACTTAGTGTGGAGCCTGACACAGGGCTCGATCCCACAACCCTGGGATCATGACCTGAGCCCAAATCAAGAGTCAGGAGCTCAACCAACTGAGCCACCCAGGTGCCCCTATCTGCAGAGATTATTAACAGAAATAAAAAATACAGCAAGGATCCTGAGAAAGGAGCCCTCAGAAGTCGTAATTTCTCTCTATTTTTGTTACCCCGTGTGGCAGTGGGAGAAATTGGCCAGGGCAGACTGCTCTCTTTTGCAGGGTAGAGATGGGATACCAGATCTCACCAATGAAACCCTTCTGAGAGGGTTTCCAGTCCCTGGAGCAAGAAGTCCCTGCTGTGAGTCCCGGTGCATCAGCCTTCTGATGAGGACTGGAATCTTTCAGGTGAAGACGAAGGTGGTAGACCCCAGGATAGAGATGTGATTACCAATCAGACATAAAAACATTTGCGTCAAATTTGTACCCCGATCTCTTAAGAGTTTGGTGGGCCTGATGCAGTCCCCATCTCTGATTGACCCTCAGGGCTCTGACAAAATTCAGTCTCCTGACCTGGTAAATTGAGGACAGACCTTGGGCTATGGGGACCTGGCCAAGGCACTGCCACATGGTGAGAAATGCCAGTGATTGTTCATTTTTTTTCTGCAGGATGTTCATGGCTTATCTTGCTTTAACAGTGATGCTAGCCACCTGGAAGGTTGCTTTCTGTGCCCAGGACTCAGTTTTTCTGTAAAAATCTATAAAGTGAAGGGTTTGTACGAGATAATATTGCAATAGGCCTTGGTGGACACAATTATGAAAAAGAATCCTTTACCTTGAGGTGACCTAAAAGAGTCTGCATTCTAAAAACTTGCTCAGAATATTATTATTCTGTTGTATCATTTTCATAATAACGTGTTCCAAGTGTTTTGTTTTAGGTACTCCATGAAAAAAGGATTCCTAGGGTTAATAAGATAGGAAATGCTATCATATTAGAGGTGAGAAATTTTGTAGTAAGGAGATCTGTTTGACTCAGTGTTTCCTAAACTCAGTTTGCAATTCTACTCTTTTTAAAATTTTTTCAAGACGTCTGTTAAAATGGTTTGGAGCCCATTATTTTGGATTAGTGTGACTTGTCTCTTCTTAACTGGCCTTTTTCTTGCTGTAGGTCACTCAGAAACTCCCAGAATATGGTGTGCTGGTTCACCGAGTCCTCCCAGAGAAGATGACACGAGAAAGTGAGATGGCCTTGGGGATCTGTGCCAAGGGCATCATAGTGTACGAAGTGAAAAACAACAGCAGAATTGCAACTTTACGCTTTCAGTGGAGAGAAATTGGAAAGATTTCTACTTGTGTGAGTATCACTCAGTTGATAAAGGTTTCAATTTCCTTTGATCTGTTGCCCCTTCAAAGGCGCAGTGGGGTCCTGTGATCATCTTCTGACCAGATAAGGTCACGGACTGTCTAACCAGTACTAACCAGTACTCCGAGGTACTGTGGCATGTTTGGAAGAAGCCTACCGGGGGCCTGGAGAGTTCTCAGGGCGCTATTTCTCCCCACCATGTCTTGCCCAGTCCCTCTATACCCCCAATCAGCCATCAGCCATCAGCCAAAAGAGCTACTACGCCTTTCCTCTGTGTAGAGGTCTCTTAATTTGGGGAATCCACTGATGTTGAAAGCAAGGTTGGTGGTGGGAGATGGGAGGGGAGAGTCTGCTGTAGGCAGGGTGAAATCTGCAAGGTTTTGAAACATTTCCCTTGTGTTTCAAATTTTCCCCGTGCGCACAGCATGCTGAGGCATCTGGCCTGTCTCCTGTGAACTACAGGTGTGCTACAGGACACTGGGGACTGCAAACTTTGATACCCACTGAAAATTGAAGAGCCTTTTTTTAGAAACAAAAAATCCCTGTTAAATGTATAATGTTTGAAACTGTATTTCAACGCCATTTGCATGAGTATTTATATACTTCCTGAATTTAGTTACAATAAATCTGCCACCCAAAGCATTATGTGTGTCCCCACATGAGAGTGTTCTGGTCCCTAATCTACCTGCCTGTCCTGTGGGTCACTGAAGCCAGTATGCCATTACTTTAGCGATGATTTCGTTATCAAATGTGAAGTTCTTTGTCTTTTGGCCCATGCAAAAAATTAGCTTTTTCTTTCCATTTAATTTTCTTTTAGGGTTTTAAGAATTTTCCTACTGATTAGATTGCTGTTTTAATAATCAGCAATCGGATGTTAGCTTTTCCTAAGTGGAACCTAATTGTTTCTTCCATCTTGGCCATTGAAGATAACATATTGTTCAAATACCACTCTTGATAGTATTTAATGATAAATTATTGTTTGTCTTGGGACACCTGGGTGGCTCTGTTGGTTGAGCATCTATATGACTCTTGATTTCAGCTCAGGTTGTGATCCCAGGGTCGTGGGATGGAGCCCCGCATAGGACTCTGTGCTGAGTGTGGATCCTGCTTAAGATCCCCTCTCTCTCTCCCTCTCCCCCTCTGCCCCTCCCCACTTGCATGTGCATGCGTGTGCATGCGCTCTTTCTCTGTCTGAAAAATAATTGTTTGTCTTTAGAAAAAAAGCTTATATCTAAAAGTAATACCTGAACAAAATTTAATTGAGTTCATTAAAGTGGCTTATAATACACTATTAGGAAATTGACTTTTTCCCAAATATTTTTGACCATATCTAAAAGTAAACAACATTTATATTTGTAATTTCTAAAATAATTTTAATGACTCGACTTACTTTAATTCAATTGAAAGATTATTTGAGGAATTTTAATGATTAAATTAATTCTATACTATTGCATTGCTTCTTATTTTCTTTAGGTCATGGTTAATTCAAAATTTTCAAAGAAATTTGTTTTAAAACATCTGTAAAAAGGCATATAACCTAAAATATAATTTTGAAAAGTAGAAATTTGACATTATAAAGTTGAACAATCCCTTTAAGTAAATGCTTTATATTTAAGTTGTTTTAATGTTTATAGATACTCATTTTCCTATGGCCAGGGACAATTTCTTGATTAAAGCTGGAAAATCATCAGGTTCACAAGACAGACTTAGTAGCTTAAAATAATAAAACAAAGCAAAGCAAAGCAAAGCAAAGCAAAACAAAACAAAACAACCTTGCCACTAATTAGGATTTCCATGCCCTGATGATCATCCTCTTCCTCAGCATGAATGTCTTTTTTGTGGCAAAGTCATCCCATGAAATAATGTCACCAATTGCTTGCCACAAATTAGGCATCTTGCACAGAAAACGGGGAACTCTATGAACAATACAGGAGTGAGCTCCAGCAGCTGGTCTGAAATTTGCCTAAAAGCAGAAGCCAAGATACTTCAAATAATTGCAGACCATTCATCTTTCCAGCCTGCAGGGAAGTAGCAATCGAGATAGAAAAAGATGTCATTTTCGAAGACTGTGATTTACAGGTGTGTTGGCAGCCTGTCTGTGACAGAGACAACATCAATTCAGATTATTCAGTTGAGAAAGTGTTGGTTGTAGAATGATGAACCTCCCCGAGTTAGCAACTGTTCTCGGTGATTAGCAGTAGTTAAAATGCTTGAAGAGAAATGCACGAGGGCAGGAGAGGATACAGGCTTTGTAGAGCTCTCTTTAAGAAAAAGAATACAGTGGCTCAGTCAGTTGAGCCTCCAACTCTTGATTTTGGCTCAGGTCATGGTCTCAGGTTGTGAGATGGAACCTGAGTTGACTCCGTGCCGAGGGTGGAGCCTACTTGGGAGTCTCTCTCTCTCTCTCTCTCTCTCTCTCTCTCTCTCTCCTTAAAAAAGAAAATGTTGTTCTCTGTATGTAGTGTGTCCTTTTTGGGCTCCTAGGTGACTCAGTTGGTTAAGGTCTGATTCTTGGTTTCAGCTCAGGTCATGTCTCACAGTTTGTGGGTTTGAGCCCCATGTTGGGGACTTGGGATTCTCTCTCTCCCTCTTGCTCTCTGACCCTCCCCCACTCATGCTTATGCTCTCTCTCTCTCTCTCTCTCTCTCTCAAAAAAGGAAAATAAACATTAAAAAAAAAGAAAAAAGAAAACAAAGTTCTGAGTACAAACTATGAAATGAAAGTGAATAGTCATTTAGAGTGAGAAAAGAAATCACCAAAGCTTGTGAATTTAAAAAAGTGAACAAATACTGCAAAACTATGAAGCCAAAAAGTGCTACTTTTATTAATGAACTCCCTGATGAGCTATAATTTCTTTCTTCTTTCAAATGTTGGTGGCATGTGCTCTGATTTTGTTTTCCATGTCATGGCACTTCTGTAGTATTTTCTCTAGAGGCAATAGAAATATAATTCAGACTTTCTTCTAGCATGGCTGGCTGAAAGTTATTTTTATTATTGGTAAGATGCATAAAACATGCAGCTTTGCACAGAAATGCACTTGCTCTTTGCAGTGCCGCTGTGGGCTTCTGTGCAACAAGTGAAGGGAATCTAGTAAATTCTATTTCATGTGATTCCTATCCATAAAGGAAAAATATCGTGTGATGTATTGAGAGTGCAGTATATACAGTTATAAAGCATATCCCTGATTGGATGGAAATGCCAGTTGATAGGGGTGTTTTTAAGAATTAAACTACAGTTTTTCATTTCTTACAACTGAAGATATCTGTCAGACTGGCCTCTGGCTCTGAACATTTTAAAGCTCGCTTTCCACGCTTTGCAAGAACAGGTGAAGACTTGGCCAGAGCCCCTCCAGGACTCTCAACTTCATTAGCTCCAATGGCAAAATGGTAAAACAATGCTTTGAAGTGAACGTGATGTTATGGAAGCACCGAGTGTGTTTGTGGCGCAACGACAGGGGTGTAAATACGTTTTTCTTGTTTGTACGGAAAACTCTGAGATTCAAGTTTTACATCACCTTGTTCACAGAGCAGCTCGCCTGTGTGAAAGTTTGCTCGCGGATGTGCGTGTCTCATTAAATGACGTTATCAACATGGAAAAAAAAAAATCCAGACTACTAAAGTCAAGATTGTTTGCAGCTTTCTGACAGGAAATTCCACTCTTTGTGGTGTGTAATACCTTAAAGCATTAGTGTCTAAAAGGAGAGTTTTGCCAAGAGTTTATGAGTTGAAAGAAACGTGTGTGTGTGGATGTGGATGATTCTCTCTTTTCAGATTTGTCAAGGAGTAGGTATTAGATTTTTACAAAATGACAATACTTACCTAAATTTTTTTTAATACTTGGGTGCACTTAATGTAACATTGTCAAGACTATATGAGAGCATATCAACATGTACTGACCAAAGGGATGGATTCCAAGCAAATATTCAAGTTTGGAAAAGCAAATATTCGACTGCTGGAGTTCAGGCATCATTATAATTGGAATATTAAGAAAAAATTATCAAGGATGTTAGGGAAGCGTCTGAGTGTTTGAGAAAATACATTATTAAAAAAATGCTAGATATGGTATAGTTCGATTGGATTCCAAGTCCACTCATATTAGTATAAGGAGGTTCAACATTACATGTGTCAATACAGTGAAAGAATATTCAGAAAATGCTCAGATTTTTAAAATTAGGTTATGGGCAAAAAAGTTTCTCAGAGGAAAAGTAACGAATAATTATCTGCCTTTTGTTAATACTTGACAGTGTGGGTGGAGCTTCTTGGAAATGCTAACTACTATGAATTAAAAGGGATTAGCATTAACCAGGATCAGGAGTTTCAGGGAACCCTTTCAAGCATAAGCCCTGTATTTATAAAGTTATCTTTCTAAGAGCAAGCTCAAAGTTCTTACTGAAATACCTAGAATATCTAGAGATTTTATTAAATTTTTTAAAGTTTACTTATTTATTTTTGAGATAGAGTGGGGGGGGGGCAGCAGAGAAAGAGAGGGAGAGAGAGAATCCCAAGCAGGCTCTGCACTGTCAGTGCAGAGCCTGATGTGGACTGTCAGTGCAGAGCCTGATGTGGGGCTCGAACCCACAAACCATGAGATTGTGACCTGAGCTGAAACCTCAGTCAGACGCTTAACTGACTGAGCCACCCAGGTGCCCCATAGACCAGAGATTTTATTTAGAAGTTATATTTAAATCCATACTTAATATCATCTCTATTTACTTTGTATTCGATTGTTTTTATTAACATCGTGCATTGAAAATAGTTATGGATCTTTTCCACAAAGCTCCATATAGATAATCCCATGTAGATAATCCTCTCCAGTTTCTCCCACTGAGCTGAACAATATTATCACCTTGTATGTGGGCCCTGAAGGTATAAATGAGGAGAAGGATTGCTTGGTGATGTGGCTTCAATTCCTGCTGCATTCTGAGGACTCTTGGTGTGTTTCCTCATCTGTAGAATGAGGATAATGGTATGACCTCCCTCATTCTGTAGCCTTGAGGATGAAGTGAATCAATACCCAGAAAGCACTTAGAACAGAGCCTTGTCCATACAGTAAGTAATACGAGGATACATACAGCGATCTTATCTTTTCTCTAACCCTACCAGCTGAAATTTTGTCTGCACCTTCTGGGAGTTTGTGCAATGAAAACTGTAGGTAACTTAATGGCCTTTCAAAATGCACACGGGGGATTATGTTCACTCCTTGCCGAGGGCCACGTGTGTGCCTGGCTCATTTCGTATTTTATTTTAGCGTACTTCCTGGCGGATAGCCATGACCCGATAAACAAACATTTGCTTTGTGAATGAAGAAAAAAAAAAGGGATTTTCTTAATCAAAGAAAACATATTGGGCCATGGTCAGACAGACAGTACCTGTCACACACTTCTGGATGCCTAGTACGTTGATATTGAATGGAGGGCTCCAGCATTTGATAACTCTCTGGACACTTGTGCTTCAAGGATGGTCAAAATGACCAATACATTCATGTCCTTGTTTGCTTCCTTCAGCGAAAGAAGTTCACCATCACAAGTGGCATCACTGGGAAAAAGCACACGTTTGTCACTGATTCGGCCAAGACCTGTAAATATTTACTGGGACTCTGCTCTGCCCAGCATGGATTTAATGCCCAGATGAGCTTCCTGCCAGTTGCAGCTGGTGAGTAGACACTATATTCTCAACCTCCAGGTCGGAAAGTTTGTTGTTTCATAAAATAATTTGTGTAAATGTATACAGTTGACCCAGAAACCTCCACAAAATTTTAGATGTCTCTAACAACTCAAGAAATACCATCTTAAAATGAAATACGCTTTGTTTTTCTTTGGTAAATGCTGAAATAAGTAACATGGTGGTGGGTGGGGTAAATGGATACCATCTTTCTGAAGTACAATTGGGAACATATATCAAAAGCCTTTAAAAAAAAGTGCATGTCCACTAGCCCTGCAATTTTGCTTGTTGACAAATATTTATCCAAAGGTGATAAATATGGAAACACACAGTTGTTTATGGGCTCATGGGTATTCACTAGAACGTTATTTGTGATAGTGACCGTTTGGAAGCAAGCTAAGTCCCCAAACACGGACGACTAGCGAAATAAATCACAACACATGTCTATAAGTTAGACATTAGAGTCAGTTTTGGAGACTGATGGCACGTGAAAATGTACATAATATGGTGCTCAATGAGGGAGAGCAAAACACGAAGCCGTATCTTGGCGTGGATAGAGCTCTCTGCAATGATGGGCTATCTACACCATTCTTTATGGGGGGCACTACCAATTTGTACCTCCTGAGCACTTGAAAGGTGGCAAATAGAACTGAGGAACTAAATTTTCTATTTTATGTAATTTTAACTAACTTACATTTAAACCTAAATGGCCACATGTGCCTACTGTATTGGATAGCACGGGCATAGACACCAGGATAGTAATTTGGTTGGTGTTAATGTGTTATAAAATGAGAAAGGAAGAATATGGAAATGAACTGCACCAAAGTACCTTTGTGGGCTTGTTATTCCCTTTGTGAGTCAGGCACACAGACATGATTATTTCCCCTTTTGTGTGTTTTTCAATAGTCACCAAACTTTAACAATGCACATGTATTATTGCTTTAATTAGGAAAGAGACTATTAGTGAAAATGAGGCCACACATCACAAAAGACTAGTTCATATTTACTGAATATTTAGGAAGTGCTAGGGAACCATTTGTTACTGTTATTAGTACTTTCCCAGGCAGTATGCTAAGCCCTTCCATGAATTATCTCATTTATGCTCGTAATACACTGTTTCCTTAAACCCCAATTGTCTGGCAGCTGAATGAGGCAGGGACCAGCATTACTGGGGGAAGCAAATTGAAGCATGGAGAAGTTAAGTGACGTGCCAGCTGGGTGCCAGGGCTGAGGTTTGAACCTGTGGCTCCCCTAGCCTAGTGCTTGTGCATTTCACTCTGCAGTACAGCCTTTCATAACCTGCCAGAACAGGGACTTTCGGACTAGAGAAGTTTGGCTTCGCGTGTTGGATTTATCACATTTGCTATTGATCTCTAAGCATTATTTATTCTTTACTTAGGAAAGGGAACAATATAATATAGTCGTTTCAGCCTTCATATTCATCCAGTGGTCTCTTCATGAACATCATCAGGGAGCTTGCTAGGGATCCAGAATCTCAGGCACCATATGGATCTACTGAATAAGTCTGCACTTGACAAAGAACCCAGGTGATTTGGATACACATAAAGGTTGAGAATCCCTGGCTTGGAATGTGGCCCCTGCAGCCCAGTAGACTCAGGGCAGTGACATTTACTAGCTGTGTGACTTTGGGCAGCTCACTTGCCTTCTCTGAGCCTTGGTGTCCTCAGGTGAGCACACCGGCATCTCTTGGGCTAGTATGTATGGTGTTTCTAGGTCCATGTCTCATGTTCATGGCTCCGTGTGGGAAGTAATAGCAGCTTCTGCTTGTGGGGATTTTGTTCAGTGCTATCCAGTTCATGTGGAGACGGTGAATGCTGGGTTCTGTGGTCCTGGGACACGGCATCAACCAGGAAACGAAATCACTGAGTGTTTTGATGCAGAACGAAACATAGAAAACAAAGGGGGTATATTAGCAGCAAACCAAAATAAGCTATAAATATTTCACTGAGATCACAGAGTGGCAGTTTTAGGATGTTTGCAGGGAGCTGGAGATAATGAATGTAAATTAATTATATTTTACCTGCTATTGCTGAGATACAGCGTGAAACATCATCAATATTGCTTTTACTGCCTAATACCACTGAATGTAAAATATTTATACAGATCCACAGGCTCCCTTGCAAAACTAGACCTTGTAGGCTTATTTTGCTCATAATATATTATTCTCTCAAACTGCAAATACTACCAGCCTAAGAGTTTTCAGGAATCTAACATTTGCATTAAAAGGATTATTTCAGGCAATTTTTCTTTGTTGGGCTGGGTTGAGGTGATGCTACTCTCTTGTATTTTTTCTTTTACTGCATTATTATTGACATAAATATGTAAGTTTAAAGTGTAAAATATGATTGTTTGAACACCTATATATTGCAAAATGATTGCCACAATAACGTACTTAAAACCTCCATCCCTTCCCCTAATTACATTTTGTGTGTGTGTGGTGATAACGTTTAAGAGCTCCTGTCTTGGGGCGCCTGGGTGGCTCAATTGGTTAAGCGTCCGACTTCGGCTCAGGTCATGATCTCACGGCCCGTGGGTTCGAGCCCCGCGTCGGGCTCTGTGCTGACAGCTCGGAGCCTGGAGCCTGCTTCCGATTCTGTGTCTCCCTCTCTCTCTGACCCTCCCCCATTCATGCTCTGTCTCTCTCTGTCTCAAAAATAAAGAGACATTAAAAAAAAATAAAAAAAAAGAGCTCCTGTCTTAACAACTTTCAAAGATATAATAGAGTATTGTTAACTATAATCACCATGCTATGTATTAGATCCCCAGAACTTATTCATCTTATAGCTGGGAGTGTGTACTCTCTGTCCAACATTTTTCCATCTCCCTTAACCTCCCTTACCACCCCCCGCCCCCAGGTCCTGGCAACTACCATTCTCCTCTCTGCTTCTATTGGTTCAGCTTTTTAGATTCTGCATATAAATGAGAGTACACAATATGTGTTTTTCTCTGACTTATTTCACTTAGAATAATACTCTTAGAGTCCATCCATCTTGTCTCAAATGGCAGGATTTCCTTCTTTTTGACGGCTAAAAAATATCATATATATGATGTATAAATATCATATATGAGGTATATATACACACATTATGTAAAATATATCATATATAAAATATATCATATATAAAAATACATATACACACATTGCTTCTTCCGTTCTTTTGTTGATGGACACTTGGGTTGTGTCCATGTCTTGGCTATTGTATATAACGCTTCAGTGCACACGGGGTATACGTATCTCTTCAATGTAGTGTTTTGATTTCCTTCAGGTGCATGCCCAGAAGTGGGGATTGCTGGATCATACGGTAGCTCTATTTTTAATTTTTTGAGAAGCCTCCACACTGTTTTCCATAGTGGTCGCACCAGTTTACATTCCCACCGACAGGGCACCAGGGTTCCCTTTGTTCCACATCCTCACCAACACTTGCTGTCTCTTGTCTTCTCGGTAGTAGCCATTCAGACAGGTGTGACATCTTATTGTGGTTTTGATTTGCATTTCTCTGTTGATGAGTGATGTTGAACACCTTTTCATTTGCCTGTTGGCCGTTTGTATGTCTGCTTTGGAAAAATTAGACAATTTTTCTTTGCCTTTAAAAATATTTCTTCACGTTAGAAACTCTGTCTGCAGACACTATTTTCAGTGATTGCATCCAGCTAAGAACCGGCCATGTCCATCTATCTAACGGCCCCATATGGCCTTCAAACTCAGCGTGTCCATGATTGATCTCATCCTCCCACACAACTCTCTCCACCATGATCTTTGTCTTGTTCAATTGAGACCACCCACTCACTCTGCAAGAAACTGGGTGGGGGAGGGGGTCTGAACCCGCATCCTCTCATCACATCCCACCTGTCCCCAAGTGCTCTCAACTGGGCTCACTGCTGGCCGTCATGTCCGTCTAATTTGTCTTGCTCTTGGCCTTCAAAGTGACCTTTTAAAAGCACCAATATGATTGTGTTCTTTCAGGCTGAAAATTTGCAGGGGCTTTCTACTGTCTGCAGGGAAAAGCCCAGACTTAGGATGGCATGTCAGACTCTTCCCAGCCTGGCCTGAAGCTTCACTTATGTCTTGCCCTGAGTCCTTCTCTTTGCTCTCCGGCTACACTGCATGTTGTCTTGCAGCCTGCTGAACACATGAAGTTATCTCACGTGCATAATTAAGCCTGAGATCACTGTCCCTTTGGGCCCTGGTGATCAGAAGGCTGAGCATGTCTCGGATACATCCCCATGCTGCTGCCTTTGTCTCTGTGTCCTGGGCACCTCCATTTCTAGTATAGACTGTGGAGTCAGCTGACTTGAGTGTAGGTCCTGCCCTACCACTTACAAGCCCTGACACCTTGAGCAAATCATTAGCTCTCTCTTAGCCTCCATTTCCTCCTCTATAAAATGGGTATAATAATATCTACCCGACAGGGTTATTGTGGAGTTTAAATAAGGCCATATAGCGAACATGTTCACCACGGTCCCTGTCACATAATAAGCATTCAGCATACGTGAGTTGTTGTGTTGATGTTACTGTTGTTGTTGCCTCGTGTCTGAATGGGCCCAGGCTCTGGAGGAAGATACTATACGACTTGTGCAAAAGCTGCAGGTCATATTTAACTTGACTATAGTCCTTTGTTCTTTCTTGCCCACTGTGGGTGAGTAATAGTACCAAACGTCTCAGACACAGAAAGTTCTCAAGAAATATTTATAAAAGGCTACCTTGTTCAGGGGGCACAGCCCTGGCAAGGAACCAGACACGAGTGTAGCAAAGGGGGTTCTGCCTGAGAAAAATCGATGCTCACGGACACCCTCAGAGTGGAAGCACTTCACCGTGCTTTAGATACGCGTATATGCAGACAGAGAAAACTGCAGCCACACAGGCGCCATGTGCCCAAGCATTTTTTCCTTCCCCGTTTTAGCAGGGAGCAGATGGCCCGAATATAGTCATCATTTTCCTTTTTCAAAATACAAACTTGGCTTTATAAAGCCTAGTTAATTTAAGAACTCTATCAATCAAATCTCAATTTCTTATGAATGACATGAATAGTGAAGTGGTAAGAGTCACTTACATGCATGGTCTCGAGTCAGGGGATTCATCAGAGCCATTTATTACATCCTTCCACATGAAGGAGAAATGGAAGTTTGAGGCTGGGAGGCTCAATACACCTGATACGTATTCATATTTAAGAATATTGGATCTTAAATATTACCAGGGAAACTAAACTGCGTACAGATTAAAGACTGCAATCCAGGGGCCAGGGCCTGGTTTTAGAGCCCAGGTAATTTGAAGACCCACTTGTTACATTTGGGAGGACAGTTTTGTAAAGGCACTGAGCAGAGGGGATGCGACAGCAGATGTTACACAAGGCTCTGCTGACATTTGTGACATCGCCCTGAGTGTTAACACCCATCAGACCCTTGGCTGGGGGCTTGTCAGCTGCAGGGGGAGGGAGAGAATCCTCTTACCTTTGTTGTGTTTCCGAGGTCGCTTTCACTAGTGAGTGCTAATTAGGAAGGCTTGGCTAACTGCAAGGACCCCGTGAGTCAGCCTGAGGATAAATTGTGGAGAAAGAAAAGCAACAATAGAAACCGGGGTCTGTGATGTGTTGTTGCCCTGAGAGTGATACATCGAGGGTCATGCTTGCGTGTGTTTATGTTGTTTATCTTTTTCTTCCAAGTTTCAGACCATGATAAGTGTGTGCAAATGGCCAATACGAGTCTTGCACACCTGGTCCAGTCTCAGCCTCTCACTTGGATTCAGCGGCTGTCGGACTCGGAAAACGCGCTGTTCACACCCGCACCCGGGCCGGAAGCCACTGCAGGGGGCCTGCGGCGCTTGTCTCTGGATAACTTCACCTTGGAAACCAGCAAGGAGACTGCGGCACGGAGGATCCGAGGCAGGTGGGTTTAACACATCCGTTCTCTAAGTCCACGCCACCTTGTACTTGGCCCTCCGGGGCACTCTGTACCTGAAGAAGTTACTTAAAAGATGTCGGATATCTAAGGGGAGTATATGCTCACTCAACTATCAGCCAGTTCCATGGAGATTTCCTGAAGGCGGGCTCTGGGCAAAGTCTATGCTAATGTCACAGGGCAGACACACCATCCCCCTGGGCTGCTCTATGTTGTTCTGGTGGAGAAAGAACTAGGTGATGGAACAAAATCGAAGAGGACAAAATAAACAAGTTGTCATTAGCCTGTCTGGCCTTATCATGAGCCAAGTACTGTTCTAAGCATTTGCACACATCAACTGATTTTACCCTCACTACCCTGCGAAGAGGTTTCTGTGGTTCTTCCAAGTGTACAGGGGACAAAATGGAGAGTTCGGGCTTTGAGCCCATCTGACCCTGGCATCCACACTCCTAACCTTTATACTACTCTGTCTCTCTACTGATGGATTGCTTGTCATTTGATTTGTAACTGAAAATAATGAGCTTCTAAACAGAAACTTACATTATAACACATGGATCCGTAAATGTAGAAACAGCCTCGAAGTTGGATTACACTTACATGGCAAGTTATATAAATAGCTTGGATTCACAGGCAGCACATGACCAATGGAGGTTTTCTGGAGGAGGTGTTTTTCTGGAATGAGTTATACATTTGCTTCAGCAAGAGGGTACGGATAATTTGTCCGAACTGCAATGTATGTATGTACCTACCTATCTATCTATAATTCTTTTCCATATAAATACATATATATGTAATTCTTAGACTCACGCCCCAAATTCTGTTGATGCAGATATGCATCACCGTGCACCACAAACAAAATCAGCAATGACCGAGCACGACTGTTAGTGTACCTAGTGCTGTGTAACAGACTCCTCTAAAGCACAGTGGCTTAAAACATCAGCCATTTTGTTATTCTGTTTCCCAGTTTTCTGGGATGGAAATTCAGGCAGGCTTCGGCTGGGTGATTCTTCTGCTTCATGTAGTATTGGCTGGGGTCACTTAACAGCACTCAGCAGGACAGTACTCAGCAGGACTGGTCTGGAGGCTCCAAGATGACTTCGCTTACACGTGTGGCCGTGTGGCCCTTTGGTAGGGATGGCTGGGAAGGTGAGCTCTGTTGGGCACCTCTTACTCCCTATCTGGTCTCAGGCCCCCCCCTCCCCCCCCTGCACATGGTGCCTCCAGCCAGGTAGCCAGGCTTTTCCATGGCGGCTCAGGACTCCAACAGGTCAAGGGGAGGCTGGCAGTCTTCCTAAAGGCTGGGCCTGGAGCCGACACAGTGTTGCTTCTGAAATACTCTTTTGGTCAAAGCAGTCACAGGTCAGCACAGATTCAAGGGTAGGACAAACAGACTTCACCTCTTTTTTTTTTTTTTTTCTTTTTTTTTTTTTTTTAAATTTTTTTTTTTTTCAACGTTTATTTATTTTTGGGACAGAGAGAGACAGAGCATGAACGGGGGAGGGGCAGAGAGAGAGGGAGACACAGAATCGGAAACAGGCTCCAGGCTCTGAGCCATCAGCCCAGAGCCCGACGCGGGGCTCGAACTCACGGACCGCGAGATCGTGACCTGGCTGAAGTCGGACGCTTAACCGACTGCGCCACCCAGGCGCCCCTAGACTTCACCTCTTGATGCAGGAGTGTCAAAGAATTTGTGGCCGTTTTTACTCTGGCATTTAAATTAATAGTGCTTTACAACATTTTAAAAGCCAGAAGAAGCTATGATTGACTCAAGGCCACCTCGAGAATGTGTTGATTGCAAAGGATCCTTCCCGAGGATGAGGGGCTTCCGGCGATCTGCCCACGGGCTCGCACAGTAGGGCCTCACAGCACTCCATGGCAACCAGCCTACTCCAGAGAAAGCCGGGTGAGAGTCCTCAGCAAACCCTGCTACTATTTCCATCTTAGTTCACAAATGCCCAATGTTCAGAGATCTTGGCAACTCGCTTTGGAGGTTACTAGCAGCCCTTACGTGAAAAGGGAAACGGGGTCCTTGGCCATCTGGAAGGCCCCAGAAGCACAGCCGGAGACAATGACTGAATGCAGTGGTTTGTGGAGATGGTGCCAGGAAGCAGGAGTGAGCAGGGTGAGACAGGAGGGGGAAATCGAACCAAGGAGGGCACTGCCATCGGAGTAGCTGGTGTGGGCATCCAGGGCTGTTTCCCAATGAGAAGTGTACAGAAGTCCTCCCAGAATTGTCTGTCTGAAGGACAGGCAGGCGGACACTTCCGGACTGGCTCCTACCCCCTCTGCTGGAACGTTGTCCGTGGGAGGCACGAATTCCCCCGTGCTTTCAGGCAAGTGGGGGATAGCGGGGGCAGAGGGCAGCCGAGATGTACGACAAGCTCTAGGGCAGAAGGAGGACCACACTGGATGTCGTCAGCACGAGCCGAGCCTGAGCTCCCGTGGGACTGCTCACCGCTGCCGTGATCAGAGTCTGAGGTGGGCCGAGAGCGGACGTCCATCTGGCTCTGTCGGTCTCCGTGGCATGAATGAGATGTTCAGCATTTCTACTGTGGCTGGTGCAAAGATGACTCAGCCGGGGGCCCCTTCAGACGGGGCTCTGGAGCCAGCTCAGCATCTTGCTGCCTGCTCAGCCATCTATTGCTGTATGATTTTGAGCAACTTATTTAATGAGTGCCTTCGCCTCCTCATTTGTCCATGGTGATAACACACCCACCCCCTGGATGGCTGTGGGAATTAGACCATGCTGGAAAGCACTGAACACGGGCTGGGTCTGTGGTCAGTGTCCTAACGGGGGTCCCTTCTCCTCGTCTCTGGAGGACATGGTAGGAACACCCCCTAGAGGGATAGAATGGGTTAAACATATGTGGTTATTTCCAAATGAGGGGGCTGGAGAAGGCTGCATGGGGCATGTGACACCAGGTCGTGACGGCTGGTAGGTTTGGGCACAGGGAGAGGGAGGGTAGGATTCCTTGAGTAAAGGCCCAAGTTAGTCTTGCTGGAAAAATTGGTTGAGCACCTGCTGTGTGCCAGCCCCGGGCTACTGGCGGAGGATGCAATATGAGCAGGACAGACACAGTCCCCGCCTTGTGGCAGTCACAGACGTGACAAGCCCAGGGGCCTGTGTGGGCAGGAGCAGGCTGTGCTGTTGGCCTGCAGCCTGGAGCTTGCGGCTTGGTGGCTGGAGCCGGGACAGGAAGGGTGGCACTGCATGCCGGCATTCACACAGGCGAGGGGGGACCCCAATCCCGGCGCCATTCCCGAGTTGTTTGCTCAGCACACCTTAGAATGGAGATGTCAGTGGGGGCATCAACCCTGACACACCACCCCTGCCTCACCCTCCTTCCCTGAGAAGCCGGCTCCCCATTTCACATCACCTTTCCTGTGAAAACTTTCCTGACTGTCCCTGCAAAGGGGTGGCTCCTTGATGTCACTGGCTCCTTTAAGAGCAGCCGCCCTTGTGGTGCCTGGATGGCTCAGTCGGTTGACTTTGGCTCAGGTCATGATCGCACAGCTCATGAGTTCAAGCCCCATGTTGGGCTCTGTGCTGACAGCTCAGAACCTGGAGACTGCTTCAGATTCTGTGTCTCCCTCCCTCTCTCTGCCCCTCCCCCACTCACGCTCTGTCTCTCTCCCCTTCAAAAATGAACATTAAAAGAAAATTAAAAAAAAAAAGAGCAACCGCCCATGCCCTTCATGCCCTTCTACCCTGACATCCACATGTATCTACCTGTCTGCTTGTTAAACAGTGAACTTCCAGAGAACAGTAGCACCTCTGCTTTTTCCTCAGCTCTGTGGCCAGCGTGTGGAGGCTTCCAGGAAATGGTCTTTTTTTTTTTTTTAAGGTTTGCATTAAAATACACATGACATAAAATTCGCCATCTGAACCATTTTTAAGGGTATGGTTCAGTAGCAGTGTTAAGCACGCTCACGTTGTTGTGCGAACGATCTCCAGCACCGTTTTCATCCTGCAGACTTGAAGCTCTAGCCACAAACCCACAATTCCCACCCCCCTCCCTGACTTCCGGAGAGCCACCATTCTACTTTCCGTCCCTATGCCTGTGACCACTCTAGCGGCCTCCTAGGGATGGAATCATGCAGCGTTTTGTGCTTGTGGGACTGGCAGGAAGTGCCAGCCCCTTATCCTTTTTAAACAACAGTGGCACATGTGGCGGGATCAGGCAGGCCCTAGAAACCTGGGGCATGAAAGTCCTTCCCTTTCTCCAAAGGTTCTCCCCAGTGACCTTGTCCTCAGAGCCTCTGTTGGCCCCTCCAGGACTCCTGGGAGTGTCCTTCCTGTAAACCCAGGAGCGCTGTGCAGTGCCTCTCCTTGGGCACTTTGGTGGGCTCCACGTGGTGCGAAAGGCACCTGTTCTACGTTCTGCCGTGGGCTGGGGACTCCCAGAAGGCGGAGCCCACCTCTGATCCACCTTTGCCCTCAGTGTCTTGCCAGCCCAGGGCCTGACCCCTGGTGGGGGTCCAGTCGACTAGGGTTGAATCTGCTGAAATGCACAGTATAAACAGAAGCCAAGCCAGAGCGAGGCCTCATTCCTAATCTCTGAAGAATGGCTCTGTGCTTGCCCCTGGCCCCCGCACCCACCTCCTCTCCCCCTTCACTCCTGTCCTTCCCTTTCTAGTTCTGGCCTGTCTGAACAGAGCGGTGCCAGGCTCCATGCCAAGAGCACCTGGCATCACCGATCCAAGGGAAAGGCAAGAGGCTCCGTGGGAAGCTGCCTGCGCCTGCATCCCTGCCTTAGTCTCGCTGCCTGAAGCAGTGGGGCGGCTGTGAGCTCACTGAGGCTGGGGACAGTCTTGGGGGAAGAAGGTTGGCCTTCCTGGCCTTCCTTTCTTCAGATGAGGCCCACTCCGGCTTCTTCCAGGGCTCTGAGCCCCCATGGCTGTGCATCTACTTTTCCCTCTTACTCTCTCTCTACTTTGCTCATCCCTCAAGGTAGCTTATCGTGTGTACAGCTGACCCTGGGGGTGGGCCAGTGTCATCGCTTAATTCATTATTCCCCTAGGGCATAGGATATTCTTTGTTCTCTAGAATGCTGGCTCTGCAAAGGCCAGTTGGATGCCTGCATGAGAACTTCTTGTTCGTAGCTTGGTATGATTAGGGGGTAGCCCACCCAAAGCCTGCAAGGGTCAGGCAGGTGAGTTACTGCGTGGAGCCCTCAGGGCCCATCACAGTGGGGGCGCTGGATTAAACACAAAAGCAAACAACAAAAAATCAGGACCCTTCATACTCGTTACTTTGTTTTGGAGCCAAACGTGTGATATTACTTCACGAGTGTGGGAAATAAGAATACTATTCCTATTATATGGTTAAGAAAACGGGGGTTTGGAAGGGCCTCATATCCAACACAAAGGAGAGACAGTAGGAGGCTTATAGGGGGCCCAGGTGACTCTAGGGTCCCCTCTGAGTCAGAAAGACCCCAAAGCTATTCTTTCTAGTACACTCCTGACAGCCACGTCAGCCCGTGATGGGGTGTGTCTGCGGGTCTGCTGGCTGGCCAGGCATGCGGCTACCTTCCCCACGAACCATACTCAGAAATGCCAGGAAACTGCCTCTTAGAGTCATCTTTTCTCATCTTGTGGCCTTTCCCTGCAGCCCCTGCATGGGTCGGGAGCAGCTGGAGACCATCTCTTTGATCCAGAAGCCGACGACTCGTGACCGTCTCTCCGGGCCGCCTGTTCCCAGCGTGCACAGGGGTATGGGCCGGGACGTGGGCTAGGTTTGGGAAAACCTACACGTGACGCTTGCTTTTAAAGCTTTTGCCACCACTGCACGCTGCCTTCCCAGTCGTATTCACAGTCCTTGTGATTTTTCAATTAATGTCAAAATGACTTATGGTCAGGAAGAGCCCTTGCAGTCCCACTTTGGCTTGGGCGGGGGGCATGTGGGTTTGAAATGTGTCAGTGCTGGTGAAGGTTCTCAGCGCTCTGGTCCCACACAAAGAAGACCTTCTGTGGAGTGCTGTGGTCAGAAATGCACCGTCCATTTCAGCTACAGCTCTTCCCCGACCCCGAATATCACCAGGCAGCATTCTCCCTGTTGTACATCCTCTGGGGAAGACCCTAGGGAAAGTAAAGACAAAATGATTCCAGAACTAGAGAAGATATTTAGGCTTGACAATTCCCCCAAGCCTGGGGAATCCCACTGAGCAGCACTTTTTTTTTTTTTTTTGAGAGAGAGAGAGAGGGAAAGAGAGAGAGAGGGGGAGGGAGGGAGGGAGAGAGAAAGAGAGAGAGAGAGAGAGAGAGAGAGAGAGAGAATGAATCTTAAGCAGGCTTCACACCGAGGAGGATGGAGCCCAACGCGGGGTTCAATCTCACAACCCTGTGATCATGACCTGAGCCGAAATCAAGAGTCAGATGCTTAACCGACTGAGGCACCCAGTCCCTTCTGTGCTGCTCTGTACCATAATTGTCCACCAGGGTCTGCCAAGGTCCCTTCGGGGGGGGGGGGAGAGATGTGGACAGCTCTGAGCTGTGGGTCATATTTGGGGATTTTCCCATGTGCTCTGTGGCCTGAATTGGAGTGCTTCACCCCAGGACTCCAGCTCATCCAGAACAACCTCAGAGCTCTGCTTTGGGTCCCCTCTAAGACCCAGGCTCTGGGGGAAGCCCTCCAGGGTACCCTTGCTGAGCTATGGGACTATGTCACCCCCAATTATTAGAGACCCAGGAGGGGAATGCTTTGCTGTCCCATGTCCGTGCTCTAACTTTAGTTTGACTTTTCACTGCCCGCAAGTACATCTTTGCTCAAATTCTGTCTTGTCCCAAGACCAATGCAGAAAGATACTAGCTGTAGGAAGTTGTATAGAAAACAAGTACCATGCCCCCCACCCCCACTCTTGTCTCTGCTCATCATGAGCCTGTACTGACCCAGTGAGGCTCTATGAAGCAAGCGTGTTGACCCAGTGATGGTAATCAGAAGTGTGTGTTCAGTGATCCATTCCCAGTGTTGTGTGCACCTGTGCACGTGTGTCTGTAAAACACTGTTTACCCCTTTTGTGTTAGGTCTCAGATAATTTGAGGAAAAGCACAACGTGGGGCTTTGTTTCCACCTCTAGAGCCACAAAGTAACAGGAGAAAGAGCTTTATAGCTGAGCCGGAACGAGAAATCGTGCATGTGACATTGCGCCGGGATCCACGTCGTGGTTTTGGTAAGAGGGCTTCTGGTAGGTGAGACCCAGCCTTCTCCCTCTGGGCAGAAGGGAGGCTTGTGCCATTTTCCCTTTTGACTTTTCTACTCTCCTCTCCTGCCTCTCTCTCAACTTGCCTTTTTCAGTGATCACTTCTTTTTCTTCCCTTTAAGTGTCCCTAACAAACAATGGAATTTCTGGGTCAAAGTTTTCCTTTGATACTGTAATAGTGATGTATGGGGACAGATCATAGCTACACTTGTGAACATAGTGTAATGTATAAACTTGTTGAATCACTATGTTGTACACCTGAAACTAATGTAACACTGTGTTTCCAGTACACCCAAATTAAAAAAAACATCTCTTTCCTATTTCTGAATCTACTGGGGCAAAATTCAGCGCCCATTGATGGGTCTGTGTTCCCAGCTTTAGCTGTGCTTACTAATGGGGGGTAGTCAACTTTTATCCATGTGTCCGGCAGAGTAGAAGGAGCTGTTTGAGAATCAGAGGACTTAGATATAAGCAGTGCCACTTGGTAGCTGTGTGATCTCAAGCAAATAACCTAACCTCTCTGGGCAGCAAAATCATTAAGTATCATCTTATTAAATACCATTGGATTATAGGTTTTGTCATCAATGAGGGAGAAGATGTTGGCAAAGTTGACCCTGGCATCTTCATATCTTCTATTATACCTGGGGGACCAGCTGAAAAAGCTAAAAGGATCAAACCAGGTATGTCTTTTTAAATTGCCAGACACACTACCTTAAGGAATGTCTCCTTCTTTCCTTGATGGTATTATTAAGATGCTTTATTTTTCCAGGAGGGCAGATTCTAGCCTTGAATCACATCAGTCTGGAGGGCTTCACGTTCGACATGGCTGTTAGAATGATTCAGAATTCTCCCGAGAGCATAGAATTAACCATTTCTCAGTCAAAAGGTGTGTATGTCTTCATCTGTGTTCAGAAGCCAGAGAACCTCCCCCATTTGCAGGAGTTTGTTATCACCACGAGGTACTAGATCTTTGAGATTACATAGGTTTGGCGTCGCTTTTCTCATGCTGGTGGCTTGCAGAGAGGCAGTGTTGTGGCACAAAGCACTAAATTCTGTAGTTCTTTGCGCAGAATGGGCTCTACTCTTGCTTGGTCTGCCCAAGGGGAGTGGTCTCCTCCATCCAGTTCTTTACCAGATGTGACCGATACAGCCATTGTGTGTTTTCCTGCTCACTCTTCTTGCGTGACAGGGAGGACATTCTTTTTGTCACTCAAGTCCTTATGGAAAGTGGCTGCTCCAGAGTTTCTACATAGCTGGGGCTTGGATATGGCAATCAGCTGGGGAGGAGACTGGAGAGCTGTTCTTGAAGGTGAGCTCATATCGCAAGCGCACTGGTCTTACCTGGCTAAGACTTGGCATGTTGGAGATCAACCTGGAGAGTCAACTTCTTTTAAGAGACACTTGTATTTATCCTTTAGGTAAGTATGAGAGAGCAACAATTTCCCACATCAAAGAATAACATTATTACGTGCTATGTTTTTGGAGCAGGTTTGGGGAGATGAGTGGAAGTAAGGAGGGATGTTAACTTTCCCTTCCCTCCCAGTTACCTGGAATCACTACTGCGTTTTGGTTGAACGATCCTGTAATTGAACCGCAGACTGCCCGCGAATCCCAGCTCCTGGATTTCTTTCTCACACTCCTGTTCTCTGGACAGTTTCCCCTTATGTACAGAAATGCTTCACATCACACCAGCCAACGTTTTCTTGGTCCTAAACGTAGGCACCCCATTTGCCTTGCCCTGTGAAAGGCACGTGCGTTCTCTCAGTCTTGCACACGTTGACCCCCGTGGCCAGATGGTTTTCCCAGGTGTGGTAGCTGCCGCTGGACAGAAGCCACAGGGGATGGGAGGTGGCAGCAAAGCTGGAGCATCAGCCATGTGCTTTCTACCCTGTGTTTGGAGCTGACCTGGGGGCTCGGCCCCAGCACTTGTGAGACACCAGCCCCGGTTCACACTGTCTGCTGGATTTCCCAGCACTGTCCCTGTTCTTCACATCCTATTTTAGCCTTCCTTTCATTCCCTTCCACATTTTGCACAGGACTAGGACAGAAAGGAGGAATCGAACCATCCTTTTTTTTTTGTCAGGAAACGATGCAGCTGGGCTGGGATCGGTTCGGCGTCGTTCAAGGCTGGCTATTGGGATGGGAGGTGTCAGCAGTTGGCCCCCAGAGTCTGTGAGGCTCAAACCACAGTTTCACACTAGAATTTTGGACAGCGGCCTTCCCATAATGCCTGTGAATTACATGTCTTTCCACCTTAGGGCCCCAGTTACCTGTTGGTAAGTGTGTATTACCACAGTTGGCGTTCCTCACACAGCTGCCAAGGCTTCACTGCTGTGCATTTTTTTTAAAGTTTTCTTTCTTTCTTTTTCTTTTCTTTTCTTTTTTTTTTTGAGAGAGAGAGAGAGAGAGAGAGAGAGAGAGAATCTTAAGCAAGCTCCATGCTGTCAGCACGGAGCCTAACATGAGGCTTGATCCCACAAACCTCGAGATCATGACCTGAGCCAAAATCAAGAGTTGGATGCTCAACCGACTGAGCCACCCAGGCACCCCTTGACTGCTGTGCATTTGTCTGTGGTTAGGCTGCTGTTGGGGGCAGGCGCTCTGGACCCGAGGTCAAGGACAAGACAGATAACGTTCCCATCATGGGAGCCATCACTCTCTACGACAGATTGAGTTTTAATTTCTGCAGAAGGTCTCCTAGCTTGTACTTCTGTTAGGCAGGCTCACGTTGTATAGCTTGACTTTTTATTTCAATCATAAATCCTGTCCTCATCTCGCATGGAGTGTGTGGAAGAAAATGAACAGATGCTTACAACATTGCCAGAAGGACAATGACAGTAGAATCTGTGGACGAAATGGCTAGGGATAAGGCATTAAAGAACAATGGCCCCACCATTCCCTACTGAATACCTTTATGCTCGAATAACTTCCAATCTAATTCATTAAATTACAGTTCATTCAATGTGTGAGTTTGGGTACTTCCCTGTGTGCTAATGAGTCTGTATCAAAAGTAAACCTACTTGTGTGTTTATATATCCAGATCTAAAAAAAGTCAGACTAGTATACCTTCCTCCCACATTTATTTGTTAAGCAGCTAATATTAACATGTTAATAGAAAATACATTGGGGCGCCTGGGTGGCTCAGTGGGTTAAGCATCAGACTCTTGATTTGTGCTCAGATCATGATCTCACCATCATGGGATTGAGCCCCGGGTCAGGCTCCATGTTGACAGTGTGGAGCTGGCTTGGGATTCTTTCTCTCCTTCTCTTTCTGCCCTTCCCCTGCACACACTTGCAACTTTTCTCTCAATAACTAACTAACTAACTAACTAACTAAATAAATAAATAAACATTTAAAAAATAGTAAATACATTTATTGAGGCTCTACCATGTACTAAACTAATTTCTCTTCATCTCTCTCTGTCTATATGAAAGATCTCTCTGCATGTATAACTTCTAAGCCCTACCAACCCCCAAAGGTCGTTGATACTATCTCTATTTTAACTAATAAGGAATTTGAGGTCCAGAAATGTTAAGTACCTTGCCCAAGATTTTGTCTATTGATTCCTGACCTCATGTTCTTTCCCCTGTTTTGTGCCAGGTCAAGGGTCAGACATGGAGTAAATACGAATTAGTTGCCTAGCCTTCACCCACAAGGAGTCCGCCATCTTGTTATTACCAAATCCTCCCCAAAAGACCTAACATGTTAGTCTTTGGATCACATGGTGATTACAGGCACGCTCAGCGGGATCTCTGGAAGAGGCTGAGTTTAAGAGCACCACCACATGCTTGCTGTGGGATCCTGGGCAAGCTACTTAATCCTTCTAACTCTGCTTTCTCATATTTGAACTGGGATAACACCATCCTGGTGGATATGTCGAAAAGATGTGTGTGTGTGTGTGTGTGTGTGTGTGTGTGTGTGTATACATAAGTGTGCTTGTGTGTGTGTTTATGTATTGCCCATCACATGGCAATAAATTAATAAGGTGGAGCTGGCATTATTAACTCTCCATTTGCTCCCATATTTTCATAGTTGGGTCATACTTAGGTTTCTAAATCACACTCAGAATCTTCCCTTCCTCTATTCTAAATGCATCATCCTTTCCGAGGTGCTAAACTGACATCGTTCCCAGCAGCTATAACAGGTCTCTCTGTCATTGGAGGAAAATACTGTACCCCATGTAGCATGATGCCACTGAAATGCCAGCCTTTCCAAGCTGTTGACTTCTTGGCTTGTTTTCATAGGTATTTGTGGAAATACCCCAAGTGAGGAAAAGAATAGCCCAGCCAATTCTGGGGTCTTCTCTACAGACAGCCCAAGCAACGGGCACCTGGGAAGTTTTTCATCACGCGCACAGGACCAGGAGAAAAATACTGAAGAACTGGAAATGGCTCAGACTCAGAGCTTACTGTCCAGGGTGAGGCCTTAGCTTTCCCCTCTGCCATTAATGGTAATCATCCCTTGGTTCACTCTCTAGAATTTGGAGAAAAGAGAACAGTGTGGACTCCAATAGTCCTGGCTCCAAATTCCTTCTTTGCTCTTTTTTTGCCATGTTAGCTAGATAGAATTTACTTACTCCCTCTGACCTTCAGCTTTCTCGTCTGCAAAATGGAAATAAATGCCTGCATTGCACGGCTACGGAGAAGAACATAAAGGGGAAAAGGCAAAGCCATGCCTGGGCCATGCCCGGGCTGTAGGGTTCAGTCTTTGAACCTTCAGTGTCCTCAGTCACTGATTATAATTGTTACTGGTAATAACATTGACGCTACCAAGGGACATGTATGAACAATCAGGCATCCCATAATTCTTGGCCTCTAGTTGTCCCTCGAGATCCAACTCAATGGCTTTGCTCTTGACAACGCCAGGGAGGAAGAAGACAAGCCACCTTTGGGATACAGAGGGCTATGAGCTTCAGTCCCAGCGCCACCGCCTTGAACTATGTCTCCTTGGACACTTGGTAGAAAGGTCTCCTTTTGCCCTCCAGAACTTTCTCCCTTCTGCTCTGGGCCCCACAAAACTGATGTTCAGAGACGGTGTCAGCCTTCTGTCCACTCGTTGGCTGTGCCCAGGAGAGGCCCTGTGTCTAGAAAAAACTCTCTGCTTTCCTTTACTCTCACACTAGGACCCCACTTACGACATCACACTTACAGCACTGTTGTGTGGGTTTCTCACCAGAAGCAATTCTGGCAGTAACTGAGTGGAGTTAGCACCAGGTCCCACAGGTTTTGTGGGATTGGACTCAGTCCCACAAGACTGCCTCCATCTGGGAAGCCAGTCACAAGTAGTAGATCCACAGGTTACCCACACTTCTGTCCAAATTTGGCTACAAATTGGAGGTTCCCATGTCTCCCCCTTGGGTTTGATAATTGCCTACAGCAGTTCATGGAACCCAAGAAAACAGTTTTCTCGGTATTACCAATTTATTACAGAGAATGTTTTAAAGGGTGCAAGTGAACAACCAGTGAAGAGATGCATAGGCCAAGGCCTGGAAGGATCCTGAAAACAGGACCTTTTGTCCTCATGGGGTTGAGGTATGCCATCCTTCCAGCGCATACATGCTTTTGGTATTTTTATGGAGACTTTATCACATAGGCATGGTGGATCATTAACTTATTCTCCAGCTCCTCTCCCCCTCCCCCTCCCCCCCCAAAATCGATGGGGAGTCGAGTGAGGTGGAAAATTCCAAGCTTCTAATCATGGCTTTGTCTTTCTGGTAACTAGCCCCCATCCTGAAGTTATCCAGAAACCCACCGAGAGCTGCCCCTTTAGAACAAAAGACTATTACTCAAGAAATTCCAAGGGATTTGAGAGCTTTGTGTCAGGAACTGGGGTCAAAGTCCAAAAATTAGTATAAAAGATTCTCCCAGTCTCTTAAGACTTAAGAAATTACAAGGGTAGAAGGAGCTCTGTGCCAGGAAGTGAAGAGAGACCAATATATGTATATGCTATTGTTTTATACCCTGGTTGAGTCAGTAGTTGGGGGTGGGTGGGGGCAATATTGTCACCCTGCCTGTGCTCAGGTTGGCCTCGTCCCTCTTCTGAAAGCACAGCTTGTATGAGGTGCTCTTCACCATAGAACTACTCTGTAGATTCCATCAGTCATTCCCTCCTCTTGCTCCTCAGGCTCAGAGAAAGTAAGTGAACCTACTGTTTCTTGCCCCAGTGTCCTTAGCCCTCCTTGCTGGTTTCTTTAAATGCCACCACCTCTGAAAGCAGGCCTCGCGCAGGCTCTCCTCCATGGACCAGGTTGAGCCTGTACACCTTTGCTTTCTTGTTGGGACTCTGGTTCACACAGACAAGTTATCCCACTTCTCTCCATCTCATTTTTATCCTTTATGAGTAGAGGTAATGTCTGTCCACAGAGCTGTGGGGACAGAAGTGCCCAGGATCCGCCTCGCAGTAGGGCTCCAGGAATGTTAGCTCCTTCCTAATCAGTCATGGTGCCTCATCTGGACAGTGCACCCCATGAAGAGCAGGGATAAGGGGTCAGTATGAGGATAATCCTAACAGCGGACATTTATGGAGTGATTAACCATGTGTCAGGCAGGATCCTGAGCACCTATATGTTTTATATCACATAAGCTTGGCTGGAGCCGTGCTCCCTGGGGAGGGAGGGTGCCAAAGGAGAGGTAAAGGAGGCCAAAGGCCAAAGGGCAAAGGCAAAAACCTACAGTACCCAGTATTCCCAGGTGGTCTCCCATCCAAGTACTAACCAGGCCCGACCCTGCTTAGCTTCCAAGATCAGATGAGATAGGGCGCATTCAGGGTGGTATGGCCATAGATGCCATTACAAGCTTATGAGATAATTATTATCATCAACCCTTTTTATAGGTGTGGCACCTGAGGCACGAGAGGAAAGGAATATGCTCGAGGTCTCTCAGGGAGTGAGTGGTAGAGTTGGGATTTGAATCCGCGAAGTGGGACTGTAGAGCAGAAGCTTTCACCATAGGGCTGTACTTCAGAAGGTCCTCCTTGGCAGGAAGCAGGGCCAAGAGGGATTCAGGTTGGGGCCTCTGAGGCTGCAAACCTGTGAGCTAGTTTTTGGTGAGCAGTTGACGGGAGTGATGGTGTTCCAAAGCCACAGCTGACCATGGTACAGGCTATGGAACCTGTGCAAGACAGGCTCTTCTGGGCCACAAGGCCAGTTTTGCAGGCTGGTAACTTTCAGTGGCATAGTGGGGTTTACACTCTTGCTTTGGACTTTACCCTTAGTGGCTGCTTTACTCTTTGGATTTTAAAGTTTGGACAAAACATCTTGCCAGACTCTGTAGGGTGGACTGTCTCTGGAACAATTGGAATTTCATGTTTTATGCCGGTCTCTTTGGAACCTCCTCTGTTAGACTGATAATTTTCTAGCTTACTTCAGCCTGTTTATTTTCCTATGGTATTAATGGTATTTTCCAATATGGTGAACCGAAAGCAGCTAAGTAAAGGGGGCAAACACGACAGAAGTCTGGGCTTCTAGCCCGTGGCTCTATCTCCACCCATGGGTACAGTTCACTAAAAGTTTCTCCCCTACTAAACAATAGTTCAGTAGGGGCAGGTCTGTATTATCACTGCTGTCCCCTCAACTTGCACAATGCCTGACACATAATTGGTGCTCAATTAACGTTGTTACATGACTGGATGAATGAACAAACAAATCACACACGATAATTGCCATAGTATGGAGTTAAATCCCTGGCACGTGGGAGATAATTCTTGTCTTCTGACCTTTCCTCAGGCATTCAACCACTGTTAAGTAGAGCTCCAGTGCAGCTACTCTTGCTAGGGATGATCAGAGTTTCCCCTGAGGTTTTTTTCTGTTCAAGAAGCTACTGTATATCTGGTGTACAACATCGCTTAGCTGGTGTCATGTGTGAAGCTACCAGGAAGTGCCTAGATGGCTTTAGTTCTCAAAATGATATGTGCATCTTGAGTGGAAACAGGAGGGAACCTATATTTATTGAGCCCTGCTATGTGCTGGGTATGATTCATAGTCACAGTGAGAAGGGGATCTCTCATGCCAGTTCTGTGGATTGAGAAACCAAGGCTGGAGAGACCAAGGGACTGGGCCAAGGTCATGTAGGGAAGATCTGATAAAGCTGGAAATGATCCCTGTTGAAGCTGAAATTCATGCTTCTTTGGGTGCGTAATCCTGGTGAGAGCTGAGAGGTGCTATCGGCTTACGTAGGGCAAGTGCCTTCATGCCTTCTTTATTTTTGTGTTCTTTAGGGGCAGGATGCTGGTACGTCTTGTCCTCCACCACCTTCAGAAATCAATGCCAGTGAAATCTACTTTGTGGAACTGGTTAAAGAAGATGGGACACTTGGATTCAGCGTGACTGTAAGAATTATTAGGCAAGCTCGGGAAGTACACAGTTGAAAAGATGTTCATCTGTAGCCTTGGTGGGCATTCCACTCATATAGCAACCTCTGATAATGTGGTCCTGGGTACAAGAAGCACACGAGAAGTGGTGAGCCAAGAAAGTCAGTGGGGCCTCCGTTAGGGTGGGGCTAGGAGTTCAAAGACAAACTGGGAGATTTAGGATGATCAGGCACTCCAAGCAGTGCGGGTGGGATTGGGTGATGGGGTCCTGACTCTGTGGTCATGCTGTACAACCAGGAAGGCGCAGCAGAGTGGGGTTGCAGGGACATAAGCTGAAGGTGAGTGGGGGTGACCCATGGTCATCCAGAGCAGCGTCACGGTGAAGCTTGGTGTTCCCGCTTCCAAGGACAGAACAGAGTCACCTTGACCAGAGTGGGGTCCAGGGTGATCACTTTGCACTGGCTTCTAAGCTCTATCTGCAGACCCTGGAGGGGAAAAAAAACTGCACAAAAATGATATACTCCCACTGCTGGATATGTGTGTGAAGAAATCAGAAGAAAAGATAAACTTAGATCTTCATCTCGTGACCTGTAGGGATGTTCGCGATCTATTGTTAAGTTAGAAAAACAAAAGTAAGTTATAGAACACTGTGTAGTTAATTCTAAGTTTGTACCTACAAATCAAAATTCAAGCACACAGGATGTGTCAGGCCTGCCTTTGGGCCTGTGGCTGCATCCATGTATGCTGTTTGCTACTTATGGAGAGATGATGTGGCGCGTTGATGTGACTTCAATTTCTGAACACCTGCCATGGGTCAGTCCTGGGCTGGGTGTGGGGCACAGCTCCCTCATGCTGGCTGTGTTGTTATACTCCTTTTGGGCATCTAACCTTGCTGCACAGCGAATAATGTAGTCTGGACGAACAAGTCACATGGAAATGAGGTATTGGGATAGAGTGTCAGGCAGATGGGGGAATCTCTTAGGGAGGTTGGGGAGGCTCTTTCAGGAGGGGGCAGACAGGTGGTGAATTTTTCATTGTGTTTTCCAGGGTGGCATTAATACAAGCGTGCCCTATGGGGGTATCTACGTGAAATCCATCGTTCCTGGAGGGCCAGCTGCCAAGGAAGGGCAGATCTTGCGGGGTAAGGGACGGAGTATGTTGGGAACTGCATTGAGTCATGTGATGAGCCCTGGCCTGGGGGGTACAGCCTCCAGGCCTTGAGTCACTCCCACCCTAGACTTTGTGCAAATGATGGCCTCTCCAGGTCCTGGTTTCCTCACCTGGGAAAGGGGCTGATGTAACCTGTTCCACCTGCATGATAAGTTAACAAGGGGATCAAATGTTTGTAGTGGCACATTGGGAAGCAAAAGGTGATTTTAAAATATGAGATTTTAAATAAGCCCATTGCTGCTGGCCTTCATGGGAGAAAGTAGTGCTTCCCATGGAGGACAGAGAATGCATTGGTGACCCCACTTTTTCGTATCCAGGGAGGACACCGGCAAGCCTCCTCTCTGGCCTTCCTCACAGTCACTACACTGAAGCAAGGGGGTGACTGTTATTGCTCTCCAAAATGGCCAGTTGAGCTAGAAAGGGAACCTCGGATCTTAGTCACTTCTAATTTCTCTAGAATTCCTGTGTCTCTGGCATCAACCAGGTCTTTCTGACCTGTTTTGAGATAAAAAACATCCTCGGGATATAAATACAATCCCTAAGTGACTTGAAAATACTTTCAAAAATGGTTTTGGAGGAAAATAGGAGGGAGGATATGGCTCTACAGAGTTGGCTCAACCTCTCTGTGAGCCAATAATAGAAAGATTTTTGTATCATTGATCTATAAAGATGTCCAGAGAGGTGGCTGGCAGCCAGGACCTATCTGGGCTCCTCACAGCTCAGCTTCCTGTCCCTCCTTGAGGCTGCATGGAAGGGTGCTGGGCAGGGGCCTCCCAGAGGAGTGCTTCCTGCAGCCTCGGGAGCTCAGAGACATGACATCTGTCCCCCTCCCAGGTGACCGGCTCCTGCAGGTGGACGGAGTGAGTCTGTGTGGCCTCACCCACAAGCAGGCTGTGCAGTGCCTCAAGGGTTCTGGGCAGGTGAGTGCACCATTATTGGGAGCTGTTCTTCTTCCTTCCAGAGCTTTCCTGGACAACATCAGAAGCTGCAGTTGCTTCTGGGTGGGAGGCGGACAGGCAGGAAACCAAACAAGACTTTCTTCTTTGTCTTTTTGTTCTCTTTCACTTCTTCACTTTTCTATGGTGATGTGAAAGCCAGGAGGAAGCAGAAAGATTTCCCAAGCGGAATACCTCACCCCTGCAAAGACCCTTGAAAAACTTGCTTTTCCCTTGCTGAGATTCTAGAATCAGAGAGCTTAACAGAGCTGATGTGCTGGAGCGACTTCTTGCGCCTCGCTCTGGCTGCCCTCTCACACTCTCCGCTCCAGCCTGAGCTGACCAGTGCTTCCATCGGCTCTCAGGACCTGTTACCAGCTGGCCTTTGCACTTGTAGGCATCCTCTTCCCAGTTCATGCTATTCCCATCACCCTGGGTAAATTCAGGCCACATTGTCCTGGGATTCTTTTCCCAGTGAAGTAGAAATTCAAGACACCCTGAGCCGAAGGCATGAAGCTGTTATTCTATGCAGCGCCCAAACAGCATGTGGATGTTACCATGCTGTGTTCAGTTCTCGTCCTGAAGGTGGGAGCCTTTACATGTCTCAGTGTGTAAGCCACAGAGCTGGCGTTGCCCTCTAAGTAACTGGGGAGTTGGCAGAGAGAGGAAGGACTCCTGTGGCCCTTCTGGCAAACTGAGGGAGCAGAAGGGCCCCTGCTTGCTTCCTTTCCAAAAGCAGTCTTCTGGTTTGTAGTGCAATTAACTTATGCTGGTGATCTTGGTTGACCTAACTTGAGGACAGAGTCATAATTTATTAGTACTCTCTGTTAGACTTTTTCTAATGAACGTGATTAGAAAAGGTACTTCTTGCTGCTGGCATCTTGCTGGCAGCGATAACAGGTAGGAATTGTCACTCTGGGATCACGGGCTTGGTGCTGAATGACAATGGCAGCAGAAGGAATGTTAGCAGGGCCAAGGCCCCTGAATGGAAGCTTGGCATTTCTAAAAAGCTTCCAGGTGATGTCCAGCCACTGGTTCCTGAAATATGCTTTGTGTAACAAGAGTAAAGAGTGTGTCAGGAGGAAGGATGGGAAATCAAACCAGAAAGAAAAGGGAGGCCAGATTGGCAGAGGTTGAGGATACCCTGCTAGGGGTTTGGACTCTAGGTGATGGGAATCATTGGAAACTTTTTTTTTTTAATATGAAATTTATTGTCAAATTTGTTTCCATACAACACCCAGTGCTCATCCCAACAGGTGCCCTCTTCAATACCCATCACCCACCCTCCCCTCCCTCCCACCCCCCATCAGCCCTCAGTTTGTTCTCAGTTTTTAAGAGTCTCTTATGGTTTGGCTCCCTTCCTCTCTAACCTTTTTTTTTTTTCCTTCCCCTCCCCCATAGTCTTCTGTTAGTGAAAACATATGATATCCGTCTTTCTCTGTATAACTTATTTCACTTAGCATAACACTCTCCAGTTCCATCCACGTTGCTACAAAAGGCCATATTTCATTCTATCTCATTACCAGGTAATATTCCATTGTGTATATAAACCACAATTTCTTTATCCATTCATCAGTTGATGGACATTTAGGCTCTTTCCATAATTTGGCTATTGTTGAGAGTGCTGCTATAAACATTGGGGTACAAGTGCCCTTATGCATCAGCACTCCTGTATCCCTTGGGTAAATTCCTAGCAGTGCTATTGCTGGGTCATAGGGTAGATCTATTTTTCATTTTTTGAGGAACCTCCACACTGTTTTCCAGAGCGGCTGCACCAGTTTTCATTCCCACCAACAGTGCAAAAGAGATCCTCTTTTTCCGCATCCTTGCCAACATCTGTTGTTGCCTGAGTTGTTAATGTTAGCCGTTCTGACAGGTGTAAGGTGGTATCTCATTGTGGTTTTGATTTGTATTTCCCTGATGAGGTGTGATGTTGAGCATCTTTTCATGTGCCCGTTGGCCATCTGGATGTCTTCTTTAGAGAAGTGTCTATTCATCTTTTCTGCCCATTTCTTCACTGGATTATTTGTTTTTTGGGTGTGGAGTTTGGTGAGTTCTTTATAGATTTTGGATACTAGCCCTTTATCCGATATGTCATTTTCAAATATCTTTTGATCAAGAGTGTTGCACGCTGCTGGTGGGAATGCAAACTGGTGCAGCCACTCTGGAAAACAGCATGGAGGTTCCTCAAAAAACTAAAAATAGAACTACCCTACCACCCAGCAATTGGATTACTAGGTATTTATCCAAGGGATACAGGTGTGCTGTTTTGAAGGGGCACATGCACCCCAATGTTTATAGCAGTGCTATCCACAATAGCCAAAGTATGGAAAGAGTCCAAATGTCCATCGATGGATGAATGGATAAAGAAGATGTGGTATATCTATACAATGGAGTATTACGGGGCAATCAAAAAGCATGAAATCTTGCCATATGCAACCAAGTGGTTGGAACTGGAGGGTCTTATGCTAAGCAAAATTAGTCAGTCAGAGAAAGATAAATATCATATGACTTTACTCATATGAGGAATTTAATATATAAAACAGATGAACATAAGGGAAGGGAAGTAAAAATAATATAAAAACAGGGAGGGGGACAAAACATAAGAGACTCTTAAATATAGAGAACAAACTGAGGGTTGCTGGAGGGGTTGTGAGAGGGGAGTTGGGCTAAATGGGGAAGGGGCATTAAGGAATCTACTCCTGAAATCACTGTTGCACTATATGCTAACTAACTTGGGTGTAAGTTAAAAAAAAAAGTGTTACATGTTCAGTTTGTGTCTTAGATCAATCCATGGGTAGCCAAGGGCAGAATGGACTGAGGAGGAGAAGATAGGGTCCAGGAAGCCAAGTTAGCTGGAGCTTTGCCACAGTCCAGCTGGGCATTGGCAATAGGGGAGGAAGTGGGGGAGGGGGAGCCCTGGGGGGAGATGTTTCTGATGGTGAACAGGCAAGTCTTAGAAAGCAGATGGACATTTGGAGGGCGGAAGGGGGCAAGCTGGATCACTGCAAGTGTGGCCTCTAGGAAATTAATTGAGGGATGGTTCCATGTTCTGAGAAAGCAGGTGCAGGAGGAGGAATGTTTTAGGCAGTATGGGGAGAGGGTAGTGAGGATGTGAGAGAGGAAGAAGATGAATGTGGCCTTGAATGCACAGAAATGGAGGTACATGTGTTACCTCCAGGAACATTTGTCTAACAGGCACTGGAAAATATGGCTCTGGATCCTAACAAGGAGGCTAGATTGAAGATTTTCATTTGAGATTCAAATGAAGCAGCTGGTGGAAGTATCAGAAAATTAAGAAGCAATTGCAGGGCGAAGGGAGAGCCTCCTGGTGGCTATATGAAGTGTAAACTGAGCTTGTCCACCCATCTTCTAGGTTGCAAGACTGGTCTTAGAGAGAAGAGGCCCCAGGACCACACAGCAGTGTCCTTCTGTTAATGGCAGGATGGCAGACGGATGCACGGCTGTTTCCTTGGCAACAGCCTTGCCTGGCAGGCCTGCGAGCTGTGTCTCAGCGACAGATGGTGAGAGAAGAGAGAATTGAGTGTTACTATTGTTATGTCATCCTGTGCTGCCTTTGAATTCTCTACTCAAAAGACAGAGCAGGAAGGCTTCCTCTGGGTTCTCAAAGGACAGTGAGCACGATGTGGCTGGCTTTCGGATGCAGTGGAAGCCAATCTGATGGAATATGTTTCTGGGAAAAAAAAATACATTGTCCCCAAACAATTGCTAGGCATAATTCTCCCCAAGTTTTCCGAGGTTTCTTGATCAGCTGCCCGAATGCTTGTGTGTAAATATGTAGGAATGAAATTGGAATGAAAGGGTCATGCATTTCCTGACCAGATCTCCACATTCCAGCCAAGATATTTGTAACAAAAGATCTGGGGAATGATGAGGCAGGCTGGGAGAGGAAGGTGCTCAGAAATCTAACCTTACTATTAGCATCATTTAAAACCGTAAACCTCCATAGGTTTGCAGGGACATCATTTGCATATCTTCTGAGAGGTGGCCTCTTTGCACTTCCCTGGTGACTTTGTTTCCTGCTAGGAAAACATGTATTTCTTTTGTATTTCATGATTTGGAGCTTAGCCATTTTTCAATCCCTTTACGGAGATTTTCCTGAAGGTGTAAGTCAGGTTGAATATAAGGTAGCCATAGTGAGTGATGGGGTTGGGTGGAGGGGGACACATGTGCATAAGATGAGTCTGTTTCCTTTTTCATTGCTCCTCTGCTCACTCAAATGAGGCCCTTTGACAAACTGACTATCAGATGAGGGGAGGGGCCTAATGGCAGTGATGGTGAAGTTGGTCGCACAATACACCTGAACCTAAAAGCATTAGATGCTTTCATTCTTGCCCCAAATTAAGGTTTACCAGCCAGTGCTCTGTCCTATTGATCGATTGCCGACTGAGTTGAAGGCAGACCAGGAGAGACCCAGAGACCTCTTTTGCTGTTAGACTATGGAGGTTCCTGAGGCTGTGTCCCTCTTTGGTGCCCAGAGGTAGCTGTTTTGTCTTATGGTTCATCCACATGGCTGAACAAAACAGCAGCTAAAAAATTTCCACAGAGTTTACCATAATTTTCTCCATGGTCTAGTGATCAAAATTTTGTTTCAAGTGTGCTAAAAGTGATTGAGGTTCTAAAGGAGTGGTAGGAATATATATGATATATGTTTTACTAAACGATATGGGCATATTATGTCTGTTTATAAACTATATCTTTACATATAAACTTTGCCGATTATCTAGAATTGCTTTGTCCAATATGGTAGCTACTTGCCACGTGTGGCTATTGAGTACTTGAAATATAGCCAATCCAAATTGATAAAATACATATTCAATTTTTGAAGACTTAGTTCATAAGAAGGATGCAAAATCTCTCACTAATATTTTTTCATATTGATTACATGTTGAAATGGTATTATTGTAGATATATTGGGTTAAGTATACTATATGATTAAGTTTATTTTTACCTATTTCTTCTTACTTTTTTTTAAGCTTATTTATTTTGAGAAAGAGAGGGAGAGCGAGTGTAAGTGGGAGAGGGGCAAAGAGAGGTGGGGGAGGGACAGCGAGAGAAAGGGAAACAGAGAATCCTAAGCAGGCTCTGCATTGTTAGTGTGGGGCTCAAACTCACGAACCGTAAGATTATGACCTGACCTGAAATCAAGAGTCGGACACTTAAGGGCCTGAGCCACTCAGGTGCCCCATCTTACTTTTTAAAATGTAGCTGTTCGAGAACTGAAATTACATACATGGTTCGTCATTTGCATTTGCACTTCACCTTGTTTCCATTGGACAGCACTGATCTAATGGATCTAAGTGTAACGGACTCTGTCATAAAAATTAGCAAAATGAAATCTTTTTGTGTAAAGCAGAAATAATTCTTGCCTGCTTGACAGTTTGCATTTTAAGGCTGGTCAGTTTCGTTCGTAATCTGCTGTCAGATTTACCTTGTTCGCATCCCACAATACAGGTCCTAAGTTTGAAGTCACTCTGAAAAAGAATGCCAGTGGCTTGGGATTCAGCTTCATGCAGATGGAGAGAGAGAGCTGCAGCCATCTCAAGAATGATCTGGTGAGAATTAAGAGGCTTTTCCCAGGGCAGCCGGCTGAGGAGAACGGGGCCATTGCAGTTGGTGACATTATCCTGGCCGTGAATGGAAGGCCCACAGAAGGCCTCGTCTTCCAGGTAGGAGACCATTTGGCCCTGTGTGCACACTGACCCCTCCCATGTTTCTTTCAGGCCCACCTAACATAAGGAATACCCTGGGCTCTCGAAAGTCACACCAGGGGCCTGGATCAGATAAAGAGAGCAATTGGTGGAACATTCTTACATTTAATTTTCTGTCTCAGTTCTTAAATATCTGACCTTGAGTAAGCCTTGCTTTTAATTAGGTTTATAATGGAAGTGAAGATAAAACCCTGGCTCTGTGCTGGCTAAAGCACACCTAAAATTCCAGAAGGGGGATATATGGGCTGAAGAGATTACAGTAGGTCCTTTTCTGCCCTTCCTCACATTTCTCTTTTAAATTTACAGTTTTTGATGTGTCGTGTTGCATTGGTTGTCCTGTATGTGATCAAAAATGTAATTAAAAGAAGAGAGAGAGGGGCGCCTGGGTGGCGCAGTCGGTTGAGCGTCTGACTTCAGCCAGGTCACGATCTTGCGGTCCGTGAGTTCGAGCCCCGCTCGGGCTCTGGGCTGATGGCTCAGAGCCTGGAGCCTGTTTCCCATTCTGTGTCTCCCTCTCTCTCTGCCCCTCCCCCGTTCATGCTCTGTCTCTCTCTGTCCCAAAAATAAATAAACGTTGAAAAAAAAAATTTTTTAAAGAAGAGAGAGAGTGAAAAATGGACACTTCTCTTAATCTCAATGAAATATTATGCATATGCACAAAATCTCAATGAAGTATTATGCATATCAGTCAGGGTCCTGGCCGGAAATTGAGTCACTTGAGGAGAGTTTAATAAAGGTGTGAGCTGGTTGTTAAGAAGCTCAAGGGAGAGTATAGAGCCCTGGGGCTGGGAACAATGGGTGCAGTTTCCCCGTCCACCCCTCTCAAGTCCAAAGGCATATGGGAAGGAGCAATTATACAACCCGGGAAACTGAGAGAGCTGGTGAAGTGGACGTGGTGACATGAGCTGTGATACTAGGTGGCAGACCCAGCCATTCTGCACAGCCCCATGGGGAGGAAGACAGAAAAACAGACATCCACCTCCCTTCTCTTCTGCCGCTGATCCTGCCCATGCTCCCATTGGCTGAGCCCAACAGGAAGTACCTCCCTCTCCTCATGTCTCTGATCCCCACCCATGCTCCCATTGGCTGAGCCCAACAGGAATCGTGGCTGCAGTCTGCACAGGCCCACCTCCAGAGCACAGAGCAAGGTGGATTAGTCACTCTGGACCGGGTTGTGAGAGGTGGGGAATCCTCGGGACAGCGTATGTTTGGGTGGTGATACCTTCATCTATCTAGTGTGGGAGCCAACTGTTTTGAGAGAACCAGTGCTGGGTCAGCAGCTCTCTGAGGAACTAAAGACACAGAGGCGGGCCATACACGTGGTCTCAGAGCTCGCATTGGGGTGGACAAACAAGAAAACAGACCCGACTGTGGAAAACAAGTGTCATGAGAGACAAAGCTGCTTGCCCCGGGGAACCGGGGAGGGAAGAAACACATTCTGTGGAAGTCCACTGTCGCCAGGGGGGGGGGGGGGGGGGCGGGTATTATGTGGCGTCCAGATTAGCGGTTCTCCAGTGGGGATGATACTACCTTTCAGGGGACATTTGGCAAAAAATTCACGTATGTTTGTGGTTGTCACAACTGGCGGGTGCCCACTGGCATCTAGTGGGCAGGGACCAGAGATGCTGCTCAACATCCTACCATAACAGGACAGCCCCACAGCAGAGTTATCCAGACTAAGATGTCAGTAATGCCGAGAGGCCGAGAAATCCTGGCCTAGATAAGAAACAGGAGCTGTCAAGGCACCCTGGGCTCTGAGAGAGTGGGTTGGAGGGAGAGGCTCGGCACGGTGGGAGCTTAGGGTACGGGAGCAGAGGGGACAGGTGGGAAAGAGAGAGTGGGGGCGAGAGGCAGGTGAGAACGGGTCCTGCGAACTGGGCTGCAGAGCTTGTTGAGTGTGAGGTGAGCCAGAGGGGGAGCTCAGCAGGAGAAGGACCTGGTTATATCTGTGTTTGGAAAGAGCTCTCTTGAACAATGTGGAGGAAGGGAGGTGGGTGACGCTGGAGGAGGCAGGGAGCAGAGAAGAAGGCACTGCAATTTCACAGGTGAGAGGTTCCGAACGCCGAGCTGAGTAGTGGAGCAAAGCTCGGGGCCAAGGGGCAAGCTTTAGAGATTGGGGTGGCGGAGCGTACATGACTGATGGCCCCTGAGATGAGGGGGTGCTGAGAGGAAAGGGAGGTCGAAGTGATGAATAGCTATTTGCTTGAGTCATTCTCTCAGTGAAGAAAAGGCATCAGTATTGGCAGGTGCTGCCGTGAAAAGACCCTGGGCAGACCCTGGCCACTTCTAGCCCAGCACGTCTGCATTGCCTGCATGGGAACTTCAGGCCCATGGCTTTGGCTTCTCTCCCTTCAGGAAGTCAGGCCCAGAGCAGTGTTCTCCAGAATTCTCTGGAGGCGAGAAACAGATCAAGGGGATGGTGCCAGAGAGATAGTGGGGAGCCCAAAGGAGAAGCTATCACAGCCATGCCACTCCCACATCTAACCACAGAGTTTGGTTTCTTGTAGGAGGTGCTCCATTTACTGCGAGGGGCATCACAGGAAGTCACGCTCCTACTTTGCCGACCCCCTCCAGGTGCACTGCCTGAGATAGACCAGGGATGGCAGGTAAGATGGGGGGGTGGTACCCGCTGGTGCCTTCAAGCACCCCTTTTCTTGTCTGGTGGGTCCTGAGAAACCCCACTTTGTTTTAGGTAGGGTTCAATGCCATTTTCTTCCACTGGGGCAGGAAAATAGCTGGCCTCCAAACGTCAGTCTGTGAGAAGTTCATGAGATTCTATCTCTCTCTTCTCCTTGCCCTCCCTACTCTGCCTCTCCAATGTTTGGGTCTTCCTGTAGAGAAGTAACATGTTTAGATCTTGTCTGTGAATCTTCTGGAGCCAGGGCCTCTGGCAGCCCAAGCCTCAGAGAGGGGAAACCAGGATCAAGGGGAATCCATACAAAACCAGACTGAGGGAAGGTAAGAATTTCCATTGTGAGGAATGAAATGGAGAACAGGATGTATGTCCACCCTCCTAAAGCATGAATTAGACATGTATGGTCTAGTGCAAAGAAGAGGCATTGAAATCAGGAAAATTCAGAATTTTTGCTTTGATACCTATATTAGGTTCTCCAGAGAAATAGAATCTACGGGGTGTGTATGTGTGTGGGTATATGGGTAGTTGGAGGTGGGGGGCAGTTAGGGCATGGGCTCAGGTGGTTGTGGGGGGTACAGTCTAAATTCTAAGAATAGGCTGGTAACCTAGGGAGGAGTTGATGTTGCAGTGTGCATCCCAAGGCAAACTGGAGGCAGAATTCATTCTTTCTTGGGGATGTCAGTTGTTTTTTCCTAAGGCCCTCAACTGATTGAATGAGGCTGACCCACATCGTGGAGGGTAATCTGCTTTACTCAAAATCTGCTGATTTAAATGCAAATCTCATCTAAAAAATGCCTTCCCAGGAACATCCAGACTCCTGTTTGACCACGTGCCTTGGTTCTGTGGCCTAGCCAAGTTGACAGATAAAATTGATCGCAATGCCACTTGTGGGGTCCCCGGGACACAGACTCTGCAGCAGAGATTTGAGTGCAGGAGGTTTATGGAGCCTGCTCTTGGGGACACCCCTGTGAGGGTGAGGGAGGCAGCGTTGGACAGTCAGGGAAGTTACTGTGTGCAGCTGCAACGGGGGCCTGTGTTCATGCCACAGGGAGCTTTGGAGCTGGGATGGCCCCTCTGAGCCGTCTTGAATTAGGGCAAGAGAACCTGTGCCTTTGCATTTTGTATCAACCAGTGCTGGAGTGGGGCTGCCCCAGAGGGGACCTGACTTTGGCTGAGACAGCTCCCTTGAGTTGAGCATGATTCCTGCAGAAAGGCTAGCTGTGAGCTGTCAGTACCCAGCATTCCCAGCAGCTGGAAGATGAGGGATTCGTCCTGGGGAGGGATCTGTGTGGGTACCCTGCAATCACCTGCACCTGTTCTGCCACTCACTGGCTGCATGGACCTTAGGACAATTGCCTGACTTCTCTAGGTCTCATGAGTCATCATTTATAAGATGTGGATAAAATCGGTCCCTTATCACTGGGGTGACAGTCACTAGAGATATCACAGGGGATTTTGTGACCCAGATCCTTTTGATTCTTGGACTCCAAGAGGTCATTTGATATACACTTTGGTGTATAAAATTGCCAAGGAAAGGAAATCAGAAAGCTGCCAGCTTGGAAAAGAAGGTAGGTATAGCAGTTGTGTTGAGCAACTGACCAGGGTGCGAAGGTCAAGCTTCACATGCACAAAGATCAGGCCACAGGGCTTGTGTCTTGTGTTTTTGCTGAGGTATCTGGGAAATGCCAGGAAAAAATGGTCCTTCTGTTCTGGAGAATAGATCCACCTAGGAGGACCCAGAAAAGTCCCGTGTGAGGGCTTGGAGTGAGGTGTGGTAGGCATGCTTTCTTTCTCCTCAGACTGGAAGGCCAAGTGGAAGAGGAATTTTCATTCATTCATGTGGCTTCAGAGGTCAGATAGAAGACCAATGAAGGGAGCATTTAGTTCATAACTAGAATAAGTAATCATGGAAAGGAGGCAGTCATACAAAATCTAGAGTAAAGTCAATCCACGCAGAAGTGATAGCAGGTGTGAAGGAATGAACCTGGATGTTTGAGGGACAAAAAGTAACAGGTGTGCCTGGACCGCAGTTAATGGAGGGGAACGTGGAAGGGGAGAAGCTATAGCGGGAGTCAGGGGCCACATTGTGTAGGGACTTATAGGTCTTGGCCATGTGCGGATTGCATCTTGGCTGCGATGGGAGGCCACGGTGCTGGAAGTGGTTTGAGGGTGAAGGGTTAGGCAGGAGCATACCCTCGTCTGGTCTATACTTTAGAAAGACCACTGAGCTGGAGATGGACTGGAGCACAGAAGCCCTCAGTCATTCAAGTAAGATACTGCATGTAGCTTGGAATCAGGTTGCAGGCAAATAGTTGATAATAAGTAGTCAGATGTAGGATACATCTGGGGGGTAGAGCCCAAAGGATTACTTTTGGCTTAGATGTGGTCAGATGGAAAGAGAGCAAAGTTTGCCTTGGACATCTGGTTGAATGACGATAGTACTTGCCGAGACGGAATGTATTTACAGAATGCAGCTTAAAGTACGCGGCAGAGAAGTGGTAGTTCTTAGTAGCATCTAGAACTGAAATGCCATAGAACAGTCAGGGGGAGATGTCAATTAGGCATTTGTTTATGGAGACCTGGCATGAGGTCAGGGCTGGAAAAGGTAGATTTGGGAATTGTCAGCAAATAATGTTATTTGAAGCCATGACGTGGATGAGATCACCTTGGGAAAGAGTGCAGAGAAGTAAGCCATGGGATCTGCCCAAACACTGAAAGGTCCAATTCAAAGAGATGAGACAGCAGGGGCGCCTGGGTGGATCAGTCGGTTAAGCATCCAACTCTTGGTTTCAGCTCAGGTCATGATGTCACAGTTTGTGAGTTTGAGCCCTGCACTGGGCTCCACGCTGATGATGTGGACACTGCTTGGAATTCTCTGTCTTCTCTCTCTGCCCTTTCCCCACTCGCACTGTCTTTCTCTCAAACTAAATAAACTTAAAAAAAAAAAAAAAAGAAATGAGACAGCAGAAGAGTAGGGGCCTGGGAGTGGTGGGAAAACCAGCAAGGGCAGAGTTCAGAGGAAACTCAAGTAGAGTAAGTGAGTAAAGGATGCTCTCAAGGACGGAGAAACCAGTTATGTTGCCAGGAGACAGAGTGAGGTGAAGACAGAGAATTGTCCTTTGGCTTTAGAAGACATAGGTCACTGGAGACCCTGATCAGAGCTCCTTTAGTTGAATGATGTAGGCAGAGGCCTGGGTGGAGTGGGTGCAAGGAGAAGTGGGGAGACACTGACAGAAATAGTGAGTACAGGCACGCGTTTGAAGAACAGAGAAATGAATGGCTTGGTGCTTGGAGGAGGTTGGGACAGGGATGCAGGCTGGTTGACCGATTGCTGTGGGGAGGTGAAAGATTCTTATCTGAATGTGCCCATTTTCACTGTCAAGTAAGAGGCAAGGTCAGGGCGATGGTTGAGGAGAGAGATGAGAAATAGAGTAGAGGGAGAGAGAATAGGAGAGAACAGGAAACGGACTTCACAAAGGAAGTGGAGAATGATTATCTAGAAGTCTTGAGTGTCCACTTGACACCTGTGCCCATACGCTTGGCATTAGTCAGTGGCTCAGAAGCAGGCATAAAGCCCACATAGAATGTCACTAGGAATTGGAATTACAATATGGCACCTGCATATAACACTGAATCGAGGCAAAATGGAGGCACATAACACAGAATGGGAACTCGGGGTTTTCTTTATTTTTAAGGGAGTGTTTATGGGATAGAACCATGGAATCTTAGCAGAGGAAGAGGGTGGAGTTAGTAGGGAAGTGGTGGTGGTAAGGTACCATGGACTGGAAGCCTTGAAGAGGGTGAAGGATCGCTATAGAGTAAGTACTGGGGATGATGAGTTGGCGGGAGAGGAATGGTTGAAAATGAGATTTTGGAGGTCTCATTACAAGAGAAAATATAAATGCTCTTACTATTTATTTCTTATCTCATCCACTTCAAATTTTAATTTTTGGTATATCCCGTATAATTTACATTGTATATCAGTAGACTAATAAGAATTCGTGGTTTATAATTAAATAAAAGTGTAGCTTTGGAAACATAGCCCCCTCTAGTTTGGAGGAGTGGGCAATCGGCAAGGCGAGGAGATATCCAGTGTCGGGGGCAGAGTAATAGTATCTGTGTTACAGGTGAGGGCAGGGATGGGAGCTCAGCCCTGTCTGGCTCTAAAGTCTGTGTTCTCTGTCACATCAGGGGTGTAGGTCATGGGACGGAAGTGCTAAAAGATAATTTTCAGGAAAAGGTAAAATCATGACTCTCACATAGATGTAGAAATGAATATATGTTAAAGATTTTATCTAACCCATTCAGTGAAGGAACCAGGTAGATATTAAAACTGGTTCGAAAGAGATTTCAGAGGAAAACAAATTTGTTTATACAGAGTTATGAAATAGCTCAAAGTGGAAAATACAGTACAGTCAGATAACCCAGAAAGTTGTGCTGTAAACAATGCATAGTTTCCATCGATGTCTAGATTTTTTTCTCCAATAGAAAGTTGAACGGTGTTAATGTGCACAGTGTGTCATCAAAATCAGAACCTAAAAGGCCCAACAGGGATGTAAACAGTTGAGAGCAATCAGTAATGTTTGGAGAAGTGAGGGGGACACCTAGGGAAGGGAATCAGGATGGGAAGGGAGATGAGGCTGTGAAAAGGAAACATCATGGATGAGGACAGATAAAGACAAGAGTTTACAAAACCCATTTCTTATTGGAAAGTGGGAGAAAGAGTCAGTGTTACTTCTGCTTCCATGTTTTTTTGAAGTTTTTAAATTATTAAAAATAATGTTTACATTTATCAAGAGCTTCCAATGCCTGAAGCTAAGGGGTTTAGAGATGGTTACTTGGGTCATCTCGGGCCCAGTGGGAGCTGGGGTCCTGACAGCGGGCGACTGACCCCAGAGCCCATCTTTTAACTGCTTTGCCCTACAATCACAAAAAAAAAAAGGTTATTTTTAAAAGAAGCACTTTTTAGACTTTGCTTAGTGTGCACCATTGATCCAATAACCCTTAGCATTTCTTTTAATAGACACCCGTGCTCTCAGCAGACAAAGAATTCACCAGGGCAACTTGCACTGACTCTGAGCAGAGCCCGAGTCTGGATCAAGAGGACAGCCGGAGGGACAGTGCCTCCCCAGACACAGGGGAAAGCTTGGGTCCCGGGCCCGAGTCTTTCCAAAAGGCCACTGGCAAGGCACAATGGGACCAGGACATAGAGAGACCCTGGGCCACTTCCTCGATGCGTCCTCAGGATTCCCCCCCTCATTTATGCAGACTTCAGCAAGAAATGGATGCATCCACATTGGCCACCTCTTTGGAAAGGGATATGAGGCAAAACTGCTATTCAGTTTGTGATATGAGGGGACTTGAAAGGTAAGAATCACCACGTTTGCAGACACTTTGTAAATGGTATCATTTCATTGCTAGGAATTGCAATCAGTTAATAACTGTGTTCAGATGCTTACTGGGCCCAGGACTCTGCTAGGCCTTTGGAGGGGAGGTGGGAAAAAAAGAAGCATAAGGTTTGGAGTGGCTGCAACCACAGTTTGTGAGCTTTTGGGAAAGCTACCCTCACCCCATGGTCCCCTAGTACCCTTGGAGCCTGCGGATGGCAGGCCTCTGTTTTTCCCCAGCACACAAACCTTTGTGGTGCATTCTTCATGGCCTTTTAAAGCATTGTGGTAAGAAAGAAGTTCCCTGTATGCATCACCATTTTTTATTGCTAACGTTACACTTTACAGTCAACACCGGCTTAAAAAAAATCTATGTCTTCAAACACCAGACTGAAACGTTCATTTTCATAGCCACTTTTAAAAAGTTCGTTTATTTATTTTGAGAGATGGGGGCAGGAGGGGCAGAGAGAGAGGGAGGGAGAGACTCCCAAGTAGGCTCTGCACCTTCAGCGCAGAGCCCGATGAGGGGCTTGAACCCACGAACCGTGAGAGTCAAGAGTCGATGCTTAACCGACTGGGCCACCCAGGTGCCCCATTAATAGTCATTTTAACTCAGGCTTCATTTTGTGCCCGTCCCCCACAAGTATTTCCAGTTTTCCATCCTGTTCTGCTGAAAAACATTCTCTTTGATTCAATTTGATGGTATTTATCATGTAGAGTCAAGGTGCAGGGGAACCCGTTAGGAGCAGAGAGAAGGTACAAATACTAAGAAAGGGTGAGATACTACTTCGAGGCACGTGCTAGCTAGATACACAGGCACAAAGCAGGCAAATAATGAGGAACAATGGTTTGTGTTTGACGCTGTATAAACCCACTGCTATGAAATGGCTCTTTTTTGTTGCTCATCCTGGAAGACTAACTAGGGCAGATCTGTAGGGACTGATAGGTGACATGAAGTCTGAGGCAGCAGGTGTAATGAATGCAGTTAGGCAGGGCGAGATCTGTGACTAACAGGTGCCAGGCATGTGTTCCCTAAAAGCATCCAGACACAATTTTTATAAGTATACTGCACCCGCCAAACAAAAACTAGTGTGCCAAGTAGAACAGAGTGGGCAAGCACGATTCACCAGTAGAATTCATTTTCATTGTCTGAAAATGCATAAATACAAGTGTATTTATAGCTTCTTACAATTGCATTCTAGGCAGTAATAGATACATTTGATCACATGATAAAGGAAATAATCTACAGAGGTTTATCCAAGGACAACTATTAGTGTTATCTTATAGGAAATATAGAAGGGACTGTACTTCCTTATAGGCATGAAGCTCCTCTTTTGGATTTTTAAAAGTTTTACTGCCAGAGAGTTCAGGGTGATGGATGGAAATGACGAGCATTGGATTATAAAGTGACTGTGGGTTTAGGTACAATACTGGAGTTTAACTTGCCATGTGCTTGTAATCTGATATAGTTATCAGCTATTAATAATTGGCTTGTTTGTTTTTACTAATTGTTAGTTTGGTCACTGTTTCATTCATGGAGTCACAGAATCTGGGGGTTGTTCGATAAAAAATGATCTAATCCAACCTCATATCCCGTCGTGAAATCTGTTGTGTAATATCCCCGCAGTAGGGGGCCTGCTTTGCTTGAATACCTCCAGGGATGCAGAACTTGCTACCTCTTTTTTTTTTTTTTTAAGGTTTATTCATTTTTTAGGGACAGAGACAGAGCATGAGTGGGGGAGGGGTAGAGAGAGAGGGAGACAAAGAATCCGAAGCAGGCTCCAGGCTCTGAGCTGTCAGCACAGAGCCCGATTCGGGGCTCGAACCCATGACCTAAGCTGGTCAGACACTCAACCACCTGAGCCACCCAGGCACCCCAGAACTTGCTACCTCTTAAAGTGGCCCGTTTTATCACCATGTGGTTGTTGATCAGAAAGTGCTTCCTTGTGTTAAAGTGAAATCTGCCTTTTTCTGTGTTCTACTTATACATAGATGCTTGTGTCCTATCTTTTTTGTCATTATTTTTGCAAGAAATATCACATATTATTTTTCTGAATCAAATTAAATTTGACTTAGTGTTCCTACTTGAAAGGGTGTACCCGATGTCCAAAATATTCCATCTTTGGAGGGGGTTTTTCTCTCCTAGAGTTACACAAGAATCCTGAGGGCTTTTCCAGAACATTCTGGGAGCGCTTTTGATATTCAGTTGGTTGTGGTTGCTGCCCCATGCTTGTTGTCCAGGCCGATGTGGTCCAGGGAGCCACAAGTAGGACGGTCTTACTGTTTCTCTGTCCTGGTTCCCTCCATGGTCAACACCTCCCCTTTGCACTTGACCTTTCCTGTGATGGTCCTGGTAATGACGATGCTCTGTCTTCTCACATTTCCTTACTTCACTTTTACCATGTTTTCTTCCCCCTATTCAGGGACCTTTCTCTGTCTCTGAAGGAAGGACTCAAACCACGTTAGCTTCTCCTCTAATGGGACGCTAGCTTGCTCTAGATGCATATATAGTGACTGTCTCCTATGGGAAGAAAAGCACGACACATGCCCAGCCGCCTCTGAACACATTCCCCCAGTTCCTGGTGGGGTTGTGGCTCTTCGCAGATGCCTTTTAGAAGTGTCTGTACCTCAGTTCTGAGGCGGCTGTCCCAGGCAACTGCTCTTTCTGGAGTTTAGAACAAAAAGAGCATGGACTCCTTGACTGTCTAGCCTTGGCTTCAGCTCTACGACATACTGTGTGTGCCGGGAGTGTTGACTTCTCGGAGCTTGAGGTTTCTCAAATGTAAACAAAGACCACAACAGCCCCACAGGGCACCTCGCGGGCCAAAAGAAGTAACACAGGCAGAGTGTTATCACAGCACCTGGCTCCTGGCTCGCAGCGGGAACTTAACACAAGTCAGTTTCTTTCTCTTTCTTGAATTATTTCCAGCTAAAGAACAGGTCCTGTCAACTGAAATTCCCAGCAAACTGCCAGAATTTACCGTCTACCAGGTGGCTACTCTTAAAGCCAGGTGGGCACCCCAGCAAGCCCAGAGTAGTCATAGAGAAGATGAGGTTTTACTTTTCCTTCCTTCCTTTCTCTTTTCTTTTACAGTTGTATATCTGGAGACTGCCATATCGCAGTAGATCTTTAGAAAGCATGTTAATAAAGCAGTACAGTATATTTCCATGGAGGAAGGTTAGAACTGTGTGCCTGCTGGCAGGATGGCTTGGCACTTGGCTAGAGTTGCATCTTATGCAAGGTTTATTTCTAAAGTTAGGGCATAAGGCAAAAATCACATCAAGTCACATCACCCTGGAACATCACTTTGGAAGGCGCAATGTTATTTGCTCCCCTGGTAGGGGGACAGATCACCTTTTCTTTGGTTGAGCCTCAGGTGAAGGGCCTTGCTGTCTGCCAAATGGTTATCTTTAAATGCTGGACTCAGAGGAATGAATGGGGATGGCAGATTCAAGGCTTCCACTTGGCCTAGGGGCTACCACGCCCTCTCCACACACTCTGACCCCCTCACCTCTTGCAAGGAGCTTACTAGAAAGATTGGAGGAAGATGGTGGCGGGCGGTAAGGGGTGAACTATCAGGCACTGCAGTGGCCCGTGGGCACGTGTTGCCACCTGCTTGTCCTCTGCCTGGAGGGAGGAGGGTAGGCAGGTTCCTGCTATGGACAGGGTGGGGTGCGGTGTGGGCTGACTTCGGCAGCAGGCTGGATTTCCCATATTCTGATGAAACTTCCACATTGTCCCCTTCCATGTTTATAAGAAAATGCATTTTCTACACAATTTGGTCAAGTGCTTTAAGGTTTTAAACTGATTTTTCCTCAAAGTGCTTAGTGATTTTAAATATTACTTTCTTAAAGTGAGTGTTCTCCTTTTATTCCTGGTAGCGTACAGTCTCCTTTTTGTGCATGTGAATGTGCATATATTTACATGAAACACACATTGACATATACCTGTAGGTCTCCTGAGCAGAAATAACGTCTTTTTGACAGTGAAACTCAGGTTGGGACAGACATACCACTTCTCCCAGGGAGGAGGACAGGCTCTCTGGGGGTTTGGGGGCCTGTAGCTATTGAGGGGCACCAGAGCTGAGTTTACAAGAAAGAGGCGTTTCGAGAAAGGGAAGGGAGGACAGCGGGCACATAATAAAGCCAACCCATTGCTTTGGGTGTGGTGACAGAGGCTGATAAATGAGGATTTGCGTGTTTGGTGAAAAGCTAAACCTGTGCATTTTTTTTTAGATTTTCCTACTCACCCTCTCTAACCAGGCTTTCGACAGATATTTTCTGAGCACATTCTCTGCATGTTTGAAGCACTGTACAAAATGCTCTGCCGTCTGTATGGACTGCTTTTTCTAATCAAAAGGCGTGTGTGGTGACCTTTGGGCAGCCCCTGGAAGGCTTATTCTTCATGTTGTGTCTGCGTCTTCACTGCCAGACAATGCGCCCCACTCACCGTTCATCTGCCTCCTGTGTCACACCGGGAGTAAATGTCACTCCAGCTGGCTGCCTTTCCAAATAGGCACTTTCTCAGCGCTCAGAAAAGGACTCGATATTTGCACAGAGTGCTTTGAAGGTCACCTGCTTGAGTTGTTCCCAGCCTCCCGCTTTGGCCCTTTCCCTCTAACTATGAAACGGCATTCATAGTCATAGCGATAACAGCCCCTCCTATTTACTGAGGACTTACCCTGCACCAGGAGCCATGGACGGATGTACCAGAATTATGTATTCTAAGCATCCCAGAAATCCTATAAATTTCTCGACCTTCTCACTTTTCAGATGGGAAAACTGAGGTCCCAGAGAAGTTAATAAGCTTTCCCGAGAACCGAAGTCATGGCCCAGAATGGAGGCATAGCTCTGCTTTTGATGCCATGTCCTCTGGCAAGTCCCCCATGGTCTCCTGGGCTCCGTAAGGAGCTCCCCTTGCTCCCATAATGCTCTGTGCTGCCGCTCCTATAGCACTTTCTCCCTGGATTGTAACATTTGTTCACCACTCACTCTTCCCATTAAATCAGGGGATCCTCAGGCACAGGGGCCATCCATATCTTATCCAATGTTCAGAACAGTCTCTGGCAGGAGCTGTTTGGACCCTGGCTGGCTCTCCTACGATGTGCTGTGATGATCATCCTGAAAGCAAGGCAAGATGGGGAGAGGAGTTTCTGATCAATGCTGGAAGACACATGGGTTTCTGTTTTCTAGTCCTGAATTGGACAGGGATGATGAGGAAGGGGACATGTGCCATCTACCTGAAGCCACTTCTCTCACTGTGGAAAATGAAGCCTATCTTACCATCAACTCTGCATGGGAAGGCCAGCTACTCTGTGAAGAATGTTTGGAGGAAGATTCAGGGACCATTCCCTTGCCACAGTTCTGTTCTTGGAGTGCCCCCTCGGAGTCTTTGCCTGCAGAAGAGGCTTGTGAGAGTGACAGTGAATGGGAAGACCTGGAGGAGGCTGTGGACCCGGAAGATGGCACCCTCAGGTGGGTGTCACTCTGGGTGGACTGAGGCTGGGCTCAGTGTTCAGTCCACTTTGGCTGGGTGATGGTCTGTGGGCATCACCTCGTTCCCCTTGCATCCCCTCAGGGGAGGGGGGTCACACCTCGTCATGGCATTCGCCACGGCCCATGTTCCATGACAACACCCTATAAGATAGGGTCACTGTCATTCCCATTTGGGACTTTCCCAAGGTCACACAGTGGGTAAGTGACAGCCATAAATCATCCCAGCTCTTTTATTCCATGGACCACATGTTCGGGGCCTTCCCCTGCTGCCATCTATATGTGGCCCAGTGCCCTGTCTCTTTTGGGAGGGCTGCTTGTGAAGTGCTCATTCCTCTTTTGTGTGCTCTTGCCTACCCTTGGGCTACATAGATTTCAGAGAAGTGTCTCGGTGCCCTGTAGTGCAGTCCTTCTCAACAGCCTCTGTGGCTCACAGTGAGCTCTTTTTTGATCGAGAAAGTCATTCTGTTAACTCAGGATGCCACCAGAAGTTGGGACTGGGTCAGAGAGCTGGAGGCAGATTGTACCGATGAAGACGAGGGAAGAGTAAATGTGACAAAAATCCTCTGACTAGGAGCAGAGCGGGTTAAACTCTTGACAGGTTGGTAAACCCACCCAATGTTCTGTTAAAGTGCCTATAACATATGTTGTTCCAGTATTTTATTATTTATTTATTTATTTATTTACTTACTTATTTAAAATTTTTTTTAAATGTTTGTTCATTTTTGAGAAACAGAGAGAGAGGAAGAGAGAGAGATAGTGGGGGGGGGGGGGGTAGAGAGAGAGACAGACAGACAGACAGACAGAGAATCAGAAGCAGACTCTGTGCTATCCGCAAAAAGCCTAACGTGGGGCTTGAACTCATGAACCAGGAGATCATGACCTGAGCCAAAGTGGGATGCTCAACTGACTGAGCCACCCAGGTGCCCCTTTTTCTTTAAAAGAATTTTCTTAGGGGTGCCTGGGTGGCTCAGTTGGTTAAGCATCCCACTTCAGCTCAGGTCATGATCTGAAGTGAGTTGTGAGTTCGAGCCCTGCATTGGGCTCTGTGCTGACAGCTCAGAGCCTGGAGCCTGCGTCAGATTCTGTGTCTCCCTCTTTTCTCCTCCCCTGCTTGTGCTCTATCTCTCTCTGTCTCACAAAAATAAATAAACATTAAAAAATTTAAAAAAATTTTTTTAAACATTTATTCATTTTTGAGTGTGTGTGTGTGTGAGAGAGAGAGAGAGAGAGAAAGAAAGAAAGAGAGGAGGGGCAGAGAGAGGGAGACAGAGAATTGTTCCATTATTTTAAAAATGCTAAATACTCAAGAAACTTTCATATAAACACATTTTCAAGGCACCTTGAAACTTACTGAGGCATCAGCTCATGAAGATTTGGGTGTACCTGAGACAGTCTTGTTCACTTTTAGCCCATTGTGTCATAGCTACATTTTCACCACAAATGACTGACCTGGATTTCTTAGAGGACAATGGCAGGCAAGCTAATAAGGTGGGTGGCTATTTGAAATTCAAATATGACAAAAGGACTGGTTCTTATCTGAAATAGGAAGCAACAAGTTCATAGAGGAGATCACGTGGGGGCTTTGAAGACCATGCCTGCCATCCATGGGAAAGTTGGACACTGACGGCCTTGGGGATGATGCAATGATGGATTCATACAAGTGTGGAGCAGGCAGGGTGTGGCTTATATGTGGAGGGAAATATTTCCAGAGTGGGCTCCTCAGGGCTGGGGAGCTAAGGGAAGATGGGGTAATCAATGCTTTTGGGACCTACAGGGAAACAAGTAAGGACCCCAAGTGTCAGTACTTATGAAATGTCCCAGGAAATCTGCTGTTCCTCTGGAGACTGGAGCAGGTAGCAGAGAAGAGACAATAGGGCTTTTTGGTTGGAGGGGCTCAGGCTCCAAGCCTGCCTCCATCACTTACTAGGGGGGTGACCTGCAGCAAACGACTTTTAAACCATCTAAGACTCAGCTGACTACCAAATGGAGATAGCAAAAGCCACCTCATTCTGTAAGAGAGGACAATGCCTGTCAAGGGTTTAGCACACTGCCTGGTGAGTAAGGACTCAAGCAGTGTTAGTGCATTTTAGTCATAAATCACAAAGGAGACTCTCTCTCCAGTGAGATGGTGCAACCTTAGGAACCCATTCAATACTGGTTTTTTGTTTTTTTTTTTTTTTTTTCTGTGTAGACAAAGGAACTGGGCAACTTTGTCAGACTTGCCCTCTAACTTGAGGGGCGGGTAGAAGTATTGGTCCATGGCAAGGGTGTCAGGATCTGGGTAGACTGAATAGCCCTCTGCTATGACAGTGGCTTGGGATGTCATTAGGCCTAGGCCTGCCACAGTCACTTATCCCACCCTGCTGATAGAAGGCAGGCCTGCAGGGAAGTGCTTAAGTGAGCTCTCAGCCTGGGCTCCTTGGAGCAGCCCACAGATGAGCTTCAAGGCATCTACAGTTAGAATATTGACTTGCATGCTTCTTTTGGAAAAAGCAGCTCTTTTTTTTTTGAAAAAGCAACTCTTAACTTTCTTTAAATTCTCTAAGTGGTCCACAATCCCCTAAAGATTAAGGATCTCTGTTGTATATATTCTCTCTTTCATCTTGGAAGTGGGGAGGGTATAAAGAGGATTTTCCTTATGGATGGAGTCATGCATTTTTTAAAACCATATTAGAGATTATTTTCTTTGGTCCTTTTAGACAATGAGATAATAAATAATTTCATTTAGCCCTCATATCAACTTTGAAAGATATTCTTATTCCTCTTTTATAAATGGCACTTAGAAGGTTTATTTAATTTGCCCAAAATCACACAGCCAGAAGGGGCAGATTCACACTGCATCTATCTGATTGAACTCCTGGTGCATTTTTACATTTCCTCTAGAATGTGTGTTCCACATGCACTTGTGTAACACACATGTCTTTGCCTCAGATGTCATGAGTCCTACTAGTTCTCTCACAAAGTATTTCTCTCTTAGGAGGCTAAAACAATCCCTGCTGTCTGGTGGGATCGAGAAGGCAATTAAACTGTTCTCTTTGGAAAAGGCTAGGGCCAAATGGTGAGGGCAACCAGTAAAAGCTGCCTATTGTTTTAGGTGAACAGAGAAAGTTGGACAGTCACCAAAGGCAGAACCCGAAGTTTCTGCACGCACATCCTTTTGACAGTGATCACATGGAAGAGGCCTCAGATGCCCTTGGTCCGGAGAATGTACGCACGAGCCCTACAACCAGGAAAGAAGCCCGTGGGTCCCTGAGAAGGCAACATGGAATGGAGGGTCTGGCCCAGTTAAGAACTAACTTCAAGAAGATCATGCCTGTCAGTTCTGAGACTCATTTTAAATAGTGGTCATGACCTCTCCTTGGTTCTGGGGTTTATGTCCAATAAAGCTTGGTGTCTGTGTGTGTGCGTGCGTGCACAAGTGCGCTCACAAGGGCTTCCCCTTGTGAAAGGATTTGAGAACCAACCACCTATGTCAAGATAAGCCAGCTCAGGGTGAGGTCTCGCTGCTGCCCTGGTACACACCTTCAGGGACAGATGCAGTGTTCCAGTTTCCACTCTTTAGTTCTCCATTGGTTGAATGAGTTTCCATGGCCTTCAAAGTGCTGTCAGTTCCCTCAAGGGAATCTGCTGAGAGACAGCTCAAAGGCCATGGGAGTAATGTGTTTTGACATCTTTCTGTGTTCCTCCTGTGCAACTCCATATGGTTGTAGATTCTTTTAAAAGCATTTTCCTTTTGAACTCCACAACCTGATCCTAAAGATTCTATGAAGGAAAAATAAGATGGGAACATGTAATAAAAAGGAAAGAGCAAAGTGGTAGATCCGGCATTATCAGATATTATGATATATAGCCACGGCCATAATAAGAAGCTAATATTACGTGGGATTAGCTGGGGGACACAGTGTGCGCCAAGGAACACGCTTAGCATGACAAAAGAGGGGATACGTGGCAGTCAGCATTTCAACATGGGGAAGGAAGACGCCTTCACACACATAACTGGAAAAGAGGATTTGATTCAAATCTCACTTCATCTATTAAAATTACAGACCGTTTGATTAGGAAAAAAAAAAGCAACACAGAGAAAAGCTGGTGAAAGCAGATTCTAGTCTCACCAGATCTACACAGGAATAACACACTTCTTCTGGCCTACAGCAATAAAAAAGCATAACAAGGAAGAACTACAGAGTTGACAGTATTGAGAACGTAAAAACTTCTGTGCAGCAACGATGACAAAATTAATGTAGAATTAGGTGCAATGGATGGGGAAGCACTTACATAATTGTGAATAAAGATTAATACCTATAATATTTAGAAATCCCATTATAGTTTATAACAGATTAATAAAGGATTTCAGTAGCTGGTGTACACAATAAAAATGCAAATGGTGGACAAATACATATTCTGTTTAAAAAAGTTTTTTTTTAATGTTTATTTTTGAGAGAGAGAGACATAGTGTGAGCAGGGGAGGGGCAGAGAAAGAGGGAGACACAGAATCCGAAGTGGGCTCCAGGCTCTGAGCTGTCAACACAGAGCCCAGATGTGAGGCTTGAACCCTGAACCATGAGATCATGACTTGAGCCGAAGTTGGACACTTAAGCGACTATGCCAGCCAGGCACCTTGACAAATACATAGTCTAATCAAAATAATCTCAGTGGATTAGTTTGTGTTCACATTTGCAAAATTAAAAAAAAATACTATCCAATTTTGGCAAAATTTGGGTGAAATTGGTATAATCAGAAATACCAAAAGCCATAGAAATGCTTATGCCCAATACCTCACAGTGCCAGTCTTCAGAATTTATCCCAAAGGAATAATTCAGAATAAGAAAAAAAATACCCACATATTTCAAGATGTTCATTGGAGTGCTCTCTCTGAAAACAACTTGAAAATGGTGAAAATCCCTTAGAATATAGTAATGTTAAAGACAGTTATGTCAGCATGGTGAAAAAATTGAATAGAATCAAAATGGCAGAGAATAAAATATGGTGATATTAAAGACAGTATGGTAAAAAAAAAAAAAGAGAGACAATTATGGGATGGTAGCATAATGGGATATTATATAGCGAAGAGGACAATAAACCAAATACGGAAAGTCACGACTTAGAGCAGTGTTTGGTATAATAACATCAAGTTGCATGTTGAAATGGCGTACTAATGACATCCACAGAAAGGCATATGCACATACACACAGACTAGTATAGTGAGGGAGTAGAAATCACCCAGGGGTTGGATGATAGATTAAGAGAATACATTTTGTTAAAAAATACCTTTACTTTTCTATATTACTTGTATAATGAATTTTAAGTTGAAAATAAAAAGACTGGACCAGAAAAAAAAAAAAAAAAAAGAGACAACAGACAAACACAAAGGTTTAGAAAAGCCTATGCTCTAAAATTTAATTTACGAACTCTTCTCCATGTGCTTTGATTCCTAATTTCTTGTTTTCTTTATGAGAGAAGTCTGATAGATCCATTGCCTTGTTTTGTTATTAATTAAAGAGAAATTTCCGGGCATCTGAACAGTCTTGTTTCAAATGCACTCAGGGCTGGAGCCAGCTTCCTTGGTGCACTATTACACGGTTTCACAGACCTCAAGTTTAGGGAATTAATCAAGCATGCAATGAAGTGAATAAATAACAGTATTTACAATTTTGGAACTGCTTGTGCTCTGCTGAACCCTGGTTGCTTATTTCCTTTTTGGAAAAGAAAGGGATGCCTACAGGTTCAAAATGAATCTAGTCCTCCTCCTTAGGGGAAAGGACCCCCCCTTCCCCCCAGGGCTGTTAACCCATTTGAGCCATATCTCATGAAGAACATGTTAATTTGCCTTGGGTGGACTTGACTGCAGCTGCTACTTGCTTTGTTTCAAGGCAAATGTTGGAAAGGACAGTGCAGTCTTAAGGGACTCAGACCACTGAGCGCAAACTGCTTCCCTGTCTGGCTTCTGCATTGCACATCCTCAAATCTGGCTGTACTTAAGTCAAGTCAACTACAGAGGGTGTTAAAAATACAGCTTCACTGGCCTCACCCCTGGAGATTCTAAACCAGCAGGGTTGGGGTAAAAACCAAAGAACTGTCCTTTTATCAAGCTCAGCAGAGGATCGTATATATGGCCAGATTTGGAAAGCATGGATGTACACTCTTCAAGACTTTGCTTGGCTCTCCAATCCTTCCTCTCTGCCATAAATACTTATTAAGCTTCTGTTATGTGCCAGTATGCCATGTGTATGAGGTTGCCCAAACATATACATGGTCACCACTAAATTGTAGAGCTAAGGCGGGCTTCCCAACTCCACTTAGCAAAGATGTGAATTCTCCCTGACAAAGTTTAATTTAGAGGTGTAATGGGATTCCTGTCAAGTTCCTTTCAAGGTATTTCGCAGATATAGACAAGCGTCTTCTAAACTTTGTTTTATACATTTTGTATTTTAAATATAATTTATATAAATAAAAAATACGTTCTGAAAAGTCACAGGCCCTAGAATAACTAAAATAATTTTGAACATGTAGAATGAAATGGGAGGAATAGCTGTGTCCAACATCAAGGCTTACTAGATAGCTACCTTCATTAAGTGTAGTATGGCAGAGGGATAGACATACAGATCCACAGAATAGAATAAAGAACCCAGAAATAAACCTATACATATATTTCCAACTGATTTTTGACAAAGGTGCAGAAGAAATTTAATGGAGAGAAAGTAGCCTTTCAATAAATATTGCTGAAACATTTGGACATCCACAGACAAAAAAAAAAAAAAAAAAAAAAAAAAAAAAAAAAAAAAAAAAAAAAACGGACTGACCTAAACATCACAACTTGTACAAAAATGAACCCAAAGTGGATCACAGACTTAAATGTAAATGTAAAACTATGGGACTTTCAGAAAACAAACAAACAAAAACAAACAAGAAAGCCTTGGGATTGAGGGCTAGACAAGGAGTTCTTAGACTTGACATCAAAAGCATGACACATAAAACGAAAATGGTAAATTGGTATTTTGCTCTGTGAAAGATCCTATTAAAAGGGTGAAAAAACACGAGTGTCTGGGTGGCTCAGTTGGTTGAGCATTTGACTCTTGAGTTTGGCTTAGGTTATGATCCCAGGTTTGTGGGACAGAGCCCTGTGTTGGGCTCCATGCTGAGCATGGAATCTGCTTAAGATTCTCTCTCTCTCTCTCTCTCTCTCTCTCTCTCTCTCTCTGATCCTCTTTCTTGTTCATGTGTGCATTCTCTTTTGCACTCTCTCTGTCTCTCTAAAAAAAAAAAAGAAAGGTGGGGGAAAGTATTTGCAAACCACATATCCAACAAAGACTAGTATGTAGACTATACAGAGAACTCTCAAAACTCAACAGTAAAAAGCCAAAATCCAATTAGAAAATAGGCAAAGGTATGAACAGGTATTTCCCTGAGGATTATATACAGGTGACAAGCAAGCACAGGAAAAGATGTTCAACCTTATTAGCTATTAGGGAAATGCAAAAATCAAACCACAATAAGGTATCTCTATATACATATCAGAATGGTAAATAAATAGTGACACCACCAAATTCTGGTGAAGACGTGGACAACCTGGGCCACTCATGCATTGCCAGTGGGACTGTAAAATGGTGTAGTCACTCTGGAAAATAGTTTGGCAGTTTCTTATAAAAAAGTAAGTATGCAGTTACCATGAGACTCAGAACTTGAGATTAGGCATTTATCTCAGAGAAGTGGAAACATTTTCGTACAAAGATCTGTATATTAATGTTCAGAGAAGCTTTATTTATAATAGCCCCAAACTGGAAATAATCCAGATGCTTTTCAACCAGGTGAATCGTTAAACAAACCATGGTATATCCATACCCCAAAGGGTGAATTATGCATGTTTGGATGGTTCTCTGGAGAATTCCGCTAAGAAGCCAGTCACAAAAGTGTGTGCAGTATGATTCCATTTGTATGACACTCTTGAAGTGACGAAGTTCTAGAAATGGAGAACCTACCCATATGATAAAATTGGATAGAACAGCACACACACACACACACACACGCACACACACACACTCAATCTATCTGATTGAGAGATAGATCAATGTCAATATCCTGGTTGTGATACTATACTAGTTGTATAATAATAAAGTTGTTATCCTTAGAGCAAACTGGTAAAGGTCCAGGGGATCATCTGTATTGTTTCTTATAACTGCATATGAATCTATAATTACCTTAAAATAAAAAAGTTTAATTAAAAACAATGGTTTTCTCAACTCTGCTTTAACCATATTGCGGCTGCTCCACGTACTGGCAGGGTGGGTTCTGCATTAAGTCATAGATCCGTTGACCAAGAGTGAGAGCTCTCAGCTTCTGCGGCCAGTCTGTGTCTGACTCTCCCACAGTACATCTACATCATGCTATTGCTGCGACACTTCAAGTATATATATTTTTTTCATAAATTGCAATTTCATCCTTCAGCTACACAAATCTCGGCTGCCGAATAAGTGACTCAGCTTCAGAGTCAAGCAATCCTAGAGAGAAATCATCAGGAAGAATATCGGAACAGCTCTACATGTTTCTGCCCCATTTTCCATTTGACACACATTCACCGAGTACCTACCATATAGCAGGCTCTGGGCAAGGTGCAGGGGGTAGAGATGACCATGGATGGCAGTTACTCGCTGGAGGCTCGTGTCTTGTGAAGGAGATAAAACACAGACACGTTACTATCAATGGGAATAGTGCTAGAATGATGGTATAGAAAAAAGTAATGTAGAGAGAAAAGGGATTTTTTTTCCCTAGAAGGAAATATTAATGCTACCTGAGGGGAGGGTCTGCAATGGGGTAGCAAGATGTTCCTCTAAGAGGAGAGGCATAAGCCTTGAAGAGCATGGGAATGATTCAGCATAAAGACAGAGTAAGCAGGGGGCTGAGAGGCAGGAGAGGAGCCGAGGACGGGGTGTGGACAGATTATGAACTAAGCTTGGCTTTTCGGCAGTGTTTGTTATAATAAGAACTCTCATCAGAAAGATTAGTCTGGTTTGTGGGGTGGAGGAAGGATTGGTATAGGGAAAGACAAAAAGTAATCAGATCACTTTGGAGACCACTGCTGATTCCAGAGCAGAAGGAATGGTGGGCCCATTAACTAGGATGGGGATGATCAAGGAATATCATATTTGGTGATCAGTTTGGTTTTATACATTCTGAATTTGAGATGTCTCTGGATCTGAGGTACCCCAGAAGGATGTTTTCATTAAGATGGGATCATCATGAATTCCATTGCAAAGGGCGCCATCACTGAGGGCTCAAGGTAATGCCATGGTGTGGTTTTACCTACGAGAGTTTCTGTAGAACAGACCCTAAGGCTAACAGTGCTATGAGGTGCTAACATATAAAGGGAGCAGCAGCAGAGGGACAGCCCCATGCAGCGGTCTCCCTTCTTCATTCGGTGAACTACTCCAGGCACCTTCCCTGGCAAGCCAGCAGCACTGGTGATCACCCACCCATAGCTTATAAGGGTTTAGAGGGTAAGGAGGCCAGTAATGGACAATTCCCCTGAAAACAGATGTTGGAATGCTATGGTATTTTCCCTTCCATACCTGTGAGGGAGGGTGGCGCTTTTCCCTGTATGAGAGAACTTTAAGAGAATAATTTATAAGGCTTGATGTGTGTCTCCTGAAGTTGGAGGTGGTGGTGGTGGGGGACACACGGGTGTGTAGCTGCATCCCAACAGACTTGAAGCCAAGTGTGGGTGATGGTCCAGTGAGGCCAAAGAAACGACCCAGACACAGATGTCAAGACATCGGTTTACTCCTGCAACTTACATACAAGGAGTCCGTAAGTGGCTGACTGGACAAAGCAACCATTGCTGGGATCTACATGCAGCAAGCTTTTATAATGTAGCAACTAGCCTAGCAACTATCTGTAGCCTCTCCTTCCTACATGGCCAGCATTCCAAGGAGATGAAGGCCTGCTGTCTGGACATTCTTCATTACAAGGGAGACGCTCTGGATTGATTACCCCCAGAGCCCCTGACCTTGAATGCTGAACAACATGTTCTTCTGCATATTCTTCTTGATGGGAATATACAAGGAGGATGGGATCTCTGCATTCTCAAGATAGCGATGAACGTGGACACTCACAGTGTGCTCGCACAAGCTAGCTATCCAGCACGTACCGGACAAAAGTCTTTGTGTCTAATCCATGCCTGAGCCGTGTAAAGGTGAGAGGTGATGGCAGAAAAAATAAGCCTGGTGGGGGAGCAAAGAGAAAAAGGACTGCCCAGGAATAAACTGTCATACCCTTGGTAGGGTAAGGACGTGGAAGCTTTTCTTATAGTCAAGTGGCCCTACAGGTGGGGCACAGCCTACAGCTCTTGTAAAATAAGTAGGCATGACCCAACCAGAGAGAGAGAGAGAGAGAGAGGAGTGTCAGAGCCTCCGCTCACACAGAGGGTGTATCAGTGAGAATCCTAAAAAGCCCCCTTCTGTGGCTGATACATTATGCAAAGGTGGCCTTTTCTCCCTTTGACAAGCCCCTCATCGGGGGACAAAAACCAAGTTGCATTTTGGCCCCCACTTACCCATTTGTCTGGCACCTGTACTCATAGCACAGACTACATAAACTCATTGGTACTCTGGAGTGGGGGAGCAGAGGGAGGGCATTGTAAACAGCTGTCCAGAGACAACATCACCCAGGCAATGGAGTTGCGCCTGGAGACACCTTGCAGGGGAGTTGTTGGGGAAACCACAAGATTCTCTCCCAGCACAAACAGCTGACTCAAAATACCTGCAGAGCCCAGAGGGCCCAGGGCTGCGTTCCAGCTGCAGAGGTATCAGGCACTGGGTCTACAAAGTAGGATGTGGGTGTGAAGCTGAGTGAGGAGGAGAAACTGATATGTCCATTTCCCATACCCGTTTCCAACCCAAAGCAGTCCCAGCCTCAAGGGCAGAGAGCTTAACAGATCAGAAGACAGAGGGAATCTTACACTGAAATGGGACTGTTCTGGGTGCTCATAGTTATGGGCCTGCCCAAGATTTGATATACAAGGGCCCAGGAAAAAGATGCATCTGGATATCGAACTTGAATGGCACTGGAAGGAAACAAAGACGTTGTCTTCCGTGTGCCCCCTATTCTGTCTAGCTAATAAGATGCAATCAGCTGATGACATCTGCATTCTTGCTGTAGAGCCCAGCGCTTGGCACAGACCAAGCGGTAATTCGTGAGGGTTGAAAGGCATCCATCCAGCTCCCCTGTTAGAATCTGTCAGTGTTTGCAGTTCACTTTCTGCCACATCATGATTTTACTGTTAATAAGTAGAGCTGGAAGCGGAAGGCGCGGCATTTATGTACAAGAGTTGGTGACAGGCGAGCCTGCCAACTTAGCGACTCTCCTTGTCAAAGCCTCCGGATCCCTTCCCTCTCCGTGTGGTGTGTGCCTGCGGAACGATGGGCTGGTTGACACTCTGCAAACAGATGAGCAGCAGCTAATGGTCAATCAATTAATATTTATTGGGCATCTACCATGTGCCAGGCTCAGGGACCGGGCAGCGGGGAATTCACAACGAGGTAAGTGTGTGTCCTTCTGCTCTTTAAATAAAACAGTTTTCGGCTCCCACTGGGCTTTTTATTGGCGTTGCACTTTCCACAATTTATTTTTATAGAACCTTTTATGTGAAGTGTCTCAAAGCTAAGCAGAGAGAAAGAAACACACAGAAAGGCCCCATGGCTTCTTCCAAGCTCACGATCCCCATCCACTCACACTTGGTGGTGCTGGGTGTGAAGAACATCATCTAAAAATAAATCAGGCTGCCAAGCAGAGGCCTGGGCCGTGACAGATCCAATGGAAGGGTAGTGTTGCTGAAAAGATTCTTTTCTTTCCTGCCGGTGTTTCTTATTCTTAGTTATGTGCTCTTCCCTAGGTCAAACCAAGTTTAGAAAACTCTGGACTTGAGCGTGGACCTTGCGGACTGTGAAAACATGCTTTTGGGTTCTGAGGTGCACAGTGCTTCCTGGAGTCTGGAAGCCCCTCATGGGTCCTCTCTGATTGTGTCTGGAGACCCATGGCTTGGGATGAGGGGCCATTTTGTCAGTAAATTCTTGTACTTGAAAGAAGCAGAAGGGCCCCACCTCAGCAGAGAGCAGGTCTTTGGCTGGCCTTCAGGTGCATCCAAGAGGGAGGCTGGATGTCCAGACCAGGGGTGGGGGTGCAGACGGTGAGATGACACAGTCAGCATTACCTCTTTGTGCTGGTCACTGCTATTCCCCCATCTGAGCTTTCCCAGGGATCTGTAGTGAGCCCCAGGCACAGCAGGACAGGAGGAGGTGGTGTCTGGGGGCGGGGGGGAGTGGGGAGAGCAGAGAGGGGATAACCAAGAGACTCCATAGGTAGCCTGGAAAGGGAACCTGGATGGATGGACTACGAGAGGCAGATCTGGGATGGAGGACCACATTGGGACCAGGCCTGCAGTAAGCACCAAGGGTTGTGTGGTAAAGAGTCCTGTAAGGTTGAGTTCTGGAGCCCAAAGGAAAGGGAATATTAGCAACCTAGTCTCCTAGACCTGCTTTTGGAATGACCGCGACATCAATATGCCTGGTCTAATTTGTGGAGGGTATCCAGCCTTACCCACAACAGGACAGAGACCATGGCTGCAGCGGGTACTTTGCTTAGAGAGAAACAGACAATGAGAGATAGAAACAGTCAGCACAGAAACTCTGGAAGATCCACAGCCCTAGCAAACTCTGTGAATCCATCCTCTGGGAAAGGGAAACAGGATTTAGCACCACAGTGCTGGATGCTTCTGTACTTTGTCTCATTAAGCACTTACAACCCTATGGACTCTTTTTAAGTTTATTTATTTTGAGAGAGATAGCATGAGCGGGGGAGGGGCAGAAAGAGAGGGAGAGAGAGAATCCCAAGGAGGCTCTGTGCTGGGACTCAATCTCATGAATCATGAGATCATGACCTGAGCTGAAATCAAGAGTGTGCTTAACCGACTGAACCATCCAGGTGCCCCTGGACTTTGTTTTTTTTTTTTTTTTTTTTTTAAAGAAACTGAGGCAGAAATTAGGAAGTAACTTGCTCCAGGTCACCAGCTATTCAGTAGCAGAGCAGGGATTGAAATCTAGGCCTGCAAGACTCTTTGCACTACTGGTGACTGGTTAGACACAAGAGTTTGAAAAGGCCTCCAAAGCATGGCAGAAAGTTTGGTAACATACTACATCGTTCTTTCAATTTTCCGCAGAAGCAACCAAGAAAAGCCTTCTGGGTTGGTGGCCTCTGAGATTATTGTGTGGTTTAGCAGAAGGTTGGTGGATAGAGACCTCAGGATCCACTCTGACCAAGTGTTCATTTAGTCTCCATTCGGGGATTTCCTGACGCTGTGGGTGGGAATTCTTTCTTCTGTGTGTCCCTAAGATAGCCTTCTATGTAGGGACATATAACAGTATACATAACATTTCAATTCATTCATGCTGTTCATGTTTGTGAAATGGTGACCACGGCAGAGTTCTGATATTAGAGACTATGAAAAACAAAAGATACATCAGACAAGGGGGTCCGTCTTTAAGAGGAATCTTACCCTGGCACTGGTATGGCTTGCCTGGAGGGTGCCTTGGCTGCTAAGGGAAAACCAGGACTCTGATGGAGAGAAGGCAGCTACCTATTGTCAGTGACTCATAGAGCAGGAAGCTGACCCCTCCGTGCCTGGACAGAGGGTGGCCGTTTTTGCTGAGTCCGCCTTCAGCTTAAGGATATGGCTGTCTTCTTTGGACCAACACTGACGGCCGTGGGCTGAGCCAGGCAGGTCTTGTCATGACTTCAAGGGAAATGGATCTGCTAGAATGGCTCGGGTCAGGACCAAATGGAGAGAGATGTACTCACCGAGATAAAAAGATTCCAGCTTCGTGGATTGAGGCAATGTTTGCATCCTGAATTGCCCCTGCACCGACGATCCGAACAGAAACTCTCAACCGACCTGTAGCCAACTGACCTCGCACTCCGGCACGGGTTAGTGACTTCTGCAGTAGTCTATCCTGTCCAACGTTCCTAAATACTCTGTCTGTCCTGCTCTGACACTGCAAATCCACTCCTACTCTGGCCGCTCTGCGACTCAGTAGAGGGGGACAGTCAGAGGTACGGATGAACCAAGAGGCCATCCCTAGGGAACAAAGTCAGTGGTTCAAGATGTGGGCATGGCTCAGAGAGTTGCTGGCGTCAGGGCTTAGTTTAGGAAAGGGGTATGTACAGCGGGGTGGTGGACCAGCGACCCGCAGGGAGGCGTCAGCTGGGTCCGCAGGGAGCGCTGTATGGCCTTGAAAGGGCAGCAGGGGAGGTACTGCAGGCTCCAGCCAGGCCAGCAGAGGGCGGTGGCGCAGGGTGAGGCTCCAGTGCGCAGGCTCGCAGGCGTGGCTGGGATTGGGTCTGCGGGCTCCCGCGAGAACCCAACTGGCAAGGCGGGCTGGGGGCGGGCAGGGGGCGGTTGGTGCCACGCAGGGCGGGGCAGGCCAGGTGAGGAATTGTGGCTGGGGCCAAGTGGTAGCGGGGAGGGTGGGGGAGGCTGCTGCGCAGCAGCGTGAGAGTGCCGTCTTGGGCTCACCCGGTGGCCCGGAGAGGAAGATGCCTTTGATGCCCAGGGGCAGAAGGAGTGTGTTGTGGCCCCAGTCCCCAGGAGGCCTGCAGGTGCTGGTTTTGGGCAGGCCCTGGGCAAAGAGAAGCCAAGGCCGGGGGGGGGGGGGGGGGGGGAGACTCAGCCTGTGTAGTGTGATGTCCAGCTGTACTGTGACATGTGTTGTGGTTCCTGTGTGTGACAGGTTTGGGGCAGGAAACACTTTGGCTCTGTGGTAAAGAAAGGCCTTGAACTCTCATTGAGAAGCATGGAGCCGATATGATTGGTAAGAAGCCATAATCAGATACTAAGACATGGTATGGTCCTCGCTGGCCTGGGCTGGGGAGGTTTCGAGGCCAAGAACTCCGGTCTCACTCAAGGACCAATGAGGGTTGAGGGGCCTAGCAAGAAACGGAGCATTAATTCATCAGTTAATTCAGCAGCTAGTTTTGAACACCTCCTGTGTGCCAGGCACTGCTCTCGAAGTTGGGGATATACATGAACAAGATAGGCAGGGCCCCTGCTTTGATGGAGTTATAGTCCAGAGGGGAAGATAGCTAGTCAAAGCTGCGTCCTGGGTTTTTGCCTCGCCTACTCTTTTGTCTTGCTGTTTAATGAGATGGGGAAAAATGTAGGTGGGGTGTAGGTTTCATTTTTGGAAGGGGTGGAACCAAGAATTAATGTTTTGAATATGTTAGGTTTGAGATGCCTACTAGGTTTTCCCCCAACGTGCGACATACAAACAACATAGTTGGAAAGAATTTTCCACTGAACTCTGTATACCCGCCACCTAGGTCCCACCACTAACATTTAACCACACTTGTTCTTGTGTTGTTTTTTTATTTTTCACATATTGATTTATCTCTCCATCCCTCTCTCCATCTGTCACCTTGTAGATTTATTTTGTTTTATTATGGTGAAATATACATGACAAATCTAGTAGATTTTTAAGTTGAGATGTCAGAGAGGCCATTGGAAATTTGTATCTGAAGTCCTGTGCGATGTCAGGGCTTTGGAATCACTACCACATAGATGGTATTTAAACTAAGGGACTGGCTGAAACCACCTAGGTTGAGAGTGTACCCAGAAAAGAAAAAGGGAAGCCAAAAAAAGAAGGAAGTGGTGGTTAACTGTGGCGAATGCCACTGTGTAAGATGGATTTGGAATTAGGATTTTAATCATTTTAACAAGAATAACTTTTTGGACTAGAGGGGCCTTTAGGTCAAGTGGGTTTTTTTTTTTTTTTCCAAGATAGAAGAAACTAGAATATATTTATATGCCAGTAGGATTGAACTCCTAGAAAGAGAGAAATGATGCAGATGAGAGAGGGGAACATTACAGGGTAGGTCGTTGAATATCTGAGAGGGGAGGAGATCCAGAGCAGGTGGGTGGTTGGCTTTGAATTGATCAGGAGCACATATTCCAGTATCACTAGAGGGGAAGCCGAGACAACAGGTGCAGATGCAGGTAGGTGGTAGTGGCACCATCTGTCTGTAATGCAGTCATTGACTGAGAGGACAGTGGGGGAGAGGAGAAGAGGTGTTAGACTCTTGAGGAGACGCATGTGACGTAGTTCTTCCGCAGAGTGGAGAAGTGAAGTGACTAGGGAAATGGGATTGGACTGTCAGGCAGTGTTGAATACCTGTTCGAGGTGTGTAGAAATGAATTTAGAGTGAGATCGACCAGTGGGGTTCTGTGGTTTTCTCTGGGAATGTTAGCCCCTGGAACGGTGTTTTGAGGATTAAATGAAGCAACCTATGGAAAACATTTAATAAGTAGCAAGCACATGATGAATGTTACCTATTTTTGAGCTCTCGTTTTGTTTTTCTTTTGGTTTATGCACATATAACCGGGGGAGGGGTGCTGACCTTTACCAACTGACAGGGTCCTGTAGTCCACTGTTTGCAGTTATTTCGAAGCCTGTCTCCTAATGTGTTGTATTTATATAGCCTGATAATAGGGGATGTTGGCTTAAAAAGGCTAAACTATAGCAAACAGGGGTGTCACTGGCAGACTCATTCAGTCTTGGCCTGGATGGGCTGGGGCTTTGTCACAGTAACAGTTACAAAGTTCTCGTGAAAGTCTGTTTTGTGTTTCCTATCGGGTCTGATATACTGGGACTTTACAGAATCTACAGATCTAAGATCACCAGAGAGGATTTTCAGTTTAGTAGGTTGTCATTTCTCCCCAACCACTTGGGCCGTATTATGGTACAAATAACAATAATGGCTGACACTGACAGCTCTTAAAAATGTCAAGTGTCGTTCTAAGCACATCACATGCATTGTCTTGTTTAATCCTCACCCCAACTCACTGAGGCAGGTACTGTCCTCTCTATTTTTCATGTGCAGAAATGGCACAGAGAGGTTAAGTCACTTACCCACAGTACACATAGTCTGATATCCAGTGTTTGCTGCGGACTAACTTAATTTTTTTTTTTTTAATTTTTTTAAAGATTGTTTGGCCATCACTCATCTACTAGTTAAGGTAACAGACTGAAGCAAATTGCCTGGGTTCAAAAACTGCCACTTACTAGCTCTGTGTCTTTGGAACTCATTTAACTTCCGTGTGTATTTTTTTTTTTTAACTCATGAAATGGGAATAATAAAAGTACAGTATGTGCTCAATAGGGTTATTTTGAGGATTACATGAATTAATGTATTTAATAAGCTTAAGAATAATGCCTGGTTGTTTAAATGCTATTACCATCTGTCTGGTAATGCAGCCAGGGTGGTATGTGTACTGATTGACTCCCCTAAAATCATTCACTAAGGGTCCTGCTGCTGGGTTTAGTAGAGCTTGAAAATTACAGGGCACTCTGTTAATGCTCCTAATTAAGAGATCACCTTTCCTTAGATTTTATTATGTCTGAGGGAAGCAAATTTAAGTTTGCCTCTAGGTGCAGAAAACAACTTGGATTTCATTCAGACTCATCTGACCAGTGAGGTTAATGTCATTAGTCCTGGTATCACATACCACTTAAAGGGAAATGAGGCCTGGGCATTCCATTTTGCCATTCCCAAATCGGCAGCCTAATGGGATTTGGTTAGAAAGGCCAGCGGACTGCATAGCTGGTGCTGGGCACAGTGTGTGGTAAATGATGTGGGTCAGTAGTCTGCACATGAAAATGTTTTGAAAAGGTCTGTAGACTTTAGACTTGCTGTGATGTATTGCATCAGTTACTGATTAAAAGAAACTGGGAAGGCTTGGCATGGGCGGCCATGAAAGTTCTAAACATGCCAGGAAAGTTCTAAAGGACCTTTGCTGGTACACAACAGAGAGAGTAAATTCATAGTATAAGGTAGTGGTTCCCTGCGGGTTTCTGTCAGAATCACCAGGGGGAAGTTTTATGATGCTTTGCAAAATGCCAAGTTCCATGTCCATGGACTCGGAATGACTAAGTTATGGCAGGGTTCTGGAATCCATCTATTTTTTTTGAGAGCTCCACAAATGACTCGGATATGTAGTTAGCATGGGGTGTCATTAGTGCAAATAAGTATTTTTCAGCCCTGACTGTGTTTTAGAATTACAGATCAATTAGCCTTTTAAAGAATACTCATGCTCTGGACCTACCCCAAGGATTTTGATTTAATGGGCTTTCGCAAGGTCTGGACATTTGGTATGGATTATTTTTAAAAAAGCTTAAGTTGATTCTAACCTGCATCCAGGTTTGAGAATCGCTGGTATAAATAATAAGTTAGATTTCCCTTCAAAGTTTAGTTACTCATAGATTTAAAATGGACATAGCTTCAGGTGGCATCTCATCATCAGAACACTGAGAAAGTTAGCATTTCTAAACCTCTCCAATGCAAATGTTCACTTCAATAATCAGGTAACAATGGAAGATATGAATTGATGATTGAAGTAGCATTTGTCATACCAAGCAATGAAGATTTCATCAAGCTTGCCCTGGAGAGGCACATTAACATTTACTTAGAGCTTTATATAGAATCTCAGTCTTTGGGAGGTATATATTGTTCCCATTTTATAGATGAGATTTTTGGGGCAGAGGGAGGTTATGTCACTTGCCCAAGATTTTCACCCAAGTAGGTACAGCTCCAAAGCCTAGGTTCCATTTCCTCAGTAGTTTTTAATCTTGACTGCACACTAGGATCATCTGGAGAACTTTAATGATCAATACTTGGATCCCATTCTCTGATTTCATTCATTTGATGTGACCTGCAATCCGTATTGTGCAGAGCTCCCCAGATAATTCGAATGCGCACAGTCCTGGCGGTCTAAATTTACTTTCTTTTACATCAGGTTGCCCCTCTGTAGGCTGCTATGACTGGGTTCCTTGCTTTTGCAAATTTACTTATCTTTGTGTCACTTCTTTCTGCTTCTTACTGCCTTTTAATACATATGTATTGAGTGCCCACTTTCTACCATTCATCTTGGTGTTGAGGTGACACTGTGGTGACAAGACAGACCAGGTCACCAGCCTCGTGGTACTTATACGGAGGGAGATAGACAGTACACATATGAGCAGATACACAAGGACTTGCATACATAGGTAAATCTTAAGGTAATGGAAAGTGCTTTTAAGAAAACTAAGGCAAGGTAGTGAGTAAAGGGGTCCTGACAGCGGTGCATCAGAGTTCCAGTTGTTCCATTTTTGCCAGAACTGCTTTGTATTGTTCGTGTGATTGTATTTCATTTTAGCCATCCTGATAAGTGTGTAGTGGCATCTCATTGTTTCCTTTTGCATTTTCCTGTTGACAAATGGTGTTGAGCGTTTTTTTCCTATGTTTAATTTACCATCTGTAGTTTTTTCTTTGGTGAAGTGTCTATTCAAATATTTTGCTCATTAAAAAAAAAACTTGGGTTGTTTGTCTTCTTGAGTTTATAAGGGTCTTTACATGTTTGGAATACAAGTCCTTTTCCATATAGGTGTTTCTTCCAGTGTGTGGCTTATCTTTATATTTTCTTAATGTAATCTTTTGAAGAATGGGATTAAGAAAAATTTTTAAGAGTCTTCCAAATTTTTCTTTTGTGGTTTGTGCTCTTAGTGTCCTAATATATGCATTCTTTCACAGTTCTGGAAGCTAGAAGTCTGAAATCAAGTTATTAGCAGGGCCATGCTCTTACCGAAGTTTGTCAAACCATACCTTTAGTCTTGTTTCCAGAGCATGATATATTGGATAGGTTGAGAATATTGCAAATCATTAAATGCTGGTTCCATTTCGCCTAACAATTCCTTTCTCAATTTATCTCTTCCCTCTTGCATTTTCTTATATAGGCAGCAAGGAGAACCCATGGTCACATCTTCTACACTTTGCTTAGGAATATCCTCAGCTAAATATCCAAGTTCATTACAGTTGACCCTTGAATAACATGGGTTTGAACTGCATGGGTCCACTTATATGTGGATTTTTTTTTTTTTGATAAATGTAGTACTATAAGTGTATTTTCTCTTAAGATATTTTAAATAACATCATCTTTTCTCTAGCTTACTTTAGGAATATAGTATATGAGACATACAGATGTGATATATCTGTAGATATGATACATTCAGATGTGTCAGTTGGCTCTGTGTTATTGGTAAGGTTTCCAGTCAATAGTAGAGTATAAGTGGTTACATTTTTGGGGAGTCAAAAGTTATAGGTGTACTTTTTACCATGGCGGGGGTGGGGGTGGTCAGTGCCCCTCACCTCCACTTTGTTTAAGGCAACTGTAGTTACAAGTTCTACTTCGACCCAACAGTAGAACACATTTCAGGCAGTTTTTGCCACTTTGTAACAATGATTGCTTTTCTTCCAGTATCCAATAATATGTTCATTATTTCATTTGGAAAAAAATTTTTTTTAAATGTTTATTTATTTTTGAGAGAGAGATAAACAGAGCACAATCAGGGGAGGGGCAGGGAGAGAGGGAGACACAGAATCTGAAACAGGCTCCAGGCTCCACACTGTCAGGACAGAGCCTGATGTGGGGTTTGATCTCACAAACTATGAGATCATGACCTGAGCCGAAATCAAGAGTTGGATGCTTATCGCCTGAGTCACCCAGGCGTCTCTCATTATTTCCTTCTAAGGCCTAGCCTGAAGAACCTTTAAAGTTTATGTTTCTAGCAACATTCTTTTCTTGGACGGTACATGTATTCTCGAAGACTGGAGATGCTTTTTACACCATCCCCCTCTTTTCTTTCTGACCCCTCACCAGAGTCGCCTTTAATGTCCACATTTCTACCCACAGTCTTTTCTTTTTTTTTTTTTTTTAAATTTTTTTTTTTCAACGTTTATTTATTTTTGGGACAGAGAGAGACAGAGCATGAACGGGGGAGGGGCAGAGAGAGAGGGAGACACAGAATCGGAAACAGGCTCCAGGCTCTGAGCCATCAGCCCAGAGCCTGACGCGGGGCTCGAACTCACGGACCTCGAGATCGTGACCTGGCTGAAGTCGGACGCTTAACCGACTGCGCCACCCAGGCGCCCCTACCCACAGTCTTTTCAAGGCATACTAGGCTTTTTCTATAATGTGCCTCAACACTCTTATGTCCTCTATCCATTACCTAATTACAAAGCCACTTCCACATTTTTTTTGGGTATCTATTATACAACACTGTACTTCATGGTACCGAAATATGTATTGGTTCTTAGGGTTGCCATAACAAAGTACCGCAGACTGGATGTCTGTAAGAAAACAGAAGTGTATTCTTTCACAGTTCTGGAGGCAAGATTCTGAGATTTTGTCAGCAAGGCCATGCTCTCTCTGAAGTTTCTACAGAAGGATCTTTCCTTGCTCCTTCCTAACTTTTGGTGGTTGCCAGCAATGCTTGCTGTCCTTGGCTTGTAGACACATCACTCCAGTTTTTGCCTCTCTTGTCATATGGATTTTTTCTTCTGTCTGTGTCCAGATTTTCCTTATCTTAAAAGGACATCAGTCATTGCATTAGGACCTCATCTTAATTACGTCTGCAAATAGCCTATTTCCAAAAAAGCTTATGTTCACAGATACTGGGGGTTAGGACTTCAAAATATCTTTTTAGGGAATACCGTTTGCCCACAACAATCACACAGGAGAAAATATGGGTGACCTTGGTTTCAGCAATGAATTTTTAGATACTACACCAAAAGGAATCATCCATGGATCACCATGAAAGAAAAAAAAATGATAATTTAGTCTTTATTAAAATTAAAAACTTCTGTGAAAGGTACTGTTAAGAGAATAAAGACAAGTCTCACACTTGGAGATGATTTTGCAAAATACATATATGATAAAAGACTTGTAGTATAGTTGAAATCATCCAGTATGTGGCCTTTTCAGCCTGGCTTCTTTTCCTTAGCAACATTCACTTAAGGTGCCTACATATCTATTTATAGCTTGATAGCTCTTTTCTTTTTCTTTATTTTTTAAAAATTTTTAATATTTTTTTATTTTTGAGAGAAAGAGAGAGAACCAGAGCATGAGCGGGGGAAGGGCAGGGAGAGAGGGAGACACAGAATCTGAAGCAGGCTCCAGGCTCTGAGCTGTCAGCACAGAGCCCAACGTGGGGCTTGAACTCAGGAACGGTGAGATCATGTCCTGAGCTGAAGTTGGACGCTTAACCTACTGAGCCACCCAGGTGCCCCCTCATTTCCTTTTATCACCAAATAATACTACATTGGGTGGATGTACTGCAGTTTGTTTATCAATTCAACTAATAAAGGACAGTTTGGGCATTTCCAGCTCCACCTCCCCCACCCCTGTTTTTGATGATTGTGAATAAAGCGGCTATCAACATTTGAACACAGGGTTTTGTGTGGATATATATTTAAAATCAATTGGGTCAATACCTAGGAGTACAGTTGCCAGATCATATGGAAATACTATGCTTAGCTTTGTAAGAATGTGCTAAATTGTCTTCCAGAGTGGCTGTACCATTTTGGCATTCCCAGCAATGTATCTCCATCCTTAACAGCATTTGGTTTGCTTAGGTTTTTTTGGATTTTAGCCTAATAGGTATGTAGTAACATCTCATTGTTGTAACTTGCAGATCTCTAATGACATATGATGTTGAACGGCTTTTCATATGCTTATTTTCCATTTGCATATATTCTTTGGTGAGACATCAGTTTAGATCTTTTGCCCATTAAGTATTTTTTTTTAATTGTTGAGCTATTTAGGAGGTGTTTTTTTGTTTTTTTTTTTTTTTTACTTTTTAAATGTTTATTTATTTTTGAGAGAGAGAGAGACAGAGTGGAGGAGGAGGAGCAGAGAGAGACAGAGACACAGAATCCAAAGCAGGCTCCAGGCTCCAGACTGTCAGCACAGAGCCCAAAGTGGGGCTCGAACTCACAAACTGCAAGATCGTGACCTGAGCCGAAGTCGGATGCTTCACCGACTGAGCCACCCAGGCACCCCAGTTTTTTTTTTTTTTAAAGTCACCCAGTTTGTGGTACTTTGTTATGATAGCCCTTGGGCACCAATACAGTTATCTTTTAGAAGTTTTATAATTTTGTGCTTTACATTTAGGCCTATAATCCATTTTGAATTAATTTTTTAAAAGTGTAAAGTCTAGTTTTTTTTGTTTTTTTTTTTTTTTTTGCATATGGATGTCCAGTTGTTTCAGTGCCGTTTGTCAGAAAGAATTTTCTTTCTCTATTGAATTGCATTTGCTCTTTTATCAAGGATCAGTTGACCAAATTTGTGTGGGTCTGTGTGGGTCTCTCTGTTGATCTGTTTGTTTTTTTTCCCCACCATGTCATGCTGTATTGATTACTGTATCTTTATAGTAAATCTTGAAACCCTGAAGTGTCAGTTCCTACTTCGTTCTTCAGTATTGTGTTGATTATTCTGAATCTTTTGCTTTCTCACATATACTTTATTTGTTTTTTTAATATGGAATTTATTGTCAAATTGGTTTCCGTACAACACCCAGTGCTCATCCCAAAAGGTGCCCTCCTCAATACCCATCACCCACCCTCCCCTCTCTCCCACCTGCCATCAACCCTCAGTTTGTTCTCAGTTTTTAAGAGTCTCTTATGCTTTGGCTCTCCTCCACTCTAACCTCTTTTTTTTTTTTTTCCTTCCCCTACCCCATGGGTTTCTGTTAAGTTTCTCAGGATCCACATAAGAGTGAAAACATATGGTATCTGTCTTTCTCTGTATGGCTTATTTCACTTAGCATCACACTCTCCAGTTCCATCCACGTTGCTACAAAAGGCCATATTTCATTCTTTTTCATTGCCATGTAGTGTTTCATTGTGTACATATACTTTAGCATGAGTTTATTGGTAACTACAAAACAACTTGCTGGGATTTTGACTGAGATTGCACTGACTCTATAAAACACATTTGGAAGAATTGAGATCTTAACAATTTTGAGTCTTTCTATCCATGAACATGTAATATTTCTTCATTTATTTAGACGTTTCCTTTCTTTCATTAGTTTTGTAGAGTTCTTCATATACATCCAGCACATATTTTGTTAAATTTATGCCTATGTATCTCATTTTGGATGAAGCCATGTAATGATGTATTTTTTATTTCCAATTTCATTTGTTCATTGCTGGTATATAGGAAAGGAATTGACATTTGTATATTAACTTCAACCTTCAACCTTGCTATAATTCCTTATTAGTTCCAGGAGTTCTTTTGTTGTTGTTGATTCTTTGGTATTTTCTTCTTAGGCAATCATGTCATCTGAGATGAAAGGTAGTTTTATTTTTTCCTTACTAATCTGTGTATCTTTTATTTCCCTTGTGTTATGCATTAGGTAGGACTTCTATAATTTGGTCTTGAATAGGAATGGTGGGAGAGGTTATCCTTGCCTTGTTCCCCATCTTAGAAGAAAGCGTCTAGTTTATCATCATTAAGTTACCTGTAGATGTTTTTGTAGATGTTCTTTGTCAAGTTGAGGAAGTTCCCCTCCTCTGATCCTGGTTTCCTGAGAGTTTTTTTTTTATCATGAATGTGTTTGGATTTTGTTAAATGTTTTTTCTATGTATATTGGCGTGATAATATAATTTTTCTTCTTTAGACTGTTTTGTTGCATTACGTCAGTTGGTTTTCACATGTTGAACCAACCTTGCATACTTGGAATAAGTTTTGCTGGTCATGGTGTATAATTATTTTGATATATTTTTGGATTCAGTTGCTGATAGTTTTGTTGATTTTTTTATCTGTGTTCATGAGTGATTTTGGCCTATAGTTTTTTTTTTCTTTTAATGTCTTCATCTGGTTTTGATGTTAGGGCAATGTTGGCTTTATAGAATGAGTTAGAAAGTGTTCTCTATGATTCTGTTTTATGGAAGAGATTGGAGGTAATTGGTATATTTTTATTGATTGAATTTCTTTTATAGACATAGGCTCATTCAGATGATTAACTTTTTCTTTTGTGAATATTGGTAGTTTATGTTTTATAAGGAATTGATCTCTTTAATCTGAGTTATCAAATTTGAGGGCATGATGATATTCCTCTCTTATTCTTTTAATGTCCGTAGAATCAGTAGTGATAATCCTTTTTTATTTCTGATATTAGTACTTGGTATTGGCTCACTTTTTTCCGTGGTTATCCTGGTTATAGGTTTATCTATTTTATTTATCTTTACAAAGAACCAGCTTTTGGTTTTATTGATTTTCTCTATTGATTTGCTGTTATCAACTTCATTTATTTCTGCTTTAATTTTTATTCTTTCTTTGCTTGTTTTAGGTTTATATTGCCCCTTTTTCTTTAATGTCTTGAGGTAGAAGCTTAGTTATTGATTTTATCTTTCTTTTTTATATATATGTATTTAGTACTTTAAATTTATTCCTAAGCATTGCTTTTGCTGTATCTCACAAATTTTGATAAGTTGTATTTCAATTTTCATTTAGTTCAAAATATTTTAAAATTTCTCTTGAGACTTCTTTGACTTCTGTGTTATCTAATCACATGTTGTTTAATCCCCAGCTATCGTTCTGTTACTTATTTCTAGTTTAATTTCACAGTGTTTTTAGAGCATATTTTGTATGATTTATACTCTTTCCAATTTGTCTTAAAGTATGTTTTGTGGCTTGAGATGTGACCTGTCTTTGTGAATGTTCCATGTAAGCTTGATAAGAGTGCTTATTCTGCTATTGTTGAAGGAAGTATTTGATAAATGTCAGATACAGTTGATTGCTTGTGTTGATCAGCTCAACTGTATCCTTACTGATTTTGTCCACTACTGAATCTGTCCACTACTGATAGAAAGGTGCTGATTTCTATAACTAAAATAGTGGATTTGTTTCTTTCTCTTTGTAGTTTTATTACTTTTTGCCTCACATATTTTGACACTTTGTTAGATGTGTACCTGTTAAGGACTGTTATATCCTCTTGGAGAATGGACGATTTATCATTATGTAGTGCCACCCCTTGTCTCTGGTAACTTTCCTTGTTCTGGAGTCTGCTTTGCCTGAGATTAATATAGATACTCTAGCTTCCTTTTGATTAGTGTTAGCATGCTATATCTATTTCTTTCCCTATCTAAAAAAATCTATCTTTGTCTTTATATTTAAAGTGGGGTTCTGAGAGACAAGTTATATTGGAGGCTTTTAAAAAGTCTACTCTGACATGTGAATGTATTTATTAGACTATTCATATTTAAAGTGATAATAATATAGTGGGGTTAATATCTACTGTGTTTGTAACTGTTTTCTACTTGTACTTGTTCTTTGTTTCTTTATCTTCCTCCATTTTTCTGCCTTCCTTGATTTTAATTAATCATTTTGTGGTCAGTCACTTATGGTAAATCATTTTCTGTCCTCTTAATTAAAAAATTATTTTTTTTAGTGGTTACCTTAGTGTTTGCAGTATACATTTATAATAAATGTAAGTCTACATTCAAATAACATTATGCTGTTTCATGGGTACTCCCCATTTTGCCTTACACATTTATCTTATTACACAGTAGTCCCAATTTTTCCCTCCTATCCCTTATGACATTGCTGTCATTCATTTCATTTATCCATATGCTATAATCACCCAGTACATTGTTGCCATTATTACTTGAAAAATTATTAGATCAATTAGGAATAGGAAAAACAAGAGATTCTACTTGACCTTCATTTATTCTTTCTGTGATGTTCTTAGTTTCTGGCCTTTTCCTTTCTTTGAAGAACTTTGTTAAAATTTCTTATGTGGAGGTCTGGGGAAAATCCCCTAGTTTTTGTTTGTTTGAGCAAGTCTTTATTTCTCCTTCACATTGGAAGGATAATTTCACTGTATGCAGAATTCTAAATTGGTTTTTTTTTTTTTTCCTTTCATCATTTAAAGTACTCTATGGTCTTTTTGTTTGTGTGGTTTCTTACAAGAAATCAGATGTAAATCTTGTCTTTGTTCCTCTATAGGTATTGTATTTACCCCCCTTCTCACTTCTTTCAAGATTTTCTCTTTGTCTTTGGTTTTCTTCGGTTTGAATATAATATGCTTTGGATATTTATCCTCCTTGGTGTTTTCTGAGCATCTTGGTTCTGTGGTTTCATGTCTGTCATTAATTTGAGGAAAGTCTTGATTATTTTTACTTCAGGTATTTCTGTTCCTTCCTTCCCCACCTTCTTCCCTCCCTCTCTTCTTCCCTCCCTCCCTTCCTTTATGCTCCTTCTGGCATTCTCATTATACATATGTTACACTTTTTAAAATTGCCCAGTAGTTCTTATATATTTTGTTCTATCCCCTACACCCCTTCTTTTTTCTCTTTCTTTTTAGTTTGGGAGGTTTCTGTTGACGTGTCTTCAAGCTTGCTGATTCTTTCTGCAGCCATGTCCAATCTACTGATGAGTTCATCACAAGCATTCTTCATTTATGTTACAGTGTTTTTTACTTTGAACATTTCCTATTTATTTATTTATTTTTACAGTTTGCCATTGTTTGTGTCCATGACCCATATATTCTTACACATTATTACTTCTTTTTCCTAGAGCTCTTAGTTTTTGTTAAATCCCTACTGGATATGTGTGTCATATTGGAATCTAGTTCTGAACTTGCTTTGTCTCTTTAAAAAAATTTTTTTTTTCAACGTTTATTTATTTTTGGGACAGAGAGAGACAGAGCATGAACGGGGGGGGGGGGGCAGAGAGAGAGGGAGACACAGAATCGGAAACAGGCTCCAGGCTCTGAGCCGTCAGCCCAGAGCCCGACGCGGGGCTCGAACTCCCGGACCGCGAGATCGTGACCTGGCTGAAGTCGGACGCCCAACCGACTGCGCCACCCACGCGCCCCTTGCTTTGTCTCTTTAGATGGTAAGGTTTTTCTTTTGCTTGTTTAGAATGTTTTGTAATTTTTCTTGAAAGTCAGACATAGTATTTGAATAATAAGAACTGAGGTCCGTAGGCTTTAAAATTTTTTTTAATGTTTATTATTTTTGAGAGAGCATGCAGGGAAGGGGCAGAGAGAGGGAGACACAGAATTGGTAGCAGGTTTCAGGCTCTGAGCTCTCAGCACAGAGCCCCACGTGGGGCTCGAACTCACAGACTGCAAGATCATGATCTGAGCTGTAGTGAGCTGCCCAACCAACTGAGCCACCCAGGCACTCCTTTAGGCTTTTAGAGTGAGATTTTGTGTCATTCTGGCTGGAAACTGGACTCTTGTCTAATGTTTCCTATAGCTGTAGGTGTCAGAGCTTGCAGTTTCTTCTAGTTTCTTTCTTTTTCTTTCTTTTAAAAAAAAAAAAATCTTTCCATACCTCTGTTGTCTCTAGGTTTTCCTAAGAACTCCTCCTTACATGGAGTTTATAACTTGCAGCTTGCAACTTTTTCAGTTATAATGCACTGCTAACATATGCTAGCATACTGAAGCCTAGATGATATGGTAGGGCTTTGAGGAAGAAAAGCATTGTGTAATTTTAGGATTAGATCTTGTATTTTTGGTGGGCCTGAGTCCTCAGGATGTGATTTTCTGAATTGTTGATTAGTCTCTTTTCTTATCTCTTTACCTAAGACAGATGGCTAGAGGAGGCTAGAGTTGGCGGTTGCTCTTCCTCCAGGTCAGATAAAGCTCTAGTCAAGTACTCTTCCTTGGAGTGCAGGCTTTTGTTATGGAGAACGCTTTAGGGACAATGCAAATTGTCCCTATTGTCCAATTGTCCCAAATTGGTTACGCTGTTCTCCCCTCCCCCATCTAAAATACAAGGGTATGTTTTAAAATATTTTTTCTCATGGGAACCCAGTGGAGTTCTTGGAGCTAAAATTCATATAAGTATTGAGGCTTTTGCAAGTCTGGACCCTCAGTTGTTTGTTTTTTTCACTTCACCCCTTTTTATTTTGGAACAGTATTTCATTCCATTCTATGATTATACATCATCCAATGAGGGGCATTTGGACTGTTTTAAGGTTGGAATTATTATGAAAAGCACTGCTATGAACATTGATGAACAAGTCTTTATGTGCGTGTAAGTTTTCATTTTGCTTAATAAATTTTTCTTAGTAAATATCTAAGAGTGAGCATGCTGCTTCTGTGGTAAGTACATATGTAATGTAAAAAGAAACTGCCACACTTTACTTATAAGCATTTGTATCATTTTACACTCTCCCACTATACGTGAGAATACATAATTTGTCCAGATCATTGCCAACACTTGTAATTTTTCCAAATCATGTCAACACTTCCAATTTTTAGCCTTTGTAATTTTGGGATTTCTAGTTGGAGTAATGGTATCTTACTGCAGTTTTATTTTGCATTTTCCTGTTATTTAATCATGTTGGGTTATTTTCAAGGCGTATTGTTAATTTCTTTCTCTCCTTTAGGCGAATTCTGTCTTTTTCCCATTTTTTAAAGAATTGATAGAATTGGCATGGAATGTTATATTAATTTCAGGTGAACCACATAATGATTCGATATTTGTATATATTGGGAGATCAGCACAATAAGACTAAATAACATCCGTCACCGCACAATTGTTATTCTTTTCTCGTGGTAAGAACTTTCAAGACCTATTCTCTGAGCAACTTTCAAATATACACTACAGTTTTATTGACTCTAGTCACCTGCTGTATGTGACATCTCCAGGGCTTGTTTACTTTATAACTGGAAGTCTGTACCTTCTGACCTCCTTCACCTCAGGGGTTTTTCGCTTTCAAAGTAGTCCACGCTCAGCCTACAGCACTTTGTAAAAGCAGTGAGCTTAATTCTCTCTACTCCCTACCGGCTCTGATGCCTCTGTTGTAGGTAAGCTGATCTCAGCAGCACTTGTATGTATCTGCCTGTCTCTCCAGATTTGGAGTGGCGATTTTCTCTGCCACCTCAGTCCGCTGGTGGATCTAAGAAAAGTCATTGATTTTTACTTTCTTCATCTTTTTTTCTTGTGGAGATGAGAGTGATGACTTCCTAGCTCTTTGCCCATTAAAGCTAAACCCGAAGTCGCAATTATCTTTTAAAGAGATTAAAAAATCCTTTATATTTTTACCATTCTTTGGCATTCTTACCGTTTTTGGTATTTTCCACATGTTTGGTATGTAACTTCAAATTTCCATCTGTGGCCTACTTTTCTTCTTGAAGAACTTCTTTTAACATCTTTTAGTGCAAGTATGCTGACCCTGAATTCTGTCAGTTTTTTCATAGGTCCCTCCCAGATTCCCACAATATCTTTGTTTGTCAGCATGTGGACTATGATGTGTGTAATTCATACACTCCCCCCTCCCCCCAATTGAGGTTCTGAACACATCTTTGATTTGTGATTTCTTACCATATATTAATTATGGACATTTCTCAGGTATTCTCTCTTTTGGTGACTCCACTTATACAGAAATTAGGCCATTCGATAATGATCCACTACTTTTGAACGATCTTCTGATTTTCACTCATCTGCTTATTTCATTTTGGATCATCTTTATTTACCTGTCTTCAAGCTTACGATTCTTCTCTTCAGCTGTGTTCAGTCTTCTAATAGATCCATCTAAGAAATCCTTTATCTCTGATATTGTTTTCTATTTCTAGCATTTCCATTTGATTTTTTTAAAGTAGTTTCTGTCACTCTACTTAAATTCTCTACCTGTTCATATATGCTGTCCACCTTTTCCCCTCGACCCTTTAACATTGTGCAGTGACATGTTCCTCATTTTAGTTTGAGACCTCATCAGAATCACCTTTACCATCCATATTTCTACCAAAATCCTATTCGTGGTTACTTATGTATTCTCTAAGAAAATGGAAACTTTGTCCATAGCACTCTTCTTTGCTTCCTGAGCTCTCACAAGAATTGCCTTTAGAAGTCCTTTCATGGCAGTCTAGGCTCTTTCTAGCATGCACCTTGAAACTCTTCCAGCCTCTACCCATTACCCGGTTCTAAAGCACTCCTGCATTACAGCAGCACCCCTGAGAAATTGGCACTTCTCAGAACCAATTTTTGTCCGAGTTCAGGCTGCTTCAACAAAATACCATAAACTGAGTAGCTTAAACAACAAACATTTCTTTCTCACAGTTTTGGACACTAAAAGTCCAAGATCAGGGTGCCAGAATGGTCAGGTTTTGATGAGGACTTTATTCCAGGTTGCAGACTTCCATCTTCTTGTTGTGTCCTCACTGGTGGAAAGAGAGCTCTCTGCTTCCTATAAGGGCCCTAATCCCATTCATGAGGTCTCACTCTCACGACCTACCTCCCAAAGACCCCACCTCCAAATACCATTACATTGGGATTAGGGTTTCAACATACGCATTTTGGAGGGATGCAAACATTCAGTCCTTTGCAGGAGGAAACCATGTGCAAGCTTTCCAGAGTCCACTCTTAGTGGGGTCACACAGAATGTATTTAATTCCCCCAGCAACAAATTGTGACAGCTCCTGTGAAGTACGTCTACCTAGGAAGCTCACCTGAGGTTAGGCATTGAGGGTCTTTCTTGGGGGTCAGTCATGAAGACACACAGTATTTGTGTGACTGATGGTGGTCACTGAAATTCCAGATGTCCAGAAGGAAAACAGATGTTCAGCATACACCACATCATTTATACAGTGTAGGCACAGTGAGTCACTCTTCTCATTTAGGGAAATGACTTCTCATTTAGGGCAATTCCTGGAAATGACTTTGCCAGGAAAGTTCCCAGATGACAGCCAAGGGCCACCCTTGCAAGTAGGTTTTTCTAAGTGTGGCAGCCTAAGGCCTGCTATGTCAACTCTTGTCTGCACACATATGTCATGTGTATATGTTTGTGACTGACATAATCTTAGTTATGGAAAGGCTCAGCTGTACCCTATAAATAAATAGTTCCTTGGGATATACAAGCCAAAGTCTATTGATTAAAGGTACAGGAGCTACATATTTTAAAACAGGCAGGCACTCTCGTGTAGTTACTGGCAAACTTTATTTCCTAAAGAGCGAGAGGAAGGTAAGAGGGAAGATAAAAAAAGAAGAACAACAGACAGATGGATATGATGTTCAGGAGGTTCTAGGGAAGATGCCAAAGCAAGTTATGTCGTGAATGAAACAAGCAGTAGAAGATTGTTTATCTTGGCACCTAAATAGCAGAAGCATCTAGGTAATGAAGTCATTTTCAAATGTTGTTAGTAAGTAGTTATTTTTACTAATGCCATTCTAATAATTGAAAAAGTATTTGCTCAGAGTGTGGCTCATGGTAACTATGTCAGTCCCTGGGTTGCAAGTGACTGAGCATTGTTGACACAGACTTCCAGTGCTTTATAATACAAACAAGATGGTAAGGACCCGCGAAGGGGTAACAGTTCTCTCATTTCCATGATGGTGGATAACAGCTCTTTAATGTTTAAACTTCCATTAATAACTTGATTTTTTTTTTTTTTTTTTTTTAATTTTTTTTTTCAACCTTTATTTATTTTTGGGACAGAGGGAGACAGAGCATGAACGGGGGAGGGGCAGAGAGAGAGGGAGACACAGAATCTGAAACAGGCTCCAGGCTCTGAGCCATCATCAGCCCAGAGCCTGACGCGGGGCTCGAACTCACGGACCGCAAGATCGTGACCTGGCTGAAGCCGGACGCTTAACCGACTGCGCCACCCAGGCGCCCCAATAACTTGATTTTTAAAGTCATTTTAGCACAATCATCTTCTGTGTTTTATTTTACTCTTACTGAAGTAGATTATCTTTTTATGGCTTTTTTTTTAACGTTTTATTTATTTTTGAGACAGGGAGAGACAGAGCATGAACAGGGGAGGGTCAGAGAGAGGGAGACACAGAATCTGAAACAGGCTCCAGGCTCTGAGCTGTCAGCACAGAGACCGACGCGGGGCTCAAACTCACGGACCGTGAGATCATAACCCGAGCCGAAGCCGGCCGCTTAACCGACTGAGCCACCCAGGCGCCCCTTTTTTTATGGCTTTTTAAAAATCAGCCTTATTGAGGTATAATTATGTACACAAATCTTAATCATGTGAATAAAGACAGTTTTATTTTGTCCTTCCCAATTCGAATACCTTTATTTCTTTTTCTTGCCTGATTGTGCCAGCCAGAACTGCCAGCGGCTCTCGTGCACTTCAGCACCCCATCCCTCCCTGCTTTGTACCCCCCAACCCTCACACACACACACTTCAGAGTGACTAGGAAGCCACTGATCAAAAGTGAAATTTCCTGATGGGAACTTCACTTTCTACATGAATACTGGTTATCTTTATAATTGGAAAAAGCAGTAACACTATTCCTTTAAAACACAACAAAACTAAAAGCAATTCTTAAGTGGCGTAAAACATGCTACATAATACTAGTCCAAGAGGCTTGCCCTGAGAATTTAGTCACCGGAAATACAGAGTTCACAGGAAAGAGCTTTTATACCTGAGGTGGACTTCAGGTAGGGCAGTAGTTACTCAGTACTGGGCATTTGGATTTCTTTCATTCTCTTCTTTCTAGGCCAACACAGGTCTGAGAGAAGAATTTTCAAAAGAATTGGAAGTACTCAGCCCTAGAGGTTAGAATTGTCAGGACAAGGTGCTGAGCATGTCATTTCAAACTATATTTTGGCATTTTGCTTCCAACATAAAGTCTGATATGCAGGAATGGCCTTTGCTGGCATCTGCTTTAGTTTTGAGAGCATGTGAGACAGACTGACAATCGCACCTTAACTAAGCATTGGAGAATATGTACAGTATTCATTGGTTCTTCTGTGTCACTCTACCTCTCAAAGAAAAATGTCCTGCATTTGTTTCTTGGGAAATCAAACACGTGTTTTCTTCCTCTTGTGGTCACATGGGACCACTTTGTGCCATATTGGAACTTTATTTGTCTGTCCTCAGTGCTGTATCCCAAAGCAAGTAATAATTTTTTAATGTTTTCCCCTTCTCAGGGTTAATTCCTTGATTTTCTATAGTGTAGAAAACTTCTTCAGGAGTTGGGAGAGAAACTTTTCATTTAGGGATCTGACCTCTGGGACTTCCCAGAGTTCTTGGCATGCTATGCAGATGCATACACATTTTTCATGGAATTAAATAATTAGTGAACCCATCAAACATTTCTTGAGTGTGTAGAATGTGTTAGTCACTGAAGATACAACAAGTTAAAATTCCTGCCTTCAAGGTGTTTATGGTTCAACTTGGGGAGATGAGTCCAGAAAGTATTATAAAAAACAGAAATTATGGGGGGGAAGCCCTGATGGGGGCTTACTTAGTCAAGCATTGGAGGAGGTGGGTAATATGGTAGCAGCTTTCACTATATTCCCTTAGAAGTTTTCTTTGGCATTATAATAAGTGAAGATTCTGTTTTGTTTTTTTTTTTTAATTTTTTTTTCAACGTTTTTTAAATTTATTTTTGGGACAGAGAGAGACAGAGCATGAACGGGGGAGGGGCAGAGAGAGAGGGAGACACAGAATCGGAAACAGGCTCCAGGCTCCAAGCCATCAGCCCAGAGCCTGACGCGGGGCTCGAACTCATGAACCGCGAGATCGTGACCTGGCTGAAGTCGGACGCTTAACCGACTGCGCCACCCAGGCGCCCCAAGATTCTGTTTTTTATTATGTAATTTACTTTTGTAGACTTTATAGACCCTCTAGGCTTTAATACACACTTGTTGAATTTTATAATCTTATGCTGTTGCTGATTTACTATAGTGGCTGCAACTCACAAACTGAATTAAATGTTAATCAGCTTAATTAAGATATTCTTTTATCTATTTGTCCTGCGATATACTAGATCAAGTGTAAGAGAAGGGAAATTCATCCAGTTTGATTTTTATATTTCTATAGGCTGTCTCAAACTCATCGCACTAATAAATGCTAGAAATGGGTATGTGTTTCTGATCAGAGTTGTTTGCTCTGAGAGAAGTACTGGCTTATATGAAAGATTTGATACTGGTGACTGTTGGTATGGATTAATATGAATTTCAGTCTACTTACCTGTGTGCTAGAGAGATCTTGTGTGTGTGTGGGGGGTGTGTATTCACATAAAGATGATGAGCTGTTGGAGTGCAGGACCATTTATATGTTTGATTTGGTGGAATGCAGCTTATAGCATATTTAAATTATTTAATTTATTTATTTACATTTATTTAGTTTTGAGAGACAGAGAGAGACAGAGTGTGAGCAGGGGAGGGACAGAGAGAGAGGGAGACACAGAATCAGAAGCAGGCTCCAGGCTCTGAGCTGTCAGCACAGAGCCTGACATGAGGCTTGAACCCACAAACCATGAGATCATGACCTGAGCTGAAGTCGGACGCTTAACCAACTGAGCCACCCAGGCGCCCCCAGTATATAGCATATTTAAACCCTGATATTTAATTAAGAGTATCTCCCGTTACCAAAGAGCATCTTAAAATTGTCTGGCAAAATTTCTAAAAAATATTCATTTTTTTGTCTTTAGTTAAGATTGTATCATTTTAAATATTTTCAGTCATGTATTTGGAAGGCAGAAACTTGGGCATTATTCTCAGTGGTTCTTAGTTACCAGTGAGGTCTTTAACTTCTCAGGTCTGCTTCCAAGGAAGGCTCACCACTGAAGTCCATTACCACAGTACCAGTCATGAGGCCACCGCTGTCCTTTTAAAAAGAAGAGATTTTTTTTCCTTTCGTCAAAGTAGCATTTAAAAATAAAATTAAAAGTGTGACGCATTAAAATATGAAGTGAAACCATGATAGAGATTGTATTCAATTTATTGATTAATGAAGAAACCAGGAAGTTGGTGAAAGTAGTTCAGAGAAGGTTTGATGATCCAGATTTTTATAGGCAATTGGAATGAATGTTAGAGTAAGAACTCTAGGTTAGATTTAGAAAGCCTGGTTTAAGGTCTGACAGGGCAATAGATGATAATCTCTGATGTTCTCTTTCCTACTAGAAGAAAAATCTATAGGTTAACATGTAATTTTATTAAGTCTAGGATTTAAACAATGAGTCGTAGTTAACAATTCTCTACATAATTGATAATCCTTGGAAGGGCCTGTTAAATATCAACGTCAACATTAAAAGGACATGCCACCTACCTTTTTGCCTTATATCCATGTTTTAAATAATCTTTTTTAACATCCTATATCTCAAAATTCTAAAATTTGTATGTTTCAGGGGCACCTGGATGGCTCAGTCGGTTAAGCGTCTGACTTCGGCTCAGGTCATGATCTCATGGTTTGTGGGTTCAAGCCTCATGTCAGGCTCTGTGCTGATGCTCAGAGCCTGGAGCCTGCTTAGGATTCTGTGTCTCCCTTTCTCTCTGCCCCTCCCTCTGCTCATGCTCTGTCTCTGTTTCTCTCTCTCAGAAGTAAACATTTAAATAAATTAAAAAAAATAAAATATGTTTCAAAACATTAACTTTTAGATTCAGATTACAGCAATCCCATATCATTTGCAGGTAGTTAATGGAGAAGTTGCCAAACAAAAAGTACTCTAGGTTTTAACCAGAAGGAGTAATGTGCCATGATTTTACAGGCCTATTATTTACAGACAAAGATGAGAAAAGAAAACATGCTTATTCTATCTGAGGATTTTTTATAGATTGAACATGAACTATTTGAAGACGGGCTCTGTAGTCAGTTCTTATCCATTCAATATTGAATCCCCAACACCTACTTTAGCATAAGTGTGGCATTCAAAGAATTAAGTCATCGAGTGACAATGACTGGGTAAATATCAGTAATAATCTAATAGAAATTTCTTTGCATTGTGTGTTTGACCAGGTGAACAACAATTGTGTGCTGGCCCCAGGATACTAATCAGAACTTCTGCCTGACTCTCAAGGCACAAGGCTCAGTACCTGCAGAAGCCTTTTACCCATCTAATCCGGGCGTGGGGACAACATGTCTGCACCTAGGAAGGCCACAGCAGAGTCTGGTAGGTTCTCATGCCTCACACACTTTGGGGGATGTGGAGCAGAAGGAACCAGAGCAGTGCTTCTCAGACTATAAATACATGTGGGAACCACCTGTGAATTTGTTGTTAACCTGCAGATTCTGACTCACTGGGTCTGTGCAGGAGTCCAAGATTCTGTATGTCTAACAAGCTGTCACACTTTGAGTAGCAAGGAATAGATTCTAGTGTTTTATTATACTCTTTCCATAGAACATTTTTCCAATTATGTAAATAATATGTTACCTATATAACATGTAATATATGATTATATATAATAATAAATGTAATATGTATTTATTGCAGAGAATTTGGAAAGTACAAACAAGCACAGAAACACAAGGAAGGCTTTTGGTATGTAATAACTAACACGGTGTTTAGATGAGATGCCACTGTGTCCCAGGTGATCCATATTGTCATTGTCTTGTCTCAAACATTAGCAGCTTGCCATCATTTTTCAACATTTCTTTTATACCTCTCCTCATTCTTTCCATGTTGGGCTCAGCTGCTGGTCCCTCTCCTAGACTGCTCTCCTTGTCATCAGTGTTACTCCCTGGCCTAGAGGTCTGAGCCAGAGCTCTACATAGGGCTGTCCTTGCTGGGCTGCTTCTCTGCTGTTTCACCTCTGACTCCAGAAGTCCTTCTGGTCCTGTCTACATTCTGAAAGACGTGGAGACAGCTTTTTTTCTCATTGTGGTATTACTTATCCAAGCATATATGTTGTTTCCAGTTTCCTTCTGTCCATCATAGACATTCCTATTGACAACATGTTAACATTTACAGGTTTATTCTTTGGTTGAATTCCTCCTTTAGGATAAATTCCCAGGATTGGGCTCCTTGAGCTAACAGGTCTGAAATTTTGTATTGCCTTTTTTTTTTTTTTTAAGTTTATTTATTTATTTTGAGAGAGACAGCACAAGTTGGGGAGGGGCAGAGAGCAAGGGTGAGAGAGAATCCCAAGCTGTGAGATCATGACATGAGCCAAAATCAAGTCAGATGCTCAACTGACTGAGCCACCCAGGCACCCCAAGAATTTTGTACTGCTTTTACTATCTATTGCCAAATTATTTTCCAGAAAAAGTTAATCATTTTACCAGGATTATACCAATTCTACTGTAACCTCACCATATTTGGTGTTATCACAGCAAGAAGAAAGGTAATTTTTGAAATGATATCTTGAGTTTCCTTTTCTCTTCCATTTCTATGATTACTGTTCAGGATTATCTATTTCATTTTGTGTAACTTGATTTTTTTTTTTTAATGTGTGTTCTGCATTTTCCTTTTTGAGATAGCTATGCACTCACCAACCGTTCTATCAATTATCTTCTGACCTTCTACTAAAGAATATGATCAAATTTGGGGCGCCTGGGTGGCTCCGTCAATTGAGTGTCTGACTTCGTTCAGGTCATGGTCTCACGATTCTTGGGTTCAAGCCCCGCGTTGGCCTCTGCTGACAGCTTGGAGCCTGGAGCCTGCTTCTGATTCTGTGTCTCCCTCTCTTTCTGTCTCCCCTCCCCCCCAATTACTCTCTGTCTCTCAAAGGTGAATAAATGTTTAAAAAAAATAAAAAAAAAACATAAGAATATGATCAACATATACATTTTACTGAGGTCTTTTAAAATACAATTTTGAATCAGTTTCTTTCCTATTTTATGTTCTAAACACTCCATTCCTTTATTTTAGGTTTTTTGAAAAGGACAAAAACAGCACACAAAAAGATAGCTGAGGCACCCATTTACTCAAGACCTTTGTAATTACTATGCACATGACCAAACTGGGTGGGTTTTCCTGAAAGAAATTACAATGAAAGTAGCAATTGTCATATTTTATTGGCAGAACTCTTTAGATTCTAAATATATATGGTAACTTACAGCTTTGTTCTTTATTGCCACCTAGTGAATGCAATATTCTTTTCTCGAGGAAAGAGTGTGCTTGCAAAATTTAAAAGTTAAACATGTAGATGGATTGAAAGTCCACAGTAAGTGGCGCCTGGGTGACTCAGTCAGTTGAGCATCTGACTATTGGTTTTGGCTCAGGTCATGATCTCATGGTTTCTGAATTTGAGCCCTGTGCGGAGCCTGCTTGGGGTTCTCTCTCTGCCTCTCTCTCTCTGCCTCTCCTGCTGTCTCTCTTTTTCTATCTCTCTCTCAAAGTAAATGAATAAACTTAAAAAAATTAAAAAAATAAAGTCCACAGTAAAAGAGAGCAAGAACCAAGTTACTTTATTTTTTAAAATTTATTTCTTTATTTACATTTTAGTTAGTTAATATACAGTGCAATATTGGTTTCAAAGTAGAATTCAGTGATTCGTCACTTACATAGAACACCTAGTGCTCCTCACAACAAGTGGCCTCCTTAATACCCATCACCCATCTAGCCCATCTCCCACTCACCTCCCTCCGTCAACTCTCAGTTTATTTTCTATCATTAAGAGTCTCTTGTGGTGGTTTGTTTTCCTCTCTTCTCTCCCCTCCCTCTTCCCATATGTATATTCATCTAATTTGTTTCTTAAATTCCCCATATGAGTGAAATCATATAATGACTTTCTCTAATTGACTTATTTTGCTTAGCATAATATATTCTAGCTCCATCCATGTCCTTGCAAATGGCAAGATTTCATTCTTTCTGATGGCTGGGTAATATTCCATTGTTTGTATATACCACATCTTCTTTATCCGTTCATCAGTCGATGGACACTTGGGCCCTCTCCATAGTTTGGCTGTTGTTGATAATGCTGCTGTAAACGTTGGGATGCACCTACCCCTTTGAATATGTATTTTGTATCCTTTGGGTAAATACCTAATAGTGCAATTGCTGGATTGTAGGGTAGTTCTATTTTTAGTCTTTTTAAGAAACTCCATACTCTTTGCCAGAGTGGCTGCACCGGTTTGCATTCCTACCAGCAGTGCAAGAGGGTTCCCCTTTCTCCGCATCCTTGCCGATACCTGTTGTTTCTTGGGTTGTCAATTTTAGCCATTCTGACGGGTGTGAGGTGGTATCTCATTGCAGTTTTGATTTGTGTTTCCCTAATAACGATGTTGAACATCAACAATGTTGATGTTGAACATCGTTTCATGTGTCTGTTAGCCATCTGGATGTCTTTTTTGGAAGAGTGTCTGTTCATGTCTTCATTTCTTAACTGGGTTGTTTGTTTTTTGGGTTTTGAGTTTGGTAAGTTCTTTATAGATTGGATATTAACCCTTTATTAGATATGTTGTTTGCAAATATCTTCTCCCATTCCAGAGGCTGCCTTTTAGTTTTATTGACTGTTTCCTTCACTGTGCAGAAGCTTTTTATCTTGATGAAGTCACAGTATTTCGTTTTTGCTTTTTCCCTCTTGCCTCTAGAGACATGTCTAGTAGAAAGTTGCTATGGCAAAGTCAAAGAAGTTGCTGCCTGTGTTCTCCTCTCAGATTTTGATGGTTTCCTGTCTCATGGTTAGGTCTTCCATCCAATTTGAATTTATTTTTGTATATGGTGTAAATAAGTGGTCTGTTTTTCATTTTTCTGCATGTTGCTGCCCAGTTTTCCCAACACCATTTGTTGAAGAGACAGTCTTCCATTGGGTATTCTTTCCTGCTTTGTTGAAGATTAGTTGGCCATATAGTTGTGGGTCCATTTTTGGGTTTCCTATTCTGTTCCATTGATCTATGTGTCTGTTTTTGATGACTACAGCTTGTAATACAGCTTGAAGTGTGAAATCATGAGGCCTCCAGCTTTGCTTTTCTTTTTCAGGATTGCCTTGGCTATTAGGGGTCTTTTGTGGTTCCATACTAATTTTAGAATTATTTTATCTAGCTCTTATGAAGAATGCTGGTGGTATTTTGATAGGGATTTCATTAAATATGTAGATTGCTTTGGGTAGTAGAGACATTTTAACAATGTTTGTTCTTCTAATCCGTGAGCATGGAATGCTTTTCCGTTTCTGTATGTCCTCTTCAATTCTTTCATAAATGTTCTATTGTTTTCAGAGTACAGATCTTTTACCTTGTTAGTTAGGTTTATTCGTAAGTATCTTATTGTTTTTGGTGCAGTTGTAAATGGGACTGATTCCTTGATTTCTTTTTCTGCTGCTTTGTTATTGGTGTATAGAAATGCAACAGATTTCTGCATGTTGATTTTATATCCTACGACTTTGCTGAATTCATGTATCAGTTCTAGCAATTTTTCTGTGGATTCTTTTGAGTTTTCTACATAGAGTATCATGTTATCTGCAAATACTGAAAGTTTGACTTCTTCCTTGCCAATTTGTATGCCCTTTATTTCTTTTTGTTGTCTGACTACTGAAGCCAAGACTTCCAGTATTGGTATTAGTTGTGGGTCTTTTATATACGGCCTTTATGATGTTGAGGCATGTTCCATCTATCCCTACTTTGTTGAGGGTTTTTATCAAGAATGGATGCTGTATTTTGTCAGATGCTTTTTCTGCGTCAATTGACAGGATCATATGGTTCTCATCCTTTCTTTTGTTAATGTAGTGTATCACATTGATTGATTTACAAATATTGAACCAACCCTGCAGCCCAGGAATAAACCCCACTTGACCACGGCAAATAATTCTTTTAATGTACTATTGAAATCAATTTGCTAGTATCATGTTGAGAATTTTTGCATCCAGGTTCATCAGGGATACTAGCCTTTAATTCTTCTTTTTAGTGGGGTCTTTGTCTGGTTTTGGAATCAAAGTAATGCTGGCTTCGTAGGAGGAGTTTGGAAGCTTTTGTTCCATTTCTATTCTTTTGGGACAGTTTGAGAAGAATAGGTATTAACTCTTCTTTAAATGTCTGGTAGAATTCTTCTGGGAAACCATCTGGTCCAGGACTCTTGTTTGCTGGGAGATTTAAGTTTATTTATTTTGAGAAAGAGAGTGTGAGTAGGGCAGAGAGAGAGGGAGAGAGAGAATCCTGAAAGAATCCTAAGTAGGCTCCACGCTGTCAGCACAGAGCCCAGCATGGGGCCTGAACCCATGAACCGTAAAATCATGAACTGAGCCGAAACCAAGAGTCGGACATTTAACCAACTCAACCACCCAGGTGCCCCTTGTTGGGAGATTTTTAATTACTGATTCAAGTTCTTTGCTGGTTATTGATCTGTTCAAATTTTCTATTTTTTCCTTTTTTAGTTTTGGTAGTGTGTGAGTTTCTAGGAATTTGTCCATTTCGTCCAGATTGTCCAGTTTGTTGGAATATAATTTTAGTAGTATTCCCTTATTATTGTTTGTATTTCTGTGGTGTCAGCTGTGATAAAAAATGTGATTTTTATCTATTTGGGTCCTTTCTGTTTTCTTTTTGATGAGTCTGGTTAGGGGTTTATCAATTTTGTTTATTCTTTCAGAGACCCAGCTCTTAGTTTTGTTGATCTGTTCTACTGCTTTTTTTGTTTCTACATTATCTATTTCTGCTCTAATCTTTATTATTTCTCTTCTTCTGCTGGCTTTCAGCTTTATTTGCTGTTTTTTCCCGAGCTTCTTTAGGTGTAAGGTAGGTAGTGTGTTTGGGATCTTTCTTGCTTCTTGAGAGAAGTCCAAATTGTAGTATCCTTTCTTTTTAGGACTGCCTTTGCTCCATCCCAAAGGGTTTGGACTGCTGTGTTTTCATTTTCATTTGCTTCCATGAATTTTTTTTCTTTAATTTCTTGGTTAACCCATTCATTCATTAGTAGGATCTTCTTTAACTCTCATGTATTTGAGGGCTTTCCAAATTTTTTCTTGTGGTTGGCTTCAACTTTCATAGTGTTGTGATATGAAAATATGCATGGTATGATTGATGTTGACGACTGATTTGTGACCACGTATGTGATCTGTTCTGGAGAATGTTCCATGTACATGACAAGAATATGTATTCTGCTACTTTAGGATGAAATGTTCTGAATATATATATCTATTAAGTCTCTCTGGTCCAGTGTGTCATTCAAAGCCATTACTTCCTTGTTGATTTTCGGCTTACATGGTCTGCCCATTGTTGTAAGTGGGGTGTTAAAGTCCCCTACTATTATTGTATTATTATCAATGAGTTTCTTTATGTTTGTTATTAATTGATTTATATATTTGGGTACCTCCAAGTCAGGGGCATAAATATTTACAATTGTTAGCTCTTCTTGATGAATGGATTCCTTAATAATGATATAATGCCCTTCTTCATTTCTTGTTACAGTCTTTGTTTTAAAATCTAGTTTGTTTGATACAAGTGTGGCTCCTCTGGCTTTCTTTTGACATCCATTAGCATGATAAATGGTTGTCCATCTCCTCACTTTCCATCTGCAGGTGTCTTTAGGTCTACAGGGAGTCTCCTGTAGGCAGCATATAGATGAATCTTGTTTTTTTTTTTTTTTTAATCCATTCTGATACCCTGTGTCTTTTGATTGAAGCATTTAGTCTGTTTACATTCAGAATGATTATTGAAAGATAAATTTAGTGCCATTTGTTACCTGTAGAGATGATGTTTCTAGGGATGTTCTCTGGTCCTTTCTAGTCTTTGTTGCTTTAGTCTTTTTTTTTCTCCACCGAAAGGGTCTGCCTTAAAATTTCTTGCATGGCTGGATTAGTGTTCATGAACTCCTTTAGTTTTTGTTTGTTGGGAAACTCAATCTCTTCTCCTATTCTGAATGACAGCCTTTCTGGATAAAGAATTCTTGGCTGCATAATTTTCCCATTCAACACGTTGAATATATCCTGCCACTCCTTTCTGGCCTGCCAAATTTCACTGGACAGGTCTCCTGCTTACTTTGTGTGCCTACTCTTGTAGGTTAAGGACCTTTTGCCCCTAGATGCTTTCAGAATTCTCTTTATATTTGTATTTTGCAAGTTTCACTATGATATGTCATGGTGTTGACCTGTTTCTGTTGATTTTGAAAGGAGCTCTCTGTGCCTCTTGGACTTGAATACTTGTTTCCTTCCCCAGATTTCCTTTCAGCTAAAATTTGTTCCAATAAACCTTATGCTCCTTTTCCCCACTCTTCTTCTGGGAATCCTATGATACAGATGTTGTTCCATTTTATGGAATCACTAAATTCCCTAAGTCTCCTCTTGTGATCTAATAGTTTTTTTTCCCTCTTCTTTTCAGCCTCATTGTTTTCCATAATTTTATCTTCTATATCACCTATTCTCTCCTCTGCTTCTTTAATCCTCATTTTGACTGTATCCAGTCAATTTTGCATCTGTTATTGCATTTTTTATTTGAGCCTGACTAGTTTTTATGTCTTTGATCTCTGAAGCAAGGGTTTCTCTGTTGTCTTCTATGCTTTTTTCAAGCCCAGCTGGTAGTTATATGACTGTTCTGAATTCATCTTCAGATATTTTGCTTCTATCTTTTTTAAATTTTCTTAATGTTTATTTATTTTTGAGACAGAGAGAGTGAGTGAGAGAGAGAGTGGGGGAGGGGCAGAGAGAGAGGGAGATACAGAATCTGAATCAGGCTCCAGGGTCCAAGCTGTCAGCACAGAGCCTGACATGGGGCTCGAACTCATGAACCGTGAGATCATGATCTGAGCAGAAATTGGAAGCTTAACTGACTGAGCCACCCAGGTACCCCATATCTGTTTTTTTTTTTTTGAAAAAAAAAACCTTTTTTAATGTTTATGTATTTTTCAGAGAGAGAGAGAGAGAGAGAGAGAGAGAGAGAGAGAGAGAATGAGCATGAGAATGAGCAGGGGAGGGGCAGAGAGAGAGAGAGGGAGACACAGAATCCAGAGCAGGCTCCAGGCTCTGAGCTGTCTGCACAGAGCCTGATTCAGGGCTCAAACCCACAAACCGTGAGATCATGACCTGAGCTGAAGTCGGATGCTTAGCCAACTGAGCCACCCAGGGCCCCCTTACTTATTATATCTGTTTTGAGCAAGTCTCTGGATGTGATTTCTTCTTGACCTTTCTTTTGGGGGGGAATTCTTCCATCTTGTCATTTTGGCTATGTTTCTGTCTTGTGTGTGTTTTGAAAGCTTGTTATATTTCTTGCACCTGAGAGTACTGCTATATTTAAAAGGCGTCTCACACTGTCCAGAGCCTGACGCTTCAGGAAGTGTTTCTGGTATGTGCTGTGTGTATTCTGCTGTTGCATTTTGGCTGCCCTTTCCCACTGGTCAATCAGAGCTCCTTCTTGCTTGTCATGTGGTGTTTGGACCTTTAACTAGGTGTGCTTTGATTTGTTTGTTAAAATAAGCCTTGCACCTGCCATGCTGTCTCCCTCCAACTGTGGAGATCCTTCTGCCAGGCCACAGATCGATTTCCTAAGTGTTCCGCATGATCTGACCTCAACACAGCTGTGTTTGATGGATGTGGAAAGCCCAGGGTCCCCCTACTTCTCTGTCAACTTAACTCGTCCACCCTAAGAACTGAATTACTTTAAATGAATTAAAATCTGTAGTCACATACATAGTCCCCAAATCACCTTTAAAAGCATTTATAGTGTTTATGGAATTCCAGCTGAATTTATATTCTCTTTTCTGGGCTCCCTTAAGCCTTTATTGATATTCTTATTTGAGTGCTTGTTTTATTGTCTCATGTTATAGTTACTTTTATACTTCCTTATTGAAGTACAGACTTCTTGAGGATAAAGGTTGAGTCTTTTTCCTCTTTGCTTAAGCACGCTCAGTGCTTTGTATATTGTAAATATATAATGTTTAATAAATGTTGAGTTGAACATGATTTCAGAGCTGCTCTTAGTGGTGGGAGAAATCAAAGAACACAAGAGGTACCCCTGATCTGTGGTTTCTGCAATATATTGTCCTTAAAGAAATGACAGATTAGCAGTTTTGATTTATGCCAAATTTCGATGAACTAAACAGGTAGCTTATGACACATTAAGTGAATGAAATGATCTTTAAGAACTGAGCTTCACTAAGAACAAGAGGGATTAAACCAATCTCCATCTAGAGTAATCTAGAGCAGCCCTGGATCAAGACAAAGCTTTCTTCATCCTGATAGTGTAATTGTTCTCCTTCCTGGCTACCCTAAGATTAGGATGACCCAAACCTCCAAACCCCAGGAAATTATTTATTTGGAGAATTTCATGGCCCTGAAGCTTCCCTGGAATCCCTTTGCAAAGTGAAATAGGTGCTTGAACTTAGCAATGTTTGCTGAAGTCAGGAGTCATCCTTTTAGGATTCCAAAAGTGGTAGAACACACAGGAGATCATTTACTAGTTTAACTAGTTTACTAGCCATTGATATGTCCCATTGGCAAAGTCTATGTGAAGATCATCAGCCTTCTTCATGTTTTAGGCGCCTTAAAACTTAACCACAATGACCTGAAATTTCTGGTGATTTTGATGCATCAGGTCCAGTATTCTGAATTATTCAGAACTGTGTAGGCCCTGAGCTAGCTACCTAGCCCAGAGTTTATGCTACTCTCTGTTAGTTCCTGAGGATCCTGGAAGAGAGCATCATTTTCATTATGGTAAATGTCCAGGCCACACTAGACCAGTAGGTTCTTTGCGCTAGTTCACTTTTAGTTTTTATAGTCAACCCCACTTTTTCTTGAGATACTTCTTTATCACCTTCCCACCCATGTGTCTGAGAAAGGGCAACATTTGTACCTTGTACTTTTTAAGGTTCTCTAAGTTCATGTCCCCTTATCAATAAGCCAGATGGGGTATTTAGAGGAGTCACTGGGAAGTACGTTTGGTACTGTGCCTCATATGAGTATAATGACAGGCTGCATAGCTCCTAAATAAATGCTGAATTAACGTACAGCAGGTCATGAGATCAGTCCACACATCTCTCCTAATAATTATGTCCTTCCCTCTTCCTTCTCCTCTCTCTAGAATCATCCTGACTCTGGCCATTGGTCAAGGGGTCTCCATCCACAAGAAAGATTTATAGGATACCACACCAGGGGCTGCTGCTAGCCTAGCTACTAGGCTACTAGGCCTCGGCTGCTACTAGGCCTCGGCGAGCCTTGCTCGCCATTGGAAAAATCCCACAGGCTTACCCAACTCCTGTGAAATCTCTACCACCTGACCCTTCAAGAAACCACATTCTGGATTTTTCCTAAATCACTGAAGTAATAAAGGTTGCCATCTTTCTACTACCATTAATTAATTCATTCACATTCTCCCTGGTTTTTAACTTCCTGACCATTCCGATATGCCAGTGTATAATGCCATGCACCCAGACTTTCAGGACATGCTCTACAAATAGCCTTATTCAAGGCCTGCTCCAGTGCCTGAGCCGAGGAAAAAGGTTGGACATCAGAGTAATTCATAGGAGCTTGAGGCTTAGACTTTTTAGGGACAGGATCTCAGACTGAGCAAAAAAGGGACACCTTGTCTTATCCCAAGGCTAGGGAATCTAGGAATGAGTAGGGTGGGACAAGAGGGTGTTCTCTCCAGCCTGGTGCTTTTAAACTTTCATGTCTGCCCATAAACAACACATGAGCACACATAAAAATGGGTCTCTTATGTGTGTTCATTTTTCATGGACCTCTTTAATTTATGGCCTTGTGCCTTATATGACTTTCCATTTCATATTTCATTCCTTGCACAGATGCCTAGCGCCTCTTCTCCAGTTTTGACCTGTTCCTTTCCTTCTTTGATTTTTATTTGCACTCTTCTTCTGGCCAAGGGATTTTCCTGGTTTTGGGAAAATACCATTTTAATCTACTAATCTAGAACCCATGATAGAAGTCCACACCCTAACAGAAAAGCTTTCCATGTTGCCCAACACCTTGCATTTGTCCAGACCTGGTAAAAGTACTCTTATTGCTAGAGAAACATGTGATAAGATGGACCACACAATGACAGTTGGTAACAAAATTCATCATTCCACAAACATTTTTCTAGTGCATGTTTTGGCCTGGCCAGACATGGAAGGGAAGGGAAGTAGAGAAAGCATGGTCTCTCCCAAGAAGATTACAATATATTGTGGACATTTGTATGCAGGTAGATTGTAATATAAATGTTTATCTTGTAATAGTCATATGGGGAAAGTGCTATAGTAATCTCAGCGGATTTGGAAAAGGAACTAAACAAGGTAAAATATAGTAAGAATAAAATTAAAGTTTTTTGTTTGTTATGTTAAAAATTCAGCTCTGAACATGACCAAGGTAAACTGTTTAAAATGTATTTAGGAGACAAGAACCTGAACAATCCTTGCACTAAAACACGGCAGACTAAGTACAGGCTTTAGTGTATGCTCCCTCTAGAAATCCTACTAAAGAGGTAGTGAGGGAGTGGAAAGATGTAAACCCATACAGCATCTTGACAGGAGAGGAGACACTGGAAGGTGAAAGAGTCTAACCATTTTGGAAGATGGAAAGCAGATGGGTGATGACTTTAGCAGAGAAGAGGAGAAGAAACCCACTGCCAGAAAGGGATGAGGTAGGAGAAGCTGCCAATAAGAAATAGCTAGATTTTTGCATTAGAACTAAGAAGTATTCAGGAATTGAAGGTACTGAGTGAAACAGGAAAATGATTGAAAGCCTGTAATATTAGAATTTTCTAGACACAAGACAGTTGTTCTTTTCTTACCTTGGCTAAGGACAGGAGGCTTGCTCTGTAGAGGTGGAGGTGGAGGAGTTGTTTGGTTTGGAGGTTGGCTGGACTGGGAGGGGAGAGGGCTGTTAGACTGAAAATGGAACGGTAGTAGAAAGTTTGTGCTTAGCACAAGGTTAAGCCTCTCCCTCCCTCCTTCCCATCAACCGTCCATTTTCTTCCACTCAGCTCTTAACAATGCTGGTAGCCAGGTTTATACACCATCGGCAGGAAATCAGAGGATTTATCTCTGGGGAAATTGGCTTTTCTGAGGAAACATCTACAGACTTTGGGAAGTTCTCAATTAAAGGACAATGTATGTGTGTCTCCCTCTGTCTTTGAATTTTCATATAACAAGGACTACTTACTACTAGTCAAAGACACACACACACACACACACACCCCTTCTTAATATCTTAGTGTTATGCATGAATGAATGGCCAAAGGTCACCAGATAGATATCTAAGGAAAACCTTTGAGTAAAATAAACAAATGGGAAAAGAATGAGTTCAGACAGGAGCGCCTGGGTGGCTCAGTTGGTTAAGTGTCTGACTTCGGCTCAGGTTATGATTTCACAGTTCATGGGTTCGAGCCCTGTGTTGGGCTCTGTGCTGACAGTTCAGAGCCTAGAGCCTGCTTTGGATTCTGTGTCTCCCTCTCTCTCTGCCCCTCCCCTGTTCATGCTTTGTCTGTCTGTCTGTCTCTCTCTCAAAAAAAAAATGTTAAAAAAAAATTAAAAAAAGAATGAATTCAGAGACAATGCAGGTAGAAAACAAGTAAATACTGTAATTAATATGCTTAGAGAACTGAGACAATACTGCACCAAGAAACGTGAACAGGATTGTCAAAACAAGGACCAATCAATCAATAAAAAGAGCTGTTAGAAATTTAGCAACTGCTAACAGAAATATCAGAATTGAATATAAAGTTAGATATATCTTTCAGAAAATAGGATAAAGAGATAAAAAATAGAGCAAAGATAAGATTAGAAGATGAATTCAAGATAGTCTGCATGTAACTAATAGGAATTCAGGAAAAAAAAAAGCAACTGAGGAGCTACTTACTAAAAAGTTCACAGACTGAAGGACATAAGTTTCTAGGTTTGAGAGTGAGTTCAAGTACTAGTGAAACAAAAGGAAAAAAAAGACACCACATCAAGGAACATTACTGTAAAATTTCCACTCACAGGGGAAAATCCCAAAAGCTTTCAGTGAGGGTGAATAAAACAGGTCCCAGGTTGTGCATTAGAGTCAGAATAGCATCATACTGGGGCACCTGGGTGGTTCAGGCAGTTAAGCGTCCAACTTTTGATTTCAGCTCAGGTCATAATCTCATGGTTTGGTTCATGGGATCAAACCCTGAGTTGGGCTCCATGCTGCCAGCACGGAGCTTAGGATTCTCTCTTTCCCTCTCTTGCTGCCTTTGTCTCTTTCTCTCTCTCTCTCTCTCTCTCTCTCAATAAATAAATAAATAAACTTAAAAAAAAAGAAAAGCATCATATTATTAGCTTATCAAATTATCTCACTGGAAGCTACAGTAAAGGACTTCTCAGACATGAAGTAAGTTTTATCACATTTATTTTCAGTGTAGAATAAGAGAGGAATTGAAGGGAGTGGAATAAGGAAGTAGGGATGTGAATCCTGGAGAAGAGAACCTAACAGTAGATGTTACACCAGTGTACAAGTGTGCCAAGAGCTATTGTGAAAGGGCATGTTCTGTGGTGCTCCAGAGGGCAAGGCATGGAATCCGAGATTACAAAGGGAGACTCTGGCTGAACTTGTGAATGATCTGTGGTATTCAGTGATGAAATCGTGATTGTCTGATATGAGCCTATATAAGTTTGAATAGAATCATATAAGGGAATCTCTTGAGAGACTGCTAGACTATTAAATATAAAATCTAACTAGACGATGAGATGCTATTGTAACAATAAATGCCATTATGTATATAAATTAGCAGAGAGGAAGCTGTCTGTTATAGGCACAAAAAGTGGGTCAGTAAATCTAGCGGGTTTTTTAGTTTTAAAAAATTCTTAACAGAGCCCTGCATTCCTTTAAAGAAGGTAGGTTATTTAAAAAGTGCAAGGTCTAGTAAACTTGAAGGTTTTTCACTTATTCAAATCAAATTTTGAAAGCCTCAGACTTGACAAAATTCTCAAAAGCATTGTAGACAAGGAGACAATCCCTTTTTTCTAAAGGTTAAAATCATATATGCTTGAAAAATCACTCAGCATTCAAGTGTCACTTCATTTAGCTACCTTGTATTAGAGGAAAACCCTTCCAAATATGGAAAAAAGCTGTCTCAAGTAATTTATTCAACTCATTAAATAATCAGGGAGTAGTGCTGGTTGAAAGAGCATTTTGAGGAACAGGGTATGTGTTGTCTATTAGGGAAGGCATTTCGAAATAACTTTGCTGAATTAGAAATAAAACTGATTAGTGTTCTACAGGGCATCAAAACCACAGCCTTTCTATCAGGGGGCTCTTAACAAAATATTATTAAATTAATAACTTTACTTCTGATATGAACATATAAACCTGCAATTTTAGTTATTTAATTATTATTTATAACTTACTGAAAGAGAGAATCCCAAGCAACACAGAGCCTGTTGCAGGACTTGAACTCACAAACCATGAGATCATGACCTGAGCCAACATCAAGCGTTGGATGCTTAACCGACTGAGCCACTCATGTGCCCCCATTTGCAGAAGTTCTTTATGTGTCATTTAAGTGAGTTTATTATAGGATATATGTATTGCAAATATCTTTTCCCATTCTGTGGTTTGTCTTTTTACTTTTTTTTAAGGTTTTTTTTTTTTTAAGTTGTCTCTACACTTCATGTGGGGCTCCAACTCATGACCCCAAGATTGAGTTGTATGCTCTTCTGACTGAGCCACCCTGGCACTCTTGCCTTTTTACTTTCTTAATAATATCATTTGATGAAGAGAAATTTTTAATTTTAAGGAAGTCCAATTTTTCAATGTTTTTCTTTATGACTGGTGTTTGTTTTAGAAATAATCACTTTCTGAAGGTCATGAAGATATTTTCTTATATTTTCTTCTAAAGGCTTATTGTTTAACTTCTCGAATTTAGATCTGTGATCCTTCTGGAATGTTTGAATATGGATATTTAATTGAACCAGCACAAGGTAATTAAAGACATTTTTTTTTAAATATGTTCATGAGAGGTAGTGGTGTTCTCTTTTAATATTCTTGTCTGTTTTTGATAGCAGGGGATGTCTGGTGTCATAAAGCGTTTTTGGGAAGTATTCTATCTTCTTTTATTTTCTGAAATTCTTTGTGTAGAATTGGTATTATTTATTCCTGAAATATTTGGTATAAGTGAAGTCATAGAGCCCTAGAGGTTGTTTGCATGTCTTTTCCAAGATTTTTGACCGAAATTCAACTTCTTTATTTGGACTTTCTGTTTCTTACTGTGTCTGTGTTTAAAATTTGTGTCGTTACATTGATGAAAGAAAAGGAAGAAGGCACAAATGAACGGAAAGTTATACCCTGTTCATGGACTGGAAGAATTAAAACTGTTAAAAATGTGCACACTACCCAAAGTCGTTTATGGATTCAGTGCAATCCCTATTGATACTCCAATGGAATTCTGTACAGAAGTAGAAAAACAATCCTAAAATTTATATGGCACCACAAAAGACCATAACACTTTGTATTTCAAGCTATATTATAAAGCTATAGTGATCAAAACAGTATGGTACTGACATAAAAACAGATACATAGACCAATGGAACAGAACTGAGAACCCAGAAATACACTCATGCATATATGGTCAACTTCTGTTTTACATGGGAGCTAAGAATATTCAATGGGGAAAAGACAGTCTCTTCAATAAATCGTACTGGGAAAATGAAATATTCACATGTAAAAAATGGAACTATACACACACAGGAATATTATTCAGCCATAAAAAAGAAGGAAAACCCTCTATTTGCAATTACATGGATGGAACCTTAGGGCATTATGCTAAGTGAAAAAAATCAGAGAGAGAAAGACAAATACTGTGTGGTCTCACTTATGTGTGGAATCTGAACAAATGAAAAAGTGCACAAAACCTTAGAAAAAGAGATCAGATTTGTGGTTACCAGAAGTGGAGGGGGTGGGTTGAGGGGAGATTTGGATGAAGATAATCAAAAGGTACAAACTTACAGGTATAAGATGATAAAGTGCTAGGGATGTCATATACAACCTGATGTCTCTCTGGTTAACAGTGTTGTGTGTTGTATGTGAAAGTTAAGAGGATCTGTATGGGATGCTGAATGCTAACTAAACTGGTTTGGTAGTCATTTCTGGGTGTACATAAGTCAGATCATTGCGCTGTACACCTTAAACATATACAATGCTGCCTGTCAGCTATAGCTGATAAGACTGGGAATTAATGGGTGAATGGATAAACAATATGTGGTATATTCATACAATAGAATATCATTCAACCTTAAAAAGGAAGAAAATCCTGTCACATGCTACAACATGGATGAATCTTGAGGATATTATGCTAAGTAAAATAAGCCAGTCACAAAAGGACAAGTACTGTATGATTCTACTTGTATGAGGTATCGTAGATGGTCAAATCAATAGAAACAGAAAGATAATAGTGGTTACTAGGGCCTGGGGGGAGTGGGAAAAGTGGAGTTGTGTAATGGGTACTAAGTTTCAGATTTGCAAGCTAAAAATGTTCTGGGGGTCTTCTTCACAACGATATGCATGTAGTCAACACTTCTGAGCTGTATACTTAAGAATGGTTATGATGGTAAATTTTATGTTTTATGTTTTGTACCACAACAAAAGCAAGTGGGGGGCAGTGCTAGGGTTGTAAAATTATCATTTTGTACCCATTATAAAAGACTGAATCAGGCAAAAAGCGACAATGGATGTTAAACAAGGTGAAAATTTTGATGAAGAGCAGGATGTATGTGTGGTTGCAGGGTAGGAATAGGGATCCAATGCCTAAATGGAGGGCGCGTGGCTCCTGTGTTACCTACCACCCTAGGAAGAGGTCAGATGTGCAGAGGTGGAGGATTGGTCTGTTATGCATCAAGGATGCAAGAGAATTCCAACTGATGGATTTATTTTGTCTGTGAAGTGCAGGTTGGTCCACTGCTGGGAGTGAGGGGAAGATATGGATATGTTACAGGCTTAGGAGAATAGGCAAGATTTGAAACAACTTTTGGGAGGACCAGGAAAGTAAGTGAATCTCCCAAATCTACTAGACCCATTGAATGCCAGGATTAGGTACCGCTGTGAATGGTAGAAAAACTGAAACACTGATGGCTTTTAAGAGCTGTAAGGTTATTTGTTTCCCATATAAAGGTCTGAGATAGACAGCCTGGGACTAGAATTTGGCGCTGCTCCAAGAAGTTTTCTAAGAAACGTAGTTGACATAAAATATTACAGGTTTGGGAGAGGAACACCCCAGAAGTGAAATTCCCTTCTTGTCACATGATGTCAGGAGGCACATGACATCCACATGACATTACTGATAATGGTTAAGGTGGTATTTACTAGAGGTGCTTTCTCTACTACAAATTTATTGTGTTTCCCTTTTCTCACTCTTTGGAAGTGAGCCACTAAGTGTAGACTGCTCTCATGAGTGGGGAAGGGAGCAAGAATTAAACTCTACCTGTTGGAAGAGGAGGTATATATATGGTTTTTGGGATTATTCTATAAAAATATTTTCTCTCTTCTCCCCTACTTATTTATTTGATCATTTGTTTATGAGTTTGGAATCATTTGTATTTATTTTATACTTTATTATAATCCAATTGTCATTTAGCTTATTGTTCAAATTGTTCTAGCCTTGGCCCTTGGAATGTCTTTCAGGTTGACTCCTGTGTCTTGTCTTTATCCCATGTTTGTGTTTTGTGGTTTTTTTTTTTTGTTTTTTTTTTAGCATTTCATTAATTTATTGCTTTGCAAGATACTGCAGGCTTATCTTGTATTTACCCACACCCTAGCCCTAACTTCAGCCATTTCTCCACAGAGATTTGTTTCCTTTTATTGGAGAATAGTATTTAGGAACCAAGATCTGGGCACTGGGCTTTTTGTTGCTACTGTAGTATCATTGTTTCTAGCTTCTGGATAGTTCTTTTCAACAGATTGAAAAATAACACATGGTTTAATGGAATAAATCTTAAAAAATGTAAATGAAGAAAGTGAATTCTTGAAACATTAACAGTAATAACCAACATGTTAAATGCTGACCCTGTGTGAAGCACTTTGTTGAGTGCTTCAGGTATAATACCTCATCTAATCATTATAACATCTTTTTTTAAAAAATATCCTTTAGTTAACATACAGTGTAGTCTTGGCTTCCGGAGTAGAACCCAGTGATTCATCTCTTACATATGACACCCAGTGCTCATCTTGAAAAGTACCCACCTTAATGCCCATCACCCATTTAACACATTGCCCCTGCCCACCCCCCACCCCTCACCCCTCCCATCCAGCAACCCTCAGTTTGTTCTCTGTGTGTAAGAGTTTTTTATGGTTTGCCTCCTTCTCTGTTTTATTTTTCCTTCCCTTCCCCTGTGTTCATCTGTTGAGTTTCTCAAATTCCACATATGAGTGAAATTGTATGATACCTGTCTTGCTCTGACTCATTTCACTTAACATAATACCCTCCAGTTCTATCCACATTGTTGCAAATGGCAAGATTTTATTCCTTATTTATCACTGAATAGTATTCCATTGTATGTATGTGTGTGTGTATACCACACCTTAATCCATTCATCATTTGATGGACATTTGGGCTCTTTCCATAATTTGGCTATTGTTGACAGTGCTGCTATCAACATTGGGTGCATGTGCCCCTTTGAATCAGCATTTTTGTATCCTCTGGATAAATTCCTAGTACTACAGTTGCTGGATCATAGGGTAGTTCTCTTTTTAATTTTTTGAGGAACCTCCATAATGTTTTCTATAGTGGCTGTACCAGTTTGCATTCCCACCAACAGAACAAAGGGTTCCCCTTTCTCCCCATCTTCTCCAACATCTGTTTTTTCCTGAATTGTTAATTTTAGCCATTCTGACAGGTGTGAAGTGGTATCTCATTGTGATTGTGTTTTTTTTATATATATAATTTATTGTCAAATTGGTTTCCAAAGCAATCTATGCATTCAATGCATTCAATACATTCAATGCAATCCCAATCAAAATTGCACCAGCATTATTCTAGAAGCTAGAACAAGCAATCCTAAAATTTGTATAGAATCTCATTGTGGTTTTGATTTGTATTTCCCTGATGATGAGTGATGGTGAGCATCTTTTCATGTGTCTGTTAGCCATCTGCATGTCTTCTGGAAAAGCGTCTCACCACTGTCGCTCAACATAATGTTGGAAGTCCTAGCCTCAGTAATCAGACAACAAAAAGAAAAAGTGTCTATTCATGTCTTCTGCCCATTTCTTCACTAGATTATTTGGTTTTTGGGTCTTGAGTTTGGTAAGTTTTTTATAGATTTTGGATACTAACCCTTTATCTGATATGTCATTTGGAAATGTCTTCTCCCATTCTGTCGGTTGCCTTTTAGTTATGTTGATTGTTTCCTTCTCTGTGCAGAAGCTTTTAATTTGGATGAGGTCCCAGTAGTTCATTTTTTGCTTTTGTTTCCCTTGCCTCCAGAGACATGTTAAGTAAGAAGTTTCTGTGGCCTTGGTCAAAGAGGTGGCTGAAGGATTATCCTGTAGGATTTTGATGGCTTCCTGTCTTACGTTTAGGTCTTTGATCCATTTTGAGTTTATTTTTGTGTATGGTGTAAGAAAGTGGTCCAGGTTCATTCTTCTGCATGTTGCTGTCCAGTTCTCCCATTTTCTAAAGAGACTGTCTTTTTTCCACTGAATACTCTTTCCTGCTTTGTCAAAGATTAGTTGGCCATATATATATGGGTCCATTTCTGGGTTCTCTATTCTGTTCCGTTGATTTATGTGTCTGTTTTTGTGCCAATACCATACTGTCTTGATAATTACAGCTTTGTAATCCAGTTTGAAGTCTGGAATTGTGATGCCTCCAGCTTTGGTTTCCTTTTTCTTTTTTTTTTTTTTTTTTAAATTTTTTTTTTTTCAACGTTTATTTATTTTTGGGACAGAGAGAGACAGAGCATGAACGGGGGAGGGGCAGAGAGAGGGAGACACAGAATCGGAAACAGGCTCCAGGCTCCGAGCCATCAGCCCAGAGCCCGACGCGGGGCTCGAACTCACGGACCGCGAGATCGTGACCTGGCTGAAGTCGGACGCTTAACCGACTGCGCCACCCAGGCGCCCCTGGTTTCCTTTTTCAACATTACTTTGGCTATTCGGTATATTTTCTGGTTCTGTACAAATTTTAGGATTGTTTGTTGTAGCTCTGTGAAGAATGCTGGTGTAATTTTGATAGGGATTGCATTGAATGTGTAGATTGCTTTAGTTAGTATCAACATTTTAACAATATTTATTCTTCCAATCCATGAGCATGGAACGTTTTTCCATTTCGTTGTGCCTTCTTCAGTTTCTTTCAGGAGCTTTCTACAGTTTTCAGCATACATACCTTTTACCTCTTTGGTTAGGATTATTCCTAGGTATTTTATGGTTTTTGGTGCAGTTGTACATGGGATTCCTTGATATCTTTTTCTGTTGTTTCATTATTGGTTTATAGAAATGCAACCAATTTTTGTATATTGCTATTATATCCTGCGACTTTGCTGAATTCACGTATCAGCTCTAGTAGTTTTTTGGTGGAGTCTTTCGGGTTTTCCACGTAGAGTATCATGTCATCTGTGAAGAGTGAAAGTTTGACTTCTTTGCAATTTGGATGCCATTTATTTCTTTTTGTTGTCTGATTGCTGAGGTTAGGTCTTCCAACATTATGTTGAGCAACAGTGGTGAGAATGGACATCCCTGTCGTGTTCCTGATCTTGGAGGGAAAGCTCTCAGTTTTTCCCTGTTGAGGATGATATTGGCTGTGGGCCTTTCATATATGGCTTTTCTGATGTTCCTTGCATCCCAACTTTCTTGAGGGTTTTTACTGAGAAATGATGCTGTTTTATGTCAAATGCTTTTTCTGCATCTATTGAAAGCATCATATGGTTCTTATCCTTTCTTCTATTAATGTGACCATAGCACTTAATTGATTTGCAAATATTAAAACCAGCCCTGCAGCCCAGGAATGAATCCCACTTGATCATGGTGAATAATTCTTTTAATGTACTATTGAACTCGATTTGCTAGTATCTTGTTGAGAATTTTTGTATCCAGGTTCATCAGGAATATTGGCCTGTAATTCTCCTTTTTAGTGGAGTCTGTGTCTGGTTTTGGAATCAAGGTAATGCTGACTTCATAGAATGAGTGTGGAAGCTTTCCTTCCATTTCTGTTTTTTGGAACAGTTTGAGAAGAATAGGTGTTAACTCTGCTTTAAATGTCTGGCACAATTCCCCTGGGAAGCCATCTGGCCCAGGATTCTTACTTCTTGGGAGATTTTTTGATAACTGATTCAATTTCTTTGCTGGCTACACGTCTGTTCAGATTTTCTATTTCTTCCCATTTGAGTTTTGGTAGTGTGTGACTGTCAAGGAATTTTTCCATTTTTTCCAGATTGTCCAGTTTGTTGGCATATAATTTTTCATAGTATTCTCTAATAATTGTTAGTATTTCTGTGGTGTTGGTTGTGATCTCTCCTCTTTCATTCATGATTTTATCTATTTGGGTCCTCTGTCTTTTCTTTTTGAGAAGTCTGTGTGGGCATTTATCAATTTTGTTTATTCTTTCAAAATATCAGCTTTTAGTTTCATTGATCTCTTGTACTATTTTTTTTTGATTCTATATTGTTTATTTCTGCTCTGATCTTTGTTATTTCCCTTCTTCTGTGGGCTTTGGGCTTGATTTGCTGCTTCTTTTCTAGCACCTTTAGGTGTAAGGTTAGGTTGTAAATTTAGAACCTTTCTTGCTTCTTGAGATAGTCCTGAATTGCAATGTATTTTCCTCTTAGGACTGCCTTTGCTGCATTTCAAAGGGTTTGGACTGTTATGTTTTAATTTTCATTTGTTTTCATGTATTTTTAAATTTCTTCTTTAATTTCCTGGTTAACCCATTCATTCTTTAATAGGATGTTTTTTAACCTCCATGTATTTGGGGGCTTTCCAAATATTTTCTTGTGGTTGATTTCAAGTTTCATAGTGTTGTGATCTGAAAATATGGTATGATCTTAGTCTTTTTGTACCTGTTGAAGGCTGTTTTGTGACCCAATATGTGATCTATTTTGTTGAATGTTCCATGTGCACTTGAGAAGAATGTGTATTCTGCTTTAGGATAAAATATTCTGAATATATCTGTTAAGTCCATGTGGTCCAATGTGTCATTCAGAGCTGTTGTTTCCTTACAGATTTTCTGCCTAGATTATCTGTCCATTGTTGTAAGTGGAGTATTATGGTCTCCTACAATCATGGTATTATTATCAATAAGTTTGCTTATGTTTGTGATTAATTGATTTATATATTTGGGTGCCTCCACGTTAGGACATAAATATCTTTGATTCTCTGGGGTTCAAAACCCGAAACCTTAAAGGACCCAGCTTGGTGTGTCTCCTCTCCCCTGTTCCAGAGTAGAGCCTTTCCACCCTGATGATAAAAGGCCTTTGGCTGGCGCCTGCAGGGTCTTTTGTCCTTGGGTACACAATAAACCCTCTACCCAGAGTCTGAGAAAGGGACTGTTCTCTCTCAGTGCACCTCTGAGATTGCTGTACCACATTATGCACTCCAGGGCCTCTTTGCTCCTCCCCAGGAGCATATGCCAAGGCTCCTGGATTCACTCCAGAGAAGGTTGTGCACTCGAACCTCTAAGTTTTAGCGCCTAAGGCTGTTTGCAAAAAAGAAAAACTGACGCTCTCTGTATTTCTCATTCCTCAGTCTGTGGTCCAGAGAGGTTTTCCTTTTGTGCTAACTCCATACCACCCTTTCATAACCCCTCTTTCTCTCCCTTTTGTCTCTCCACAGAAGGGGTTCCCTCCCCTTCGTGCCTATGCTGTTTTATCTCCCGCAAGTCACATACACACACCTCGATCCTGCCAAGCTGTCTCCCTCCTACTGTAGAGATTCTTCTGCCACTCTGCAGATTGATTTCTTGGATGTTCCAAGTGATCTGACCTCGATACAGTTGTGTTTGAGGGACGAGGAAAATCCCAGTTCCCCTACTTTTCTGCCATCTTAACTCCCTCCATCATTATAACATCCTTATGATACAGGCACTGTTAGTATTTCTGTTCTATAGATGATGAGCCTGAAGCATAGAGAGATTAGGGAACTTGAGCAAAATCATGAGCCACATGAATGAACTGGGATCAAAGAGGTGAAATTAAGGTATGATATATGACACTTGGAAATTTACTGATTGTATAAAATCAAGAGAAACCTGAGAAATTATTAAACAGTGAATTTCGATGAAATTTAATTTATCAGTTTTTATTTTACCTTTCATGTTTTTTGTGTACTAATACATTTGCATAATTGTAAATCACATTCTCTCCTGTTTATTTCTAAAATTTACAGTTTAGTTTTTAGATTTAGATCTCTGATTTATTTCATTTCTTTTTTTTAAAATGATGTGACATAAGGATTTTCTTTTTCTTTCCATGCTATTTCAGAATTACTTTTTGAAATTAATTACCATTAAATTACCCCCCAAAAATAATAGCAACAATTTTGGGGGCACCTGGGTGGCTCAATCGGTTAGGCATCCAACTCTTGGTTTCGGCTCAGGTCATGATCTCACGGTTTGTGGGTTTGAGCCCTGCATTGGACTCTCTGCTGGTAGCGCAGAGCCTGCTTGGGATTCTCTCTGTCCCTCTCTTTCTGCCCCTCCACCATTCTCGCTGTCTCTGTGTCTCTCAAAATAAAAATAAACTTTAAAAAATGCTTTAAGAATAGCAACAGTTTTGAAAAAGAACAACGTTGAAAGACTTAAACCACTTGATTTCTAGACATCTTACAGAGCTGTAATAATTAAGATACTATGACACTAGCATAAGGACAGAAGTAGGAATCAATGGAACCAAGTAAAAAGTCCAGATATAATTCTACACATATATATTCAGTGATTTTTAGTATGGTGCAGTTTTAGCCTTCAGTATCAGGAGTGTTAAATGTGCACCCTCAGCATTCAGGTGGTTAGAGGAGTTGTCCAGAGGACATGCAATGAATTTCATTTATTCTCAAATCAGCAGAGGTTGGTTGTTGTTACTTCAACTAAGAGTAGCCGCTAGTTTAATATACTTTACTCGTTATTTTCTATTGGCTTGTCTTCTTATTGAATTTCAAGAATTCTGTATGTATCCTAGATATATATCCTTTATATCCCTTCTTCCTGGTGAATGCATTTTTAAAGCTTTGTTGACAGTATATTTTATTTTTGTTTTTTTAAGAATTTATTTTTAAGTAATCTCTACACCCAAGATGGGGCTTGAATACACAACCCTGAGATCAAGAGTCAGATGCTCTTTTGACTGAGCCAGCCAGGTGTACCCCTGTTGACAGTATTTTTTATTGAATATTCAGATTTATCAATATTTTCTTCTATAAGTTGTGTTTTTGTAATTCAAAAATCTATTCCTATGCTGAGATAATAAAAATAGCTTCTTTTATTTTATCTTGTATATTTTGATCTTTGATCTTATCATGCTCTGAGATAGGGATATAATCTTTCTTTTTTTTTTTTTTTTTTTTCTGGTGGGAAAACCAGTTCCCCAACCCCATTTGTTTCAGTGTTTTCCCTACTGATTGGCAGTGCCACCACTATCAAATAGCAAAGGCTCTCATGTGCCTGTGTCTGTTTTTGAATCCCTCTTCTCTTTTCTTCATCTGTTTTTCTATTCTTACATTAATTCACATTGTTGATTACTTTAGCTTATAATGAGTATTGGTATCTGATAGGGCAAATGCCCTCAATCTGTTCTCCTTGTCCAAGTTGTCTTTGCTGTTCTTAGACTTGTATTCTCTAGTTTGTCTACATACAGAGTGTGCACGCGTGGACACACACACACACACACACACACACACATCCTGCTTGAATTTTGATTGTATTTACATTGAATCTGTGAATTAGTTTAAAGGATTCTTATCATTATTATGATACTGGGTTTTCTTCTATATGAATATGGGTTCATTAGTAATTGTATTTTTTTTTTACACTTGAATAAAATGTTTGCAATTTTTACTATATATTTTTGGTTTATTTCTAGTTACCTTATATTTTTATTTCTATTGTGAATGATACATTTTCTTTTGTTGCAATGTCTAGTTGGTTATTGTTGGTTTATGGAATGTTTCTAATTTATTATCAGCTATCCTGTCAAACTTTCTTATTATTTCTAGTGTTTGACTATAGAGTCTCTTTAATTTTCTGTGTAAGACAATTACAGTATTTATATATATGATTTACTTGCTTTGTTTCTAATCCCTAAGGTTTTTTTTTCCCCCTTTCTTCTTTTGTTTTAGTGCTTGGGCCCCATATATTATTCAGTGTTAAATAAGGGTAGTAGTAGCAGGCATTTTTATGTTTTCCTTAAACAATGAGAATATGTCTAAAGTTTTACCATTAAGTATAATGTTGGCTCAATATTTTGAATAGATAACCTTTCCTATCAGTTAAAGAAGTTCCCTTCTATTTCTCCCTTGAAAGACTACTGAATTTTTCAAATGATTTTTTGTTATATGTTCAGATGATACTGTGATTTCTGTCCTTTAGTTAACATTTGTTATGTACGCAGTTACATTGATAGATTTGTATGATATTGAGCATACGTTGAATTTTTTTGATAAATGTTACTTAAATCTACACATTTCTTTCATTGCACTTTTTACTAATATTTTACTTAGGATTTTTGCATCTATGTCCATTTTTGAATTTGGCTTATGATTTTTATTACTTGTATTTTACATATTTTGTTTTTATGTGAGAATTTTCTTAACCTTTTAGTATAAATTTGGTAACTTTACATTAAAAAAAATCTCTAAAATAATTAGTATAAGAAAGATATTTTGTTCATTGAAAGTTTGATAAAATTTCATCTGGAAGCCTCTCTGGCTCCAGATGCTTTTTACCTCCTGGGGATGAGATTTTTAATTATTGAACTTTTAAACTGGCTATTATATTATTCATGCTTTCTACACATTCTTGAGTAGATTTTGATGGTTTATAATTCTCTATAAAAGTTTCCATTTCATCAAATTTGTCTAAAGATACTTACTTCTTTTAAGTTTTTTTTTTAAAGTTTATTTATTCATCCTGAGAGATAGAGAATGTGTGTGAGTGGGGGTGGGGGCAGAGAGCAAAGGAGAGAGAGGATCCCAAGCAGGCTCCTTGGTGTCAAATGCTCCTTGAGCCAGATGCTAAGCTCAATCCCAGGAACTGTGAAATCATGACCTGAGCAGAAATCAAAGAGTTGACACTTAACCACTTAACCGACTGAGCCACCCAGGCACCCCAAAAGGATTTAGTTCTAAAAGTGATAGCTGGGGGGTGCCTGGGTGGCTCAGTCAGTTAAACATCTGACTTCAGGTCAGGTCATGATCTCCCAGTTCGTGGGTTTGAGCCCTGAGTCCGGCTCTGTGCTGACAGCTCAGAGCCTGGAGCCTGCTTTGGATTCTGTCTCTCTCTGTCTCTCCCACTGCCCCTACCCCGATCACGCTCTGTCTGTGTCAAAAATAAACAAACAAACAAATAAATGAATAAAAGTGATAGTTGGGTCTGTGGCTGTGCCCTTTTTCCTTCTTAATGTTAATTAAATTGAGTAGTGAAAGAAGTTTGCATATTTTTAAGTCTTTTTTTCAAGTCTTTGATTTTGTTGATTGTTCTATTGTTTTAAATTATTTTCTATTTGCTGTATTTCTTGATGATGTCTTACTTTCTACTTTTTTTGGAGATTTCCTTAGTTTTTCTTAGTCTTTATGATTACATATAAACCTAATATTTGTCAGTTTTTCTGTTTTTGTTATAAATGTATTTAAAACTGTACATTTCCCCTTTAAACACTGCTTTAGCTAACTTTCACATTAGTTTTGATATGTTGTTTTTTCATTGATGTTTCTTAAGATAGATACATATATATATACATATGTATATATATATAAAATCAACTCATGTGTTTTAATAGTTCACAATTTCTATTTGGTTTTCTTTTTAACACATTCACAAGTGCACTTTTTGTTACAAAGTACTTGTTTACTATATTTTTTACTATATTTTATACTATTAATTTTATAATAGCCATGTCACAAAATTTCTAAATCATAATATTTATGGCTGCTATGATATGGGGGACAGTACTCTGAAATCTTAGTTCTAAGATCAGAGAAAAATATTTCCTTTGGTTCCTCTCTGAAATACTCTGTTCAGTGAAAGAGAGTAATTAACAATGCTCCTATAATAAAACCAGCACAGAGTTTCGTAGGGAGGATTCATATTATATTCTTCAATAAAGCCTGAAATGATTTTCTATATACATTAACATTTTGCTTATTTATTTATGATTAATAATTCAAGAAGTCAAATTGAGGCATATGTAACACGCTGCTCTTTATCCCAGAAGTAGACCCTGAAGAAAGAATTATATTCTGTAATACCTAGTACATATGTTCTGTAAGTTGTGTATATTTAGGATTTATTTGAAGAGTACTTTCTTAAATAATATGGAAGTAGGAACAAAGGGACCACTCAAAAATTAACTTAAATGAACTGAGAATGATCCTAGAAGAAGGATCATGTTTGCTCTGTTATTTTTTTAACGCAGGGAGAAAAGTGATTAATACAGGAGATAAAGATGAGATGACTCTACAACAAGAAAGTAGATTCCCCTTATGTAGCTTGGCTTTTCTCATTAAGGCACACCCTTTCTCTGTGTAGCCCTTTGCATTTGATCAATTCTTCCCTTCTCTTTGTTCAGGAAAAGATATGGAGGGAGAGGACTCTAATTTGAAAGACGTGATTTCCTGGGAGAGTTTGCCTTCATCAAGTCAGACACCTAGATCAGTGACTCGTGAGGTAAAACTAGACGAGGGAATCTCTGCTAATTGATTGTGACTAATGCCTAAATCACTGAGTAAGCCCTCTAAGGAATAGGTGTCTATTTTGTTCTCCTCAGCATAATAATTCTCAGTTCCATTTCATTCTGGTGTTGAAGATGACCCAAATATCTATTTGAAAGAGTGCAACTCTTTGTGACTCTAAAGAAAAAAAAAAAACCTTTGATACTATTCTGGAAAGTTTACTTATTTTGGCATCTATTTCATTTTGTGCTACTGATAGAGATACAGAATAAATTCCACATAAAATTTGAAGCACTTTTAGGTATATTGATGATGGAATTTTTAATTGATAGAGACATGGTGCAGTATCTCCAAACCATGGAAAGGTAGAGAGTTGGGAAAAATCTGGGGCAAAAACTCTCACCTTGACATGTGTCTCCTCCCTTGTGGAGATTAACTGCCAGGATTAAAGCACAAAAAGTGAAATGCATTGTCATCGTGTGGGTGGCTTGCAGTTTTTTTTATCTACTGGAACTTTGGGACTTCTACCATGTTGCTGTCCTCATACTCACATTCTGTAAGTTGCAGCATTATTAGAGATAAAAATAAGTACCAAGAACAGACATTGCTGTCCTAACTTTCCAGTTTGGTTGCCATCCCCACCCAAGGGCTGACAGTCATGCTGCTCTTTGAAAAACAGTGCTATGGTTTGATTGTTCTCTCATGTAAGAATCTGTGCGTTCCTCCGTGACATGTAAGGTGGCTGCATCAGGGCCACCCACGATCACATATCTGACTGGCAGTCTCCAATTTTTAGTGTACTGCTGGGCTCTCAGCTCCATTGTTGATACTTTTCTCTGATCAGAAGGATTTTCTACTTGAAGGACTGATAATTTCAAAATGAGCATCTTCATAGAATGTCCCAAGTAGATTGTTTTTATAACCATGCTTGACTCCCTTCTAGAACTAAATACATTTTATTGTTTTTTTTTTACCCCCATATTTTATGGCTTGACCTATCTAGGATAAGTTTTGATATCCTTTAAAGTTTCATTTTAGAAAAGAGTATCTTAGCGATCATTTCTGGATGGTTTTTAGAGTATGTTGGGAAAACCAGCTGATTTTACCAGAATTAGCTTTTAACATTTCATGAATTAATTTGATGTTACAGCCACTTGATGCCCTTTGAGTTATGATGCTGTCTGTAGGAATTATCTAGACTCATAGACTTGTAGATGATTGTATTTGGAAGCTAGGTCAAATCATTTTTCTTCCAACAATCATTTTAGACATGAAGAACCTAAGTCCTGGAGAGCTAAAATGATTTGTCTGTGATCATACAGCTCTTCAACCACAGAGAAAAGACTAGAAACCAGGCTCCTGTCTCCTAGTATTACTGCTTTCACTTTGTCCTCATATGTCCTTGGCATATGCAGTGCAAAAAACCCAACTTAGGCTCCTTGTGAAAATTTATCTAGCCCTTTGTTTAATTTGACACAAATTTGATTCAGTGAGCAATCTCTGAAAAGACCTGACATCTTGGTAATTTAGTATATTTCTCCTTGTACCTTCTTGGCGTTGCTGGCCAAATCACATTTCATTCAATCAAAGATGTATTAGAGTCCTAAGTGAGCCTTTAATTTGAATTGCAGCCATCTAAAACAGTTCGCTTCTTGGATAAATGTAATCAAGTTGATTTTGAAGTGTGACTTGAAATATGTCTCAGGTTTCAATTATGGTAGGAATTCTTACTCAGGTGGTGTCATTTTTTCTCAGTGAGCAAGTGCTAAGAAAATGGCTTTTTAAACATGTCTTGTTGGAAGAAGAGAGGGACTGTGTTGGTGCAATAGTATTGTTCTCCTTTTTCTCCATCCTCACATTCCTGTTTTAATTATCCTGAAATTAATGCTTAGGGATTTGTTTTACCAATTAGCATTGATAAACTAGCTTTCAGGACTAAGCCAACTCTGTAGAACTCATTTAATTCGTTGGTCATCTGTATAGGTTAATGAGAAGGAATCTTTGGGGAACATTTTCCCCCTGATACACAGAGCAACACTAACAAAAGAGAGGTAATGTAGCTATAGTAATGTCAGACAAACAAACTTAAAAGCAAAAAACATTAGGCTTTAGAGGCCACTATATAATACGGGAAGGTTTAGTTCACAAGGAGGATATAAAATTCTAAATTTATAAGCACCAGAATATGTAAATCAGAATTAGAAGTGAGAATTGATAATTTCACTATGAGAGTAGACCATTTAAAAATATATCTTTATTAATAGAATAGATAAGAGTAGAGAAATAACAAAAAAATTTAGCAAGATATATATAATGAACATATATATAGAACTTGCATCCAGAAGTTAGAGAACCCATATTCTTTTCAAGCATACATGGACCATTTATAAAAATTTACCATGTACCAAATCAAAATATATCTTAACAAATTTCAAATAATACTATATATTTAAGTTTATAGCGCTGACTGTGATCTCTGACATAAAGAAATTCACTTAGAAATCAACCACAAATAGAAAAAATATGCATTTGGAATTTAAAGACATACTCAAAACTCGTGGGTCAAAGAAGAAATCATAATGGAAATTTAAAATATTTATAATAGAATAAGTATAAAATTACAGTATATAAAAACGTGATTTTCTCATTATGCAGTAGTTAGCATATGTATACCAAATATTAAATACAAATTATCTACCATAACGGATTATACTATTATATTTACAGCTATAAAGTATGTGAGAGTCAATTTAATAAATGGTATGAATTGCCTTTCCTGAGAATATTTAAAAATATTTTGATGTATAGCTGTATCATATTAATGGATAAGAGGAGTTAATATAATAAAGAAAACAGTTGTCTCTAATTTAAATACGAAATGAATTTAACTTAATTTCAGTAAAAATTCCAAAGTTTTGTTTTGTTAGTGTATATTTGAGGTTTGATCAACTGATCAAAAAGCTTTTGGGAAAACAGAAGGTCAAGGATAGGCAAGACAGTATTAGGAAAGAAAGCAAGAGTATATATGTGGTGGAGAGGGCCACTGGCACTGCAGAGTGTCAAGGCCTATTAGAACGCTGTAGGAATTAAGGAAATGTGAAAACAGTATAGGAAGTGGCAAATAAGACCCATGAAACTGTATAGAAATTCTAGAAAAGACCTATACACATATGGGAACTTTTCATGTGACATTGTAGATTTCTAGAATGGTGTGCTCAATTAATGGTGCTGGTATAATTGGTTATTCCAACAGGAAAAATAAAATGACATTATTGCCTGTGAGTAAAGATGAATGAACCTTTTCTTTTTCACAACGAGAAAATGGTCTTGTGTTAGCCTTCTAGCACCCTGTTTCTCTGGAAACCTGGTAAAAGTGGACTATCAGCTGTATTACCAGGTGGCATTGGCTATGATAAAAATGATCCCCAGACAGGGAGGATTATGACTAGGACAATAAATGTCTTAATGAGAGTACTAATGGCATGAATGTGGGAATCCCCTTGCAGTGAGCCCTAGGTTAGGTTCATGCATTCTTACAAGAGATATGGGTTCCTGTGCTGCTTGAGGTTTCTAAGGAGGGGGACTTAGGTACCCACCCACCCATTGCTTCACACCGAGCTTACACTAGAATGCTGCTAGGACTCTTAATGAGGGCAAGCGTAAGACTGTCCTGCTCACATGTTGTGGTTTTCCACCGTATCCTCTGCAAAGCTCATCTGGTACCAGGTGTGGCCTACTGGATCTTGTGAATGTCCAGTTGAACGCAAGATCGTTGTTGGTGGTTGCGCAGAGTGGGTGAGGAACACTTCACATCGAAATTGTTTCTAGGTGAATTAAGTCCCCAAATATTAAAAGCAAATGTTAAAAAATTTTGGAAAAGTATTTGAGAGTAGATGATTTTCTTGCATAGGGAAAGACTTTTTTATCTTTTTATTTCAATTTTTATTTATTTATCTACCTATTTTTATTTAAGTACACTTGACACACAGTATTACATTAGTTTCTGGTGTCCAACATAATGACTCAACAACTCTGTATGTTGTGCTATACTTGTGTCACCACAAGGAAAGACTTTTTATGTTTTATGTATTATTCAAAATGACAATTAGCTAATCCATTAGAATTTACTATATTTAGAAAACTACTGCTAAAATGAGTTAATTTCAAGCAATCCTTATTCATATTAGATTAAAAACCTAATAACTTATATGTTTTGATTTGTTCAACCAAATGAATATGCTTGGTAAGAACAGTGTTGGGTAATTGTTTACATCTGTCCATTAACGTGCTTGTTTCTAAAATTGATTGTGTTTGAGTCCATGTTCTGGAATGATGGCTACATATATGCCCACAATAGGTATTCCAGGTCTAAAAAGTTTCATGGAATAAGCAAAACACACACACGCACATGCACACTCACACACACACATACTTGCGAGCGGGGAAAGATTAATAAGTTTTACACAATCAGAGTCGTCAAAGATACTTGAGAAAAGATGAAAAGACATGGTATATAGGCTGTGACTTGAGATGCTGCATGAGAAATAGGCATGAGGTGAGGGTGGTCAGTTAGGCAGAGGCCAGAGGCTCTGCCTGGACCTGGGATCTGCTGTTTCTTTCACTCAGGATGCTTCCCTGTCTCTTTGCTTAGCCCTTCCTTTTGCCTTTTAGGTACATGGCAGTTACGTATCACCATACTCTGTTACTGCAGTAACACCACCAGCTGTAATTTGTATGTGTTTGCTTGTGTGTTTTCTTTCTCCCCATGAGAGTATATATGCTCTGCAAGGGCAGAACACATACCTCTCTTGTTCACTGTTTTATCCATAGCACTTAGACCACTATCTGTGCATACTGGGTCCTCAGAAAATAATTGTCAAATGAATGGATTAATTGAAACAGAATTGAGGGCTAAAATATTGATTGAATTTTTAATTTAATGTGATTTTTCCCCTCTACTCTCATTTTTTTTGTTATTATTATTTTTTTACTATACAGGACTCTGTGAATGCAACAAAGTGGAAAAAAGTCTAGGGGGCAGAAGAAAATCTCATGGCAGAAACATACTTAGAATTAATTACTGGATTAGATTATATAAGTATTAAAATAAAGATAAATATAGTGCTAAGAATTTTGTATGTAAACTAAATGTGATAAGCATTCATTGTAAGAATCTTCACTGGGCTACAGTGATAGTCTTTTTTTTTTCTTATCACAAATGAAGCTTATTTTTTATCAACTTTTGTAAAATAACTTGGGTGACTCAGTAAAAATCATTTGTGTGTGCATAGTACTTTATACTCTATTTTTAAAGTTTGGAAAATATTTAATAGGGAGAAATACATTTCAAGTGATTTTATAGGAATAGAAATCAAACTGTGATTGTGGTTTTAATTCTGTTATTAAATACCTTAGCACTCTTCTTAATAAGCTATAGAAATAGGGGGTGCCTGGGTGGCTCAGTTGGTTATGTGTCCGACATTGGCTCAAGTCATGATCTCGTGGTTTGTGAGTTCGAGCCCCATGTTGGGCTTTGCACTGATAGTGTGGAGCCTGCTTCACATTCTCTGTCTCCCCCTCTCTGTGCCCCTCCCCTGTGCTTTCTCTCTCTCTCTCAAAAATAAATAAACATTAAAAAATAAAAAATCTATAGAAATCATATTTCTTTTAAACTATACATTCCTAAAATCATAGCCATAATTTTCTTTCCTTTCTTATTCCTGTAGGTTTTGGCAAAGGAAGATAGCTCAGAGGAGGTAAAATTCTCTCCTCAGAGTTCCCAAAATGATTATGAGGATATTTTAAAAGATGCTACAGAAAGGTATAATGTGCTTATTTAGTGAGTTTTCTATTCATATTCATAGCTAGCTCTCTCAGTGGAGACAGTGAATAATGGCCTTCAAATGTTTGGTTAGTTTTTCAAGATACAGCTCTTTGTAGTAAGTACAGCCTGATTTGGCTAGAAATAAGATGTATTTATGATCTCATAAATACAGTATTAACAGATGAAAAAGATATCCCTAAACAATGTAATTTCTCTGTCATCTCAACAATTGTACGTTTCCAGAGTCATGGTGTTTGGAACTTTGGAGAGGACAGCGTACTTGAAGTAAGGTAAAGCTCAGTACACAACTAAATTTTACTAGAAATGATATTTGGTTCCAGAAAGAAAATAATGTGCTGGAAACAATAGAATTGTTAGCATGGTGAATTTTTGGTTATATATATGAAAGAATTTAAGGAACCAAAAGAAAAGTAAATTTCCATTAGAAAAACAAAACAAAAATAATATTCATCCTTATAAACTGTTCACATTTAGGTGTTACATGCAAAATCATGTCAAATAAGAGAACATTTTAGTGAGCCATATATCCTTAGAGATTTATAACTAATATTAGTGGCATAGCACTGCATAATAATGTGTATAATAGGTAACTTGCATATATAACTTTCAAAAGTGCGTTAGGTGAACAAATAATAATTCAAAAGGCATTTTGAGATACTATTATAATCTAATAGTTTATATTAATTTACTAGATACTGATTATATACTAAACACTGTACACAACTGCAAAATATTACACAGCTCTTGCCCTTTATAGGTTTGTAAAAATTGTTTTTAATGTTTATTTATTTTTGAAAGAGATACAGAGTGAAAACAGGGGAGGGGCAGAGAGAGAGGGAGACATAGAATCTGAAGCAGGCTCCAGGCTCTGAGCTGTCAGCACAGAGCCCGATGCGGGGCTCAAACCTGTGAACCATAAGATCATGACCTGAGGCAAAGTCAAATCCTTAACTGACTGAGCCACCCAGGCACCCCTAGTTTATAGTTTAATTAAGGAAACAGATATGTAAAAGACAAATTTAAGTACAATGTAGTAAATACTACTATAGAGTCAAAGTCCAAGGATTGTGAATATAGAAGACAGATAAATATGTATAGGGGGCTTCACCAGCTTCTTTGAAGAAAAGATACATAGGTTGGATTTAGGACCTTAAATAAGTAGAAATCTAGCAGGTGAAAAGGAAGGGAAGATGCGGTGCCTGGGTGGCTCAGTCGGTTAAGCGTCCAACTTCGACTTAGGTCATGATCTCACAGTTTGTGGGTTTGAGTCCCACATCGGACTCTGTGCTGACAGCTCAGAGCCTGGAGCCTGCATTGGATTCTGTGTCTCCCTTTCTCTCTGCCCCTTCCCCACTTGCGCTCTGTCTCTGTCTCTCAAAAATAAATAAAAGTTAAAAAAAAATAAAAAAGAAAAGGAAAGGAAGAAAATTTCAAGCTGGAGGAAGAGGTTTGAGCAAAGGTAAGAAGTTGTGAAAATATCTTATTAATGGTGATAAATGTTATGTGTCAAGAGTTGTAGGGTACATGTGAATTGGAATGCCAGGAAGCTTGAGAAGGTAAGAGGTACAGCCAAACGTAAGGTGGGCCAGAATGTGAAGGAAGTTGATATATGTGAGATCAAGGAGTACATATTTTAGTCCATTTTTTGGAATGAAAAGAAAGTACAGGGACTTTTTTTTTTTTTTTTTTTTTTTTTTTTGCTGTATCCATGCATATGTCTGTCTGTCTGTTTATCTAGAAAAAGAGGATTGCTGGTCGCCAGGTGGATGACAGGTGGCAAGAAGTGGGGAGCAATTAGGTATTTACAGTAATCTTAAAAAAGATGAGAAGGAGAAAGAGTAAGAAACTTTAAATCACTTCCAGAAGCAAAAGAAAAAGGCATTTTTTTTTGTTGTTAAGATTAAAACATAAGATACATAAAGGAGATTAGTAGGGCTGACGAACAGATTGGCTGGGGCCAGATTGCCAGTGTCTTAAACTTATGTAAGAAGCCTGGGTTTATCTTGAAGGTGATGGGCAGGCATAATTAAATTTGAATTTAGGAACAGTTGTCTTTAGACATCAGAGATTAGAACCAGAAGTCAAATTAGGAGGCTTTTGTTAAATGGGGCTATGAATGAAAGCACAAGTAAAGGGAGTAGTAAGAAGCTGGAAAGGAACAGAAAATGGGTATGGCTAGTATTTGAAAAATCTGTTTGAGATAGGAGGTTGAAAAGGGTTTCTATTTTTTTCCAATTTTTATTGGAATTCTAGTTAGTTAAAATATACTGTAATATTGTTTTTAGTGGTAGAATTGAGTGATTCATCACTTACATATAACACACAATGTTCAATATATGACATAAACATATGACATACATATAATGACAAGTGCCCTCCTTAATACCCGTCATCCATTTAGCCCATCCCCCACCCACTTCCCTCCATCAACCCTCAGTTTGTTTTCTTTTGTAATGAGACCCTTATGATTTGTTTCCCTCTTTTTCCCCCCATCCAATATGTTCATCTGTTTTGCTTCTTAAATTCCACAATATGAGTGGTATTCTATTGTATTTATCTTTCCCTGACTGATTTATTTTGCTTAGCATAACGAACATACTGCATCTCCATCCAGGTCATTACAGGTGGCAAGATTCATTACTTTTGATGGCTGAATAATATTCCATTGTATGTATATATGTATACACAGCTTTTTTCTCTTTTTTAAAAAAAATTTTATGTAAATCAAAGTTAGTTAACATATAGTGTAATAATGGTTTCAGTAGTAGAATTTAGTGATTCGTCACTTACATATTATTTCACTTAGCATAATACATTCTAGTTCTATCCACATTGTGGCAAATGGCGAGATTTCATTCTTTTTGATTGCTGAGTAATATTCCATTGTGTGTGTGTGTGTGTGTGTGTGTGTGTGTGTGTGTGTGTGTGTGTATAATATTTTCTTTATCCATTTGTCAGTCAATGGACATTTGGGCTCTTTCCATAATTTGGCTGTTGTTGATAGGGTTGCTTTAAACATAGGGGTGCAGGTGCACCTTTAAGTCAGCATTTTGGTATCCTATGGATAAATACCTAGTAGTGCAGTTGCTGAGTCATAGGGTTGCTTTATTTTTAATTTTTTGAGGAATATCTATATTGTTTTCCAGAGTGGCTGAACCAGTTTGCATTCCCACCAGTAGTGCAAAAGTGTTCCCCTTTCTCCACATCCTCTCCAATATCTGTTATTTCCTGAGTTGTTAATTTTAGGAATTCTGACTGGTGTGAAGTGGTATCTCATCATTGTTTTGATTTGTGTTTCCCTGATGATGAATGGTGTTGAGCATCTTTTCATGTGTCTCTTAGCCATCTGGATGTCTTTTTTGGGAAAGTGTCTGTTCCTATCTTCTGCCCATTTCTTCACTGGATTATTTTTTTGGGGGTGTTGAATTTTTTTTAAATTTTTTTACATTTATTTATTTATTTTTGAGAGACAGAGATAGAGCATGAGTGGGGAAGGGGAAGAGAGAGAAGGACACACAGAATCTGAAGTAGTCTCCAAGCTCTGAGTTGTCATCACAGAGCCCAACGCAGGGCTTGAACTCATGAACCGCGAGATCATGACCCGAGCTGAATTTGGATGTTTAACCGATTGAGCCATCCAGGTGCCCCTTGGGTGTTGAGTTTGATAAGTTCTTTATAGATTTTGGATACTAACCCTTTATCCGATATGTCATTTGCAAGTATCTTCTCCCATTCCATCAGTTGCCTTTTAGTTTTGTTGATTGTTTCCTTTCCTGTGCAGAAGCTTTTTCTCTTGATGAGGTCCTGATAGTTCATTTTTGCCTTTGTTTCCCTTGCTCCTGGAGATATGTCTAGTAGGAAGTTGCTGTGGCCAAGGTCAAAAGGGTTGTTGCCTGTTTTCTCTTCTAGGATTTTGATGGTTTCCTGTCTTACATTTAGGTCTTTCATCCATTTTGAGTTTATTGTTTGTATATGGTGTAAGAAAGTGGTCCAGGTTCATTCTTCTACAGGTCACTGTCCAGTTTTCCCAACACTATTTGCTGAAGAGACTCTTCTTTCCATTAGATATTCTTTCCTGCTTTGTCAAAGATTAGCTGGCCATATGTTTGTGGGTACATTTCTGGGTTTTCTATTCTGTTCTATTGATCTATGTGTCTGTTTCTGTGCCAGTACCATACTATCTTGATGATTACAGCTTTGTAATACAGTATGAGGTCTGGAATTGTGATGCCTCCAGCTTTGGTTTTCTTTTTCAACATTACTTTTGCTATTTGGGGTCTTTTCTGGTTCCATACAGATTTTAGAATTGTTGTAGCTCTGTGAAGAATGCTGGTGTAATTTTGATAGGGATTGCATTGAATGTGTAGATTGTTTTGGGTAGTATCGACATTTTAACAATATTTGTTCTTCCTACCCAGGAGCATGGAATCTTTTCCCTTTTTTTGTGTGTGTGTGTCTTCTACAATTTCTTTCATAAGCTTTTTATAGTTTTCAGTGTATAGATTTTTCACCTCTTTGGTTAGGTTTATTCTTAGGTATTTAATGGTTTTTGGTGCAATTGTAAATAGGATCAATTCCTTGATTTCTCTTTCTGCTGCTCCATTATTGGTGTATAGAAATGCAGCCGATTTCTGAATGTTGATTTTATATCCTGTGACTTTGCTAAGTTCATATATCAGCTCTAGCAGTTTTTTGGTGGAGTCTTTCGAGTTTTCCACATAGAGTATCATGTCATCTGTGAAGAATGAAAGTTTGACTTCTTCCTTGCTGATTTGGTTGCCTTTTATTTCTTTTTGTTATCTGATTGCTGAGGCTAAGACTTCCAACACTCTGTTGAACAACAGTGGTGAGAATGGACATCCCTGTCATGTTTCTGACCTTATGGGTAAAGCTGTCAGTTTTTCCCCATTGAGGATGATATTAGCTATGGGTGAAAAGAGTTTCTATTTTTAAGATTAGGGAGAATTGAGTATTCTTATGTTATGGCAGAATTTGTACATAGGGAGAGATTAATTATATATATATGAAAATGTCATTTCAAAGAAAAGACTTAGGAGATAGAAGGTGTGGAGTTGAATGTGGAAGGATTAATTGTGATCAGGGAGAAAGTAAAGAATAATGAAACATATTGATGTATCTAAGTACCCATTTTATTTTTTAAAATGTTTATTTTTTGAGAGGGAGAGAGAGAGAGAGAGAGAGGATCAGAAGCAGGCTCTGCGCTGGTAGTGCAGAGTCTGATGTGGGGCTTGAACTCACAAACCACAAGACCATGACCTGAGCTGAAGTCAGACACTTAACTGACTGAGCCACCCAGGTGCCCCATAAGTACACATTTTAAAAGAGAATTAGTTGAACGAATTCTTGCTTCCTGGCTTGCATTTTCCAGAAGGGGCTCTGTTTATACTAAGGCAGAGAATTAAGATAGGGTCTAAATGAGGGCGGTGGTTCAGAATTAGCTGTCGTGGAAGAAAAGTAGAGGAGACTCAACAGGGACATACATCACAGTATTTTCCACATGGCTCTGTGCTGATATCAGAAATCCCAGTGACCTCAGTACTTGTCTCTCACAGCCTGGGTGAAGGAGGAAAGAAGGGGCGTAGGTAGATTGATCCAAGATGGCTAGTTTGCAAGCCAGATAAATGTGGGAAGAGATGGAGTTTGTGATCAGACATTGGGACTTCAGAGTGATCCCTTTTGAAGTGGGCCAATTCTGAGTGCTGACAACAGAAGTACATGGCTAAACTTAAATAAAGATGAATGTCAACTGAATAACTAATATAGATTATCAGAGATTCTTTAAGAAATGTATACATTGTTTGAAACCATGAACAGCGAAATATATTTCTTTTCTAGTGACAGTGACCCAAGCATATGGGCCACCAGTGGCTTCCTAAGAGACAAGTGGAGCAGTGAGGATGAAGAACTTGCAGGGCCATCCCAGACTGTCCCTCCTCAGCTCCACGGTATGACTTCATCCTCTTTTTATTATCACATTCTTGAAGAAGCTATATTTCAGAGGTATGAACCAAGAAATTTCTAATATAAATGTGGGAAAGAGCTAGGAAAAACTTTTTTAGATGGAGCAAACATGATTTCCTAGGATTTTTTTAAGAATGAAGAAAATGCTCCACACCTCACCTTCATAAGGGCAAATCTCTCCCTTTCTTTAAATATTTTAATTTACAGTAAAACCTTGGATTGTGAGTAACTTGTTTTGAGAGTCCTCAGCAAGACAAGCAAACGTTTCTAATAAATTTTAACTTGAAAAATGAGCGATGTCTTACAATACAAGTAATATGTGATGCCGAATGTCACATGATCACAACTGAGCTAATGGTTCTTGAAATTTGCTTTGTTATACAAGTGCTTTGGATTACAAGCATGTTTCCATTCTAATAGACTTAGAATGAATTATGCTTGCAATCCAAACATGTCAATTTAATAAAATGAGCTATTTATATTTTCTTATACTAGGAATTATAGATTTGTGTAGACTTGCACATGACCTGCTTCCTCATTTTTTAAATTTTAATTTGTTGCACAGTATATGTACTTTGTAAGTAAAATAATAACTTTTTTTTGGATTACACATAGGGTATATTATGAGGAACAAATAAAATACAAACTGTATAAAAAATAAATCATAATACTGAAGATAGTCAAAATTTTTGTGTATATGTATTTACATTTTATATAATATAAACATAAATATAACCATGAACATACATAGATTTACATATAAAGTTATAAAAATTATAAAAACATATAAATTTATATATATGTAAAATTTTTGTGTGAGATTGGGGAATCCCATACCTCAAAAACCTTGGAGCTAGAGAGGACTATAGAGATCACCCATTTCAACCTTAGATCAAGTGCCAGAATCATCTTGTCTAATGACTTTTTTAAAGTTGGAAAATGTCAAATCTACTGAAGGCAATCTCACACTTATGTAATTATTAAAATACAGATCTGACACAAAAATAGTTAATGAGAAAATTAGCATACAGTTCTGTAAGGTTAGACAAAAGGTCTACCACCACCGTCAGCATATAGTGCATTTCCTTCACCCTTTAAATTTCTCTTGTACTGTTTTGAGTCTTCCCCTAACCCAACACAAGCACCTGACAACCAGTAATCTCTTTTCATTCTTGTTAGTTTTCTTTTCCAAAGTGTTGCATAAACAGAATCATAAATATGTTGCCTTTTGAGTACAGTTTTTTTTGTAATGCTATTGATATTCATGTACACCATTGCTTTTATTGGTATTTAATTTTTTTTTTTCTGAATAGTATTCCATTGTATGGCTATACCAGTTTGTTTATCCACTCACCAGTTGAGGCACAGTTGGGTGTTTCCACATTTAACAATTATGGATAAAAAACACTACAAACTTTCACGTACTGGTCTTGTGTAAAGCTACATTTTCATTTCTTTAAGGTACATGTATCTATGATTGGGATTTTGAAATTGTAAGTGTATATAATTGACAAATTGTTTTCCAGAGGGGCTGTACAAATATGCTTTTTACCTTTTTTCCTCCTATTTTTTCTCTTAGAGTTTCAGTTAAGGTAATTTTTATCAACTCATCTTCAAGTTTATTGCCTCTTTCCTCAGCTGTGTTAGTCTACTCCTGATGAACCCATTTGAAAGCATACTTTAGCTCTCACAAAGGTTTTGACTTTATCTTATAGTTTCCTTCTCTGTTCAAATTCCTTATCTGCTCATGTACTTTGTTCACCTTTTCCATACAGCTTTCACATATTAATTATAGTTATTTAGAATTCCCTCTCTTATGATTCTAACACATGGGTCATTTCTAAGTTGTTTTTTTTTTTTTTCTGTAGATTGCCTTGTTCTTTTGACAGTGATTTTGTCATTGTTGCTGCTTCTTGTATATCTTGTAAATTTTGATAGAGTGTTGATGTCGGGTGTAGAAGAGTAGAGATTGAGATAAATGGGATTTATGCCTATTCCCCGTTAGGCCATTAGTATAGGTACTTGAGTTAGTGTGTTTAGGACATGAGCTGGACTTTGCTTTTGTGTTGGTGTCATGACCTACAGTGAACTATTAACTTAAAATTTAAATCTTTCTCAAGATTTGAATTGTACTTAGGGTGGCAACTGCAATGCTGGAGTTTCCCTTCTCATTCCTGTTCCATCCTTAGCTTCAGGCCTTCCCCATGTACCTGTGCTTCAGAAGTGCTCTTCCCTACACTCATGGCCCTGCTCTAGTGGTAGGTAGCCTGGTGCTGGCTGGCCTGGAGAGGAGGGCAGGTAGTGTTTTGTGGTCGTAGTCCAGTCTCGGCCTTAGGCAAGTTCTCTGTTCCTGGTTGTCAGTGGAGGGGCTTTGTCAGTGATGCTGCCTCTCCTCATTATGGCATTCAAACTCTGCTTTATATTTTTGGCAGGTTTACTGTGGGAGGAGGTTTCCTGTCGGAGGGGGTTTCCTTAGTGGTGAGAGACTTACTATAGTATTGGTTTAGGATCCTGAGCTTAAGACTGTTTCCTGCCCTTCCTCCAGGAGTGGAGTGTTTTTCTTTTGCCTGTCCCAGAGGCGGTGATTCTTCACCTGTGCACAGTGGGGTTTGCTGCTGTTCCGCCTGCAAATGAAGACGTTTCTTCAATGCGGAGGTGTAGGTCCAAGTAACGGCTTTATACATTTTCTGCAGTGGTAGTAACTCTTCTCCTCCGAGCCTGTACCACTGAGGGAAAGATTCCTTCCATTTCCTACTCTGTTTCCTTTATTTTTTGTTTTTTAATGAGCACCTATTGGAGGCCTGTTGAGTCTGCAAGAGTGTTGCAAAACTCTTTTATCTGTGGCTTCCCGGAATTTTAAATTGTCACATTAGGCCACATTCAGCCTTCAGGAATACATCAAGTTTTTTTTTTTTTTTTAAATCTGAATACTTCTTTTACACTTGTGTGGTGTCTGGCATCTCTTTCTCCCATTAGCTGCTACAAGTGAACTCGTGTTGGTGACCTGTCTCTCCTTGGAGGCGTCTGTCTTTCCTTAGACTTCAGACTACTTGGTTGTCCTGCAGCCACAGCTCTCCAGTGGATTTTTTTTTATTGGTTTTTATTTTGCAGTTTTCAACTTTTACATGTTGTTAGTGTATGGGTGATGCTTATACCAGCTTTCTACATTTTAGGCAGAAGCGGAAGTTTTAATACAAATTTATTTTTAAAATAAAAATGAACACATTCCTTTGTAAACATGCCTTTTTAATAAACACATATTTACCCAACAGTTTTTAAAGCCTAAATGATACTTCATTGTATGAGTGCACAATTATCTGCATAGTCAGTCTCTTCTTGTTGGTCAGTTAGGGTAGTTCTTTTAAAAATATTATTATAATATAAAGTAATATGATAAACATCCATGGAACTGAACCTTTGGGGAAATTCTTGGATTGGGTTGGAAAAAAGAAGGAAAGCTTTATTCATGGTACTGCTGCTGCAGCAATAGCAGGAAGCTTATGATCTAAGATCAGTGTCTAACCAAGCAGGTGGTTTTGAGAGCTGAGATTCGGAACGATGAGGAACAAGAAACTTGCAGTTGGTATATTACGGGTTATTCTTTTGAGTTCTGTCAAGATATGATGATTAGGTGGTTTTGTTTTGCTTTATTACAGTCTTGCAATGGCAACTAATATCAGTGCTATGTGACATTGGTTTCTGTATGATAAGAGAGTGGCATGGCCCGGCCCTCAGAAGCAAGGCCAGCTCCCCAGGGAGAGCAGACAGGAGCTGCTTTTTCTTTCCCAGTCCCCTTCTTTTCCCCTCTTTTTAATTTTCACTTTAGGGTTAGGTCTGTCCTGGGGTCTGTTACTGAGACTGAGATCTGTACTAATAAAGGATTAATGCCAGAAAACATAAAGAACTACAAATTAATAGGTAAAAGACAATAGGAAAAATGGGCAGAAGACATTGCTATGGACTACTTTTTCGCCCTCCCCCCAGCTCCCCGAATTCATGTTGGATCTCGAATGTGATGACAGATGGAGATGGGGCCTTGGGGAGGTAATTGAGTTCAAATGAGGTTATGAAGGTGGAGCCCCATGATGGCATTGGTACCTTTATAAAGGGATGAAGGAACTAGAGCTCTCTTTCTATAATGTGGGGATGCAGGAAGAAAGCAGCCATCTCTAAACCGGAAAGAGGGCATTCACAGAGAATTCAACCATGCTGGCACCCTGAGCTCAGACTTCTAGCTTCCAGAACTGTGAGAAAGAAATATTTGTTGTTTAAGCCCCCGAGTCTATTACTTGTTGTAGCAGCCCAAGTACTGTTTAAGCCCCCGAGTCTGTTACTTGTTGACCAGACAGATGTCAGTAGGCACTTGACAGAAGAGGAAATCTGAAAAAGGTACTCAACCTAATTTTTAATCAGGGAAGTGAAAATCGAACCACAGTGAAGCAACAATTTACAATGACTAAATTGTTAAAAATTTTAAAATGCGACAGTAGTTCTAAGTGCTACCTAGAAAGGCAAATCCTTCCCTTCATTTTTAAAAAAATAAATGTAAAGGAGATTACATTAAAAAAATAAATGTAAAGGAGAGGTACAAACTTCCAGTAATAAAATAAACAAGTCATGGGGATGTAACGTAAAGCATAGGGTGTATAGTCAATAATAGTGTAATAACTTTGGTGACAGGTGGTAACTAGACTTATTGTGGGCATTATCTTATAACGTACAAAGATAAAAAATGACTATACAGCTTAAGCTAATAGATATTGTATGCCAATAGTGCTTTAATAAAAAATTTTGTAGGCTAGTTGGGCTCTTGCTACATGTGGTATTTTAAATTATTTTGTTCATTCCCACAACCCCCCTTTTTTTTCTTTCTACAAATTTTTATTTAAATTCCAGTTAGTAAACATACAGTGTAATATTAGTTTCAGTTGTAGAATTTAATGATTCATCACTTACAGTGCTTATCACAAGTGTCCTGTTTAATGCCCACCACCTATTTAACCCATCCCCCGCCCACCTCCCTCCATCAATTCTCAGTTTGTTCTCCATAGTTGGGTCAGTGTCTTCATTTGCATCTCTTCCCACTCCATGTTCATCTGCTTTATGTTTTAAATTCCACATATGGATGAAGCCATAAGGTATTTCTCTTTCTCTGACTGACTTACTTTGCTTAGAATCATAGTTTCTAGCTCCATCCACATTATTGCAAATGGTGAGATTTCATTCTTTTCCATGGCTGAATAATATTCCATTGTGTGTGTGTGTGTGTGTGTGTGTGTGTGTGTGTGTGTGTGTATATATATATATATATATATATATCACACATCTTCTTTATCCATCATCAGTTGATGAACACTTGGGTGCTTTCCATAGTTTGGCTGTTGTTGATAACGCTACTGTAAATATTGGGATGCATATACCCCCATGTATATTTTGAAATTCAGATTGGAGTGGCAACATGTTCATTTGGGAAGTATTGCCATTTTTATGATACCAAGTTTTTCCCTCTGTGTAAAAAATGAGGTGTGTCAGGAGATAAGCTATAGTGTGTGTGAACTACAAAATTGCTATTGTTTCAGGTTCACCGTCCTAAGTCTCACATAAGAACCTCTCTTGTCAATCATCTTAACTGGAAACATTTAGGAAATGGAATTCTGGGAGAAGAAGTTCAGCCTAGCCATATTGACATATTGCAAAATAACCACAGTCCATCTTTTGTCAACTTGGCACCCACATGTATCTCTTTAAACCATACCTAATCTCCAAATAAAAACATATGTTTCCATCTACGATGATACAGTTATCCTGTGTGCAACTGAAAACACCTTCTCACCCCATCCTCAAAAGAGAATATAAAAATCTCCCTTTTGTCTTTTTTTCTCTTTTTAATGTTTGTTTATATTTGAGAGGAGGAGGGAGGGGGAGAGAGAGAGAGAGAGAGAGAGTGAGAGAGAGACTGAGTGTGAGTGGGAAGGGGCAGAGAGAGAGGGAGACACAGAATCCAAAGCAGGCTTCAGGCTCTGAGCTGTCAGCACAGAGCCTGGTGCAGGGCTCAAACTCACAGACCTCGAGATCATGATCTGAGCTGAAGTTGGACCCTTAACTGACTGAGCCACCTAGGCTCCTCTCCCCTTTTGTCTTTGAGTGATGTCTTCCTTGTTCAGCTGATTAACACTTCGCCTTTACTATCCTATAAAAGAAAACAAAAATATGTGGTTAATTTACATATTTGAATGTATGTGAATACTTGATATATTGTGTCAGACATTTATATTGAAAAAGGAAGACTTACTTGTAACTATTATGTCCTCATTTGTGCAGCTGGTCACAAGGTTGTATCTGGTAGAACTGCCTTCTTCTACTAATTTGGAATTCTCTTTGACCCCAGCAAGCACCTCAGTTGGTTGTGGTTCCTTGTCTGGTAGGATGATGCAAACCTTCATCCCTTCATCCCTTCATCCCTTCATCACTAAGCTAGTAGCAGTCATGTCTAAATTTAACTGTTATCATTTTCCACTGACTTTAATCACTGTAAAGGCACTCTAGAAGATCACCTACATTCTCAACATACTCCTTACCCCTGCTGTTTAGTAGGAACTCAATTTCCCCTTGATAATTAGAATTAGTCGTATCAAGCATTATAGTAGCCCCTCTTTTTCTGTCAGTTTGGTAGCATGAGGAGCCCAAAATGGGCTGGTGGCATTCTCAACTTCTAACGTTATCAATAGGATCATTGTAGTGTTCTCTGATGGAACCATTTCTCCGTTTAGGTCTGCTTTGATTTCTTTTATCAGTAGTTAGTGTGTTATAGTTTTAAACATACAGATCTTGTACATATTTTGTTAGACTTTTATCTAAGTATCTTACACATTTTGGTGCTATTATAAAATACTTTAACTTCCATAGTTCACTGCTGGTATATAGAAATATGATTGATATTTTTGATATTGCCTTTGTATCCCTTTACCTTATTAAATTCACTCTTAATTCTAGGAGTGTTTTTGTATATTCTTTTTGGAATTTGCCTATGTAGACACTCATGTTATCTATGAATGGACACGGTTTTATTTTTTAACCTTTCTAATGTATATGCTTTTCATTTCTCTTTCTTAACTTGTTGAACTAGCTGGGACCTTGGTGCAACATTGAAAAGAGTACAGAGAGTGGGCTCCGTTTTAGGGGGAAAACATTCTGTTTTTCATCATTAAGAATAATGTTAGTTGGAGGATTTTTGTGGATATCTTTTATCATATTAAGGAAGTTCTTTCTAGTTTTAGTTTCCTAGAGTTTTCATCATGAGTGCATGTTGAATTTTTTCCCAGTGTTTTTTCTGTATCTACTGAGATGATCTTATAGGTTTTATTCTTTGGTCTGTTGATATGGTGACTTATGGACTGTACTGTTGGTATTTGATTTTCAAATGTTGAATTTGCTTTGTATTCCTGGGATAAACCCAGCTTTGTGGTTTTTCCTTTTTATATGTTGCTTGATTTGATTTGCTGGTATTTTGTTGAGGTTTTTGCATTTACGTTCGTGATAGATATTGATTTGTGGTTTTCTTTTTTGGAGTGCCTTTTTCTGGTTTGAGTATCAGGGCAAAGCTGCCCTCATAAAGTTGGTTTGGAAGTACCCCTCCTATTTTATATTCTGGAAGAGTTTGTACAAAATTATTATTATTGCTCTCTTAAATGTTTGCTAGAATTCAGTGAAACCATCTGGTCTTGGAATGTGTTTGTAAGGTTTTAAAATACATATTTGTGTTCATTTTCTAGGGTTTTCATAACAAAGTACTAGTGGCTGAGTGGCTTACATAACAGACATGTATTTTCTCACAATTCTGGAGGCTAGATGTTTAAGATCAAGGTGTTGGCAGTTTTGATTTTTTCTGAGGCCTCTTCTTGACTTGCAGATGGCTGTCTTCTCCCTGTGTAGTATCTGGGAGCTGTGTTTTTTGTTTTTGTTTGTTTGGTTTTTTTTTTGTAAGGATACTAGTCATATTTGATGAGGGTGCACCCTAAAAATCTTACTAGCTTAATTACCTCTTTAAAGATCCTATCACCAAATACAATCATATTCTGAATTATTAGAGGTTAGGACTTCAACATATAAAATTCCGGGGGGGGGGGGGGGTGGGACACAATTCAGCCCATAACAATATTCAATGTTTTTAATTGATAAAGGACTATTGAATCATCTTTCTCTTCTTTAATGAGCTTTGGCAGTTTGTCTCATCAATATAAGTTGTCTAATTTATGGAATTAGAACTGTTTATAATATTCCCTTATTAACTTTGTAATGTCTGTAATATCTGACTTGATACCCTCTGTTTTATTCTTGATGTGGTAAAGTGTGTTTTTTCTCTTTGTTTTGTGATCAGTTTAGAGATTTTCATTTTTTTAAATTCAGTGTAATTTTATTTATTTTGATAATTTTTAATTGAAGGATAATTAGCAGTGTTATATTAGTGTCGGGCGTACAATAAATATAGTGATTCAATACTTCTGTACATTACTCAGTGCTCATCACAATAAGTATAATCATTATCTGTCACCAAACAATGCTTGGGCTATATTCCTCATGCTGTACTTTTCATCTTCATAATTTATTTATTTTGTAACTGGAAGTTTGTACCCTTTAAGCCCCTTTACCTATTTCACCCATCCTTCCACCCACCTCCACTCTGGCAACCACCAGTTTATGCTTTCTATTTAAGAGTGTGTTATTTTGTCTCTTTTTTTCCTTTGTTTTGTTTCTTAAATTCCACATAAAAGGGAAACCATATTGTATTTGTCTTTTTTATTGATCTTTTCCATGAACTAGCTGTTTTAGTTTCAATTATTTTTCCTATTGTTTTCAATTTTATTGATTTCTGATAAGTTATTTCTTCTGATCTAATATAAGCACTTAATACAACAGATCTTCCTGTGAATACTGCTTTAGTAATACCCCCAAATTCTTGGTGTGTTTTTATTTACATTCCACTCAGAATGCTTTTTCATTCCCATTGGCTACAGCTGGAACAGTTTGAGCACCAACACAATGTAGCATTGGATTATAACTCAAAGGATGAAATAAATGTCTGAGTCCATACTAATATAAAAAAATAATTGAATATATAAATAAATGGGGAGAAGAAAGAGATGCAGAAGAATTCCAAATAAATTATGTTGATATTCCACTCTAAAGTAGATGTATTCCACTCTAATGTAGATGGAGCATAACATCCCATCCCTTAAGTGTGTGTTGTATAGAGTGATTTTCTTCTGAAGAGTACAGTATGGAAAGAGGGATAAAAAGAGGACCTTTGTAGTAAAGAAACATGATACACAGCTGCAACAGGTGAACAAGGTCAACATCAGTCATGTTGATAGTAGGTCCCCTTGATATGTTGTGATGAATATGGCACTTTACCTCTGTGATCTTCCCCAAAACTGATAACCCTAAGCTAATTATGAGAAAAACATCAGACAAATTCCAATAGAGGGGCATCCTAGAATATATCTGATCATTACTCCTCAAACTGCCAAAATCATCAAACACATGGAAAGTCTGAGAAAGCATCCCAGCCAAGAGGAGCCTAAGGAGACATGAGAACTAAAGATCATATGGATTCCTAGATGGGATCCTGGAACAGTAAAAGGATATGAAGGAAAACTAAGGAGCTCTGAATGAACTATGGACTTCAGTTAACATATTAATAATAATGTGTTAATATTGGTTAATTAAATTCTTTTTTTAATGTTTATATATTTTGAGAGAGAGAGAGACAGAATGTGCATGCACACAGAGTGGGGAGGGGCAGAGAAAGAGGGAGGGACACAATTCGAAGCAGATTCTGTGCTTTCAGCACAGAGCTTGATGTGGGACTCAAACTTGTGAAGCATGAGATCAAGACCTGAGATGAAATCAAGAGTCAGACACTTAACTGACTGAGCCACCCAGGAACCCCCAAATCTAACAAATGTACTAACCTAGTTTAATTGTTAATAATAGGAGAAACTATAGCAGAGGATATATGGGAACTCTCTGTACTACTTACTAATTTTTTTGGTAAACATAGATCTATTCTAAAGTCTGCTTTTTTTAAAAATTGTTCTCTAATTTCTCTTGTGACTTCTTCTTTGATCCATGGGTTATTTAGAAGTATGCTTTTAACTTTCTTAATATTTGAAGATTTTCCAGGTATGTTATTGATTTTTATTTAATCTCATTATGGTCCAAGGGCATAATTTATATTAATTCTTTTTAATTTGTTAAGGTTTGATTTTTGACCTAGAATATGGTCTATCTGGTGAAGGTACCATGTGCACTTGAGAAAAATTTTTACAATGTTGTTGGACAGAGTGTTTTATAAAGGCCAGTTAGATGACGTTGTTGTTTAGTTCTTTTCTGTCCTTGCTGAATTTCTGTGTACATGTTCCATTGATTCCTGAGTGAAGAGTTTTGAAGTCTTCAGTGATAATTGTAAATTTTCTTTCTTTTTTTTTTTTTTAACACTATCAGTTTTTCATGTATTTTGAAGTTCTGTTAGGTGCATACTCATTTAGCATTGTTACATCTTCTCTGTGATTTGACCTCTTTATCATTAGCAATTATCTCTTTAATTTTTAGAGCAGTTTTAAGTTCACAGCAAATTTGAACAGAAGGTACAGAGATTTCCCATATTCTCACTGCCTTCACATATGCATAAGCTCCTCCACTATCAGTGTTCCTCACCAGAGTGGTGTATTTGTGACCGATGAATCTGCACTGACGTAGCAATACCGCTCTGAGTCCATAATTTACATTAGAGTTCACTGGTGGTGTTGTATATTCTATGAGTTAGGACAAATGTGTAAAGACATGTTTTCACCATTTTAGTGTCAAACAGAATAGTTACACTGCTCTAAAATTCTCTTTGTTCCCCTTATTCATCCTTCTTCCCCCAATTAACGACTTTTTTAACCCTGGTAATGTTCTTGGTCTGAAGTCTACTTTGTTTTTGATATTCTCTGATGTTAATAGAGCCACTCCACCTTCCTTTGATTAGTGTTCCCATGGTACATATTTTTCTATCCTTTTACTTTTAACTTGCCTACATTTTTGTATATAAAGTGGTTTCTTATGGGCATTGTATGATTGGGTCTTGCTTTTTCACCCAGTTTCCTGATTTCTGTTTTTTTAATTGGTGTATTTAGACTGTTTGCATTTATATTACCGTCTTTTAACTCTACCATCTTGCTAATTGCTTTCTATTTATTCTTTCTATTCTTTATCTTTTTTCCTTTTTTTTGCAGATTTCTCTAGGATTATTTTGTAATAACATTTTATTTTCCCAATGGCTTTTTAGTTATACCTCTTTAAAAGTGTTCTCTTGGTTGCCCTGGGATTTATAATATATATACATCTTTAATTTTTCACAGTCTGTTTTTTCTATCTTCAAATAACATTATAACACTTGGCAAAAGGACCTTCCAATAGTGTCTTCCTAATTATTCCTGTGAATCTTTTGTACAATTGTTGTCAAATGTTTCTTTTACATAACAATAATTATGAAAAATATGTATTCAGTGCTTTTGTTTTAGATAGCCAGTTACCCTCCAGGAAAGTGAAAATTAAGAAAAAAAAGAATTTTATATTTATCTACTTTCATGGAATTTGTACAACTTTTCATTTGTGTAGAGTCAGTTTCCTGTTCTGTAGTATATTCCTTCTGCCTGAAGATCTTCCTTGAGCATTTCTTACAGTGCAAGTGTGCTGCTAATGAACTCTCAGTATTTGTCTGTAAAAGTGTTTATTTCTCCTTCATTTGTTCTGAAAGACATTTTTGTTGGTTGTAGGATTCTGGGTTGTCTTATAACTTGTATTGTTGATGATGAGCTTTTGTATCTGAGGCTTGGTGTCTTTCATTCATTTTGGAGGATCCCCAACCATTGTCACTTCAAATATTTCTTCTGCCCAATTCCACTCCCACTCTCTGTTCTATTTTGGGTTTCTAATTATAGGAATATTAATCTGTGTGATATTGGGCTGTAGTTCTTGGATGCTGTCTACTGTGGCTTCCCTGACTCTTTTTTCTCTTTCAGTTTGAGTAATGCCTATTGACCTATTTTCAAGTTTGCGGATTCTTTTCTAGTCTGTATCAAGCCCATAGATAAGCCCACTGATAGCATTCTTTATTTCTATTATAGAAATTTTCATTTTTAGGATTTCTGCTTGATTTTTTATGGTTTCCCTAGCTCTGATGAAATTCTGCATTTTTTATGCATGTTGCCCACTTTTCCACTGAAGCCTTTAACTTCGATCTTATTTAAAATTCATTGTCTGGGGGTGCCTGGGTGGCGCAGTCGGTTAAGCGTCCGACTTCAGCCAGGTCACGATCTCACGGTCCGTGAGTTCGAGCCCCGCGTCAGGCTCTGGGCTGATGGCTCGGAGCCTGGAGCCTGTTTCCGATTCTGTGTCTCCCTCTCTCTCTGCCCCTCCCCCGTTCATGCTCTGTCTCTCTCTGTCCCAAAAATAAATAAACGTTGAAAAAAAAAATTAAAAAAAAATAAAATTCATTGTCTGATAGTTTTAACATTTATGTTTTATCTCTGCCTGGTCCCTTTGATTGCTTTATCTCTTGGCAGTTTTATTTTTTTACTTTACTTGCTTCTTTGTGTACATATAATTTCTTTGTTGAAATCTGGATATCTTGTGTTCTAGAGACTGGGGTAAATAAGAATAGGCATACCTCTTCCTTTTGCAGGCCTTCAGTCTGGTGAGTTAAGTCAGTTTAGTCAGGAATTGAGCAGGGTTTGAGTTTTTATGTTGCTAGGGTTACTCCTAGTGCATCACCAGCTTCAAATTCCTGTATTGCTACCTTGTGCTTAGAATGGAAAATGCCAGAGGGTTTATTTCAATGTCTACCCTCTGCTTTAGGTCTCCGCATTGCACTTGAACCTCAGAGAAGGTTTCTGTCAATGACCTTGTTCATTTCCCAGCAACAGAATGCTCTTGTTTGTAATTATGTTACTTGCTAACCTAATTGGGGGTGGGAGTGGATTCTCTGTTGTCTTTATTGAGTATTAGTTGTAGACAGGTGCAGTGTCCCTGGTTCTTAGAGATGGTGCCTTCTCAGTTACCTGTCTTTTCTTTAGGGGTAGAGGATATGTTATGGTCTGAGCCTAGGATGCTTTCCTCCCCTCCCAATTCCCAAAGTTATTGTGTCTTAACTTGTGTTTTGTGGACAATAGAGTTTGCTGCCCTTTTCCCAACTTCTTCTGCTTCTGATCCTTAGGGAAGATAGGGGAAAGGAACTGGATGGGACATCATACCTTGCCTGTAGAAGCTGCTGCTTCCCTCTCTGCGCTTGTACCAGGAAGGATGATTTCTGGAGTTCCTCACTGTATCTTAAGTTTTTATTCTGAACTTCTGATGATGTCCATACATGCACTATCTTTTGTTTTTTGTCTCTTCTTCCACAAACCATGAGATCATGACCTGAGCCGAGATCAAGAGTGGAACGCTCAAGTGACTGAGCCACTTGGGTGCCCCTGTAATCATGTAGTTTTGATCTTTATTTTCTTAGGTCTGTAAACTTATTTTTTACCTCATTCTTTTTTTAATTTAATTATTATTTAAGGTTATGATTCAGCATTTGTTGGGTTGAATCCAGAAATCCCTATTCTTTCTTTCTTTCTTTCTTTCTTTCTTTCTTTCTTTCTTTCTTTCATGTGAAATTTATTGTCAGATTGGTTTCCATACAACACCCAGTGCTCATCCCAACAGGTGCCCTCCTCAATGCCCGTCACCCACTTTCCCCTCCCTCCCAACCCCATAAACCCTCAGTTTATTCTCAGTTTTTAAGAGTCTCTTATGGTTTGGTTCCCTCCCTCTCTAACTTTTTTTTTCCTTCCCCTCCTCCATGGTCTTCTGTTAAGTTTCTCAGGATCCACATAAGAGTGAAAACATATGGTATTTGTCTTTCTCTGTAGGACTTATTTCACTTAGCATCACACTCTCCAGTTCCATCCATGTTGCTACAAAAGGCCATATTTCATTCTTTCTCATTGCCACGTAGTATTCCATTATGTGTATAAACCACAATTTCTTTATCCATTCATCAGTTGATGGACATTTAGGCTCTTTTCATAGTTTGGCTATTGTAAGTGCTGCTATAAACATTGGGGTACAAGTGCCCTATGCATCAGCACTCCTGTATCCCTTGGGTAAATTCCTAGCAGTGCTGGGTCATAGGGTAGATCTATTTTTAATTTTTTGAGGAACCTCCACACTGTTTTCCATTATTTTCAAGGCACTTCCCAGGTGATATTGATACAAATGTAGATGTGGCAGGGCACCTGGCTGGCTCCACTGGTTAAGCGTCTGACTTGGGCTCAGGTCATGATCTCACAATTTGTGAGTTTGAGCGCTGCATTGGACCTGTATTGACAGCTCAGAGCCTGGAGCCTACTTCGGATTCTGTGTCTCCCTCACTCTCTGCCCTTCTCCCAGTTGTGCTCTGTCTCTCTCTCTCAAAAATAAACAAACATTAAAAAATTTTTTAAAAATGTAAATCTGGCCTCTTTTCTGATGCTTTCTCCATCTAAACCTCTGTCCCCCATAGGTGTGACCTCCCCTCTGGCTCTAGGGTAAGACCTAGGGAGGCATCAGAACTGAGATGTAGGGGAGTTTTGCTGGCACCGGTAGGGAACAGCTAGGGAGGAGCTGGAAGGATGGCTTGAATTTTGCACAAAGGTTTTTTTGCACCCTAGTCTGTGCACTTGGGTTGAGGTTGCTGCAAATGTTGTATAGTGGCACCAGTGATCACTCTAGCTGATTCTTCAGCACTCATTTCATCTCTTTTCCATCGAGCTGCAGCAAGGCAGGTTGAGAAATTGCTTTTAACTCAGGGTGTGAACCTGAATGATCTGAGGATATGCCAGTTAGGTTTTGCCAGTTTTGTTTTGCCAGCTATGTTTCAGACACTTGGCCTGCCTGAAATTCAGGTAAAGGTTTGTTGGATGCCTTGGGGAAACTTTGTCCTTGCATTTAAGAAATAGTTTGCATGTGGGGCGCCTGGGTAGCTCAGTCAGTTAAGTGTCCAACTTCTGCTCAGGTCACGATCTGGCGGTTCATGAGTTCGAACCTCTCATCGGGTTCTGGGCTGACAGCTTGCAGCCTGAAGCCTGCTTTGGATTATGTGTCTCCCTCTCTCTCTTCCCCTCTCCTACTTGTGCTCTGCCTCTCTCTCAAAAATAAACATTAAAAAATTTTTTAAAAAAGAAAATAAATAGGTTGTAAGCAAGAAAATACATGGCTCTGATTGCTGTTGACCATCTTTTTGTGACCATGAGGAGAATCTAGCTTTATAATAGCAGCTGATCTCTGGATAACAGACTATAAGTGATGCAAAGAATCTGGGTTGTTAGTAGTATTTTAAAAATTGTGGTAAAATACACAGAACATAAAATTTATCATCTTCACCATCTTTCTGTGTACTGTTCAGTGGTATTAAGTACATTCTTACTGCTGTGCAAGCAATACCACCATCCATCTCTAGAACTTTTTCCTCTTCCTCAACTGTAACTCCGTACCCATTAAGTACTTAACTCTCCATTCTCCCTCCCCCAGCCTCTGACAACCACCATTCTACTTTCTGTACTGTGAATTTGACTACTTTAGGAACCTAATATAAGAGGCCATTCTGTTTTTTGGGGGGCATCTGGGTGGCTCAGTCGGTTAAGTATCGATTGGACTCATGGTTTTGGCTCAGGTCATGATTTCGCAGTTTGTGAGATTGAGCCCCACATCTGGCTCTGTGCTGAGAATAGCTGAGCCTGCTTGGGATTCTCTCTCTCCTTCTCTCTCTGTCCCTCCCCGCTCGTGTCTCTGTCTCTCAAAATAAATAAATAAACATTAAAAAAAGAGGCCATTCTGTTTTTTAAAATCTCACTTTTAAACTCATTTAAAATAATTTATATTCTATTACTTCTTCCTACAGATCATAGATCTACAATATAAGTTATGTTCCATTCAGAATGGATTAAATTTTTTTGCCTACCAGATTGCATTGCTCATTTTTTTTCTTCATCTTGCATTTTATTTCCATCTTGCTCAGTAACATGTATAGTTCTGCATCTCCTTGATTTTTCAGTTTGAGCATGAATGAATTCTTGTTGATTCTCATTCCATTTGATTTGATTAGTTATCTTCCATTATAAACTACACTTTGAGGGCTGGATTTTGCCTGAGCAGATAATGACAAATGTGCAGAAGGGTTAGGGGAAAAGGAACAGAAAACTCACAGGGTGTGGATGAATTGTTGAATAGAAGATATTATAGATTAGCTTACTCAGCTTTGATCACATCCTTCTCCTAACTTGTCTTTCTGTATGGCCCAGGCAGGAAAACTAAAAATTACATTTCCCGGAAATCCTGAAGTTATGTGGGTTTGACCAGTTGTATGCACTTAGCCAAGACTTAAATCTGTGGAGAAGCTCTCAAGTTGCTGGTACGCACCATAACACGCGTGGTATTCCTTGTGTCTCATTATGACTGAAATGGTACATCACTAGCACCAACAGTTGTGGTGCTGACTTTCTAATTCCTCCATGGTTGCTATAGTAGTGTCATCCAGGAGCTAGTGGTTCGAGCAGCGGTGTCCAGCTTCCTCAGATTCCTCCTTACAGCAAAGCTAGCAGTTTTTGTGGTAGACCATTCTGCAGTGTTATTTTTGGACCATGTTAGGGGGAAGCACCTGTTCTTCAAACCTGTCCAATGATGTCGAACCAAATAGCTAGAAAAGAACTGCCCCTCTGCAAAAATCCCATTGCCATTATTGTAGCTGAAGCCTGACCTGTCCACCTTGATTGGAATTCTTGGACCAGGCCGCAATAAAAAGAAACCAAATTCAAAATGATGTTAACCACAGCAATATATTTTCTCCCATAATGGAAGTGCAGAGGTAGGAAGTGTTCCAAGTTCAATTTGATCAGTTTCTCAGTGATGTCATTAAGAGCATAGGTTCTTTATGTATATATTTTTCATATTTGCTGTATTCAGCTCATTCCTTTTATGTCACAGTAGGGCTGCTTGTAATAATCAGGGTCTTATATGTCTGTATCTATGTCTGGGCAAGGGATGGAGATGAGAGAGAGGCTTGCTTCTCTTCCTTGCCCACAAGCCCTGAATATACTTCTTGCTTCCCATTGGATCAAGTCATCTACATATTGTGAATTATTCACTGGCAAGGGAGTCATTGTGGAATGATCACTTATGGCTTTAACTAACCATCAGGGTAGAATCAGTGTTGGAGAGTCAACAACAGTGTCCATTACAATCATTCTACCTTTTCTTTCGTTTCCTCTCTCCCTTCTCTCAGCTTTTGTTCTAGCAAGGCTGGGATACATGGGAAGCTCTAAGTATTTTTCTGTTGGGCATCAACGATGATCAAAATGGCTTCTACTCTTGCAGAACTTTAGCTCCCCCTCTAGGCTTCCTAGATCTCCTCTCATATTCAGGTTAGAGATATTTGTGAGAAATTTTAGGATTTCTGTGGCTATCTCTCCCAACCAACAGCCCCTCACTTCCACCCCCACAAAGAGCTTTTGGTTAAAATAGGGTTCCAAGACAAGAAGAGTTTCACAGGGCTGTGCACATTCTTAGAATTTTTTACTTTTTATCCTCATTCTTTTGTGGAATTGCTTCTTGTGTATATATATATATGTATATGTATATATATATATATACATATATATATATACATATATATATATATACACATATATATATATATATACGTATATATATATATATATTTGCTGGTGTTAACTTTATTTTTGTTCATATTATTTGGCTTTGAAAAGAGATTTTGAGAACTGGCTTCACGTGAGCATTTTACTTCAAAATTCTGAAATTTTAAAAATATTCTTTTAATACTGACTTCTGGATTTATTGCATTTTGGTCAGTGGACATGATCTGTAAAATTTCGGCTGTTTGGAATCTAGATTGTCAACATGACATAAAACATCATCGTTAAAAAAAACCCTCCATGTGTACTATTGAATAGCATGTATTCTCTTCTATTATTATTGGTTATAAATGTGTAACTATATAATGTATATATATATGCATATAATACATAATTACAAGTTATATATTATATATATTTTTTAGTCTTATTAGTGATATCACATAGAGCCTCTCTATCCTTGTGGGGGGTGTATTTGTGTTGTATGTTTGTGTGTGCATGAGTGTCCTTGATCTATTTTAGAGTGAGAAGTGTGTTAGACTCTCCACATCCTCTCCTCTCAAACTCCAGGGATGTTAAATACTTGGTCTGAGGGAAGACAAAAGTTCTCACTTTTTCCCATCCAAGTCTTGTTTGCACATGCTTGCTGTGCATAATTGTCAATACATATACTCAATTCACATTGTTAAATAGAACACTTCTCAGTCTATAGCATCTTTTATTTATATAGCACTTAACAGTTTTTCCAAGAATAGTGGGTTTTGTGTAATTTCAAAGTACATAATCATGATTTTTCAAACCAAGAATACTTTCTTTCAAAGTAACAGATTTCTTCACTTCTGGAAACACAAATTTCCAGTAATCCATAGGTGGCTGTGCCTTTATTTAAGAAAAAGCAACAACAGAAAGAAAATCTCCCTTCACATACGTACAAGTAACTTACAAATGTGAATTTTTCTTTTTCTTAGGTATACAAATTGTTTCTGAAAGGGAGCTAGCTCAGCTGGCTCATGTTCGACCATTAATATTCAGTTTTCATGAGCAATTAACCATCAAGGATTGTTTTAATGTGCTTGAGAAAAAAGTAGCAGAATTTGAAATCCTCCAGGAATTTATGGTAAATATTTTGGTTTTAACAAAAGTCTCTGATTTTCCACATTACTACTAGAGGGTTTTTTTCTTTTTTTTTTTTTTCTGTGTTTTTTAAATTGAGTACTTTGTCTTTGTTTTTAAATATTAAGTTTGTTTTTAAAGAAATAGGTGTATATAGTTAAAAAAAGAGGTTAAATAGCATGAAAGGTTATAAAATGGATAAAGTATCTTTTTTTTCTCTCTTGACTTCCTAGGCTCCCTTTCCACTATTAACTTTGTCATCCAAATGTCCAGAAAAGCATTAGCATGTACTTTATTCACCATTACCCTTTCCTTCCTTAAAAAAAAATGTGTCACCTGAGAAATAATTTCCAAATATATTATCAGTACATATAGCTCTATCTCCTAAAATCTCATTCTTTTTAAGGGTTGCATAGTATAGTTAGTTGTATAGCTCTAAAGGCCTTCTTTTCTTTACGTAGTCCCCTATCATGCTCATTTAGATTGTTCTAGGCTACTATGAACAGCAGTTACCCCCCTTCATATGCCTGTACATATGTATGAGTATCCTTTTTTTTAATGAAAGACTCCATCACGAGTATATCTTTCTTTGTTTTTTGTTTGTTTTTTCTTTTAATTTTTTAAATATTTATTTATTTTTGAGATAGAGTAAGAGAGAGAGACAGCACGGGGGAGAGGGGCAAAGAGAGAGGGAGACACAGAATCTGAAGCAGGCTCCAGGCTCTGAGCTGTGAGAAAAGAGCCCGACGTGGGGCTTGAACCTACAGATCATGATATCATGACGTGAGCTGAAGTGGGACACCTAACCGGCTGAGCCACCCCTGTATTAGTATTCTTTAGAACAAATTACTAGGAAGACCACCAGTATTTTGTGCTATTTAATTTTTGGATCTTTGCTTATCTCTTACATGACAAATGATTTCTTGTTGATGATCTAATTGACACTTATTTGAGAACAGAGGAATTACTTTCCATATTTTTTTTAAGCCTTTTATATTTATTTTAGTGAACTGTTAGTTCCAATTCTTTGCTCAATTAATGTTTATTCTTTTTCTTATCAATTGATAGCTTTATATAATGAAGAAATTGTCTCTTTTGTATGTGCTTTATATGGTAACTTTCCTCCCTTGTTGTATGTGCCACACATACATGTGCGTACATGCACATACACATTTAGTAAGAAGAGTGGTATTTTTTAGTGGTCAAATACAGCAATCTTTTGGGACTTCAGGGTTTTCTGTATCCTTTAGATGCCCTTTCACTCTAAGATCATAATTATTTCATGTTTCTTACTAATATCTTTTAAAATGTATAAATTTTTTAAAATGTATAAATCTTTGATCCAACTAGAATTTAATTTTTTATAAGGTATTTGTTAGGGACCCCACGTTATATATCTATCCTCTTGTCCCATGATCCTCTTGAAACTTCTATTCAGTGATGTAAAAGGCCACTTTTATTATATACTGAAGTGATATATACACTTTAATGTATTCTTGGACTTCTTCCATTGATTTGTTTATTCATATGCTGTTACCAAACTCTATTAATTAGTGTAGCTTCATGGGATCTTTTACTATTTGTTCAGACTAGTCTTCCCTCATTTACTCTTCTTTTACAAAATTCTTCTAGTTCTTCCTACAGATATTTTTTCCCAAATTAATTTTAGGATTAATTTGCATAAAAATTAAAAGGGTAAAAATCTTACTATCCTACTGCTTAACACCTTCTCTAGCTTCTCATCGGCCATGTCAGTGGTTGCCAGCACTTATTTAAAGACTGGTGGTGCCAGGTTGGCTACCGAAGGGTTACTGAAGAGCTTTTGAAAAGTATAGACTCACAGGCTTTATCCACAAATATTCTCATAGACTAGGACTGGATACATCTCTGCTTCTTTTGTACATGAAACAAGGCGTTCCTGGGTAGTTTTCGTTTCCCCCTGGGCTAGATCATGTTCTCTGTTCTCTTGTTCTCATCCTATTCACTATTTCCCCAAGAGGAGATGTATGCCCCCGTGCCTTTATTCCTGTCCTTTTACCTGGAGTGGTACCTGCTCACCTCCGCTCTCCTTGCCTTCCGCACACACACATACTGTCATATGACTAACTTTTGATGACAGTCATCAGTGTTACCATCATACTAGCATCTCTGTACATTGATCTCATAGGTCCCCCTCTGACTGCTCTGATAGCTCCTTAAGGATGGGAAAATTTTCAGGTTCATTTTTATATTCCAGTATCTAGAAAAGTGCTGAGTATGTATTAAATGTTCAATCAGTGTTTACTGAATTCACACTTGGTAATGAAATTTTTTTGGAAGGGAGAATTCCTTAATTGATACCTGATAATTCCTTCATGGGCCAAGGAGTAAATTGTGAGTCTGCTTATATTTTTTTTTTGGTTTATGTTTATATATATATTTTTTTCTGTTATTTTTATTTGTTTGCTTATAAAATAATAGATTTATGGTTAAGTCCAAGAAGGGAATGTTCTGTATTGGCTTTTTTATGAAAAAGGAAAAATATTGAAGTTTAAGGGAAAAATGCATCTTTAGAGAGATTAGCATTTTCTTATCAAACAACTTGTTGATTGACATCTCAAATTTGAGGTATTTTCTATAGTATTTTTTTTAATGTTTATTTGTTTTTGAGAGAGGGAGACAGAGCATGAGTAGAGGAGGGGCAGAGAGAGAGGGAGAGACACAGAATCCAAAACAGGCTCCAGGCTCTGAGCTGTCAGCACAGAGCCCGATGTGGGGCTCAAACTCACGAACCACAAGATCATGACCTGAGCCAAAGTCAGACACTTAACCAACTGAGCCACCCAAGTGCCCCTTTCTGTAGTATTTTTTAATGCGGTTTTGACTTCACTTATCGTACAACACATTTAACATTGGGTCATGCCATATAGAGGTTTAAGGATCATGAACACTAAGCAAAGGCAGATTTTTTTTCTTGTTTCTTTTTGTCGTAGTAAATATGTGACTTATATTTCTTACCTTTTAAAGACTTTAGATTTTCAGAACCTACCTGGTGAGTTCAACTCTGGGAATGACCTACGCAACAGAGACAAAAACAGATATCGAGATGTTCTTCCATGTAAGCTAAAAATGGTTTTATTTTCCTGTTTACATTGCGGGAAAGATAAAAAGTGGGTTGTATGGCTTTCAGTATTAGGCATTTTGACCTGTGATCATGACAAAGAGCTCTGGTAGCTAGCTAGTGGGTAGCCTGGGCATATTCTTAAATATGCTAGAACATGGTCAAGTTCAAGTCTTCTATTCCAGGTACTTCTTCCAGCAACTAACATAGGGTTATTTACAGAAGTCTTTAAACCTTCTTCTTATGCATATGCTACTTGTCAGGCCATGAACTATATCCAAAATATAAAGTCTAGTAGTCTGAGACACCTCTTACTTTTGGTACCCCAAGCCCTAACCACTTTCCTTGGCCATTTTGTTTAGACACACGGATACAGTGGAGCTATTTATATCCTCTGCCTTGGACAATAAAACTGCCAATCTACCCTGCAATAGGAGGTTGCTCTTTGATTTTCTCTAAGGGCCCTCCACATTGCTTCCCTGTACTGGGTGAAGCTAGTGCCCCTCTCCTTCCCACCCAGTTGCTCACAGGATTTATCTGTCTCAGGCCATCCAAAGAGTAGAAACAAAATACAAGACATTTTTAATTTTAGGCAGGAAATCTCATTCTATGCCTCACATTCCTTTCAAAGTAAAATATTTTTCGTGTTACTTTACCATTTTTCTTCCTCCATCTTGACCTTTCTCCTTCCTCCTGTATCTTATTTACTGTAACCACCCAGTTGTCCACACCAGAAAACTTTGAGTCACGCGCAATATTCAAAAGTGGTCACAAAGCCCTTTTAATTCTACTTCCTTAATACCCCCAGAATCTTCCCCCATGTCTCAGTTCTAACCACTGCTTGGATTGAGCCGATTTCATCTCTCGGCTGGTCTGTCTTCTTCACTGCTTCCATGCCCATCTACTCACAGCAGCTACTGAAATGACTTTCCTAAAACACAAATCCCTTCCAAGCTCTTCTTTGGCTCCCTGTTACTGTCATGGTAAAGCTCTTTAGCATCATGGCATCTATTCCACCTCTGTTGCCACAGCTCTCTGACAGAACCTCTTTTGGTTTCTGGAATTCATTCTCTTTCTTTGTCTCCAGGCCTTTGAACCTGTGGTCCTTGCAAGAACCATCCATCCTCCTTTCTTTTCTGAGGTAATTCCTACTGTTTTTCAGAGCTAGCTCAGCCCGACCTTCCTTGTGTTCCTCAAAGCTAGGTTTGGTGTTTCTCTAATAGTCTCATACCATCTTGTGACTGACCTCCCCAATTTACCAAATTATATTTTATTTATCTATTTATGCTCCTGTTTCTCCCACTAGACTTGAGGTGGTTATCATAGAAATTAGGGTAGAATAGTGACTGCCATAATTAGATAAATACCTTTATGTTTAGTTGGTTCATTCAGATCTAAAATAGCTTTATTATTATAGACTAATGAGTACCTTCCCAGATAGTTAAAATATTAATTCTGCTATCTCCTGCGGGGAGAGTGTGCAGAAGTACATTGATGAATATTCCTGAAATCAGGGTAATGTTTAAGAGATAATACCAACAATTTGGTGCTAGTCTGAGAAGTCAGAGGTTCCAGTTATGTAATTCCTACACCTACATGTGCAGTTAGCCCTCAAGGAACCAAATGCAAACAAGACTTTAAAATGAGGATTACAAGAAGCTTGTTTTAGGATATGGGGTACGTTTGACATTTGGTCTGACTTGAACTCTTTACTCTGGGTACAAGAAGAGTGACAACTAAAGAGAAAAAAGATGTGAAGATACAAAAAGTTCAGTGATTAGGAGAACAGTATGGCATTTCTTCAAAAAGTTAAAAATAGCACCAGCAATTACACAACTAGGTATTTATTCAAAGGATACAAAACTACTGATTCGAAGGGGCACATGCACCCCCATGTTTATAGCAGCACTATCAACAATAGCCAAAGTATGGAAAGAGTCCAAATATTCATCAACTGATGATTGGATAAGGGGATGTGGTGCACATATGTAATGGAATATTACTCAGCCATCAAAAAGAATGAAATCTTGCCATTTGCAGTGACATAGATGGAACTAGAATGTACTATGCTAAGCAAAATAAGTCAGTTAAAGACAAATACTATACGATTTCACTCATATGTGGAATTTAAGAAACAAAATAGGTGAATATAGGGGAAGGGAAGGAAAAATAAAATAAAAGCAAAAAGGGAGGCAAACCACAAGAGACTCTTAACTCTAGAGAACAAACCAAGGGTTGCTGGAGGGGAGCTGGGTTGGGGGGATGGGTTAAATGGGTGATGGGCATTAAGGCATGCACTTGTTGTGATGTGTACTAGGTGTTGTTGTATGTAAGTGATGAATCACTAAATTTTACTCCTGAAATAAAAAAAACAAAACAAAACAAAAGTTCAATGGCTAAAACTAAGGAAAATCATGTAAAACCCTTTGATTTTCTCTTAAAAGAAAATCAGTTGTTATTCAGTCAACTTTTGTTTTAAAGCCCACTGATTTATCTGCCTTATACTACAGTGTAATTTAATCTCAAATAAGCCTCCTTAAGTAACAATCATAGAAAGTTTTTTTTTCCTTTTAGAGAGAGAACATGCATGTGCATGTGAACGGGGGGCAGAGAGGCAGAGGGACAGAGAGAGAGAATCTCAAGCAGGCTCCATGTTCAGTGTGGAGCCCAATGTAGGGGTCAACCCCAGGACCCTGGGATCATGATCTGAGCCAAAATCAAGAGTTGGGCACTCAGTCGACTGAGCCACCCAGGTTCCTCAAAGGTTTCTTTGATTTCTTCACCACACATTTTTTGAAGTAATAGAGAAGGTTCAAAAAGAATCACATCAAGAAAGCCAGGAAAATAATTCATTTATTCCTCTCTTCAAATGCTGGGAAGACTAATTGGGAGATTCACATATCTTGGCACACTGCAAGTATATGCAAGCCTCACTTTGCATGGCTCCAGTATGCACAAATTTCAGTTAGTGTGTTTAGTGAAGAACACCATTCCCCCAACAACACAATTCAAATTTCAGTGATCACAATATATTAACTATGAGTAATTGCATAAAGTACAAACTTCACTTCTAGCTCTTCAGTCTGCAGATTACTATGTAAATAACAGATGTGCATCATGATCAGTGACTAACCATGTCATTTTTTTTTTTTTTGCTTCTTTTAAAATACTACTGCAGTTGGTCACTGTGTACCTGTTACTCAGCTCATGCACAGATAGCAAAGCGTAGAGTTTTGTTGCCTCCTTATTTTTTAGTGATAAGCCCACGTTACCTTTTATAAAAATGGGTTATCAAAAGTTGCTTGGTCAACAAAGATGAATTGAAGCAAAGAAAGGAAAAGTAGTAACACTGGGATGAAATCCTAGTAGAACAAGAATAGAGTTAAGAAGAAATAGTGCCTTGGAAAAGGTTATAGAACAATCATAATTTGTCCTGTTGATTATTAAGATCTTTTGCAAAGTTTCAGCTTGTGCAGTCATATTTATGGCCCTATACTACTACGCAAAGCAGGAATGGGCCTTATTATGTACCCAGGGATTTTTAGGTATAAAGTAAATATCTTGCATTTGTATAGCATTTTATAATTTGCAAAGCATTTTAAAATGCATAATCTTATATAATCTCTGTGAAATCCTCCTGAAGTGGACCATTGGATATCATAATTTCTACTTCACAGAAGAGGGAATAGCTCTGAGGTTAAAAGGTGTTTTGAAGGCTAATAAAAGAGTGGGGCCATACCACATGTCATGGCCTAATACTTTTTCTGTTTTTCTTGTCTTCGGGTCAGGATCTACTCAGAACTAACTAATAATGATAGTGACTTAGATTTCTATTAGTTTTCCACTTTACAGAGCACGTTTTCATATATGTCATGGAGTGCTGTCTACAGTTATGCAAGGAAGGCAGAGCAGACGATATCTGAATTTTAGGATGCAAGCAATGAGGAAAGGGTAATTTCAACAAATGGTTCTGGACAGTTGCATTTTCATATATTTAAAAATGAACTATACCCTTATCTCACACCTTACATAAAAATTAACTCAAAATAGATCATAGGCCTAATATGAATTAAAACCATAAAACTTCTGAAGAATACTTGGGAAAAATTTAGTGTTCTTGGGTTTGGCAGAGTTTTTCTTAATAGGACACAAAAACCCCAAATTGCAAAAGAAAAAAACAAATTAGACTTCTTTGATTTAAAACAAATATTACTTTTCAATGTACTGTTATGAAAATGAAAAGGCAAACAACGGACTGGGAGAAAACACATTCAAAACATTTGTCTGACAGAGGGCTTTTGTTTAGAATGTGTAAAGAAATTGGGGCTCCTCGGTGGCTGTGTTCGGTTAAGTGTCTGACTTTGGTTCAGGTCATGATCTCTTTTGTCCGTGAGTTCGAGCCCTGCATTGGGCTCTTTGTTGACAGTTCAGAGCCTGGAGCCTGCTTTGGATCTGTGTCTCCCTCTCTTTCTGACCTTCCCCTGCTTGCTCTCGCTCTCGCTCTCACGTGCTCTTTTGCTCTCAAAATAAATAAGCATTAAAAAATGTTTTTAATTAAAAAAAGAAGAATATGTAAAGAATTTCTATGGCTTGATAGGAGGACAAATAACCCAACAATAAGTGAGCAAAATATTTAAGTGGCCGCTTGAAAGAAGAAGTATGGATAACAAATATGTGAAAAGATGTTTATATCATTAATCAGTAAGAAAATGCAAATTAAAACTATAATAAGATACATTTTACATGAGATACACTTTACATCCGCTACAATGGAAGTGAGTTTAACAGTTTCTTATAAAGTTAAGCATGCTATTGCTATTGCTGGGTCATAGGGTAGATCTATTTTTAATTTTTTGAGGAACCTCCTCACTGTTTTCCAGAGTGTTACTTCATTGTCCTCCAGCTTCCAGTGTTTCAGGTAATAAATACGATGGTATCGTGACCTTATTCTAAATTTTTTAATGTTTATTTATTTTTGAGAGAGAGAGAGAGAGAGAGAGAGCAAGTGGGGGAGGGGCAGAGAAAGATGAAGACACAGAATCTGAAGCAGGCTCCAGGTTCTAAGCCATCAGCATAGAGCCCATTATGGGGCTTGAACCCACGAACCGTGAGATCATGACCTGAGACAAAGTCAGACGCTTAACTGACTGAGTCACCCAGGCGACCTGGCCTTATTCTGTAAGAAACATATTCTTTCATTCATAAACCTTATGGCATTTTAATTTTTTCCTGGAATTCAGAAATGTTACCATGTATGTTTCATTTCATTGGTCTTATGTAGAATTCATAGAACCTTTTAATCTGAAGACTCAGTCTTCCTTTAGCTCTAGGAGAGTTTCTTCAGTTATTTAGTAATTGGTCTTCCTCTCTCTAATCTGTTTTTCTTTTTCTGGAGCTCCTATGATTTGTAGGGTTGGTCTCTTGGATCTTTTTTCTAAGGCTTTCATCTTTTTCCTAATTACCTCTTTACTTTTGCCTCTTGGTAGTTTTGCATATACTTCCTCCCCCCCACCCCCAACCTAGTTTTAGTTCTTGCTTTCTTTCATTTGGTCTTCTAGGGAACTTATTTAAGTTTCAAGAAAACCTTCCTCCTTCCAATCATCTATTAAAATTTTTAGCTTGTGTGCTGCTTAATCTTATATGTCAACTTGGCTAGGCCACACTACCCAGATGTTTGTCCAAACATGAGTCTAGATGTTGTTGTAAAAGTATTTTTAGACGTAATTAAGACTTAGATCACTGGGCTTTAAGAAATTCAGATCATCCTCTCTAATATGGATGAGCTTCATCCAATCAGTTGAAGGCCTTAAGAAAAAATGATTGAAGTTCCCCAAGGAAGAAGCCATTTTGCCTCCAGATTGCCTCTGGACTCAAGACTGTAACATCAGCTGTTCTTCGGATCTCCAGCCTGACAGCCTGCCCTGCAAATTTCAGACTGGCTGCATAGTTGTGTGAGCCAGTTCCTTAAAATAAATCTGTCTACTGTATATATATATATATATATATATATATATATATATATGGCCTATCAATTCTGTTTTTCTGGAGAACACTGACTAATATAAATTTTGGTACCAAGAATGATTCTAGAGGAACAGAATCTTAAGGATGAGTTTTATGAATTGGTTTCCTACTCTGATAAAATTTAAAGGCACTAATGACTCTATTTCTAGTAGTAAAGAGAACAGTGATAATCCATGGTGTAATAATGGTAACAGAGATAAATAAAATCTCACCATTGGCTTTTCCTTTACAAATACTTATAAGAAGCAAGGTCTGGATGACTGTGTATTTTATACCTTAGAACATTTTTGTCAACTAACAAATATAATGAGATCGGCTGGTTGTTTCTAATTGTGCTATGCCAAGTAGGGGAAAAAAAGGATGATCTCAGGGATTTGAATTTCCAGCTCAAGCATCACATAAATGACCTAAAAGTGTTCGTGTTTTCCCTGAAAGAAACCCTTATCTCCTGTAGCCATGGAGCTCAGAATGTTGAAAATCAAACCCAGGGTCTCATCCTATGAATGGCTGACTTACTTTGCAATTTGAATTCCATACTTTGCAGGGTGTTTGCTATTAAAATGAGGGCATAGAATTTAAGAAAGAATGGGATTATGAAAAACTGAGAACATATGGCAAAGTCCTGGTAAAGATAGGCACATCAAACCCCTAAATGCAGAAGAGTCTTGTTTGCCAGTACTACTGACGCTGGCACTAATCTGACACTAATTCTGGGAGACCAAAAGTGTCACCCTGGCCCACCAGGAAGAGGGGTACTTATGGAGGTCAGATAAGCAACGGAGTTTTAGCTTGGGTCCATTTCCTAGTGGGTTCGGTGTGTTCTGAACCACTGTGGTTATTTCTGCAGTTCTGGAATGCATACTTGGAACAGGCATACTCAGCAACTGGCAGAATCCCTACCTGTGGAGTGAGGCCAGTTATGGTGGAAAAGGCCAAATGGAAGCCTGTAGATCTGCTTCTGTCTAGGAAGATAGTAAACTAAAAGCGATGCTGCGTTCTTGAGAGAGCACAGAGAGATTAGTGCCACCATAAAGAATTTAAAAGGTGCAGTGGTGGTGATTCCCACCACATCCCCATTCATCTTACTTATTTGACCTGTGCAGAAAACAAGTGGATCTTGGGGAATGACAGTGGATTATTATAAGCTTAAGCAGGTGGTGACTGTAACTGCAACCATTGTACCAGGTGTGATTTGATTGCTTTAGAAAATTATTACATCCCCTGGTACCTAGTGTATACCTGTTGATCTGGCAAGTGCTTTTTCCCCATATCTGTTAGTAAAGACCACCAGGAGCAGTTTGCTTTCAGCTGACATGGCCAGCAATACACATCCAATGCCCTATCTCAGGAATAGATCAGTTCTCCAGCCCTATGTCATAGTTCCCAAGGATTTTGATTAGCTTTCCCTTACTTAAGACATTATACTGGTCCATTATATTGATGACATTATGCTGATTGAATCTAGGGAATAAGAAGTAGCAATTAACTACTCCAGACTTACCAGTAAGACATTTGTGTGTCACAGGGTGGAAAATGAATCTAACAAAAATTCGACCTCTTTGAAATTTGTAGAGGTCCAGTGGTGTGGGGAATATAAAAATATTCCCTTCTAAGGAGAAGGGTAATATGTTGCATCTGGCCTCTCCTATAGCCCAAAGAGGTAGAATGCCTCATGAACCTCTTTGGACTTTGGAGACAGTATATTCCTCATTTCAGTGTGCTACGCTGGCTCCTTCACTAATATGGGTTTTGAGTGGGGCCCAGGACAAGTGCAAGTTCTACAAGTCCAGGCTGCTGTACAAGTTGCTCAGTTGATCCAGTAGATGCAATGTCAGTGGAAACTAGGGGTACTGTTTTGAGCCTTTGGCGGGCCCCTATGGCTGAATCAGAGCCCAGGCCATGGGCTTTTAGAAAAGCCCTGCCAATCTCTGTGTATAACCACTCACCTTTTAAGGAACAGTTTTGCCTGCTATGAGGTATTAGTAGAGACTGGACACTTAACTATAGGCCATCAAACCAGAAAGTAGAGCGTGCAAAGCAGCACTCCATCATCAAATGGAAGTTGTAGATACAAGGTTGGGTTTGAGCCAGCCTTGAAGGCACAAGTAAGTTAGATGAAGGGACCAAACTGTCCATGGTCTTCTTTCCTTTACCTCCTCTCTTCCAGCCTGCATCTGTGACCTCATGAGGAGTTCCCTATGATTAGTTGACTGAGGAAGAGAAAATTGGGATGTTCTTTACAGATGGTTCTGCACCATATGCAGGTACCACCTAGAAGTAGACAGCAGCAACACTACAGACTTTTTGGAGGGCACATCCCTGAAGGACAGTGGTGAAGGGAAATCCTCTCCATTGGTAGAACTTTGGGCAGTATACTTGGTTGTCCGTTTTGCTTGGAAGGAGCAATGGCCAGAGGTACAAATCTGTACCAGTTCAGGCGCTGTGGCCCATGGCTTAGCTGGATGGTCAGGGACTTGGAAGGAACATGATTGGATAGTTGGTTACAAGGAGTTCTTGAGGAAGAGGTATGTGGCTAGACCTCTTGGGATGGGCAAAAATAATGAAGATATTTGTGTTGTATGTGAATGTTCACTGAAGGGTGACTTAAGGAGAGGATTTAATAATCAGGTGGATAGAATGACTCATTCTGTGCATACCAGTCACTTTCCCGGTCACCCGTGCATTACCCAGTAGATTCATGAACAAAGTGGATGTTCTGGCAAGAATAGAAGTTATGAGTAGGCTCAGCAACATTAACTTCTAGTCACCAAGGTCAACCTTGCTGTGGCCTGTGCTGAGTGCCCAATCTGTCAGCTGTAGAGATCAACAGTGAGGCCCCAATATGGCACTGTTTCCCAGGGTGTTCAGCCAGATACCTGACAGCACGTTGATTACATTGAACTACTTCTATCACAGAAGGAACAGTGCTTTTTTCAGTGCCTTTTTTTGTTTGTTTTTTTACAGAATAGATATTGTGTATGGATTTGCCTTCTTTGCATGCAGTACTTCTACCAAATCTGCCCTCCAGAGACCCACAGAATGCTTTAGCTAACGTCATGATAGTCCACACAGCATTGCCTCTGACCAAGGAGCTCACCTTGAGGCAAATGATTTGTGGCAGTGGACTCGTGCTCATGGAATTCACTGGTCTTAACATATTCCTCATCCTCCTACAGCGGCTGGGTTGATAGAACAGTGACATGGCTTTTTGAAGACTCAGTTACAGTGCCAGCTAGGTGGCGGTAACTTAAAGGGCTGGGCAGTGTTCTCTTGGAGGTCCTATGTGCTCCAAATTAGCATCCAGTATATGTTTCTGCCACAGCCAGGATTCAGGAACTGAGAACTGGAAATGGGAGTGGCACAGCTCACTAAGACCTCTAGTGATCCAGTAGCGAAGTTTTGCTTCCTATCTCTGTGACGTTATGCTCCGCTAGTCTTGAGGTCTTAGTGGCCGTCTTCAGTAATGTTGTCTGGCATTTGAAGTGGTCTTTCCTTGAGTCTTCCTTGAGGGCCAGCAGATCATAGAGTTACTTGCGGAGACTGTGGAATCTAGAAGAACTGCTGCATAATAGGGAACAAATTACTTAGCCACTTTGAGTAAAAGTGTCTCATCTGAAAAGCATGCATAATATACCTCATTCAAAGGATCGTTTTGAAGTTCAGATGAGGTGATGCATGCAGAATACATACATGCTGCTTGGGCCTGGGTGCATGTGAGCACTAAATTCTACAACTGTCTCTTCCCTTAGGGGAACATTTCTCCTGTCATCACTTGAACTATTTCCTTACTACTGTGTATTCCATAGTTTTGCTTCTGAAATTCCTTTTATGTATTTTCTTTATATGCTCTGTACTCCCTAACATTTTACTCATTATTATCATTGTTTTCATCTTTTTTTCTGAGTTCATGGGGAAATCTCTAAGCCAATTTTCTAAATCACTAATTTGTTTTTCTATTCACTTCTCACTTTAGAGGTTTTAATTGAGTAATTGTGGTTTTTATCTGAAGGCAAGCTTTTATTAGTTTAGATTGTTTGATTTTCACACATTTAATCTCCCTTTTAAAAATAAATACTTTTCTACTATAAAGTGGTACAAGTTCACTATAAACAATTAGGTAATAAAATAGCCACTAGTATTTTGGTGAATACTTGCCAGGTTTATTATTATTATTATTATTATTATTATTATTATATGTTTATATAAAGTAATATAATGTATTTGTATATATGTTCATATATGAGGAAGACCTTTTGCTTTTGTTACCTCCTTTATAATTTAATAACATGTCAATAAACATGTTATTCTTTTTAAATAATAAAATAATGTTCTCATATTTCATTTTGTTTTTTTATTATTTTTTTAAAATGAAATTTATTGTCAAATTGGTTTCCGTACAACACCCAGTGCTCATGCCAAAAGGTGCCCTCCTCAATACCCATCACCCACCCTCCCCTCCCTCCCACCCTCCATCAACCCTCAGTTTGTTCTCAGTTTTGTTTTGTTTTTTTTTAATTTTTTTTTTCAACGTTTATTTATTTTTGGGACAGAGAGAGACAGAGCATGAACGGGGGAGGGGCAGAGAGAGAGGGAGACACAGAATCGGAAACAGGCTCCAGGCTCTGAGCCATCAGCCCAGAGCCTGACGCGGGGCTCGAACTCACGGACTGCGAGATCGTGACCTGGCTGAAGTCGAACGCTTAACCGACTGCGCCACCCAGGCGCCCCTGTTCTCAGTTTTTAAGAGTCTTTTATGGTTTGGCTCCCTCCCTCTCTAACTTTTTTGTATTTCATTTTAAATGAAAATAGCTTTTAAAGTATTCTTCCCTCTTATAGGAAGGAAAACCTTTGCTATGATTTTTAAAAATTGTATCCTTTTGTGAAGTACTAGCCTTCTTCATATATCTAGTGATTGTTTTTCCTATCTATTCATATTTACAAAGGAAAGTTTATGTTTGCTATGTTGGAATTTGAAAAGGGTTCTATCAGAACTTGTGTAAGGCCCTGTTTAGTTATCTCAGTCATACCCTATTTGCCAGATAAGTGGCCCACAGGACTCTGAGTAATAGGGAGGGGCTCTTGGTGAGACCACTGCCTGGCAGGGAAGGTCTGTCCTTTGCTGAGGGCATTTATTGTCTGTGTGGGAGCAGTGGTTGAGCCAGAGGTCCAGATGTCTATGTAAAATGAAGAAAGAGCTCTGGGGCCAATGGAGTTTGTGAGTAGGCCAAGTAATTGGCTTCCTCTTTCATATTTGTTGCAATAGTTCATGTTTCATGAGTCCCATGTTACTTGGAGCAAATCCCCTTCATAACATCATTTTGCCATAATACCTTTGCTTTGATTACATACTGTTTCACCCAGTGAATGCTGAGGATGGATATAAAAGTTGACTATCATGTAGTTGGGGCATTGGTAGAATTCCATTAATCCTAGGGTTTGGATCTGATCAACTATCACAGTCATTTTTTTTTTTTTTTTAATCCTGGCCCTTACTGCTCTGGGCTTGCAGCTTGTCTGGATTTATAGAGAATGGCATTCCCTTGCCCCCTCAGAGGGCTCCTCCTTGGCTGCATTCAGTTCAAAGGAGTTAGGTAACTCCCTTGGCTTAATCATACCTGTGCCATATCTAACAGAAATCTCTCAAAGTGTCTGGATTCTGATGGCAACCTTCTCTATTTAGTAGAAACAGATGAAAACAAAAAACACTCATTGTGTATTTTGTAGGTCATGCCACTATGTTTGGGGGAGGGAAGAACTTAAATGCATGGACTCCTATAACTCTTGAAATGACACTCTTATGCCATCTTCTCTACTTGTCAAAGAGATGAATGAATTTACCAGTGTGAAATACTTTCATGAATCCAGGGTGTATTGTATCTCCTACTTTTCTTTTATCTACCAGATATTTCTGTTTTTATGATAGATGATTCAACACGTGTTCCTCTTGGAGAAAACAAAGACTACATCAATGCTAGTTATATTAGAATAATGAATTCTGGAGAAGAGTATTTTTATATTGCTGCTCAAGGACCACTGCCAAGTACCACAGATGACTTCTGGCAAATGGTTTTAGAAAATAACTCTAATGTTATTGTCATGATAACCAAAGAGATAGAAGGTGGAGTTGTCAAATGCCACCATTACTGGCCCATTTCTATGAAGAAGCCTTTGGAATTGAAAAACTGTCGTATCTTCATGGAGAACTACCAGATACTTCAATGTTTCATCATCCGAATATTTCAAGTTGTGAGGAAGTCTGTAAGTTTTTAAAAAAATCAGTATTAGATGTATATTTCATTAGATAAGCCACATATCAGGAGGAGAAGTTAGGATTAGGTTGTGTTACAGACTGGGGGTACTTTTTTGAGTAACTTGTTTTTACTGCTCCCTGGTGCTAGAAACCAAGACACCAAACTCTGACTTGAGAGATGAAAACCCTAAACAGGGAAGATGGGACAGGGAGCATCAGTATTGGAAGTTGCCTAATCCTGGGATGCACTTTGGCTGCTCCTGCCTAGTATGACATATGTATTGAGTCTTTCAGGTATATTGCTAACCACTGTGCCAGGCACTATCACTACCTTACCAAGTAGTGGAGATTCAGGTATCCTTACTGATACTCCTAGTTACTGTGGTCTGTGGTAATACTGAGATCTGTATGGAATGCTTTGGGGCCTGGAAGGGAAGTACTTAGCTTTACTTAGGGTTCGGGGGAAGGTTTACTGGAGGAGGGAACATCTGGATTGAGAACTACCCAAACAAGAAAGATGTAAATAAGAAGTCGGTAATCAAGATATGAAATGCGGTGTGTATGGAGAAATGTAAGTAGTTAAGTGTTTAGGGAATGTAAAAGTTTAACAGTTTAACTCAGGGAAAAGTGAGAGGTGAGATGAGGCTCTAGAAGGTAAGCAGGGACCAGTCATAACATGAAGTATCTTGGAGTTTGGCTAAGAAGCACAAACTTTATTATGAAGATAATTGGGAGACATTGAAGAATTTTAGTCAGAAGGTATCATGATCAAGCAGGGCAGTTGGCATGGAGATGAAAAGCAGAGACTTTGGTGTTTTTCATATAAAATTGGCAGACTTATATGTGATTTATGACTTATAAGGGACAGAAGGAGTGGTCAGAAGTTAAGTTATCCAATACAGAAGCCATATGTGGCTATTTAAGCTTAAATTCAAATCATTAAAATTTATATGAAACAACAAATTCAATATTTCACTTGCAACAGCTGCATTTCTAATGTTTAGTCCCATGTTACTTACTAATGGCTGCCATATTGGGTCACACAGATTTAGAAAATTTGCATCATTATAGAAAGTTCTAGTGGGAAGTGTTGATCTAGAATAACTCATAGATTTCTTGCTTTAATAGAGTCAAAAGATACAAAAGGAATGGTTTATAGGAGCATTGGTATAAGTGGATTTGATTAGCAGGAAAGTGATACATGTGTTCAACAGGAATGAAAGAGATGGGGAGTTAAACAGGAAGCGTGACAAGAGGATCAAAGAAATTGATTGGAGTCCAAACAATGACTAGGAAAAGGGTTGCTGGAGATGATGAAGTTGGAACCAGTAAATTTTCAGTAGCAATAAAATGTGCATCTATGAAATTATTTCCTTCCCGGCAGCCTAACTATGAGATTCCTGAACACAGGTTAAGGGGCTGACCCAGGGTGAGGTGTTGTCCACTATGTGTGGTAAAATTCAAAGGATGAAAGGAGTTAACAGTTTGGTAAGAGAATGATTCAGATAATCAGCCATGAAGTCTAAACTTAGGGAGACAAATGGAATCAGGAGCAGGTCAACTAGGAGTAGATGGAGGGCATAAAGGACAGGAGAGCTCCATTTGGTCACATTGTTGTTGGAAGGAAGATTTTTGATACTGGACATGATTATAGGTGATAATAAGTTCAAGGAGTGACCATCACTGTGAGGACCAGAAGAAACAAGTGGTCTCCTCTACAAGAGAGAAATACAAACGCTGTGAGGTTAGGGTGTCTGTTGGGCTGTAGAGACCCTGGATTTGCCGTAGATGATGTCAGAGTCTGTGGCAAAGAGAAGGTCAGGATTTTTGGTGAACGTAGCAAATTGACCAGAGGCTAAAGCCGCTGGGTAATAGAAATGAGAAGATAAAGCTAAGAGGTATGAAACTCAAAAGGAAGAGGGGTATTTACACAAGAAGGAATGATGAATTGGAAATAGGAGTGGGCAGCAAGGAGTATGCAACCTGATCTCTATGCTCTGTGGGACCTGGAGAATGGGAGAATAGGTGGCCTCGGTGAGGGGGCTGCAGAGAGTGAAGGGCTGTGGGGGGCAAGGAAAGAAATGGACGAAGCATTACGGGAAATGATGAAGGTTTCAAAAAGTTTATGGTGGGATGGGGCACCTGAGTACGAAGGGAGAAGTTGATGAGATACAGGAGTAGGGTGAGAGGGAAAAGTGAGGAGGATTGGAGCATAGTTGTGACCAGCGAGGCCAAGAATGATGGCTGACACTGACGGATAACTTGCTGGCTGTGTGCTGGGCACTGTGCTTGGTCTGTGCACTAAGGTTGAGGGGATTCGCTTCAACCCTCACTCCCCTAATACTTGTGGATTCCCTCCTGTTGTAACCAGGTGTTGTGCCAGGAGCTGGAGACAGAAAACACACACACACACACATTATCAGCTCTTAGAACACTTATGGTCTAGTGGGGAAGGAAGTTCCAAAATGATGTGTGAGGTACGTTTTATGGCAGGGGAAAGCCAGTATGCTTAGAGAGTATAGGCAGGTGAAAGGCACAGAGGAATTATCTGTCTGTAAGAACTCAAATGCTTGGATCCAAGCAGTGGTGGCCTTTGAGCTGAGGCCCACAGGCTCCAGAACCATGGCGTTCGTGTTTGAAGAATCTGCATCACGGTTTCTGTCTAAGTGATTAGGTCAGGAAAGTGGTGAAGTCCACCTTTGTGCAGATTCTTAGCGGTCAACAGTGGCAGGAGAGATTTAACTCCTGACATATGTGGTAAAGCTATCCTCACTTTGGTGCCTTCACAAGATTTTCAGTATTGTTTTCATCATTCAATTTCACGTACCAATGATTTAAACCTGAGTTTTCTATTTGGGACTTAGGAAAACTTATTTCTATTTGGAACTCAGGAAAAAGGGCTGCATTAGGGAAAAGCAAGGGAGGAGTAAGAAACCCATCCTGAGTTTCCCTGCAGGGGTGCCCAGAGAAGCAAAATGAAGGGCTTGACACTGGGAAAGCGCCATCCTTTTGGAAAGGATAATGGGTCAACTGGAAGTGTTTAATAGTCGACCTTGAGGAGAGTTTCATGCCTGTGCTGCCAGAGGGCTCAGCATAAGGGTGGGGGCACAGCCCACTTGCCTGGTCACCACCTACCCTGTCCTCATCACCAGAAGAGATTGGTGCGCCCCTGGTCAAGGAACTTTGCAGCACCCAGCTGTTTTCATTAAATTTTGTATCATAAACATTCAAGCTAACATAGAATGCTTTTCCTAATGTGTTAGCCCATTCTTGGTTTTTGGATTCTGGGTTTTTCTGCACAACCATGGTCCAGAAGAAAGATGGTTGATTTGAATTCAGGAAGCCTACATTATAGTCCAAGCTCTAGACGTGGGAGATTTCTGACCTAGCGTACATCTCTCCATTACCCTGATCCTTACGGTTTCATCTGTAAAATGGGGATAAAACAGTACCTACCTCCCAGAGTTGATGTGAGGATTAAATGAAAGGGTGCATGTGAAGTCTCTAGCATAGTACCTGGCGCGTCATCAGTGCTTAATTCTTTTTTTAAAAATTATTTACTTACTTACTTATTTCTTTATTTATTTAGAGAGAAAGAGGGTGCGTGCACTCATGCAAAGTGGGGGAGGGGCAGAGAAAATTTCAAGCAGGCTCCACACTGCCAGCAGGGAGCCTGATGTGGGGCTCGAACTCACTAATCATGAGATCATGACATGATCCAAAATCAAGACTCATGTGCTCAACCAACTGAGCCACCCAGGTACCCCCAAAAGTGCCTATTAATTCATGCTACCTATTGGTATTCTTATTTGCATTACTGTATGACCATAGAGCCATTATTATTATCATTTATTATTATTATTATTATTATTATTATTATATTGGAAATGGAATTGAGATCCTTAACACAAGAAGTTGATAAATCTCTCTCTTCCCCTTCTTTCTCCTCCCTGTCTCCTCTCTCAACAGACAGGAACTAGTCACTTTATAAAACACTTGCAATTCACCAACTGGCCAGACCATGGCACTCCTGCCCCAGTAGATGGCTTCATAAAGTATGTACGTTATGTGAGGAAGAGCCACCTTACAGGACCTGTCCTTGTTCACTGCAGTGCTGGCGTGGGCCGGACGGGGGTGTTCCTCTGTGTGGATGTTGTGTTCTGTGCCATCGAAAAGAACTTTCCAGTAAGTGACATTAAACAGATAACTTGATGCTATTAGTAAACACTCTACTACTTTTAACAGCCTTCTAGTACCTGAAGACTATGATTTGGCCCTCAAGAGAACTCAGTCAAGAGAAGGCATGTGAACTTTGGGTACCTGCTTCTCAATCAAGTGGTGCAGATTCTGGGAGGGGGTTGTGATAATTAAAGTACATAATGCAAATGAGTGGCATGGAGCATTGTTGGGAACACAGCAGGTGCACAATGATTGCAAGTTCATGTCTCTTTGCTTTTCCTCTACCCACACATACAGCTTTTAAAATCCTGTTAAATAATGTCAGTGAAGTATGCCTGTTTTTAATGAACAGAAAATACATGCACATGAGCACATTGGAAAAAATGTAGACTTCAGAGTTTTAATGAGCGGTCCCTAGCTTTGACTGCCAGTTTTGCCTCACACTGGAGATTTTGGTGACTTTGTGCAAATTGCTCATCTCTGAAACCCAGTTTTTTCATATGCGAAATAAGGATAATAATATTGCTGGGTTTGGGTCGATCATTGACAATTCATTGCTTCCCTCTAAATTTGGAACCAGCTGAGAGATAGACACAAGAATTAGACACATACTGATTATACTATTACCTTTACTCTTGATTAAACTGATTAGGGAATGTGACCTTAGATTTGTGGCCAGAAAGACTGACTCACTGAATTGTTTTCCTGCACTGCAGGAGTGCGAAGGGGAAGACACCTGTTTATTAGCAGGCACAGGGGCAGGAGTGACTCTTACCAGGGGCACAAGGAATGTGAAAAGCCACACCTCAATCCTGAGAAAACAGGCTGCCGGGCATTTGCCGTGCGAGGCAAATTCTGCGTTAGGTTGTTGTCACAACAGTCCAGTCTCTGCTCTCTTGGGCCTTCTGCACCTTTTTTTTTTTTTTTTTTTTTAATTTTTTTTTTCAACGTTTATTTATTTTTGGGACAGTGAGAGACAGAGCATGAACGGAGGAGGGGCAGAGAGAGAGGGAGACAGAATCGGAAACAGGGTCCAGGCTCTGAGCCATCAGCCCAGAGCCTGACGCGGGGCTCGAACTCACGGACCGCGAGATCGTGACCTGGCTGAAGTCGGACGCTTAACCGACTGTGCCACCCAGGCGCCCCGGGCCTTCTGCACTTAAACCCTAACAGTGCCAGACTCTCTCTGGGGGCAGCGGAATGGCTACTTTGGTTCCAGAACTCATTATCCTCAAGCTATATTATGTGGGAGGGTTGGAAAATGGTCTCTCCCAGTAGCTCCTTGGAGGACAGAGGAAATTACTTTTTGTCAGAAACCTGAGCCAGTATCTCCCAGCCTTTCACTGTGTCTGAGCTATAGCCCCTTCCCTGAACTAATCACTGTGGGAGATACTGGGCTATGTAGGCCGGTCAGGACTACTCCAGGCCATAAGACTGAGAGTGAGAAAAGGGATGGTTTTCCAGAGCAAACTCAGTGGATTAATATAAACTGGTGAGTCCCCCCGGTGTGCTAAAAAATGCTGAAAATTTTAGTAGTGTAAGTCTGATATTACCCATTCCCATAACTAATGTTGTTTGAGCCTTTTAGCAGAAAATGTTAGTATAATTTTCTTTTATATATTCCCCATCATAGTTTCTTAAATAATTTGTTTATATTTGTCCTTATTTTATATTCCTTGTAGAAACTATAAAAACTGTAAATATTATATTTCATGTTTCTAAGGAGCACTGTTTTCTCCCACCTTATACCTTCTTTAAACTCAGAATGTGTTTTATAATAAGCCATCTGTCAGTTTAATTGACAGTGTTTTTCTTAGTGGTACATAAAATAATGATGCATTTTACAATTAAGGATGCTTAGATTTGATGGAGTAATTCAAAAATAGAAAATACATCCATTGTTTCTTTATTGGCTTCCCACAGAACCTTGAACTGTCAAATGTTCTTACTGATACCCTTTCTACTCTTTTCAGAAATTTTGCCCACCAGACCTACTCAGAGTGCGGTCTTGGACCAGCACCAATCTGTGGATGTTTATTATCTACCATAAGATACATTCCTAGAAATTGAGAGTGAACGTTTAGAAACTTTCAGAGCAGTTTGATGTATTGCTGTGACATCCAAGAACATGACCAGTGGATGGGTCTTCTTGAACAGAGTATAGACCAGTTTGTGTGTTGTGGAACTCACATGGGGAGTCTTACATGCAGCAAGCTACATACCAGCTCTGTGAGGCGGACATTTGTGACCTGAGACATTTTAAGATTATCCGATCAATTATAACTCAGATATGAAAATCGGAGAATATGTAACCATTTCTTTCTTTTTTGTTTGTTATTTCTATAGCCATTTTCATTTGTAACCACGCCTGCTTAAAAATTCTTAAAATATTGGGAACACACTGCCTCTTTGCTTTCAGAAACCCTGAGACTGCTCTGTAGTTTGAACGGTCTCAATAGACCTTTCTCTTCTAATAGTCTTTAGGGTACAATAACAGTTGTTCATTACTGGTTACCGTATTATCACATAATGATGTGAATAATCCAAAATTTAGCACATTAGCCTTTACATAATTAAAAATTATTTACACAACTATGCACACTGTCAAGTTTATCTGGCAGGGTTGTGTTTGTTTGTTTGTTTTGTGTAACAAGACTCTAGATGAAGCAGTGTGATATTTATTTATTTATTTATTTATTTATTTATTTATTTATTTATTTATTTATTTTGATGGGGGGGGGGGAGAAGGGGCCCTCAAGAGAGAGGGAGAGAGAGAGAGAGTCCCAAACAGGCTTTGCACTTTCAGTGTGGAGCCCTACACTGGGCTGAAACTCATGAATTGTGAGATCATGATCTGAGCCTAAACCAAGAGCCAGATGCTCAGCCAACTGAACCACCCAGGCACCCCAAAGTCCATAATCCATTTTGAATTAAGTTTTGTATAAATGTGAGATTTAAGTCAAGGTTTACATATGTTTTCTTTCTTCCTTTTTTCTCTTTCTTTCTTTCTTTCTTTCTTTCTTTCTTTCTCCTATAGATGTCCAATTTTCTAGGACCATTTGTTGAAAAAGCTATTCTTCTTCCACCAAATTGCTTCTGCACCTTTGTCAAAACCATTGGGCACATTTGTATGGGCCTATTTCTGTCTCTGTATTCGGTTCCATTGATCCATCTGTCTATCCTTTTACCAATATCACACTATAGATTCCTGTAGCTATATAGTAAGGTAGAGTGATTCCTTTATTCTTTATCAAAATTGTTTTAACTTTTATAGGGTCTGTGCTTTCCTATATAAATTTTCTAACTAGCTTGTCTATATCTACAGAAAAAAAGCTTACAGGGATTTTGATAGGAATTGCTTTAAATCTATAGATCACTTTGGAGAGAACTGACATCTTTGCTATGTTGAATACTCCAATCCATGAACATGGTATGTCTCTCCATTTATTTAGGTCTTCTTTGATTTCTCTCATCAGCATTTTGTCATTTTGGGCATATAGATCCTATATGTGATTTATTAGATTTATCCTATTTCATTTTCTTTGGAGCAGTTGTAAATGGTGTTGTGTTTTTATGATCAGCTTCTACATGTTCAAAGTTTATATGTAGAAATGTGATTGATTTTTGTGTGTTGATCTTGTATGCTCTGATTTTATTGAACTCACTATTTCTAAGAGGTTTTTTTTGTTCTATTTTGTTCTGTTTTTAGATTCCTTGGGATTTTCTACATAGGCAATCATTCCAGTTGCCAATTGGGACACATTTATCTCTTCTTTTCCTATCTGTAAGCCTCTTATTTCTTTCTCTGGCCTAATTCAGCTATCTAGAACTTTAAGTATTGGGTTGAATACAGGTGGTGAGAACAAACATTTTTAGGGGCAAAGTAAATTAAAATGATTCATTTTGTGAAAGACCCTGTGAAGAGAATGATAAGCTACAGACTTAGAGAAACTGTTTGCAAATCACATATCTAACAAACATACCTAAATATCCATTTAGAATATATAAAGCATACTCAAAACTTTAATAGTAAAGAACAAAAAACAAAAAAAAAAAAGCGACCCAGTTAGAAAATGGGTAAAAGATATGAACAAACATTTCACCAAAGAGGATAAAAAGATGACAAATTACCATGTAAATAGATTTTGGGCTTCATTAGCTTTTAGGGAAATGAAATTAAAACCATGATGAAATATCACTAGGCATGTATCAGAAAGACTAATATAAAAAAAATAGTGATACCTACAAATGCTGGTGAAGAGTTGAAGACACTGGATTAATTATTTGTTGCTTGTGGGAATGTAAAATGGTATACCCATTCTAGAAAATAGTTTTATAATTTCTTTAAAACAAAAGCAAAACTAAACTAAACTTACTCTACAGTATCAGCAGTAGCACTCTTAGGTGTTTATCCCAGAGAAATGAAAACTTACAATTACTCAAAAGCCCGTATGTAAATGTTCATAGCAGATTTATTCATAATAAATGAAAACTGGAATCAACCTAGATGTCCTTCAGTAAGCTGATGATTAAACAAACTGGTATATATCCATTTCATTTATTTTTTAAATGGAATACTATTAAGAGATAAAAAGGAGTGAACTGTTGATATACAGTAAAACCTTGGATTACAAGTAACTTGTCCTGCAAGTGTTCCACAAGATGAGCAAACATTTATAACTAGTTTTAACTTGATAAATGAGTGATATCTTGCAATAAGAATAATATGGGACACTGAATGTTACATGATCATAATTGAGCCAGTGATTCCTCTCTTTCTCTCTCTGTGAGATTTTGGGTGATTGTCTCCCATGCTTGGATGCTTGGTCTCAGGCCACAGTGTTTGACAGAAATTGGTGATTTTTCAGAATGTTGGAAGGTACCCACAACTGGCAACCCACAACGGTGTATTTTTTGCCACTTAAAGCACCTATGGACAGTCCTTCGCTTTTCCATACAAGAGTAAGCTTAGGAATGCTTTGTTTCATTCTAGGTCAGGCTGCCTGCAGATATAGACCCTTTTCTCTGCTGCCTTACTGCCAGTTACATTAAATACAGTATATGACAAGAGTTTATTAATACTATACTGTAGTCACCATCTGTTAGTGACAATGAAAATCATCCTACACAATAACCCTCCTCTCTCTTGTCTCCCTCACACCAGCCACAAAGGTTTTCAAAGGTAAGTGCAGGCTAATTTGTTTATTTTTCTTTATATTTTGTATTTCCTTTATTATTTTATGTGATAATACAGTACTGTAATCATTTTTATATGAATATTTTTGGGTCGTGGAACAAATCATCTGAGTTTCCATTATTTCTTATGGGGCAATTCACCTTGATATACAAGTGCTTTGGATTACAAGCATGTTTCCGGAATGACTTATGCTCGCAAACCAAGGTTTTACTGTACACAATTTATAAGGATCTCAAGGCAACTATACTGAATGAAAAAAAAAACCCTAAAAAAGTTAGGTATTACATGATTCCATTCATACAATCCTCTTGAAATAACAAAACAGTAGAGATGGATAACAGATGACTGGTTGCCAAGAGTTAGGGACTGGGTTGGGTGAGTAGTTCTAATGGATAACATGAGAAAGTCTTATGGTGGAACAGTTATGTATCTGGATTGTGGTTGCAGTTATCTGAGTCTTCACATGTGATAACATTGCACAAAATCACACACACACATATGTACACAAATTCACAAATGATTGCAGATAAAACTTGCAAAATCTGAGTAATGATCAAAATATGATTCATGGATCATACCAATGTCAGTTTCCTGGCTTTGATATTATACTATAATTATGTAGGATGGCATAATTGGGGGAAATTGGGTTTACGGTACATAGGATTTCCATGTATATTTTTGCAACCTATTGTACATCTATAATTATTTCAATATGCACATTTTTAAAGGTTCAATTAAAATTTTAAATTATTATAAAAACGAAAAGTTAAAAAAATCAAGGAATGGTTACATTTTCTCTGATTTTTATATAATTTGGGGTTATAGTTAACAAACCTTAAAATTTCATGTGTCTATGTGGTCTTGCTGGACATGACTGGTCCTCAGCACCACTTGTGACTCTCCAGGCAAGTTCAGCAACACTTGAGCTGGTCTTGGCCTGTTCCACTGGTGATCCTCCTTGATGCTGCGCCACTGTCAGATTGCCATAAGAGTCTCTAAACACTTACTACCAGTTTATGGACTCATCTCATTGTGGATTAGTAACAGCCCCTTGCAGACCTGCACCAGCTCAGTGACCACACTGGGTAGGCTGGTATCCATGCACAGGTGCAGAATCTGGTATTGGGCCAACTGTTGTTCAGGGTCTCCATTTGAGTTGAGAGGGCTTTTTAGATGAGAAACAGCTGTGTTACTAATGTGGCCAGAAAAAGTATTCTATGCTCAGACTTTTCCAGAATTACAGTCCTGCTTTAAGATTTCCCTTTGGAGAACAGAAAAGTAGACACAGGGGCAAATTTGTTGTTATTTCTTTTGGAGAGCATTTCTTATTATAAATGATTGCTTCCTGCTTTTTCCTGGAAACCTTTTAAACTAAAGTCTTCTTTATCCATTAGACTAGCTTAAAAATAGTGCCTTTTCTTATAGTTGAAAACGAGACCTTTCTGGTTATATCTTGACATCTTTTTTACTGGAAAGAATTATGGAGTGCTTATTTGGCAATCTGTGGGTTTGTATTTTCCCCCATGTGAATAATACAAAATCACTGTCATCCTGTTGCAGTTCAACATCAAGAATATAGTGGCCCAAATGAGAGAACAGCGTTATGGCATGATTCAAACAAAGGTAAGCCCTCACTACATAAATTCTAATAAAAAGAATAAAGAATATAAAGATTAACATGTTTAGCATGTTACAATTTGTAAATCTTTTCTACCTACATGATGTCATTGAATTCTCACTGTTTGAGGTAGACCTTATTTTTTCTCTGATATTACTGATGAAGTACTTCACATTCAGAGTAATGAAGTCTGTTCTGTGAGGTCATTCATATAGCACATGGGGGAGCCAGGAGGGAAACTGAGGTCTCCTGACGCCAAACACATGACTTGTCCATAATGCCATGTTATTTAAGTAGCATATCTGAAGTTATTTATAAGTTTCTGGATAGCAGCTGGGAGATATTTACTTGTCACTAAATTATCAAAGTCATTGGTCTGTCATAAAAAGATAGCGTTTATGTTACAGACCAGTTATTAATCATTGGGAAGGAGAATCGAGAGAAAGCCTGGATGATGAAAACAAGCAGGTACACCTAAATCTTTAGGTTGACCTGTTTTTAAGCCAATGCTGAATGATAGATGAAGCATTTTATGTGAACTAAGGTTGCCTGAGAGACCTGAGGCTACACCTAAAAAAATTTTAAGCATAGGTTTATCCAGGGCAATATAAGGAGATTGAGATTGGGGGTGAGTTTCCCCTGTGTTCAGTTAAGCCTTGAGTTAACTAACTCTAGACCAAGCACTATAGTATGATCATTTTTCTTATTGATATTTAAAAAATATATACATAAAGAAGTTCTTGGTTAGATGTTTGCTCTTTTTGGGAACTTACCTTTATGGTTGAAAATTACAACTATGTTCTCTGAAAGTGGATATTGGTATTCAATTACTTAACATTCTGTTGTTTTTCATATATACGTATATAGGAGCAGTATTGCTTTTGTTATAAAGTTGTGCTTGAAGTTCTTCAGAAGATTCTGACTTTCGATTAAGAAAGACTTCCGTTGCCTCACACTTGAAATTACCAATGGCTTGGAGTCTCCTCATAAAGAACATGTTCCAGCTGTCCTGAAGGGCTTTGCTTAGGCGTACAATGTACTTTCTTGGTGTATCATTTGACTGTCTTTCTGACAACTCCCGGAAGGCAGCATCATTTGGTTTGCGGTGAACAGTGTTTACCCATTAATCTTACTTAGGTAATATAAAAATATCTTCCCACATTTTCCAATGAAACAAAAGTTGCATAAAACAATTGCAGCCTAATTGGTTGAAGGGATTACAGAGCCAATAAAGGACTTAAACTGTATTCATTAAGATTTTATTTGGACAGGCAGCTAAAGGGAGCTGAGGATTTCCAGGACCTTATAAAGCCCCTATTCTGGGAGAACATAGGGCCAGTAAAGGCAAGATCACATCATGACCTCTTGGAGGCATTTTCAAGACAGATACTTAACCCATGTTTTTTAGCTAGAGCATGTACTTTTAGCTGGTATTTGAATAACTCAGTTCGCTAATTAGGATGGATTAACTTTTTACACAAATTGGATTTCATTTTCCTATAGTTTCTATAGGACCCCAGGGACCTCAGAGGACAAGCTGCTTTTCTAGAGCAGCTGCACAAGGACCTGTCGGTCTGGGAAGTATTTCATGGGTGGGCAGAGCTCCTCTGCTCCATCACATGAACACACTGGTGAACAGGCCAAAACTAAAATAGATGTTTATATAGAAAGTCCAAGAGGAAATTTTTGCCCAGCTTGAGTTCTTTCCTATCCCACCCTAACACTTAACATATTACTCAGTCTGCTTTGTCAAAAGCACGTATTACATTTTACTTGCCTCTTACTCTTTGCCCTTTAGCTAATCAATAAACTTTGATATAAGCATTATTACATAATTCTGTGTATCTCTCTCTTACGCCAGATATATTTCTTAAACTAAGATCTATGATAGTTTTTTTTTTTAAGAGTTCCATTAAATCATTTCTTTCCATTACTGCCCCACCTCTGCTGTAACATTTAAAAGTTGGCTTTGGGAGCCAGGTTTTGGAAAACCAAATTCATAGCTGTGAGAATGAAAATTTTCATGTTCTCTTTTTGAAAAGATGTGGCCATTATTACATCCATCTTATTATAGGACTCATATAATTACAGTGATATTTTGGTCAAGGAATTTTAGTGACCATTTTTACCTGATTATAAGCTATGAAGCAAATGACACGTTTTTGTACAGTGTGATTCAATGGAGATCAGAATATTTCATGTATTATACTGAGAAAATTTCTAATATTAATCTGTAAATCTTTAATTTTTAAGAGGCTTACTTTGTTCCCTTGGCTGAATGCATATTTGGATTTGTTGAATTATCTTGATAATTTTCATTTTAACAATAATTATATGCCAAAAATATATTTTATATTAAATCAAATTGATAATTCTACCTATTTACATTGTTCATATAAATAATCTATGCTAAACATTAATTTCATTTTGATGATTGGCCTTTAATATTTGTATCCCTCATTTTATTTTCTCTCTGTTCTTGTAAAATAATAGATATAATGTACAGCAGTATTCCTGAGAAGGATTCTATGCTGTTACTTAAATGAAAAGACTTACTATGAATTGCCTGACGTATTTTTATTATCTAGGCCTTGAAATGTTCTTGTAAAAAAAAATGCCACAATTCTTGATGGTAAGCATATTTCTTCTTTAATGTGTGCCTCATATTTTTATAGCTGGACTAATTTTTAGTTTTTCAGGGAAATTAAATAAGTAAACATGGAAATACTGATTGCATTTGTTTTATTTCATTTTTGGAAAGTGAATTCCAAATTGAAAATGTTTGACTAATTGAAATACTAAGTTTCATACCAAAAATAAATCAGTCTTTGCCTAGACTATGAATATGAAACTCCCACTGACACCTTTGTGAGTGTATGAGTGCTTATTGAGAGGAACTTTTAAAACATTTAAATAAAAACATATATGCATTTATTAACTTTCAACTTTAAATACATATTTTTAAAGATGCATGTCCTCGATGGACTGACATGTTGGACCAAATCTTTTCAGAAATAAACACTGTAGGTTTTATTCTCCTATAAGTCTTGGTAATTTATTTTTCCTTGGGCTTTTCACCCCTAAGCTATCTAGAACATTATTGAATTTTCAATTAACTTTACATTTACTACTCAGAGGTCATTTCAGTGATTTATTCTTACTGAAAAATCTTAAATGAAAACACCTTAACTCTAAAACAAAAAAGTTTCCTTTCCTACTTACTTTTTCTTAATACCTGGGAAGAATTAATTTTCTTATATGTTGTCTTGAGATTTAAGTAATTGAATTAGAAGATTTGGAAAGTATCCATTAAGTGAAAACAGGTTAGTGGTATTCAGTGGGGATGATGGATTGCTCAATGGAGTGCTCAATTTGTCTACAGCTATAATCAAAAGGAAGTAAGTAATGACCTCATCATGTAACAATTTGAATTAGAAGGGATCTTAAAACATGCCTAATGTAACTATCATATCTGAAACTTGAATGTGATAAAGAACATTTTTTAAAAACTAATAGCGACATCATATTGGGAGGTGAAAAAATAGAGCCTTCCCATTAGGAAAACAGTAACTCCTGTTAGCACTATAGTATTGCTGTAGAGTTATCTAGCCAATACAGAAAGACTACCAAAAGGAATAAATGGTATATAAATACTGGAAAGTTAGAACAAAGCGATCTTTTGTTTGTGTATTTGCTCACATAGAAATAGACTGAACTAAAATACAGTATTAGAAAAATCATTATGAAGTCTGGATACAAGATAACTGTGTAAAAATTTCTTTTTCTACATCAGGGGTCATCGGATGATGGCTTGCAGGCCAAATCTGACATGTTGCCTGTTTTTGTAAATAAAGTTTTATGCCCATTTGTTTACATATTGTCTATGGCTGCTTTTGTGCTGTAGTGACAATGGCCAAGTTAGTAGTGGCAGAGATCATATGGCCCATAAATCCTAAAAATATTTACCATCTGGCCCTTTATTTTATTTATTTATTTATTTATTTATTTTTATTTTACGTTTTTATTTATTTTTGGGACAGAGAGAGACAGAGCATGAACGGGGGAGGGGCGGAGAGAGAGGGAGACACAGAATCGGAAACAGGCTCCAGGCTCTGAGCCATCAGCCCAGAGCCTGACGCGGGGCTCGAACTCACGGACCGCGAGATCGTGACCTGGCTGAAGTCGGACGCTTAACTGACTGCGCCACCCAGGCGCCCCGCCATCTGGCCCTTTAAAGGAAAAGTCTGCCATCCTCTGTATCTTCAATAGGAAAAATACCTCTGAGCAACAAAGATATGTAAAATGTATAAAATACTTAAGATTTAATTTACCAAGAACTTGACCAGTTGTTGCTCTCGCTCTCAACGAGCACTAAATACATGAAAAGAATCCAGATAGTTTTGAAAAAGAAAAGTTAATTGTGGGGAAGAGAGAGCATTTGCCTTAGTAATAATCAAAGTATCATCTAAAGTCACAGTTAAAACAATGTGATTCTGGCTCAGGGATACACACATGGATCAGTGGAACAACATAGTCAAGAAAGAGACTCAACAGACTCATATATTTGTGAATTTATTATATACTAATGGTAGCATTTCAAATCCAGAGCATCAAAATTTATGAAGCAAAAACTGAGAGAAGTGATAAAATTGGAAAGATAGATGAGTCCACAATTGTATTTGGAGATTCCACCATTCCCCTCTTAGTAATTTATAGCATAAATGGAAAAATCAGTAAGGATATAAAAGATCTGAATAACACTACCAACCAGTTTGACCTAACTGACATTCGTATAACACTGCACCAAAATACAGTAGAATACACATTTTTTTCAAGTGTATGTGGGACATTCACCAAAAGCGATTATATTTTGGCTTATAAAATAAGCCTCAATATAATTCCTAGGAAAGGAGCTTTATAGGTATGTTTATGGAATTAGCTACAAATCAATAGCATAAAGATATTTCAAAAGCTTCAAAATAGTTGAAAATTAAATGGTGTACTTCTTTTTTTATATATTTATTTTGAGAGAGAGAGAGCGTGAGCAGGGAGAGGCAGAGAGGGAGACAGAGAATCCCAAGCAGGCTCCATGTTGTCAGCACAGAGCAGGGCTTGATCCCACGAATTGTGATCTCAATCTCAGATCATGACCTGAGCTGAAATCAAGAGACAAATGCTTAACTGACTAAGCTATGCAGGCGCCCCAACAATTTACTTCTAAATAACCTATGGGTCAAATAAAAAAAGAACCTCAAGAGAAGTTAGAAAATATTTTGAAGTGAAAATAAAAACATAACATGGGATGCAGTGACAAAAGTTTTGGAGAAAGCCATGGGCTTAGTTTGTACAGTGTTGAATTTATTATGCTTATGGGACCGCCAAGTGGCTCTATAAGTCTGGGATGAAGGCCTAGATCTGGAGGAATCTTTGCCTTAAAGATGATGTTTGAAGTCATGGGAATGGCTCCCCCAAAGAAAGTGAGACAGAGGCCAACGGCAGAGTCCTAGAGAATTGTCACAGACTACGAGTACAGAGTTCTCCCTTGTCCAGCAAGAGAGCGGACATAGAATTGAATATGAGAGAGGCTAATGTCCGGGAGGAGACAAGAGTCCTGAACAGGGATTTCATCTCCATATTTATTGAGCTCACAAGATATTACCCATGTGGTGAATGTGAAGAAAACAAGATATTACCCATGTGGTGAATGTGAAGAAAACAAGATCTTGCACACGTGAACGTGGAGAAAACAATTGGTCAGTAATCATTAACTTGTGTATGTAGGAAGCAAAGGGTCTGGGGGACAAGTGGTGTTTGTGATCCAAAGTATAATAGTATATTGGCATCAGATGGAAAGTAATTTCTTGCAGGTGATATAACAAGTTACTCGTGATCCCATTTCAATATCTTGCTAGCTAACCTTGGGCGCTATAGCCCCGTGGTGGTGGCTTTCCATCCTAAGCTTTTTCTAACCCATTTATGTAAGTAGAACCTGTTTCCCCACAGGGAATGTCAACATTCATTCCTATCTAGATTGCCCTCATGGCCCAGCCTAAAAGCCACCTCTTTTATGAAGTCTCCTAATACTCCTCTCTCCTTCATCAGTGCTTCTCAAACTCTGTGGTGAAGAACCCATTTTATTTACAAACAGATGGACCCCAAAATACCCATCAGATATTTATTGGAAATTGTGGTGAGCTAATTTGAGGACAGTAGCTGAAATTGGATGATTGCCTCAAAAGTGAATAAGTGCAAGGAGCACTTGGTAAAACCTAAAGGAGTTGGAGCAATCCAGCTTTTATCTACTGTAAAAGCTGATAAGCTAAGACTCCTTTCCAGAACCAAGTACCATACTGAGGAAAAACTGTAGAATCAACATTTAGCAAAACAGGGATAATAGGAATGAAGAAAAGAGAAGGTCTATATAAAAGTGAATGAAGTGGGGGGGCGCCTGGGTGGCTCAGTCGGTTAAGCGTCCGACTTCGGCTCAGGTCACGATCTCACGGTCTGCGAGTTCGAGCCCCTCGTCGGGCTCTGGGCTGACGGCTCAGAGCCTGGAGCCTGCTTCCGATTCTGTGGCTCCCTCTCTCTCTGCCCCTCCCCCGTTCATGCTCTGTCTCTCTCTGTCTCAAAAGTGAATAAACGTTAAAAAAAATTTTTTTTTAAATAAAAAAAAAGTGAATGAAGGGAACAGAGGCAGAAAACTTCAGAAGGTGAGCTCAATGAAGTTAACAGATCTATATGAACAAACCACTTATAAGTTCAGGAAACTTAAATTCACATGAAAATGAACAATGGGAAAGCATCATGATTAAATCCCACACAAGTTAATTTAAGGGGAAAAACAATGCTAGAGGACTTATGAAGACAATGAAGAAACACCAGAAAGACCTGGTAAAAAAACAGATCAAAACTATAACCTAATATTTAACTTAATGAGCTTAAAGACATTAGAAAAATTACATAGGACACACAAACAACAAAAATCAGAATGAGAAAAATTCAAAGTGGTATGACAAATTGAGAATTAGAAACAAAAATTGAAAAAATTAGAACTAAAACACAATAAATGTACTAAATGTGTACTCAGAACACAAACACAATAACTGATGCCTTGAGAGAAATAGGTTTCCAAGGAGGAACATTTTCAAAACAAAGTGAAGAAAGGAAACAACTTGAGAGCATGACTTATCAACGATGGGCAAAGAAGACTACCATGTAGATAATGAAACATTTATTTATTTTTTAAATGTTTATTTTTGAGAAAGAGGGAGAGAGAGAGGGAGAGAGAGAGAGAGAGAGAGAAAACAAATGGGGTAAGGTCACCCTGAGATAATGACCTGAGCCAAAGTCGGATGCTTAACCGACTGAGCCACTGAGGCACCCTTAGAAGTTTTAAAGAAGAAAGCCAAAGAAAGGGTACAGAGCAGACACAATAAACTATAATTTAAGAAAATATTCCTGAAGTAAAAAATATTTAAAATTACATACTGGAATACCACAGTGTATACCTGAAAATACCAAATGAGCTTGACCAATACCAAGAAATGTTTTAGTAAAATTAGTTTGAAGAAAAGTTTGAAGAAAAGTTTGAAGTTTGAAGAAAAGGAAAAAAATCTTTTGGGCATCTATGCAGGAAGAATAAGAGGAAAATAAAATTAGATTACTATCAATCTTTTTGACAATAACATTTTATGACAGGAAAAATAGAATAATATATTTAAGATTTTCAAGGAAAAAATATATGCCTTAATTTATAAAAGGTGCATATTGATGTCAACATGGGAGAAAAATTGTTTCCGAGTGTCCTTTCTGGGGAAGCTACTAAAGAACACACTTTAAATAACAAAAATACTTAGTCATTGACATAATGATATTATATACATATTCTAATTATATATATAATATTTTTTATATATTTAATGCTTATAAATGTATGGATATATGTTTTTTTAATATAAAAGAGTTAAAAGGGAGAAATTATAGTATGCAATGGCTATACTACCTAACAAGTAGATATAATCTTTTAAAAATGGGAGAGAATACAATAGTGCAGGTATAGTATAGGCAAAAAAATGTTTAACTGTTTTTGGTAACAATTGGTAGAGTTGTATTGAATTGATATTTTGAGACTATTGTAATATTGGGTAAAGTAAATGAGTAATTATAGAATATTTGATTTCATCCATCCTTTGTGTCCTTGTGAATGAGAACTCTCAATGTGAAAGAAAAAAGGTACAAGTATAATACAGAAGTTAAGGAAAAACCCTATAGTTCACACTCAGAAATGACAATATGAACTAGATAGTGTTCAGATGATTGGCAAATAGATAATAGATGATAGAGATGATAGATAGAAACTCTGTCACTTAAATGGCCTACAAACAGTGACCAACCAGTAAAAATGAGCATCACTAGTGCCCAGATTTTGGTTTCTAAACCTTATAGGAATGAGAGTGACATAAAGACATTACCAGACACAACAAAACTGAGAGTTGTCCTCAAGCACTGTTTCCCAAAGGAAATTCTAAAAGTGAAAATGGCAGAAAATGATCTCAGATTAGGAGGACCTGGGTGGCTCAGTCGGGTGAGCATTTGACTCTTGATTTTGGCTCAGATTATGATCCCAGGGTCAGAGGATCAAATCCTGCATCAGGCTCTGCATTGACCATAGAACCTGATTAAGATTCTCTCTCTCCCTCTGCCCCTCTCCCCAACTCACGTGCTCGCTTGCTCTCTCTCAAAAATTAAAAAAAAAAAAAAAATCTCAGATTAATGATGGAATTAAGACCAGAGAATGGGTTAAATTTTTTGTTGGATTTAGAGTACACATAAAATGAATTAAAATACATTATAACACTAGCATATTGTTCAGAAATGACATAAATTTAAAATGTTCTAAGGTCCTTGCATTATTCAGGAGAAGGGTAAATTTACAAGTTAATGTTAGGTTTTGATAACTTTAAAAAGGCTTTTTTTTTATAATTTCTATTATAGCTACTAAAAGAATAGGAAAAGAGTATATAATCTCCAAACTAAGAGAAAGTAACAATGGGAAAACAGAAAAAAAGAAAGGAAGGAAGGAGGGAAGGAGAGAGAGAGGAAGGAGGGAAAGAAAGAAGGAAGGAAGGAAGGAAGGAAGGGAGGGAGGGAGAGGGGAGGGAGGGATAAAAGGAAGGAAACCTAGAGGGTGGTGCAAATAAAAAGCATACAAAAGAATAGCTTGAAGCACAAAGATATCAGTTATTACAATAAATTATAAGTGGGTCAAATGCTTAAGGTAAATGAAAAATATCAAGAGACAAATCTAAAACACAAGAATGCAAAGTGATTGAATATAAAAGGGTGTAATAAAAGATGCCAACACTAGCCAAAAGAAAGTTGGTGTAGTGTATTGCTTTTAGACAACATGGAATCCAGGCAAAAGGTATGACTAGAGAGGTTCACTGGAAGTGTATTGACCATTCTAAATTTGCATACATCTAATAACAGAATCTTAAAATATATAAAGCATATATATAAAACAAAGCATATATATATAAATTGAAAATGATAAAGAATACAAATAATAGTTGAGGATTTTAACCAATCTCTCTTAGTAATTAATAGAACAAGTGGACAAAAATTATTTAAGCTACAGAGAGAAGGTAGCCCTCCAGATGCCTAAGAGAGAGGCCTCAGAAGAAATCAACCCTACCAGCACCTTGTTCTTGGATTTTTAGCCTCTAGAATTGTAAGAAAACAGATGTCTGATGTTTAATCCAAAAAAAAAAAAAAAAATCAGTGAGATTATAGAAGAACGTGAAGTAACCAGCTGACCGAAGAACATATATAGAACACTGCACCCAACTACTGCAGAATATAGATTTTTTCAAGCACTTGTGACACATATAATATGCCCCCACCAAAAATGACCATACCCTGGAACATAAAGTAAGGTCCAATTTATTCCAAAATCCATATTGAAATCGTATGCATTTTGTAAACCAAATGCAATTATGCTAGAAAGTAACAGAATGGTAACTGGAAAGCCCCATATACTTGAAACTTAAGAAATGTATTTCTAAATAATAGGACAAAAGAATATTCATAATCAAAATTAAAATAACTTAAACAAATTTTTTAATGTTTATTTTTGAGAGAGAGAGAGAGAGAGAGACAGAGTGTGAGCAGGGGAGAGGCAGAGAGAGAGAGGGAGACAGAATCTGAAGCAGGCTCCAGGCTCTGCGCTGTCAGCATAGAGCCTGATGTGGGCCTCGAACTCAGACTATGAGATCATGACCTGAGCCGAAGTCGGACGCTTAACCAACTGTGCCACCCAGGTGCCCTGAAATAACTTTTAAACTGATAATGAAAATATTACATTTAGAAACTTCTGTGAGACAGCTAAAGCAGTATTTAAAGGGGAATTTGTAGCCTTAATACATATATAGAAAAGAAATCAGGGGCGCCTGGGTGGGTCAGTCGGTTAAGCATCCGACTTCAGCTCAGGTCATGATCTCACAGTCCGTGAGTTCAAGCCCCGCGTCACGCTCTGTGCTGACAGCTCAGAGCCTGGAGCCTACTTCAGATTCTGTGTCTCCCTCTCTCTGCCCCTCCCTGCTCATGCTCTGTCTCTCTCTGTCTCAAAAATTAAAAAAAATTAAAAAAAAGAAAAGAAACCATTATTTGTAATAGGAAAGATATGAAAGCAACCTACATGTTATGTTCATCAATGGATGAATGAATAGAGATGTGATAGACACAGGCATGCATGTGTGCGCGCGCACACACACACACACACACACACACACACACCAATACTATACAGCCACAAAAAGCGAAATTTTGCCATTTGTGACAACATGGATGGACCTTCAGGCCATTATGCTAAGTGGAATGAGTCAGACAGGGAAAGATAAATACCATATGATCTCATTTATATGTGGAATTTAAACAAGCAAATAAAACCAAGATCATAGGCATAGAAAACAGATTAGTGGTTTAGGGGGTGGACAAAATATGTAAGGAGGTCAAGAAGTACAAACTTTGAGATATAAGTCTTAGGGGTGTAGCATGCAGCATGGTGCTGAATTAATAATACTGTGCTACATATTTGAAAATTTCTAAAATAGCAGAAGTTCTTAAAAAGTCCTAATCACAACAAAAAAATTTTTTTTGGAACTATGTGTGGTGATGGACATTAGCTGACCTTACTGTGGTGATCGCTCTGCATTATATATAAATATTGAATCATTATGTTGTATATCTGAAACGCATATACTGTTTTAGGTCAGTTATATAGCTCAATTTTAAGAAAACTGAAAAAAAGAGAGAATATTATAAGTTTATGCCAATAAATTTGAAATAGACATAGTCCTAGAACGGTATTAAAACCAACACTATCTAAATGGAAAACTGTAATAGGTCTAAAATTCAAGGAGTCAAATTCATGATTAAAAACATTCCACAATAAAAAGTTTAAGCCTAGGTGGCTTCACTGGCAAGTTCTACAAAATAGTGAATTAGAAATTATTCCAATCTTATACAATTATATGGGAGAAAAGAATTAAGTTAGCATAACATCCATACCAAAACCCCGAAAAGGAAACTGTCAGGATATGACAGGTCAATTTCACTTATGAGCATATATGCAGCATATCTTAAAGCAATAGCAAATTGAATCTAGAAATAAACTGTTAGAAGATAATTTTTAAAGAAAATGTATGTATTCCTTTCATTTAATATTAAATATACACAAATCAAAAGATTTTAACTCATCAGTTAATGAAGGAGCCCTTAAGCTGTTTCATAGGAAAACTCAAAAACCACACATAAATGCTGAAATTTACAAATAGATGATAAACTGACTTTTACCATAGCAGGTAGGAATAAGGATCAATTATTCCTCCCCTAAGCAGAATTAACTTGCATGTCTATGGGTAAGAATCATTTGTATTGCTGTTAGTTATGTACAATTTACAGAGTTGTAAAATAGCTCAAGGATTATAAAAAGTATGGTTCCCATAAAATCAGAAAACCTACAATTAGAAAATTTCTAGTTTTCCTTTGAGAACATCAGGTAACCCTTTTGATTCATTTCAGGGCCTTTCACAAATTTTCCTGGCAATATAAAAAGGATAATATATCATGATTACGTTGGGCTTATTCTAGGGATACCATGTGGGTTTAACATTGTAAAACCAATGAATATAAATCATCACTCTAATAGATTAAAGAAAATCCTCTGGACACTTCAATAGATGCAGAAGAAAAATTCTGATGGAATTTGATATCCGTTCTTGATTTTAAAAGTGAAAAGAAAATACTTAGCGAACTGGGAATACAAGGGAATTGCCTTAATCTGAGCAGATAGCTACAGCAAACTTAGAGTGGATATTCATTTAATAGTAAAGGCTGTTCCTCTGTTATAAATCAAATCTTGTCTTGGACTTGTCTTCTGAAAAGTGTGGGGAAGGGGGAGTGGAACTGGGGAAACTGAGTCTACCACATAACGTGGCTGGGATAATAACCCCAAGGAAACGACAAAGTCCTTTTAGGCAAAAGATCATGGCTCCCTCACTGGTGATGATTCTTAAAGTTCCCTTTCAGATATGCAGAGAGTGGATTCGGATTAATTATACCCCATAGAGCACTTTAAAAATTCTCTGCCAGTATCCTTTCTGCTCAGGATCACCACGAAGACGTGAGCAATCCAGTACCAAGCCTTTTAAAAGCCCAATGTAGAAAAAGTACTTCACAGGCCCAACAGAAATGCCTATGTTAGCAGTGTTTTATTCTCCAGGAAAATGCATCTGAAGAGCACAGCATTCTAGTGCTAAAGCGCCTATTTCTGCCCGTATGAAGCAGAAAACAAAGTGGAACATTAAAGCCATTTGCAACAAGGGGCCAAATCAAAGAGGCGCAGCATTCCAGAGTCTGAGCGTTACTGGACCTACAAAATGAAATAGTGTGTAGGTCTCTTAGTGACCGTCCAAGCTGGATTGCCAGTTAGAACAGGGGCATGTGGGGGCTGGCCTCGGGTGCCTGGGCTGACATACTTATGGGAGCAGCTTATTTTTATGAGACTTCTAATGACCTCTTGGGGGAGATAATGCTGGTGCCTGCTGGCAATGATTGCTGCCTCCAGAGCTAAGTGACATTCTTCCTGCCAGGGCATTCGGGCACAGTGGCCACCCCTTAACTTCTCAGGTCGGGTTCTGTGGGAGAGAGTCGTCCAGGAGGTAAAGAGACTGTCAACGCTCTGGACAGAGGCAAGGACCACGAATAAGGGATTTCTAAGGGGGGCCTGGCGTTTAGCAGGGGATGCTTTTATCTCCTCTGGCTCCAGACCTTCAGGGAGAGTATGTCACAAGCAGGGAGATGAAAGGGTGAGCTTTCAAAGACAGTCAAAATCGTGACGAGAGCAAACAGTCTGGGAATACACTATTGTTGGGGTTCGCTGTAATGATGAGGCCAGGACTCATCTGGTCCTGTCCAGGAACCGGGGTGAGGAGCCAGGGCCCTGGGGACAGAGGGAGGACAGGGGAGGCAAGGAGGATCTCCAGCTGGCCTAGATGCTCTGGGAGGCAGGCTGGGAGACTCTAAAACAATCTGTGGGCCGAGGGGCCCTGGGCTGGGGAGGCTGGTTTGGCCAAGGCCTCTGCTCCTGGTATGCATAAAGATGGACTTTCGGTGCTCTCTCCTCCAAGTCCACTCACAGGCTCCCTGGTTGCCCACACCGGGGTACGTGGACGTTCAGGCAAGCGTGTACCTCCGGGCTCTTCTGCACTTTCCCTACAGCACTGCTTTCTCCTGAGCAGGGCAGGAGGGAACAGTGTCCTACTCAGTCACAGCCCTCTCCTACCAAACGTGAGCACGGTTATGAAATGCAGGGGCGGATGCGGAATCATTATACGCTTCCCGTCACGGGGGCCCCGGACTCTCACAGTGAGTGGCCCATCGCGGCAGCAAACATCACATTAGGCCGTTGTTGACTGACGGCTTTCCTATGAGCTCTTCCACAGCTCGCTTGTGCTTTATTCTGTTCTGGGCCACGATGACCTAGGTCCTCAGTACAAGTCAGATGAGTGGCGAGTGAACGAACAGAGACGTTGTTAGTACTTACCTATCACAACGTCAGTGTTTTGGAGTGTGGTTCCCGCCGCAGGCCTTGGCTTGCGATGTGGGCATAGGAGCCTGAAATGCTAAGGCTCTTTCACAGAAACGTCCCGGGAGAGTCAATAAGAGAAAGATTCTTTGAGCAAAGAAGTTTGGGAAACGCTGCATGCTGCTTGCCCCTCTTGGAGTTCCAGAGACCGCATTAGCCCGCCCCCATCTGCTGGGCCTGGAGAGCAGCTCGCGTGCAAAAATGCCATCTCTCCCTCAGCCTCTGGTATGAAATTATGGCCTGAGGACGAAGGATGAGTGAATTAAATATCTGAATGCAGTAACAAACTTGGTTGTTCTGTCTCTCTAGTGGATCTATACAAATTCCATTAGGTTGATTAGAATTCATCCTCCAATAGTTTTTTTTTTTTTTTTTCAAGATGCCCTCGTGAGTTCCACATTCTTTGATTTCTGGCATATTTGAAACTGTTTTGATGTGTACATGACATTTTGGCTCTGCATAAAATCCATGGGTCCCTCTTGTCTCACTTGGGGTGTTTTGTAGATATTGTTTCCCTTACTTAGAATTGGATGCTGTTAGGGAGGAATCCACTGTGTTGAAAACCTAATTGTCATACAAATACTGAGCACATTTCATTGCTTTCATTTAACTCATTAATGGCCGAACCATCAGGCAGATCAAGGAACAAGAATTTTTCCCCAAGCACTGCCAACTCACTTTTAAGCTTTTCTTTTCCCTTTACCTTTTTGTTGAGTGTCTGTCTCTCACCTTCAGCTCCTGTTTTGTGCAGCCCTAATTGTCAGCTAGTGAGTGTTAGCTTTGTGCTGTTTGTTTCCTGCCTTCTAGACCTTTGAAAGGCTTCCATGGTCATTCTTCTCTCCTTTGAAAGGAAGCCCTTCTCCCTACCAGCTAATGGTGAAGGTGGTGTTGGTGTTGAGTCAGGGCTGAGGGCTGGGCCAGCAGGCAGCTGGGACTTTGCTCTGTCGTTTCTAAATGTGTTCTCAGCAACACTGTTCTCTGGGCGTGTCCCTGCTGCTCAATTCCAAGTGGTTGAGGGTTTTGCATGAGCGAATGAATGCAAATACTTTATTTGCACACTGCATATTCCTCGTGTTTTGGTGAAGCAGGCTGCCACAAACGATCTTTTGCTTTTAGAGAAACCAAGAGCCACTGAGGGACCAAGAATAAATAGCTTAAGGATTGTCAGAGGGCCCTCAGGACTTTTCCTCCTTTGGGGGAATAAAAAGCGACACAGTGAGTTTTCATAACGCAACGCCTACTGGAGTTGTTAGTAGATAACATCTGACAGATGAAATGGCACCTTTGGCCTCATTCTCTCCCAGCCATGTTTCAGGAGAGGCCAGCCAGGACTAATGAGAGTAGGGTCACCATCTTGACTCCTGGTGTTCTCTGTATAAGGCATTTTTGGAAATCTCCATGAAGCTAATCCTTCTGAATTTTGGCATTCCTGTTTTGCCTTGCAGCCTCCGCTAATAACAGACAAACCAAGATTACTGGTTAAAAATAAGCCACAGTCAGTGTATGTCAACCCCAGGATCCTGCTCTCCCCGTGTGTCGTTGCTCCAATATTTGAATCCCCCTGCTCCGTGTATCTCAGGGAGCTGAAAAAGGCGCCGGTGATAAAAGGTGGACATGTGACTCAGAGCCCTGTTCATCCTGGACCCTGACCAGGGCCAACTCACTCACTGAGAACAGTGGGAAATGAGAAACACAGACAAGAGGGAGGGAGAGGGAGGTTCATTGGTTCTTGTTTGGAGGTGAGGACCAGTGCTTAGCTCGCAGCTCCTTCCCTGCACCTGGTGCTCAGCACAGGCTCTCCTGGTAGGGCTGAGGGCTCCCCTGTGGTCAGGGGTGAGGGAAGGGGTGGGCTGCATGGGTGTGGTGTGTATGAGAATTCTCTTGCTGGAGCCATTCTCTGCTTGTCTTTGGAGCTGAAAGTGAGCCTCCCATTGGGCAGGAACACTGGATGCTGACACTTCCTGCGCACCTGTCATTTACCTGCCAGCAGCACTGGCCCACACAGCCCACTGAGCCCAGCGCCTGTCCTTTGGCTCAGGTGACTTCTACGGCCCTGATACAGGCAGTGAGATTAAAAACCCCAGTTCTCACGCTTCAGGCTGCTCATTCCAGTCTCCGGTCAACACTGACCCGGAGCTATAGGCAGCTGCCGAGGTAAGGGCGCCTGCAAGGGAACCGTGAGAGGGTGGGATATGCACTGCCAAAGAGGGAAGGGGGGAGGCCATCGGATCAAGCCTTGTTAGATCCTTTATAATCGCCTCTAAATGGTCTTCCTGCCACTAAGCCCCGTCTCACCTCCGTCATGCCCCACCACATCCCACCCACGTGCCCACACACAACAGCCATTGTGCACGCCCCTCCTCGAGAGCCTCTCTCTAAAGGACACCTCCAATAAGGTGACTGTGCTCAAAAGTCACTGGGTAACCAGGAAGCTGAGAAGTCTTCTCCACTGGCACAGCCTTCGCCTCCTGTGGAAGGAAACCAGCGGAGAGCAGCCCTTACATCCAAGTCTAGAAGGGAGGGGAGCTGGCATACAAAGTCTCCTTTGAGGGCCCTGGGTTGGCCTCCAGGACAGACAGACCCTGCTCACCCTGGGCCCAGGCATCGAGTAGGGGCAAGGCTGCAGAGTCTGAGGCCAAGGTCAGATGCCCACAGGGCTTCCTGCTTAGGAGGCCATTGCTCACAAAGAATCTCCAGGAACCAAGGCCATGTTCTGAGATATCCTGATGGATCGTTAACCTGTCACTGTAACAGGAACAGCAGGCCAATAGCTCAAAGGGCTTGGAGAAAGTTCCAGCATGTGGGGAGTCGTGAACCCACAGGGGAGGCACCTCAGCCTGGAGGGTCTCGACGGAGGTTGTACCTGTGGTTCGGGGTGCAGTGCCCCGGGCAGGACTCCCCCTCACAGGCCCTCTCGTGGAGCCGAGCACGCTGCTGGCACTCAGCAGATCATAAATCACCATCCTGCACTGACTTCAGCTGGGATAACTCCACAGCTGGAAGAATTTTCTTTTTTCCCCCAAAACTTAACACATCATAAAACACAGCCATTTGGGGAATGAGAACAACCAGGAGGTGTTTTCGCCTCCAAGGCTGTGTTCTGGGAAAGCTTGGAAGGTGAGGTTTGGAGTCTGATATGTCTCCACCCCCGACCAGTCTCACCAGCAAGCCCTGAGAACAGCCGTTTCCTCAGGTTCCCAAGCTTCTTCCAGACTGGTGGCCCGGTTGCTGTGGCCCAGTGATTGCCAGACCTAGGTTGGAAAAGGCCATGGTTCCCTCTCTGGGGCCATCTTGGATTTGTGGCATGTGGGCTTAAGAGTCAGCAAGTGTCAGTTTGTCCTAGAATTCAGCACTGAGTCTCCTCATCCCTTTCTGACTCCTTCAGCACCTGCATCTGGTCCAGGTATGTCAAATTTACATCTCGTTCATGACCCCACAGGTTTCTGATACCCGCTCCCTGGCCTTAGTGAGCAGAACACCTACCCACAACTCCTTCCCAAGGTAGAAGCACCAGGTTCAGGGTGGACAGTAAGTGGTCTCCAAAGACAGTCACCTTCAATCTTCCCTTCCCTGTAAAGTGCTCTGTTCTAAGAGTTACTCTCAGTCCCTGGCACCTTGACCCAGGGCCAGATCTTTTACTTGCCTTGACCAACAAGATGCAGGCAAGAGATAATTTTAAGCCAGTGCTGAGTCTGGTCCTTAAGAAGTCTGGCAGCTTCTGCCTCTTCTGGGGGAGGCCTGTACCAAGCTATAAAGAAGCTCAGGCTAGACCACTTACTGAGAGGCCATGTGAAGAGAGGGGCCATATGGGTGGGAACTTTCTCCAGCTGGGAAGCCCAGTGAGAACATCTCGTTTAAGGAGGGTGCTGTCAAGATTGGGTGAGTTGGCATGGATACGGTGCTTAACACCGAGCCAGGCACATAGTAGCTGCTGGACCAGTGTTGACTCCCCAACTCTTCTCTCCAGTTTCCATGCCCAGCTGATTCTAGCGATGTCATCTTTGATTCTGGTAGCCTGAGAGACAAGAGGACAAATATAGATCAATAACACTTTGCCGCTGTGGGATATGTGGGCCCAGACTCAATTCTGACACGATGAACAACAAATACAGTGTTGGTCCAGACGGAAGGGCAGACACCCCAATTCCCCTCCGGGGAGGCACACACAGCATTGTGACAGTCACCTTCTGACTCTTCACAAAAAGCCGAGTAGTCAGTGTGTCCAAGATGATGACCTGGGATGCTTAACTGAGACTTGTCCGAGGCAGCTGAGGGAAGCCCAGACTGGGGTGTGTGTATGCACATTGATAGCCCATCACAGAGAAATTTCATTGAACATTTGTTAAAAGCGGCAAGACAGATTTTATTTGAGCAACTGCAGCAGGGAAGAGAGACTTCACTGCAGCCCTGAGCCCAACTCCAGACAGAGCAGAGGAAGCTAGGGATGGGCACCAAAGGGCAGAGTGAGGGTCATGAGCGGTCAGTGGACAGGAAATTACTGAGAGGCATTTAATTAGACATCAAGAGTTGGAGGGGCGGAGCAGTCTCAGGGAAGGTCCTTGCCAAGCCACAACTTCTGTTCTTATCGGATCAAGATTCTCCAATGTTGGTGTTATACACTTTACTTCCATTCATCCATTCACTTACTCTCTTTCTTTCTTTCTTTTTTAAAAATTTTTTAATCTTTATTTATTTTTGAGAGAGAGAGACAGTGTGAGCAGGGGAGGAGCAGAGAGAGAGGGAGACACAGAATCCGAAGCAGGCTCCAGGCCCTGAGCTGTCAGCACAGAGCCCGACGTGGGGCTCGAACTCACAAACCATGAGATCGTGACCTGAGCCGAAGTCGGACATTCAACGGACTGAGCCACCCAGGTGCCCGTCTTTCTTTCTTTCTTTCTTTCTTTCTTTCTTTCTTTCTTTCTTTCTTTCTTTCTTCTTTCTTTCTTTCTTTCTTTCTTCTTTCTTTCTTTCAATTAGTATTATGGAGCATGTTTGAGGGTCAGGGAGAACCTAACAAGCAGAAGTAGACATAGTGCTGTTCACATGGTGCTTTTAAGACTCTTCCAGAAGATTAAAATGTCCACGTTTACCAGATCTCACAGTGACTGTTGAAGACATGAGAAGCACAAAAGGGAGGGTGCCCTCAGGACATATGGCAGAGGAACCTGCCTGTGCTCGGAGTTCTAAGGCAGGTTCGGTGGTCGTGGTAACGTCTGGGGGGACCGCAGGTGGGGAGAGGGGCAGCAGGCTTCTCCTTTGCGGAGGGTCCGCGGGCGCGCAACAGGGGAGGCAGCGCCACCTGCAGGCGGCCCGGGACGGAGCAGCCCGAGGAACTGAAGGAAAGCGAGGACGTTCCCCGCCCCCCCCAGAGGGAAGTGAGACAGGGTCACCGCCTGGGGCCCCGGGGGTGCGGACAATGGGAGATTTCAGGAGAACAGGTTAGAAGCGGTCATTTTGGAGGGTAGGAGAGCAAGCTGAGAAGAAAAACACGGTAGGTTTTGACATTTGAGGTAAGACATTTGAGATGTTGAAAAATGGATCCGTAGTCGAATCCACTTGACCTGTTATTTTCACTTTGTTTACTTTGGCTCCATCTCCCCTTTAGGTCTATACATATACATATACATATACATATACATATACATATACATATACATATACATACTAATATATATGCATGCCAAACCCCATGGATATGTGGTTTATGTATATATATGTTTACATGTATGGGGTTTTATATGCATCAGGAGATATAGTTCAGTGTCTATGATTTTCAGCTGAAGTATGCGGTTGGGGAACAGGCACAGAGGCCAGAAGCAGCGTGGCGCTTTCAGGAAACCGCAAACACATTAGCTTGACTGAAGCCAGGGGTGAAGGGGAAGGGCTGGCTTAGCTTCTGTCCCTGGGGGTGACCAAAGAGAAGGAGCAGGTGGGACATGTGAGCTTTTCTGGGCAAAGGTCACCTTAATTGGAGGCGGGGGATGATTGCATGCCCATGAAATCGGTGACAGCCCAGTTGATGTGACCTGCCCTAAGACCCATCTGCACACGCGTGGCCCCACTGCCTCCTGAGAGCATTTCTTTTAGACTAAAGTGGTGTTTTTCAAAACCACCGGTCCCATGAGCCTGAGGAAAAAAAGCCAAGTGTGTTGGGAAAAAAAAAGGCTGCAAATTTGCCTTTCCTCCCCTTGGGAGGACTGCTTTTATTAAAAGCTCCTTGGTATCTAAAGTGGCGAGAAGTGTCGCAGTTCAGCAGAAATGTAGCTCTGCTTAACCCAGAGTCAAAATTGTCTGTTGTTCTGCTCAATGCCTATTGCCACCCAGGATGCTTGGACGCTTGTGTTCCTTGGAGCATATGATGAGAAATACTGGCTAAAGATACCATTTCCCAGAGGCTTCTGCTCTCATTTAAGTATGTTGCCAGGGAGTAACACATTGGCACATTAACACACACACACACACACACACACGTTACTCAGGAGGAACACAACAGAATTCAGTCTAAGAGCACCTGCGTTTGGCAGAGCGGCTGCCCCTCCTCGCCCTGCTCCCTGCACAGGACCCAGACAGGAGGCTCTCGAACACCAACAGAGGGGTGTGCATGGCTGAAGGAGGGCTGGGGCAGTGCTGACAGTCCCATAAATGGCTGCAGGGCCCAGCTTGGAGAGGGTGACCAAGGTGAGTTTCCAGAAAGCAGCATTTTAATGGGACTTGCACGAGAGCTGGCCCTTTGACAGGTGTAATTGGGTTAGAAAGGGCTTCGGGCAAAGGAAAGAATGGGAGTAAAGGCAGTAGCAGGCGGTAGGGTGGAACTCTAGTTCAGGGGTACGGCAGGCATGAGGCTAAGGACACAGACTTGGAATCGAGGTATTAGGTGTGTCAAGTCAGCGTAAGCGGTGGGGTTGGGTGGCCCTGTATAAAGCAAAGGTTCTCACGCTTCCTTTTCTCCTACACCCAAGGGCTGGGGCACACGCATCAGTGATTGGCTCACCCAGGCAGTCATTCTCACCTGGGCAGGTCGGAAGAGGGCGAGGGTGGAGTGGGGTGTACTTTTTGGAAATGTCTCTTCAGGGACTCTGAGAGACCACAGTATTAATCACGTCTTATTTTCGCTGTTCTGATGCTTTGTCATCTTGGAGCGCCACGGCCCCTCCCAGGACCAGCCAAAATTCTTGAAGCTAGGAAACCACTCACCTAAGAGTATGCTTTCCAAATGCAAATCAACCGATCCAGAGCCCATGCCCAACCACAACCTTGTTTTTGGGGTCTCACAGTCTGAGTCACTATCCACTTGCTTTAATCACCCCAGGGCCAGGTATCACACACCCTATACCCCAGACCCTGCTGAAACCATTCACACTAGCCAACCCTTAGCCTGCTAACCCTGCCTCATCTACTCTTTCCCGTGGGAAGCACAATAAAGCCTCTTGCCCACACTGTCCCCTCTCCGTCTGCCTCCTACTGCCCCTGGTGCTTTCTGCAAGCGGGCTGTGGCTCCTGCTGCTAGCCATCTGTGAGCGTAACAAACCTCTTCCTTCGTGACAGTCATTCCTGTGTCTGCATGTCTGGAATCATTTTCGTGTCTGACCATCTGATTAAAGCAAATCCCCAGGGGCGCCTGGGTGGCTTAGTTGGTTAAGCATCCAACTTTGGCTCAGGTCGTAATCTCAGGGTTCGTGAGTTCCAGCCCCACGTCGGGCTCTCTGCTGTCAGCACAGAGCCCACTTTGGATCCTCTGTCTCCCTCTCTCTCTGCCTCTTCCCCATGCTCTCTCTCTCAAAAATAAATAAACATTAAAAAAAACCACCCAAATCCCAGCCCACCCGTATGACAGCTCCTATAGGTAGGGCGAGCCGTAGGTAGGGTGACCAGAACAGTCCTGCTTGACACCTGTTGCCCTACGTAATTATTAATGGCACTTCTTACACTCTTCAAAAGAGTCCCAGTTTGGATATTAAGTTTTAAAGGACTGTGCCTCCCGGTTGAGAATCACAGGTGAGATGTAGCAAGAGAGGCAGGTCAAAGGCAGAATTCCAGAGGTTCCCACTAAGGAGACTGAGGATTGATGTGAGGGAGGGGGGAGCCCGTGCTTGTCACATCAGAGAAACCCAGATTGTAGGGGAGAGGGGGTCGCAAGGCACACGGTGGAGAAAGCAGAGAGGAGGAGAACCACGAAGGTGCCACGCTGGCCGGTCTGCAGGGGGAGTGGGCGGTGGGGTCGCTGCCTCTGGGCAGAGTGCGAGGGAGGGCAAGGCAGGAAACGGCGACTGGATTATTCAGTCTTGTATCATGAAGGGAAGCAGGGAAGGAGACGAGACAGGAATCCTAAAGGCAGCAAGGCTGAGGAAGTATTTTAGATGTATAACTGGAGTTTTCATGAGTTTCGTGGAGGAAGAGAAGTGTTAAGACAGAACACCTAATGGGGAAAGGACAGTCTCTTCCATAAATGGTGCTGGAAAAACTGGACCTCACATGCAGAAGAGTGACACTGGGTCCCTATCTTACACCAATACACAAAAATCAATTCAAAATGGATGAAAGTCTTACACGTAAGTCCTGAAGCTATAAAACTCTAGAAGATGTGGGAGGAAAACTGCTTCATATTGTTCCTGGCAATGACTTATTGGATTTGACACCAGAAATACAGTCAACAAAACCAAAAAACAGCTAAGTGGAACTCTACCAAATTAAAAAGGAACGGAAAGAGCAAACAATAGAGTGAAAGGCGTCCTATGGAGTGGGAGAAAATATTTGCAAACCATCTATCTGATATTTGGTTAATATCCAAAATTCTAAAAATTTATATAAGGTCTACAACACAATAGCAAAAAAAAAAAAAAATTAATAACGCAATTAGAAAATGGGCAAAGAGCTTAAATAGACATTTTCCCAGAGTAGACACACACATGGCCCCCGGGTATATGAAATGATGCTCAATATCACTATCAAGGAAATAAAGATCAAGACCACAGTGAGATATCATCTCACACCTGTTCGGATGGCGATTATTAAAAAAAAAAAAAAAGGGAAATAAGCGTTGGCAAGGATGTGGAGAAATTGGAACCCTTATAACACTGTCAGTGGGAAATAAATAAAAAATAAAAAAAGAAAAAGAGGAAATAAATTAAAAATATATATACTTAAAAAAACACTGTCAGTGGGAATGTAGAATGAGCAGCCACTATAAAACACAGCATGGAGGTTCCTCAAAGATTTTAAAATTGGACTACCACATTATCCAGCAATTATACATCTTTTAAAAAATTAAAAAAAAATTTTTTTTCAACGTTTATTTATTTTTGGGACAGAGAGAGACAGAGCATGAACGGGGGAGGGTCAGAGAGAGAGGGAGACACAGAATCGGAAACAGGCTCCAGGCTCTGAGCCATCAGCCCAGAGCCCGACGCGGGGCTCGAACTCCCGGACCGCGAGGTCGTGACCTGGCTGAAGTCGGACGCTTAACCGACTGCGCCACCCAGGCGCCCCTTAAAAAATTTTTTAACGTTTTATTATTTACTTTTGAGAAAGAGAGAGAGCGAGTGGGGGAGGGACAGGGAGAGACGGGGGGCACAGAATCTGAAGCAGGGTCCAGGCTCCTAGCTGTCAGCACAGAGCCTGACGCAGGGCTCGAACTCACAGACTGTGAGATCATGACCTGAGCCAAAATTGGACACTTAACCAACGGAGCCACCCAGGTGCCCCTATGCCGCTAAATAAATACATATCCAAAAGGATTTAAATCAGGATCTCGAAGAGACATCTGCACCTCCATGTTTATTATACCACTATTCACAAGAAGCAAGATATGGAAACAATCCAAATGTCCAGCAACAGATGAATGGATAAAGAAGTGTGCTACATGTACTCAACAGAATATTATTCAGCCTTAAAGAAGAAAGGAATCCTGCCGTTTATGACAAAATGGATGAATTTAGAGGACATTATGTTAAGTGAAATAAGCCAGTCACAAGACAAATACCGCATGATCCTATTTACATGAGCTAAGATGGTCAGACTCATGGAAACAGACAACAGAGTGGTTGTTGCCAGGGGAAGGGGGAAATAGGGAACTGTTTTTCAATCCGTATAGTGTCTGCTATGCAAGATGAATCAGCTCTAGAAATTTTGGTATACAACATAGCACCTACATGTTAATGGTCTGGAACTGTACTCTTTAAAATACATTGAGAGGATAGAGCTCATGTTAAGTGCTCCGACCGAAAAATAAAAATGGAAAAATAACCCAAGGAAAATGTCTTAGAAGGGTTGCATGTCTTTAGTGCCTTGGTGACTTGGTTATGGTTATAGTATCACAGGTGTGGGCCTCTGTCCAGACTCATCAAGACGTTTAAATTAAATGTGCACATGATTTATCAATTATATCTCAATAGAGCTAAGAACATTAAAAGGAAGCCCTAAGACAGAAAAATGGAAAGAGGTCAGGAAGGAATCAGGAAGGTGAGGGATCCAGAATCCAGGGGGAAAAGTTTGTCTTGACAAGAGGAAGGATATTTCTCAATAAAGACCCACCGGGGGAAGGCAGAGACATTCTGAGGAAAGGGGGAGAGAAGGTGAGAACGTCATTATCGGATGAAATTCTCAATAAATTATGAAGTGCATTCATCTGGTATGAGTTCAGGAAATGGGGGTGGGTTTGTGGATTTGGGGGCAGGAGGAAGATTGGGAACAGCTGCTGGGGGAATCTTCTGGAACACCAGCCAGGGATGCAGAACTGGGTTGTGCAGCAGCCTGGAGGGGCCGGTGGAGGTTAGGAAGGACTGGCTTGTCAAGGAGCCAAGGCACACAGCTACATGGCTTCCCCCTCCATGCTGCATGGGCCTGGAGGGGAGAGAGGAAGCCAGGTGGTGGCTTATGACCGTGCCAGTGCCTGACAAGGAGGGAATGGAAAAATGTAGGAGGGCCAGAGATTTGGAGCTGTGAGGATGGAGTTCAAAATAATTTCAGGAGGCACTTGCAGGATGAAAAAAAAAAATGGGTGATCTTTACACAGATAAAAAGCAGGTGAACAAGAACTGGGGAGAGGTTGAAGGGTGGGTAGATGGTGGTCATGAAGGGCCACATCGGAGGACGTGGCCTTGGAGCTGGAGCTGGAGGGATTCTTGAGGGGTGGAGAGACCTGAGGTGAGGACATGTCTGTGTGTCACTGAAAAGAGTGGAATCAAGGTCCACCAGAGGCCTGGAAGTAAGTTCCAGAAGAGTCATCAGTGTGGAGGTTGATGTCCTAACCTCTATCCTCATTCGAGCCTAGGCATTGGTGACAGGGGGGCACTGGGGACCTCGGGCTCCCATCCTCTGAGAAGACAGGGAACTTCAGTAGAGTCATGGATGGCAGGAAGACAGATAGGGAATGGGTCTGTCAGGGAGCATTATTCTCCAATGATGTGGTGAAAATACCACCGTGGGGTGGACAACATGGTGAGGCTAAAACAAGGGCAGGGTTTCTAAAGTGGAAGGTCAACTCTGCTTTCTTTATGAGTGTCCCAGACCGTGATACCAAGTCACAGAGCAATGTACGTGTTGGGACAAGGTGAACAGGAGTAATGGAGTCAGTTACTGATAAAGTAGTTAGTATTCCTGAGATGGGGAGAAGGTGGTAGAATTTGAGAATGTTAAGCTTTCACATTATGGGAAAAAGATGTGTAGAGTTCAGAGTGGATGTCAAACGTCCAAGAATCAAGTCTGGAGTAGAGGTGGAAAGGAGAGTAGAAAAGCAGGGGCTCTGGTTTAAAGACGAGGGGCAGGGTGGGGTTGCTGGGTGACTATGCAGGTGTCACCCAAGTGGGGATGCTGAGGAGTCAGGGATGCATCTGGGGCTTGCAAGAGGTCAGGGCTACATCTATAAATGTAGACACTGTTGACATGAAAGAGACAGGAAGAGCCATGAGACTACACCTGTAATAGTGCAGCCAGAAAAAAGAAGAGTTAAAAACCAAGACTTAGGGGTGCCTGGGTGGCTCAGTTGGCAAAGTGGCAGACTTTTGATATTGGCTCAGGTCATCAGCTCATGGTTCATGGGACCAAGCCCTGCATCCGGCTCTATGTTGGCAGTGCAGAGCCTGCTTGGGATTCCCCCTCTCCCTCTCTCTCTGCCCCTACTCCGCTCTCTCTCTCTCTCTCAAAATAAATGAATAAACATTTAAAAAAAACCCAAAACTTAAAACATAGCAGCTGGGGAGATGAGAAAGCTCCAGCAAAGGAGACAAAGAGGGAGCTGCCCTTGATGTGGTAGAAAAACCAGGAGATGTCTTCAGGGGAAAGTGCCTCTGGGGCGAGGGAGAGGACAGTGGTGTCAGATGCTTCTGAGAACTAGAGGACGGTGAAGGCTAGGAACTGACCATTGGAATGGAAAATAGATTGAAAAGAAATATGAAACACACACATAAAAGATCTAACATTCATGCCATCAGAGTCCCAGACCAGGCAAAGGACATGGGGCTGAGAAAGTATGCCAAGGGAGAGTAGCTGAAAAATGTCCAAATACGGAGAATGACATAAATCTATAGATTAAGTAGGTGAACAAACTACCAATAGGGTAAACCAAGAGCAATCCTTGAGAAGATGTTATCACGCACACACAAAAAAAATCTGCAAACTAACGACAAAGAAAAAGGTGGTGGGTACGTGAATCTACACAAGTGTGAAAGGTCATCCAGCCATCGTACACACGATGGGCCAATGTCACATTCCTAGCTCTGATGCTGCACTGTGGGTAGGTAGGATGAAACCACTGAGGAGACAGGGTGAAGGAGACAGGAGAGGTCTCTGTACTGTTTGCTACTGCTGACGTATGGATAGCTGTTTCCAAGTAAAGACTGAAACCAATCATTCAAACAATCAAGCAAGAGCAAGTATAAGAGAGAACAAATTACTTTCAAAGGAATGACCGAGTGACAATAGTCTTTACACCAGCAACAAGAGATGCCGGGAGCAAATGGAGTTAACAATTTCAAGATGCTGATGGAAGATAATTATGATTTGATTTTTCTATCAGGCTAACCTGAAAAATGAAGTAAGAACACAAAGATATACAAAGACCACACAAAGTTACATCCATCAGATGATCCAGGTAAGAGCTATCACAAAACCATGTTTAGTCTTTGTTTTGCACGGTCACTGGGACTAGAGACATAACCATGCAGCTGAAAGACTGAAAAGCTGTCTTAATAATCAATGGGACAAATTACAATTGTCCAGTGCCCTTTAAAAACTTTTGTCAAGTCATTAAATAATGCTCTCTCACTGCTTGACATAAATATAGAGGAGAAGGAAAAATACAGTAGAAGTAACACATATTTAGTACACTATATTTTAAAATATTGGAAACGTGGGAGAATTAAAATGGTTTTATTTCCTTGTACTCTCTACTCTTGCAAAGAGTAGTTTGAACAGTGTTTGCTGGTTCAAAGCCTGTCTAGTGCATTATCGCTTTTTGTTTCTTTGTTGCATTTTATCTCTCTCTCTTTTTTTGTGTGAGTGGGGGGGCAATATACCTACCTTGTGATGGTCAGATCAGTTATTTTTACAATCAGTTATTTGAACTCCTTTCTTAAATCCATTTTGGAGAAATATAACTGGTCGAAAAGGAGGCAATATAACAGCACGCTTTGCTGTCTAGACAGGAACGAAGAGCCGTGCAGGACCAATCGCCAACAGACCTGGAAAGATGTCCCATGGCTGGTCACTGGTCATGATCAGCAGACTCAAGGGCTAGCCGCAAAGTTTGTATTTTTCTTGCGAATACAAGTCTGGATCATGTTGTTGGAGCACTGGTGTTATTTCACACCCAAGAAGTCCACAGGAAGACACAGCATAGTCAAAAATCTGAAAACTAAAAACAGGAGAAATCTTGGGAGCAGGGTGAGTGTTATTCATGCATATCGCAACTGTGCACGGTGAGGGTTACGTGCACATTTCTGGGACGAAACTGACCTGAGAGGGGCCAGTGAGGATGGGTGTGGAATCCCTGACCTATGTCAGAAACCCTAATTAACTTTTAATGATAAAAATAGAAGTAACGTTTTGTATGTAAAGGTAAGAGGTAAAACCGACTTCAGACAGAAATAAATGGAGGACAAGGGTGCATGCGTGGGTAGCAAAGTCTGGCAACGTCCTTGGCACACCTGGAATGGGAACAACGAATACTGCAGACTCGCTCCAAGAAAAAGGTGAAGTTAGGTATTTGTGCTGGAAAAGTAAAGGAGCAACTGCAAGGGCAGAAAAATAATGATAACTTCAAAACCATAAAAGAAGCAAAAATTGACTCTGCAGGGAAAATGGAGATAAAAAGAGAGGCCATGGAAAACAGAGACTATAAAAGAGCAGAAAGAAGTCAAATTATATCCGCGATCACACACAAAGTGAGCAGTTTAACTTGCCTAATTAAATGGTAGATATCATCGGACTGAAAATGTAAAAATCCATCTACAGGCTGCTTACACGTGACGCACCTCAACCAAACCATGCAGAAAAATCAAGGGACAGAAAAAAAAAATGGACTCTACCAGGCATGCACAAACCTGAATAAGGACAGTGAAGCAAAACTAATAACAGACCAAACAGAACTGGCGGCAAATGGCACTTGGGGGATAACGTGGGACAGTGCATTCTCCTAAAAGAAACAGTCTGCAGGGCTGAGCTGTGTGCGCTTAACGTAGCCCCGGGGATATTAATGACAATACTGCCTCTCCACGTGCATGAAGCAAAACCCAACAGAATCCTAAGACATTGCAAAACTGTCATCGTAACGGGAGATTTGAATTTACTTTACTTATCTTTCTGATGAAGATAGCTTCGGTGGCAGTAGAAGACCAAAATCACTGTCCTTAAAAACCTAAGCAGACATGCGATGACATGAAGTGAGTAGAAGTCCCCCTGAGGGGGGCATCCTAAGGGGCACAGCCTGCGTTCGTGCTGTCAGCCTCAGGATTCCCATCTGGAAAGTGGGCATGGCGACTGCTGTGTTGTCGGCTTCCTAGAAGTATGGCCAGGCGTGGGGAAGAGGTGGAAGGAGAGGGAGTTTGAGCACATTAAGCACCCTCTGTGCCCCAGCTTGAGGGTTTGCTCTTTCGACTGTGTCCCTGTGGATTCGGACCAGAATGCTGCTGGGCTCGGAGAAGGTAAGAGTGAAGTGAAGGCCATGCTTGGGCAGAAAGCAGATTCAATCAGATGTCTGAAGAGTTTGGGACTGGTCCTTCGGGTGGAAAGTCTGTGGGAACAGGGAACTATTCCTGTCCTGAAATGAGGGAATTGGGAGTGTCTAGGTCATCAGAGTCCAGCTAATCACTGGTCTTAGTCACCCTAATGGGAAGTCCAGGAGCCCGATAATTGGGGGTCATCACCTGGATCCTGAGTCCTGGAGGTTCACCCTGCCCGTCATGTCTCTGTGAGGCCACGGAGGTTTGGCTGGTGGACACGAAGGCCTCTCATCCTAGGTCCACGCTCGGACCAGCTGATGGGCGGAACCACTTAACCCCCAGGGTTGGCCCAGGGGCCCGGGCCCAGGCTATAGACCCCCTCCCCAGACATTGCTTGAAGGCCTACCTGTCACCACATTTGCAATGAAGAAAGGAAGGATACTTCCAGGAAAGGAAGAGTCTGGAAGGAAAAGGATTGAGATCGTATTAATTTTCCATGGCTGTGTAACGAGTTGCAAACTGAGCAACTTGACACGCAGTGAGCATCTCCTAGTTCTGTAGGTCACAGGTCTAGGTGGGCTCCCCCGGGCTACCTGCCTAGGGTCCCACAAGACTGAAATCAGGGGGCCAGGATCTTACCTGGAGGCCCTGGAGGTAAATCTGATCCCAAGCTCCCTCAGGTGGTTGCAGATTTCAGGTCCTTGTGGTTCAGGGACTGAACTCCCTTCTTCTTGCTGGCTGATATCCGAGGACTGCCTCAGCGCCTAGTGACCACCCTCAGGTCCTGGTCCCTGCCCCTCCCTTTCAGCAAAGGAGACCCCCTCCATGCCCAAGCCCCCTGACTCCGACTACCTCATCTCCCACCAGCCAGAGAGAACTGCTATCAAGGTCTCATGGGATTAGGCTGAGCTCATCAGAAAAGTCTCCCTAACTTAAGAGCACCTGATTAGTTGCCTTAATGCCATCTGCAAAGTCCCTCTGCAGTATGAGTTACTCCATTGTGGGAGTGACTTGGTATTCACAAGTCTTACCCACACCCGAATGATGGAGATTGTACAGGGCAGGGGTCTGGAGGGGGCCATCTTAGACTGAGGGTGGTCATTGCAGTGAAATGCAGTGTGAAGATGCCTGGAGGGCGTTTTCTGGCCGCGGTGAGATGGGAGTGTGATTTGGGGGTATCTTCAAGCGCGGCACTTGTGAACTCCCCAGCAACGAGAAGGTCAGGAGGCCAGCATGCTGGGTACTAGGAGAACGGACTTTGAAGTCAGCTGAACTGTACTCGCCACTTCTTGCTGTATATGCAAACCTAGGAGCTTAAAGCCCAACATGTATTTAGTTCAGGAAACTGCACTATGGGGCAGGAAAGGCTTGTGGGCTCCACCTGGCACCAGCTGGGGAGGCTCCACTGGGGCCTGGGGGTCCATTTCTAACATGCCTCACTTGGTGGCTGGTGAGCTGGGGCAGGCTGGGAGGGGGAGCTTGGCTGGAGTTGAGGGCCAGGGCCTTGGGTCCTGTCCATGTGAGCCCCCCCCCCCCCCCCACAGGCCTCCTCTGAGAAGGGTGATGGAATTCCAAGAACAAAGTCCTGAGAGACAGGAAGTAGATGCTGCCAGTTTCCTACGGCCTGCCCCCAAACTGGCACAGCAGAATTTCTGCTCTTGGCCAAGAGTTCCAGGTCCAGATTCAGCAAGAAAGAAAGAGAGAGAGACAGAGAGAGAGAGGGCGCAAACCCCACCTCTCACTGGAAGAAGTGTCGAAGAATTTTGAGATTTAAGAATGTTTAAGAACTGCCCCCCTTGCTGTATGACCTTGCCAAAGACCCTGAACGTTGGCGTTTGCTTTTCCTCATCTAGAAAGCATGACAGACAACACTTTGCTGCCCTGATTTCTGTGAGGGATGGTAATTCAGGTAGAAACCTAGTCTTGGGGTCTGGTCTGTGCTGAGGTCTCAGAGGTGAGTCCTCTGCACTTTACAGGGTCGGCGCCAGTGCACCTGACCCAAGGGGCAGCAGTAGAAGAGGGGCCTGGACAGCATCGCCCAAGTGTGACCCAGCAGCCCACCCTGAATGCTGTTTCCAGAGCCCGTGCTGGAGAGTAAGGTCCTGGGACCCTCCCACTGAGACTGAAGATATGCATGCCGGTGGCCCGGCCTGGGGAGGGAACCGAGAGGGTTGCCTCCACTCTTCAGCTGGGAGGACAGACCCAGGGATGGGGTAGCAGGAGCCGGGCAGCTGCGGGTGGTGCCAGGGTCGTAATAAAGGCAGTCAGCTTGCCACAGGAGCTGTCCACACCCGGTCACCCAGCAGATCCTCTGAATGCGGAAGCCCTGGCCCCATCCTGGCCCTGGAGAGGTTCCTATTCCCTCCACTGAGGGCAGAGGTCCAAGAGCTTCTGTGGCTGGGGATGAGCACCCTCCCTCCACCCGGGGAGAGAGAGGGAGGCCCAAGCTGACACCATGAGATGTGTCTTCCAGCCAGCTGCTGGGTCCTGATGCTCTAGAGGCAGCAAGCTGTGTCCCAGTCATGGGCTGGGAAGGGGTGGGCTCTCCGTCAGCCTCCAGCCTCAAAACAGAGCCTGACTTCGGGTTTCCCATGGCACCATGCTGTTTGCAAGAGTGACGTACCAAGTCTGCTTTTCAGCGTGGAAGGGAGAAAGGAAATATTTGCTGAGTCTCTTATGTGCCAGGCACTGTGTGAAGTATGTCCTCAGGGAAACTGGGCCCCAGAAAGGCAAGGAAAAGCCCATGTAACAAATCACTCTAAATTTGGTGGCTTGAAACCACATTTATCACCTCACAGTTTGTGTGGGCCAGGACTCTGGGTGTGGCTTAGCTGGGTCCCCCTGACTCAGGCAGCATCCAGCATTGGCTGGGGCTGTGGTCACATCTCAAGCCTCGACCGGGGAGGGTCCGCTTCTAAGCTCACCCAGTGCCTGTTGGGTGCCACTCAGTTACTTGCAACTTGTTTCTGGAAGCCTCTCTCATGAGCTTCCTTGCCGCGTAGGCCTTTCCATAGGACAGCTCACCGCGTGGCAGCTGGCTTCCAGCAGGACAAGTGAGTGAGACAGAACCCAGAGTCATTTTTGTAACCTAATTTTGAAGGAGACATCACATCACTTTTACCACATTTTATTCATTAGAAGCAAGTCACTAGAGGCAGCCCACATTCAAGGTGTGGGGTTACGTAAAAGCATGAACACTGGGAGGTGTGGGCACGCCCAGGATGACAGGGGGCAGGACTGGGATTTGATCCTCCCTCTCTCTGACTACAGCATCTGTGCGGCAAATGCCAGTTGCCACACACACACACACACACACATCCCACACACAGGTACCCTCCCACACATACCACACACACACATATGCACACACACCACGCAGACCCTGCACATACCACATACATGTGCTTGCACACATGCACACATGCACATGCACGCATGCACGCACTCCATTGCTGGGAGGAGACTGAGGACAGTGGAGGTAAGACAATGATTACGGAGAATTGGGGCTCTGGTGCCGCTTCAAAAATCACCTTGGGACCAAAAGTACAATTATGGGCCAAGTTTGTTCTGTTTCAAATGAAATTCTAGTTCAAGGATCCATAGCAACCATCTTTAAAACTGGAATCACCTGTGGAATTTGGAGCAACGAAGTCATCAGCTGTGAAGCCTGGGGTTTGGAGTCACTTGCTGGCTGGGTGGGCTTGGGTAAGCTAATTTTTCTGTGTGACAGTGACACCTACCTCATGGCTGGAAGGCTGGCATGTACTAGACCTTAAGCAGATGTGACCTCACCCCATTTCCTTTTCAGACAATTTGGCTGTCCTCACATAGTCACCAAATCAGTTTTTGGAACGAGAAAGGAAGCATGTTGCTTTATGGCTGTTGATGGCCAACTACAAGATGTGATGCAGTCGGGGGGGGGTGCTAGGGAACGTTTGTGCACAGGTGCAAGTGTGGGTAGGGGCCTGTGGTATGCATTCCCAGTGGGGTGTGTGTTGGGGAAAGAGAGACACAGAGGGAGACCCACCCCATCAAGGGGAATCCAGATTCATGGTGCTGATCACATCCACTAGGTGGCGCTGCGTGCCTGTGCAGCAGCCACGCCAGTACCAGAGGACTGGTCCTGGGAGGCAGGGTCCCCTCTCCCACCCACCCACTCTCAGCTGCTGAACCTATGTCTCTCGATGTGTCCTGGGTCAGCTGGGAATTGCTGTCATCAGACCTGAATCCCATTGGAGCACAGGCTTAATATTACACTTCCCAATGCTGCCCTTGTTAATATCAAGGAGGCAGGGAAGCCTTCATTTGCACCATGCAAAGCATTTACACACACAACTGCTTTGCATCTTTGCAACCACCTGTAAGTGAGGAGACTGAGGTTCAGAGCGGTTCAGCAACTGTCCAGGGTCACACAGCCCGGAGGTAGAGGAAGCCAGGGGCTTCTCTCCAGAACCCACTTGCTTTGTGTGCCACCAACGGGACCTTGAGCCAGGCTTGGTGGAAGAGGGGTGTTGGGCACGGGGCATCAGGGACTGCAGACAGAGGGAAGACTGTGGCCAGATGGGGGCTATAACTGGGGGCGTTGCTCCTCCTCTGTCTGCTGGGGCAGGGGTGGCTGTAGGGCTTGTGAGCCCAGAGCAGTGCTAGCAGGTGCTGGCCAATTGTAGGACCCTGTCTACATGAGGTTGCAGCCTGGTAGCCCATAGATGCCATTAGTGGCTGCCCCCTTCTTGGAGAGCTCACGCTTCTTGGGCAGACAGAGCCCCACACTGGGCACCTAACAGTTCTTTACTGTTCCTGCCTGGCCCTCTAAGGAATCTGAGTCTGTAGCCCCCGCCCCACAGACAGGCTGGAGCTTTGGTTCCTTTCTCCCCCGGGCTGAATCCCTGTGACTTGTCATGGGAAAGAGGAGTGCAGCTGGGTGGAGGCCGGTGATTCCCCCAGCTGCTCTGAGCTCCCCAATGAGGGTCATGCAGGTTTGTCTACCACTTTGCAGTTCAGAAGGGCTCGATCTGGACAGGACCAGGTGGCCACAGGTACCCTTATGCTCGGATAGCACCTTTCACGGCACGGAGGCACAGGGCAGTGAAGGGGCAGGCTGTTCTCTGGGACCAGAGCTGGATTGTTCCCTGCAAAGTATCATGGAACCCAAAGGCCACCTCACTGTGCCCATCCCCACACAGCTCTGCAGGGTAGCCTGGGTGGTTGGAAATGCCCCTGGGCTCTGGCCCCATCAGACCTGGTCTTGATCCCAGCTCCACCACCAGCCATGTGAGCCTGGGAGACTAACTCATCTCAGAGCCTCAGTTTCTCTTTCTGTAAATGATGACTGCAATGAGTAAATGGGATTAAATTGCAGAGCGTGCTGGTAGGGGGTGCTCAGCACAGGCTGGCTCCCGCGCCCTCTTCCTCCTTACCTCTCGCCCTGCCCGCCCCCCTCCCCCGAACCACTTCTCTTCTTAGAGCCCTTGTGCCCTTTACCATCTAGACACGTGCCAAACATCAGGCTGGCTGCCAGGGAGACAAGACCCCATTTCCTCTAATCGTCCTCCCCCCACAGAGGTGGGCATTAATGACCTCTTTCTTTACGGAGAAGGGAACCGTGGCCGCAAGCAGTCACGAGGCTTGTCTGGGGCTGCCTAGCCTGATTCCACGACAGCCGGTTCCCACAGATGCTTATACTAACAATTTGGGAGCTCTGAGTGAAGGCAGGAGGCTTCCCGACAGGGCACATCTGGGCAGACCCGAGAGGCAGAGGTATTGGAGCTGGAAAGGCAGCCCTCGGGAAGTTTGGTGGGGGTGGGGGGGGAGGGGAGCGGCCGCTGCACATGCCCAACCTCTGAACCAGCACTTTGGGCAGCTGCCTGGCTGAGCCCTGTGGGAGACCTGCTGATGGAGTCATTTTCGCCCCCACGGAAAAACAGCTCAGGGAAGGTGCCACCCAGGCTCTCGGCGCCCACGTGTGATGGGACTCCCAGCCCATATGTCGTGCTCAGGGCTTATGGGAGAATTCTCCATCCAGGTATGTCCCTGGCCACACCTGCTCGGTCTCCCTTTTCCCATTACCCAGTCTGTCTGCAGAGAAGCTGCCACGGCTTCCCTCTCCCCTGCCCTTCTGTAGGCCCACCGGTGTTCACACGGCCCCAGACAGGACGCCTGGACTGCCGGCCTCTGCCCCCCACCCCCGCCCCCAGCCGTCTGGCTGCCCAGTGATGCCTGGATGCCTGGCGTGTGTCTGGAACACGTGGAGTCACTCTCCTCTGCTCCCCACTGCTCTGCCTGAAACAGGGTGAAGTCTCCCCACACTCAGGGTCCTGATTCTAGGTCATCTGCTGTGCTGTAGATCCCACCCACCCAATTCCACTCAAGAAATGGTTAGTGAGTGCTATTCAGAGATGCCCAGAGGAACCAGAGCCGAGAAGTCCTCCCGAGTGGGAGGACGGCGCAGGCGTTGGCACAGACCTCTGGGACCTGCCACCCCGGGATCTGTTGCACTGAGCCCTTCGTGGCACGCCCTCAGCTGGACTCCTCGTCCCTTGGCCGATGCTCCTGATCATCTGTGTTCATTCCCTGGGGCTGCTGTAACAAAGTACCCCAGACTAGGGGGCTTAAACAGTAGACTTATTTTCCCACTTTCCTGCAGGCTGGAAGTCCAAGATCAGGGTGTCAGCACGGTTGGTGTCCCCTGAGGCTTCTCTGCTTGGCTCACGGGTGGCCGTTCCCTGTGTCCTCACATGGCCCTCCCTCTATGCGTGCACATGTCCATGCCCAAAGCTCCTCTTCTTATACGGACACCAGCCATATTAGATTAGGGACCACTCTGAAGACCTTGTTTTAACTTAATTACCTCTTTGGGGCATCTGGGTGGCTCAGTCAGTTAAGCATCTGACTTCAGCTCAGGTCATGATCTTGCGGTTTGTGAGTTTGAGCCCCGTGTCGGGCTCTGTGCTGACAGCTCAGAGCCTGGAGCCTACTTCGGATTCTGTGTCTCCCTCTCTCGCTGCCCCTCCCATCCTCATGCTCTGTCTCTCTCTGTCTCTCAATAATAAATAAATGTTAAAAAAAAATTTAAAAAGCTAATTACCTTTTTATAAGTCTTACCTTCAAATACGGTTATAGGGGTTTAGGATTTCAACAATGAATTAGGGGAACAACACAGTTCAGCCCATAATAGCACCACAAGAGAGAAATGGATCTTAGGGACCCAGGGAGGATTCTCTCTTTCCAGAAGGGTTGAAATTGCTCCCTTTCAGCCTGGTAGATCTGAAAAAGAAGGTGATAGGACCACAGGGTGACCACCAGCTCTTCTCTGGATAAGTCCCTGATTACTACGGAAGGGCCATAGTTAAGGTAGACTGAAGAATGGGATGATGGATGCTACTCCAGTTAGTTCTAGAACTAACTGGATCTGTTTCAAAGATCAAGGTGGCTGAAGCAAGGGGACCGTGGTGGCCCACATGGTTGTGCCAGGCACCGGGGACTTCTCTACACTGATCATACCCCTGGAATGCATGGAGTCTCTACAATTACTACTTGGTCTGTTCCCTGCCACAACACTCTCTCTAGCATTTTCTGGGTCTTTCACATTCTGTTTTCCATTCTCTAAACTCCTTCCATGAGAAGGGCTATGCTGTATGCATTTGAGAGCTCAGATGCTTGCTGGCTTTTGTCTGCTGAGCTTGGCAGTGGCCTGGGAACAGGACATGGTAGCAGGAATCAGGGCTATTGGAAAATCACAAAAACATGTGTTTTGCTGATGCTGTAAGCTCTCTAGTCTATAAAGAAATCCAAATGATGTAACGGGGATGCTGTCAGAGATCCCAGGTCTGGACGCCCCAATTCCCACCTCTGTGCCTGGGAAAGACACTGACTTCTCGAGGCACACCGCAAGACTCTGATCACGAAGGGAAACTCAGATGGGTCCTCTGGACCGTGGTAAGAGCATGATGTATCTTTGTCTCTTTTAACTTAATTCAGAAATTCCACCTAAGATTACTCATGCACGTGAGACCTGATCAAAAGAGTCCTCATAACTGGCTGCAAAACTTTGGGTCGCGGTATAAAAATTTCAGGTCTGAGTGCCACTGCCCTATATTGTGCTCAGCACTGGGAGTAGAGGAAAACGTAGCCCACCTAGAAGGGGTTCCCAGGGAAATAAAGTGTGTTTAGAGGGCAGGAGGGAAAGACAGAGGGGTGGAGGAGTACGCATGAGCCAGGCTAGGAAGCTTGGTTTTGTTTTTTTTTTTCTTCTTTCTTTTTGAAACGTATGGGAAACTATCGACATATTTAAAGCTGAAATCATGTTGGACATTTAGAAAGATCATCTCGAGAACTGTGTTGAGGGTGGTTTGGAAGGGAGCCACATTAGGCCTAGACTAGTTAGGGGCAGGTGCAAAAAAGAGTCCAAGCCAAAGAAGAGGAGAGTCTGAATCAGGGAAAAATGGTGGAAGCCGGGGGTGGCTGGACTTCAGCAATGCGAGGTAATGCAGCCCACAGCGCTAACTCATCAGCAGGGTAGACATCTCAAATGATTCCCAGGTTTCTGGCGTGGGGACTGGGCGGTGGTGATGTCATTCTTTGGAGCAGGGAACAGGAGCGAATGGGGAGGAGTCAATAATGAGTTCAGTTAGGGACATGGTGAGTTTGACCTGCTGTGGAACTTTCAGACAGAAATGCAGGTCTGCTGCCAGAGGAGATGGGGCCGGAGACGCTGCGGGAGGTGGGAGGGGGGTCATGGCCTGTCGTCACCAGACATCACTTACCTTGAGACTGCCCTCTCTGGACGGCGGGTGGTGGGGGTTTCAGACTTGATTCTACTTTCCCTTCATTCATCTGCCTTTTTGTTCTTGTTCTGCTTCTTGGGAGGGGAGTCGTTTTATGAAAAGGAAATTACAACATGGCAGGTGGGGCATCCCACCCTGTAACTATTTTGAGGACGACCAGGGTGGGCACGGGCAATGCCAACATCACTCATACAGCTTTGAGGTGAGCGTGCTAACCAATAAGCACATGATACGGGGGTAGCCCGGGGAGAGTCCAACACCCCCCAGGGAGGGCAGGTGCTGTGCAGACATACAGATGCACATGTGTCACGGTGGCTGACCTTGGCACCTGTAGTCCAGTGGTGATGAGGGACAGGTGACCCCTTGCAGGGTTGGTGCAGCGGCCGGGCTGGGGTGGGCACAGAAAGAACGTGCAGGATGCAGGGCGGCTCTCTGGATGCTGTCTGACTGTTGACATGCAAACAAGGAGGGAAGACTCTTCTAGCCTGGGGATTGGATGAGGTGAAAAGGTGGAGGTGGAGTGGCCCTCAGGCAGGCTGAGGGGTTTCCAGTGGTCCCGGTGGCACATCACACTGGGGCTGAGCAAGGGCCATGCCAAGGGACATGGTGTTCCGAGGGGGCTTCCCTTTACTTGGTAGGAGACAAGAGCCCGTAAACGACTTTAGGTGGGGAAGCGGTGTCAGCTGCATTTCAGCACGGCTGTTCCTATAGCAGTGGCCTGGATGACACGTGATGGGGTACAGCCAGCTCAGTGGGAACAGGGTGGGAGAGGAAAGGATGGCCAGAGAGATAATAGTGAGGTAGGGCGGATAGGAGTCTGGGGCCAAATGGCAGTGTTCCCTCGTGTGAAGAAACTGGCTTCCAAGATTAGAGACCTTTCCTCCCTCGGTGGTAAAGGTGATCCCCAGGGTTCCGGTCCTGGGGTGTGGCTCTGGGGTGGGCTGTGGTCAGCGAGTGACTTTGCCCCGGGTTCCCAGAGTTGGAAATAGAACTGCTACTCCAACCTGGCTCTCCCTGACCCCACGAATTGTGATGGTTCCCACCTATTTCACAGACCTACCGTGTTCCACTTCTAAAATGTAGCTGCACACACACACACACACACACACACACACACTCACGGCTATGTCTAATACATTCAGTAATCAACCATTTTCAATCAAGCCCATCAATGAAAAACTTGCTTGAGGTGACAGCTCGTGACCACAGCCACCCAACACACACCTGCCCTCCCTGTGTCCCCAGGAAGCCAGCCCCACTGGACTGGAGACTGTCTCTGGGAAGGGCAAGGTGCGGGGCAGGGTCATTTTCTCACACATGTTCTCGAAGAGGCTGGGGACAGGCTTTACGGCAGGAGGACATGGTTGAGTTTTTCTGGGCAAGGGACCAGGACGCAGTCTCCGCTGCCCCAGCTATAAAATGGAAGATGAAGCTGAGAATGTGAGTCGCCTGCAGCTGTGGGTGTGACCCGGGCAGGATCAGGGCACGTGCTTGGCACAGGACCTGGCAGCGGCAGATGCTCCTGAAGTGGCAGGGCTCATCGGCGTCAGCACCAGCAGCCGTCACCTAGTGTCACCGTCGCCGTCATCTGCATCATCACCGTCTTTAACCCCTCTGCCTTCTCGCTTTCGCAGCCCGGCCGGGCCGTCCGGGGCCGGCTCGCCAGAAAGCAGCCCGTGTAAACCCGGGGACACTCGTGGGGAGAACAGTAATGAATACAAATCGCTCCCTGGGCACCTGAGAGGCTGTCGCTAGCATCTCGGCCGTCCGCGCTAACCGTCCTTATTACCTCCTGAGCGGCTGCTGGCAGGCTTCTGGAAGACGGGGCTTGATGAAGACAGATGTCGGCCTGCCGGGCTGGGCCCCCGCCTGGGGTAATGCCGTGCTACAGCAGAGCCGGGCGCTCGACCGGAGCTCCGCTCTCTGCCAGAACTGAGTAATTGGAGGCAGGTGCTAAGTGCAATTTAAATAAAACGTTGAGTTAATAAGGACAGGCGACAAGGATGTTACAAGTCCCCTGTCCAAGTTTTCAACAGGCATTTGAAGACACTTGGAGGCCTGAAGAGACTGGGACTTAATTTCTTAAGTTTTTCTTCAAAAGCAAGTACAATTACGTTTTTTAAAGCCGATTTATTTTCACGTTTGTGATTTAAACATGAGAGAGTCACAAGTCCCACAAGCATGTCTCTGCCTGGTACCCATGAGAGCTGACATCACTTCAGTATGGGAAGTACATAGCCGGGGGCTGTTGTGCTCACGTCTGCAGGACCACCCCCGAGGGAACGCAGTCACATGCCAAGGGACATAGACGCCTGGCTTTGAACAGCAAAATCGGGGCCCAGGGGTTCCCGAATGGAGGAGTCCGACTTTTCCCTGATAGCCCATGTCTGGAGGGTGTGACGCAGGAGCAAGAGGACAGAGATAAAGTCCACACCTGTCCCATCCACATGTCTTTAGGCCCAGAAACTTAAGTTTCAGGTGTTTAAAAAAAAATCTGAGACCCCCAAGACTCCTGTCAGACAGAAAGGTGCGGAACAGCCCTGCTGCCCCACGCAGCCACCCTTCTGTCTAGGCCTCTCTCAGCGCCCCACCTGCAGCACTCTGCCCCGGTGGCCACACCCCTGCTCATCCCGCTCTGGGGCAAAGGAAGTCACTACAGGTTTGCTCTCTCAGTTCTTTACTTGGCCTCAGGCCCTCCAGCACCTTCGTCCCCGCCGACCCCAAGTCCTCCTGGCCGGTGCCGTGGGTAAGACTGTCCATCCTCACTCTCACTGGCACCTTCCAAGCCCACCCCTCCCTTCCTTGCTATTCCCCTGGATTAAAAACCCCACTTCCATGTCTGGAAACCACCTGATGGTCCAGGGATTTGAATGTGTTTCTCAAGAAGGCAGGAGTTAACTCAAGAGGCTCTCCCGGGGGCTGAGCAGTTGCCAGTGGGGCCCTTGCTGGGGCGCTGACTAAAGTGGGGCTCCGGGCAGTGCGATGCTGCACCTGGGTGGTGGCAGATTTCCGAGGTTTTCAAACAAGTGCTGCCGCTCCCCGAGCAGCAGCTTGGGCCAGAGGGAAAGGCATGTGTCTGTTAGGTCCAGCGGAGCTGAGAGTGAGTCCCAGATCTGCCTCCTACTATTTGTATCCCTTTGGGTGAGCCGTCTAATCTCTCCAAGCTCTGTTTCTGCACAGACCTGAGTTGACTTCAGTAGAAGTTGAATTTACTGGAAGAGACCAGGAAGACTGATACAGAAGCTTGGTGCACAGGCTTGGGGAACAGACAGGCATCGTGTCGGGTGCGGCCTCCAGGGACCACCTGAAGGATGGGGGCCCAGGCCACTGCTGCTGCCACACCGGCACCACTGTCCTGGGCTGTCACCTTTGCCCTTGAATCCTGGCGGAGCTCACTGCTGGATGGCAGACTTGAGGGGGTGCAGTCAAGTGGGTGTAGGGGGCAGGAAGATGGATGAGCTTCGCCCACCCTACTTAGTTGCTGTCCTGGTGGCTGCACCCCGTGTCCCCCAAGACTCACAGCGAGGTCGGTTCTCCCAGGGTGGAAGGATGTTCACAGGTCGACAGTCAACAAGGAGGAGTCCAGTACCGATTCGTCTGCTTTCTGGGGGAATCCTGGGGATTAAAGATAAGGTCTAGTGAGTTCTGGATGCCCAAGAAGGCCCTCAGCTAAGTAATTACAGGCCTTGCCTCTGGCAGCTTCTCTGCAGCCACAATTTCCTTCCCCATGCTGAGTCTCACTACCGAGTGAGGGGAGCTCTAATAGTCCCAGAGAGGACTCCGTGGTGCATGTGGTTCAGCCTTATCCACCGGCTCGGGCCCCCAATACATAACGCCTCAAATCAGACAGGAGAGGGAGAGGCTGATTAACTGATTGACTTTTATGTCACAAACCCAAGGGGAAGAGGAGGGAGTTAGTTGTCCGGGTGGTTAGTTTTGGCATCTTGGGAGATACTAGGGAGAAAGTCATTTGTCTTTTGCTTTTAACCAGGATTTCTATGGAGACAAGTTGAAGGTTGTTACTAGACACCCTGCTGGTTTGAGAGCCGTTGTCCTAGCTGCCCTAGAAGCAGGATCAAGGCTACAGTGCACCTTGGCTTGCTCTACCAAAGATTTGAAGGAAATGACCAGTGCCAAGAGTATGGTCTTCAGAGCTAGACAGATGACATGGGTTTGAGGTCTGTCTGCCCTCCTTACCAGCTGTGGGTTCTGTCTGACTTTGGCAGGCCTTGATGGCTTCTCTTCAAATGGCAATCAGGGTCTGTTGCCCAGGGACACGAAGAGGAAGCAACAAAACCACTTTTGCAGACCTCCTGGTACAACGGTTGGCACACTTTACCTGTCAAGGGCCCCTTAGTAAATACCTTAGGCTTTGTGGGTCACGTGGTCTCTGTTGTAGTGACTCATCTCTGCTGTTGCAGCCTGAAAGCAGCCACAAGCAAAATGTAACTGAATGGACACAGTTGTTTTCCAATAAAACTTTATTGACACAAAGGCAGCAGGCTTGATTTTGCCTGCAGGTTCGAGGTGGCAGAACCTGTCATCTAAAATGGCCAGTACTCAATACATGTGAGGTTCGTTCTGTCAGAGGAAGCTGGCTTGAATGACAAAGAAGTTGAAGAACATAACGTGCTCAACAAAAGTGGTCACTGACGACAGTCAGAAGGAATACTGCTGGGCTCAGAAATTCTCCTCAGGGAATTATTGGATTGTACCATAAAGCGTCTGCTCTGGCATGCCACACCAGCCATGGGCAAGCCAGCCTTGAACACTCCATCTTCTGCAGGGGTCCAGTGGGAGTTCTGGACAGTGTCCTGGGCCACTAGATGGTGGGTGACCACATGGGTGCATTGAGTGGGACCCCATAGTCTTGGGCCATGATTGACCGTCACTCCAAACTGGATGGCAGGTGCCTTTGCTGGAGTCCTGACCAGAGGACAGTGGGTGGGGCAGGGGCTCTGACCTGAATGCTCGCAATGCTGCCGGTCCTGATGGTGGCCACGCTTGCTCAGGTCAGGTTGTACCCATGTAGCCCCTTTCCTGGTCCACAGAAGCTTTGGAGACATTTCCTGAGCATATGAATGCTCGCTGCACAGGAACTCATGTCAAGTTCTCTTGTCTAGGTGGAAATGATCAGATCTTGACCTTAGTGACGTCACATTTGTAGCCTTTGCTTTGGAGTCAGCAGTAGGAGGCTCCAGCCCATCTGTCTGGGGCTGGGGGCTGGGGCAAGGCTGAGGGAGACAGCTGGGGGACAAGGGCTGGGTGCTGGGGTAAGGCTGGGGCAAGGCCCCCAGTGTCACACGAACTTGAGTGGGTGTGGGAGGCAGAGGGGGCCGTGACTGCTACCTGGGGATTATCCCACCCCCACATGCAAGGAGGTGAGCTCATTCACTCACTCACATGGCCCCAAGACCCTACCTTGCTCCTGCCTTGCTGAGGACAGGAGCCGAGAAGGGTCACATTGATGGGGCGGACGCCTCTAGGGAGCTCACAGTCTGGTGGGCCCAGAGCCTGGGAAACAGAGAACAATAGTAGAAGCTGATCAGGGTTACATCACTTTTTCCCCTGTATGTTTGGCTATTTTCCATTATTCACAATCATCCTTGAATCTTACTCTGGGTTTTGAATGACAGAGATGTGGGCACTCGGAACTGTCCTAAGCAATCTCGTGAGTCATAAATGTGTCTCGAACAACGTGAGAATATTACTGCAGGGCCCCTCCCTCCTGCCTGCATGAAAGCAGAGGGCCACTGGGATGGGGGAGTGCTGGGGGTGTTTGCGGCATGCGGCTGGGTTCCAGCAGCCACACCCTTTGTGACCCAGGCACCGAGCCTAGATAGGAACATCCCCTTCAGCGCTTGGTTAAGCAAGACCTGTCATCTTCCCTGAGACACAGCAGACCGTGTCATCCTTTTATCGTGCTCTCACGGGTCTTGGCAACATGGGCTTCCTCAGCCTGTAGCCCCAGCTGTGTTTTTTGACATCCCATTAGTAGAGGACCCAGAATGGAGGAAGTCTGGACCCCTCCCTAATGCTTGGCCCCAGAGTCTTCAATTAGCACATGACACCAGTGGTCCATGATTTCCGCCCAAGTCCTGCTTTGATTTCCCCAGCACAAACATGGCTTGGGGAGTACTGATAAGGGGCACAGCGGACAGAGCAGAGAGCCCAGCAGTTCTCCAGTACAAGGCCAAGGCGGTGCATGGTCGATGTTGCTAATCCCTTAATGAGGGCCTGGTGGCTGCCGAGGGCAGGGGCCAGGGAAGCGAGGGATGGAGGAGCACAGACTGGGCTGCACAGAAACCCCAGGAATGCCTTACATTAACAAACCTAGCCCGCTGGGCCACCACTCCCGCCTCTTCGAGGTGCTCATGGAAACTCACACTAATTATAGACAGAACCATGTGGCTCAGGAAAGGAAGCACTTTTTTGAAATCTCATGGCCTCCAGTGATAATGTTTTAGAGCCGTGACGTTAACACAAACAGTCCAGAGTAGGTGGGCAGGATGAGAATGTGCCGGCCCAGCACAGCCTGTGCACCCATGCCTGCCAGGTGGATGGGGGGCGGGTGGGGGGGGGGGCAGCATGGTCCGGCCGTGTGCTGGGGCCTGCAAGACATACAACCACTTGCTGTGGCTTGAGGCTTACAGTTCACCATTTCATCGGCTCTCAAGACAGCCTTACGAGGCACCTGTCACCACTCCCAGGTGACGGATTAGGAAGACTTCCCTTGGACCTGTAAAAAAACACGCCAAAGAACCCAGAGCTGACAGGGGCAGAAGTTGGATCTGAACCTAAGATTGGTTCCCCAAATGCACTTAAGAACAACTTTGATGGCACAACCGCTTTGAGTGCTGAGAGCTGGGTTCACCTCGGTTGATGGACCAGGCTGGCTGGGCCCAACTTGGGAAGTCATTGTTGTCTGCTCCGTTGTCCGTTGGGGCTGGGCCAGGGCTGTGGTTCAAGCCCCACCCTGAGCAGCACAGGTGGGCGCTGGCCTCAGTCCCCCACAGGCCCAGCCTCTTTGGCCAGGACTGTGCTCTGACGTTGGAAGATCACGCTGCCCATCGGGTAGGAGTAGGAGCCTTCCCTGGGCCCCGTGAAACTGCCTCATACCCTTGCTTGGGGCTGGTTCCATCCCCCCAGTCCTGCCCCACAGCCACCTGCACCTGCCTTCATTCACACACAGCATGGATGGAGATGAGGGCTGCCCCTCCCCTCTCCCACCCTCCTTCCGGCTGCTCTGCCCACTCAGAGGGTAGGGGCTGCTCAGACCTGAGCCCACTTGGCCCACCTGAACTCTGTGTAGGGGCCGCATCCATTCTCCCTGGGCCCGGGGAGCTCCCTCAGCAGAGTCTACAAAGCTGGCGAGAGGTGGAGCCAGCATTTCTGTGTGGTCCCCACCTGAGCTCTCTGAATGTCCTCTCCTGGGCGGATGGGGAGCTCAGCCCCATTGCTGGAGTTCACGGGACAGAACTGTGTGCAGAACACACATTGTTTTAAGAGGAAAGATGGAAAATACTTGGGACTCAACTCTCTATTCTCTTATCCTGCTTTTATTTTCTCATTAAACTGTGTGTTGTGTGTGTGTTTGCTATCCTTCTTCTCACTCTAGATCGTAGGCGCCACGAGAAGGGGGCCGCTGTTCACTGCTATGTCACCAACCCTTAAAACCATGTCCCCAGCCTGGTGTCCACTTGGTGCTCGGCACAGAGCCGTTGAATAAAGGGAGGGAGGAAAGACTGTCCTCAAAGGTGGGAAGCCTGCATGTTGTCATTTACAGTGTGTCATTTACATTACAGTGTCATTTACAGACCCACGGATCCGGGCCGAGGCCTTGGCCTGGGGACGCTTGGCCAAGATCATACAGCTTCTAAGTGTGGGCGGTGGGATTCAACCATTTTTACGGCCTTTATTGCCCCAGAGTTTCCGTGGCCAGCTGCTATCTCCTCAGTGAGGCCCCGAAGGCCTTGATCCCAATGTGGACACTTGCCCCTGGAATGGTACTGCATCCTAATCCTCACTCGGGGTGTGTGTGCACTGGTTTCACAGGCCCCAGGGGCTTCTGGCGAGCAATGGGGACCCTTCGAAGATACATCCCAGAGTGTGGTCTGTGTTTCCTGGGGGACGATGGACTCTCGCTGTGGTGCATGGCTGCTGGGGGTATAGGTCCAGTTCTGAGGGGCCCAGCGGAGGTTAGAGGCCTTACTGAGGAGATAGGCCAGGGAGGTGATGTAAATTTATTAACTTTATTATTAACTTTATTTATACTTATTAACTTTATTATATTATATATTATATATTATATATATATTATATATATATTATATATATATTATATAATATTATATATTATTAACTTTATTAATACTTATTAAGCCCTTATGCCATTTTAGGCTCTGGGAATATAGTACTTAGACAATAGACAAGAACCCCAGCCTTGGCTAGATGACATTTTAGAGACATTATGGCCCCAGGGGTTAACTGCACAGGCCCCGGGGCCAGGCAGGGCTGGACTGAATCTTTGCTCTGCCGTTGACCAGGTGGTCACTTAGGGCAAGCCACTTAGCATCTCTGGGTCCGTGTTTCCCCATCTGTAAAAGGGGGGATCTTTTACAGATCCGTTTGCATGTGCCTCACGGGACGTGCTGATGGAATCAAATGCATTAATATGTGGAAAGTATTCAGAGAAGAGCATGGGCCACAGAAACACCACGGCAACATGTGTGTTATTAGTGGAGATAGTCAGCAACACAAATGAGTCGGACGCATGCCGGCGGTGGGGAGAGGTGCCAGGGAGGAAAGAGCAGGGGGAAAGAGGGATGGGGAGTGTGTATGTAGGGGGAGTCAAGGAGGGCCTCAGATTTGAAGGAGGGGGAGGTTCAAGAATGTCCCAGAAATGGGGGCAGCGCACACACATTCCTTCAGCCACGGCCGAATGTGATCTGGTCTGTAGAGCTGAGCTGTATCATTTTCTTTCTTCTTTTTAGGTTAAAAAGATAGAAGCTCACACACCTGTTCTGCACCCCACAGTCGTTTTTTGTCCTCTCTGGGAAGACCTCTGCGTGCGAAGAAGGGGCCAAATCCTTGCGGGTCACCCAGTGAGGCTCAGCTGAGGAGTGGTCTCCTCTTGGGACTCTCTCCCTGCCCCGTCACGGGCTCTGTCACTGGCCGCATGACCAATGCCTTGTCACTCTCTGCAGGCACAGAGGCACCTGTGAGCAGGCCCAGGTGGTGAGCCTTACTTTGTGCATTGGAGATTCTCAGTGAGGCTTGATTTTCCCTGAAATACCCCGGAGGTATTCAAAGAACGCTTGCTGCACCAAGTGAACAAAGGTCTGTCTCCAGGGCACAAATGCCTCAGGCAGGCTCCACTTGGGGCAAGAGCTCAACTTTTGCCCTTTTGCCTTTGTCCCACGCTGCTCTCAGGAGCTCTGTCCATTGCCGGGCGAATTCCCAGGAGTGCAGGATGGCGGGGCCCAGCAGGAGAGGTGCCCTCCCGGCTCGTCGTTGCCACGTGCACAAGCAAGGCACCTCTAAGGCCCACCTCCTGCAAGATGCCACCCCTGGACTTCAGAGAACACTGGTGGCCTTTTCTCTTTTTGATCACAGAGCCTGTGGCGGTTGGCGGTTTCCACCATCTCTGCTCAGCCCTGGGAATTAGCAACAGGTGCCTTTGAACTGATCCCCCCGGAGCCCATCACCAGCATTTCATGGAAACGAAGGAAAATAATTTGATTCCCCTTCCAAAAAATGTGAGTAGAGAAAATAGGCCTGGTTTTAGATGCGAGCCAACTCTCTTCAATTTGATGTGTCTCAAAAGAAGTGAGAAAGTGCAGGGGTTTCCCCCTGGGTAGGAGTGAAGCATGACAAGAGCCTGGAAACTTGGCAGGGATGCCCTGGATCGCAGCTCTGGCATTGGGCCCACTTGGCAGAGGCCCAGGGAGAAGATTTCCCGTTGTCCTGACGCGATTCCTCAGCTCCGAGAAGCAGGCTCACATGTGGGCACGGTGCCTATGGGAGTCAAGCTGCCAGCGAGGCCGCACTCCCCCATTCGACCTCAAGTCAGGGGACGCTTTCCAGAATTTACTGAGCACTGCTCTGGGTGGGGCACTCACAGATGGCACTTCTTAGGGTGGCGTGCGACCCTTGAGGAGCCAGACCCTGATTCTGCCTGGCCAAGCCCCCACAATGGAAACGGATCCAAGCACACTCATCTGTGAGATGACGGCCATCACTCTGGCCTTCAGAACCCAAAGTCTTCATGGGGGAAGTTTGGGTTCCCTGGTGCCCAACATCTGGGTATGAGGGATCACCCACGTTCACGGTTTGACTCAGACGTCTGGCCTCAGGGAAGCGCCCGCGTGGGTCCCTGGATCCTGTTTGAAGGAAACTGAGCTGTCATGTTAAATGTTTTTCATACTCCCGTGGAAATTGGAACAGATAGACTGGGCTCCATGTCCAGTGCTGGAGTTTCCTGTGCTTTGTGTTGGAGGGGTTGAGCTTGGGGTAGGCGTGGGGGTGCTGGAGCCTCCGGCATTGACCGAACCAATGGCGTGGGCCGTTGGCAGAACTCACCGTGATCTGGCCATGGGAATCCATGAGAGTGAGGCCCCGAGCTCACAGTCTGCCTGGTGGAGAGCAGGCTGGTGGGGTGGTGGGGGTGGGGTGAGGGACATCAGGCAGAGGTTCTGGGTGGTGACAGGTGCAGACTTGGCGGGGGGTGGCGGTGGACCCGAACGTGGCCCAGACCTCCTGGCCCATATATGCCCTGCCCATGACCCCAGGGGAGGCTTGGGCGTTGTTCGCGGCACCTGGCATTTTGGTGTTGAGAACGTGTCCCTGATGAGCCTCCCTCCACCATGTCCAGAGGGCTGTCAGGGCCTTGGTGCCCTGAGTCGGGGGTCCAACGGTCAGTGAAGCTGCTGATCCAGATCCAGGAGGGAGCGTCCAACGAGCAGGGCCAGGCCGCTGTGTGGAGGCTGTGGGCTGCCCCCCTCGTCCGAGCGGAGCCCAGTACCATGTTGGCTTCCAGCTCTCCCTCGTGAGACTGAGCGACGGAGCAACGTGTCTGGAAGACTGGTCCCCCTCCTCCACAGGGGGCTGGGCAGTGGTGGTGGGTGGGGAGGTTCTTGGCACCGCAGTTTAGAAAGGGCTTTGATCTCTTGGAGTATATCCACATAGGGTGTGTATGGGGCATGGGGACCTGTGGCAGGAGCATGGTGACCCGGAGACAGGGAGGTCTGGGAAATTGGGACAATGAGGGGCCACCGGGGGCCCCCTAGTAAGGTAGAGCCCTGTTGTTGTGAGTGGTACAGGGGCTCTCACACCCTGTTCAAAATGCCCCTATCACTGATCAGGCACGTCTTCCCTGAGAGGCAGGTGACCTTTGCCCTTCACAGGGTACCTGCTCCTGGGCTGGGCCTCCCACTTTCCCCAGAAAGTCACAGAGCACACAGAATCTTGGAGAGAGCAAGAACCCCACTGCAGTGTTCCCCTGGGGACCATCTTCTGTGGCCTTTCTGGGTCCTGCCTGGTCACTCTGGTTGTGTTGACCTGTTCATTTTTGCTTCACACCCTGGGAGACCCCAGCCAGTAGACATGGCCACAGCATGGCACGGGACTCTTTCTACAACACACTCAATCCTTTGTCTCATGCTTGTCTTGTTTTTCTCTTATTCCCGCTACTTTCTCTCAGGGCCTTTCCACACCCCACCTCTACCCTGGCCTCTCTGACTCTCTATTGGATAACTCTCTATTTATCAGGAGGAGGGGGCATAAGGGTGGGTCCTCCCAAAAAAAAGATTCCACGATGGCTAAGAGCGGTCCTGAAGGAAGAGGAATCAATGGTCAGAAGAAATGGGGACAGGGTCTTAGCAGGGTGGCCCAGAGCAAGGAGGAGCCTAGTCACTGGTTTTCACAGTGACTGTGTGGGCAGGTGGGGCAGGTTCAAAGGTCCTGAAAATCCATGGCCCTCCTTGCATGTCTGTGCCCACCCATGTGTCCAGGCCTCTAATGAGGGAGGGATCCCTTCAGAGGGGACCTCACCCGATGACACCCAGCTCTTGGCAGCTGTGTCCTGAAGCTTCCAGCCATGGAATAGCCAAGGCAGTCATGGCCTACAAGTGGCAGGGCCTCCGTGTGATCATGGGCTCAAAGATCATGAATGAGGGTGACCGGGTTATAGCATGAGTAGGGAACAGACAAAGGGAAGCCACCGATGGCAGGACAGGGCAGACTCTCTAAAGAGGCCTGGGGACAAGAAACCCCGGTTGCTAGTAGGGTCTCTGTGTCGTCTCTCAAAGAGAGGTGTTTAACACCACCCCTTCCACCCTTCACCAAAAAACCCTGCTAGGGTAACTTGGCCTTTCTCTTGGTCCTTCCTCATATGTGCTGGGTATGAGGAAATAAGACCCGGGAGCTCACAGAACATGTCAGAGGAACAGAGAAGGCCGGAAGTCCTAGGTGGCCTGGCAGGGTGGGGGGAGTAGAGCAGAGAGGTGGGGCTCAGGGGGTCCTCTGGGCCAGCAGGTGGGGAAGGGGTCAGCACAACTCAGAATAGCATTCAGGAGAAGCAAAGTACCAGGACCTGACCCTGCAGGCCAAGGGGGAAGTGGGCATCAGGCTGAGCATAGAATAGAACTGGGCCCCTGCAGCCAGAATGGGGCTGCCCAATGGGAAGGGGAGAGATCAGCCCACCATGTCTGGGGGAGGTCTCTGAGCTCTGAGGATGCTCAAATTTGGAGCAGACTGGGTGGATGGCAGTGCAGAAGAATATGTTAGAAAGGACTTGTTGGTACCAGGTGCTAAAGAATATTCTTTTAACTTCCACGTGGGTCCTCCAAGCTTGTTTCAGCATAAGGGCATGAGGAAACAAAGCAGGAAAAGTTCCTGTCGTTTGCCTGGGGACACAGCTTGGAAGGGGCCCAGTGATATGCGTTTAGCTCTGTGGGTCCCCAAGCCCAATACAGGCCAAGGCGCCTCTGTTGAAGTGGAAAGAGATAGTGTGGGGGCCACAGGACTCCTTACAAAGGGCCACGGCCAGCCAGGAGCCTGACTTCCCACTGGACCCTCTCCCCCTCCCCACAGGCCTCCTCTGTGCTCTGGGCCCAGATACAGTGCCAAGCGAGGCTGGAGGTGTTGTTGCTGTGGAGGCAGGAGAGCTTGGGGTGCAGTGCCCTGGCTGGAAGGCGATGTGGGAGATTTCTGCTTGAGGAGAGCCGTTCAAACAGGCCATTGGGCTGTTGGGTCCAAGGCCTTGTTTTCCGGCTGCCTCCTCAAATGGAGAAGGGGCTCTGGGGCAGGGCCTGCCTGGCTCCAGAAGCTCAGGCATGAACAACAGTCTTGTTGGCTGGCCTGTCACCCCCGGACATGTGGCCCTGGCGGCCGGCCGCTGCCCTCCTGGAGGACCAGAGCTTCCTGTGGGTGCAATTCCTTTCAGAAGCTCTTCCTGGGAAACTGGGCACCGGGGCCTGTGATCTCCTTCCTCTGTAGACCCTGAGCTTGGGGCGAGGGTGGGCACAGGAGCGCGTCAGGGGAGTGGGTGCTTCTAGATGTGGGGGTCTCCTGTCGAGAGCTAAGTGGCTGGGAGCCACATGTGGCACGGGAGTGGGGAAGACAAATGGGGTGTGAGTCTGTCCATGGGCATGAGTGGGGAGGGCTGTGTATAAAGTGGGGTACACCTGTGCAGGGGAAGGGGGCCGAGGAGGTGTCTGTGAGGTTAGAGATGGGAGGCCTTTTCAGGAAATGGCGCTGTGGTGCTGTGGTTTGCTTGGAGGGTGGATGCATGGCGAGAAGAGGCAGGGAAACCCGTCCTCAGGTTGGTCATAGCACCGAAGGCTTTAACTGCCATTGTGAGGAGTCTGGGCTTTCTCAGGGTGGGATGGGGCCTGGAGGTGCAGGAGCAGGCAGTGGAAGCATGTGGAATGTGGGGCCATGTGCAGGATGGGTGTGTGCAGGAGTGTGCAGAGGGAGGGTGCCTAGTTGGACCCTGGGCCCTTGTCCTAGTGGGGGCCTGAGGACCTGGGACAGGGCCCAGCAAGGGAGTAAGGGGCTAGGACCAGTTGTATCGGGGTGGGGGCACTGGAAGGAGGACCCAAGGACTCTGTGACAAATCGAAGACAGGGAGTGAAGGTCAGGGGTCACCCTGGATCAGGTGAGTCTGGGGGCAGTATCTGTATACAGCAGGTGCTTTGAATTTGTTCACTATGTGATTGGTCTGTGAGTGGTGCCAGTGGGCAGAGGGAGTGCCCAGTGTGTGTGTGTGTGTGTGTGTGTGTGTGTGAGAGAGACAAAGAGAGAGACAGGAAAATGGTGCATGCATGCATGCACACCCTGTATCTGCTGGTCCCCGCCTGTCCCTCTTTGCTGCAAGGGGGTCAAGCTACATCATCAGCATGACCAGCAGGGGGAGCTGTGCTGCCGACTGACATGTGCCCCTCCACCCTTAGCCCCCGTACTAAGGCTGGAATACATATTTTTACATTTTTGAGCGTGTGCCCATCTCTGGCATCGCTTAGACGGCAATCTAGCCCCAGTCCTTGCTGACACACTGTTTTCACCTCATCACCTCCAGTGCTAATAATACCACAGGATGTCACATCCCAGGGAGCCTGGAGCTCCTGGACCCCTCATCCCAGCTCAGCCCTGAGTAAGGCACACACAGTCCATGATGGGAAGGCATCTGGTTCCTGGCCAAAGAAAGGGAAGGTGTCCGCATCCACACAGAAAGAGCCAAGTGTAACATAGAGGCCAGGGGGCTTCACCCAGGGCCTTTCCCCAGAGCCTTCTCCCAGAGCCCAGAGTGGGACAGCCAACACAGACTGTGGCCTCCGTCCTCACAGGCTCTGGGCCCTAGGGCTTCCCAACAGGGTGTGGTGTGCTGGGAGTGGGGAACAGCAGCCTAGGGTGGCATCCGAGGCAAGGAATGGGGGCCCTTGGAACAGCTGCTGGGACCCTCAGGTCAAGTGGTTTCTCCAGAGGGGGCCACCTTGCTCAGTTACGTCACTCACTGTACTGTGAACTCCTAATGCGTGAAGAGTGCTCTATCAAGGCAAAGATGGGTGCTGGAGAGACCTGGAAGAAGGGTTCAGCCTAGCCTGAGGGGTTGGGGTTGCCCGGCACAGCTTCCAGTAGAAGGTATGTATGAACAAGGTTCTGAAGGATGTGTAGGAGTTGGTTGGGCCAAGCTCAGTGTTACACACACACTTTCTAGGCCTGTGTTCCACCCGCAGGAGGTGGGAGCCAGGTGTGTGGGGACAGGTGATAGAAGCCCACAGGTCCAAGTCAAGAACTAAGGCCGACCAGCCCCCGTGGGGATGGTTAACCAGCTGTACTCACATGTTGGACTCTGGGGCCAATGCAGACCCTGGAGGAGGGGGGTAACTCTAGGGTAAGGGAGCTGAAGGAGCGAGAAGTTGGTCCTTGTGCCAGCTGGAAAGTCTTCATTCCTGCCCTGGTGCTTCTAGACTCGATGTAAAGGAAAACCAAACTCTCAAATCTGGGCTTTTCCGGGGACAGATAGCCCCACTTTGCTGGAGCTCAGAATTCCACTTGTAAAGTGGGGGGAGGGAGGGCTGGTGGGGGGCGGGGCAGAGGGGGGTGATGATAACCCCACACAGGATCTTTGGGAGGGACTTTGAGGAAGTTACCTAGTTTGGTCCCTTTGCATCTAGCATGAAGTAATTCGTGTTCCTATTTTATGGGTGAAGCAGCGGGTCAAGCTGAACTGTCACTTGCCCAGACCACACAGCTGTAGCTCCGTGAAGCCAGTGACTGGCCCACACGTGCTTTTGCCTCTCGCCGCCTGAGGGGCAGCCCCATGCTGGGACTGGCTGTGTGCAGGCAGGAACCTCCTTGGGGGTGGCGGGCCTCGACCCCTGGCAGGGTGCTGTGACCTGCTTGTCTGACTGGGAGCAGAAAGTAGCTGTGTTTAAACCTAAGGAAAGAAACGCAAGCAAGCATGTCGACCACAGCCTGGCCCTCTGGGGACTCCCTGTGGCTTGAACGGTCTTCCTGCCTCAGCTCTGTTTGTGATGGGCCGTGCAGTGTCAGAGGCGGGGGCGGGGGGGGGGTGGTGGCCCAGGGGTCTGCAGGCCAGGGGGAGGTGACCAGTCAGGAACAGACAGCTGTGGATCTTCCGCACGGGGATCTTCTGAGTACCTCTGTGGCTCTGCGGGTGGGCCCCGACCACGTGACCTAGGCAGGCTTGTGGGACCTGTGAGGAGCTCCCTGCCGTACGGTTGGAAGGTTAAGGAGTGGGTGATACGAGACTCCAAACACAGGTCGCAGAGGTGGTATGCAGGCCGGGTATGTTCTGTCAATATATAATGTTTAATTATGTCCCAACATATAAAAAATAAAATCTAAAATCTAAAATTTTCCCATGGAAATCCAGACCTGCAGTTTCTCTCGACAAATCGGAGGATCTGGCCACCCTGTGTAAAAGGAGAGTCGTTGCCCATTCTGGTTGCTGAGTTACCGCAGACCCCACCACTCTCTGTCGTGCTCCCCTACGCTCCTGTGTTCCCTGCCTGCATCTCTCTGGGCAGCTCTGTTAACACAGTTCCCCACCAGTGATGGGGATGCTTTTCGTGTACCCTTGGCCCCTTGCCCCTGGCTCTCAATCTGGCTATGGTCCCAGTTGCCCTAGAGAGGAACCTGGGGGATGTGACAGGCACCCAAGGTCATTGGTCTAGCACACTGGAAGCTGAGTCAGGGATGAGGGTGGGGAGTAGGGAGAGAGGGCTCCCCCATCCCTGGGGCTAGTGAGTCAGAGGGTTTGGCCTGGGAAACTGGTGGGAGTAGCCACCGTGGGACCAGGGGGCTGCAGGCAGCGTGGCTTCTCTTATGCTGACAGAGAGAAGGCCTGAGCTGATTTGCCCTGGGCATGTCACAGACACAGGAAAACTCTATCCACCCTGAGGAAGTCAAATGCAAAGGGCAGAATGAGCTCTCCACCAGCTTCCAGACAGACCACAGACTTCCAGGACAGACAACAGATATCTGAGCAGCTGTTCTCCACCCCAGGCTGAGGGGGAGGCAGGAAGGTGGCGAGGGGACAGGGTCACACTCTGGGAGGAGCAGGGATGGCTCTGTGGTGGCAGGACATTGCCCAGAGGTGGGACAGGACCCCCTCCCACGGGCCCTGCATGGCCCTGGGCACAGAGCTGCTGCTGCCGGGGGCAGAAAATGAGCCTGGAGGTGATGGGGTGGGGTGGGGAGGGGGAGAGACAGAGAGATACAGACAGAGAAACAGAGGCTATTAGAGACAGAGGCACACAGAGACAAGACAGCAACAGAGAGGAAAGACGGTGATAAAGTAACAGAGATAAATAGAGATAGAAAGCGAGACACAGAGACAAACAGATATAGAGACAGAGAGGGAGGGAGAGAGAGGGAGACAAAGAGAGAGACAAAGACTGTTAGAGATAAAGATGCAGAGACAGAGATAGCAACAGAGCCAAAGAGACAGTGACAGAGATAAACAGAGAGACAAAGACAGAAGGAGGGACACAGAGACAAGCAAAAAGATACAGAGAGGGAGGGAAAGGGAGGGAGATAAAGAGAGAGACAGAGACTGTCAGGGATAGAGATGCAGAGACAGAGACAGCAACAGAGATAAGGAGACAGTGACAGAGATAGAGAGACAGAGAAGGAAAGAAAGGGAGACAGAGAGAGAGAGAGAGAGAAGCAAAGAGACAGAGACAGAGAGACAGATTGAGAACCAGGAAGAGAAGCAAGCTGGATGGCCCTGATGGGTACCGCTGGGCTTCTTGGGCCTCTGGGTTCTGGCCTGACATGGGGCCAGCCGGCTGCCCGCCCCACTTCTGGAAGAACTGACCACCACCATCCAGGCCCGCCTCTCCTGGCTTATGGCCGGTGTCGGGAGCGTCCTGTGCGGACAACGCTGGCACGTTCCAGCCGCTCGAGAGCTTGAGTACGGCCGCTGCCAATGGGTCCCAGTGTGCCAGGGAAAGTACACTGGATGGCCTCAGCCAGCCTGGGGATGTGCTGGGAAAGGACCAGCAAGGCTGGGTGGGCGTCTGCAGATGGCCAGTAAGGAGAGGGCCAGGCCAGGGCCCTTCTCAGCAGCAGGACCATACAGGAAGGCCCAGCCACTCCTGCGAGCCCAGCCCACCGGGAGGGGTCTGTCCTGGAGGACCGATGGACCCGGGCTTGGAGATGTGTCGACAAACAAATCAAAACCATATTTTTCTATGTTGGAAGACGGAGCCGTGATAAATTTGGAAAGTAATACATATCAGGGCTCCGCAGACCATTTCCCGACATCTCACAGCAGACTGGCTTCCTGCGGCCAGAGTGGCGCACCCCCAAGTGCGTGCGGCCCCGGACCAAGGGGCCGCGCGGTCGGTAAAGGTGGAGCCGTGGTCGGGAACGCCGAGTGCATTTCATTAGAGGCTGGTGATGGGGAGCTTCCAAGTGGATGGTTTGGAAGCCCATGAGCGGGCAGTGTGGGGGGAAAACGCCCCCGAGGGAGTTGTGGCCAAAGCCAAGCTGTGGTTATTCAGACTGCGGTTTTCCAGTCGCTTCCAAACCTGCCGTCGCCAGCTGGGACTCTGAGTAAGTGATGGCTCCCCCCCCCCAGATCTCAGTTTCCCTGGCTTCTCCGAGATGTTGGTCACTCTTCTCTGCCTCCGACATTCTTCTGAGCGAGCTTGAAGGCCGCACCCAGTGTTTCCTTAAAGATAGAACCTCCGTATCGGGTGGCTCCTTCAGGTCATGACTTGGCCTGACTAACACACAGGATCCAAGGCTGAACAGGCTCCAGATGGGGTCTTTCCCATCGCTTTTCTGGGGCCATTGCCGGCCGGGTAGACACCCTTGAGAGAGGAGCCCGGATATGGGAGATCAGAGCATGTGGGTTCAGAGCCTCTGGGGGGGCGGAGTCTACGGGCCACCCTGTGTTCAGGCACCCAGACCAGGGGGCTTCCCCCTGCCTGTGGCCTCTGAGCTGCCCTGAGCCCACCCTACACTCATGACTCCCTGACACTTGGCACAGGGCAACATCTCCAGATGCACCTCCTGGGGTTTCTTTTTCTCTCCAGAACCCTCAGTGGAGACTCCCTTGTGGTACCAGGTCCCACGGAGAGTCCCCTCGTGTGGAGCCCCTGCACGGAGGTCCGCTGTGTGTGGGCCATTCACTGGGCCGTGTCCTGGCTGTAAAGGCAGGCTGTGCCCGGCATGAGCACGTGCCTGTGCTGAGCACCGCATCTGCTCAGAGGTGATGGCTCCTGTCACAGCCTGTCCCACGCATACACAGCACCCTGTGTAAACTAGGCGCACGGGGGGGGTGGGGGTGGGGGGGGATACTACTTTTGGCTCCTTTTCCCTTCCTCATCTCTGTTGTAAAAAGTATGCCTGCCCGGCATGTTTAGTTTATGTATTTCCATCCCCCCAGCCTTATTTCAAAAGAGACTCTGGGGGACTGGAGAGGGTAGTTGGATTTCAGGATGAGTGGTAATTGCCCTGTCTGCTGTGCCAACCACACTGCACGGGGCAGACTCTTTGTCTTTGCTGTGTGGTCCTCATGATGCACCCTGGAGGCAGACGTGCCCATGGGGCAGACCGGGGCCCTCAGAGAGCCATCTGTCAGTCCCCACTCCTCACTCTACAGGAAGGTAAGGTGAGGTAAGTTCATTTGCACAGGCCCTTACTATGTGTCTGTTTCCTGGTAAAGGACTCCCCGGCCAGAGGACGGGCATTTCCAGGTTACGCCTTCCTAGGCATCCTGGTCCTCGCCATCTCCACACCTCTCTGGTGGGTATGAGGACTGGCGGTCCCAAGAGGCTGCGCGCAATGGCTCGTGCGTCCGGGGTAAGAGCTGCCCCCATGTTGCCGTGCAAGGAATCTTGTAATGGACTGCTCCAAGTTCACCAGCATTACTGAATCAAGGTGTCTGGACAAAGGCTCCGGGGATCCTGGAGAAGGAACGTGGGTGGGGCCCATTTCTCTGCAGAAGGCAGTTCTTTTAAAGAAAGGGTGCTGAGTACTAAAGGTATTCCTGTGGGAATAGGTATGAGTAGGTGGGAATAGGACGACCATGCTAGTCCCTTTAAAAAATGCATTTTCTTCTGAGTATCAAAGTCATCTGTGTTCGTTACACACACACACACACACACACACACACACACACACGAAGAAAATCACAATCACAAGTTGTACCACTCAGAAGCGTTTTAACAAATATTCTGATAAATTTCTTCTAGGTATAGCTACATAACTGCAGACACATCTTGGAGGGATTTTTTTCAAACACTGTTGATATTATATCATCACTGTGCCATGTGAACGCCGTGGGAACTTCATTTTGCTTGCATTTCTGTTTGCATTTTCAATCATTTCTACTCATAGATTCCTGGAAAGGGAAATCACTGGGCAGGAGGGAGTGAACACATTGAATATTTATCGTGAACTTGTCTTCCAGAAAGTTTGACTCGCTTTATTGCTCTCCAGGAGTGTGACAGTCCCCACCACCAGTCTTGAAAAAAGACTCAGGGCTGGAAGTGAGCCACAGTTTATCTGGTGTCTAGATAGCCGGTGACTACATGCCCTTCCAGTCCCTACTTGAAGCAGGGGCTCCCTGGCAGGGTCCTCTCTGCTGGTGTATCAGGGACAGAGAGCTCGCTCATTTGCTGCAGGTAAGGCTCTGCTTCTGCAGGTTGCCAGGTTGTTTCTGCGTGCCCTTGGACATGAGACAGCTTCCCACCAACGGCCGATTGAGGCAGAGGAGGGTTTGCATCACGGGGAAACCTGTGTCCACCCCTTTGTCACCCAAGTGAGTTCTGGCAGGTCTCAATTCTAGTATCGTTACTCCACTTAGGGGACTTCTTTAAGAACAAAAAAGTACGAATACAAACGTAGTTATCAGAGTGATTATTTTAAATGAGACAAAAATTACAATAAATGACAAATTTTTTAGAAAGCTGATGAATAACAAAAACATCACAAAACTCTTCAAAATCAGTTTTTATTAAGTTTTAGACCTACTTCTATAATACTTCCCTTACATTGTTGGCTGAGTATTCTTTGTTGCCTCCATATGACAGCGATTTTCTTTCTTTCTTTCTTTTTTTAATGTTTATTTATTTTTGAGAAAAACAGAGACAGAATGCGAGCAGGTTAGGGACAGAGAGAGGGGAGACACAGGATCCAAAGCAGGCTCCTGGCTCCGAGCTGTCAGCACAGAGCCCGACGCGGGGCTCGAACTCACAAGCTGTGAGATCATGACCTGAGCTGAAGTCAGACGCTCAACCGACTGAGCCACCCGGGCGCCCCGACAGCGATTTTCTATAGTCATAATAAAAAGAGAATTTGGTCTGTCTTCAGGGCCTGGCTAATCAAAAACATTAATTTTTTTTTTTTTTTTGGTAGTTTAGACAAATTACTTCCAACTACATAGCTTACTGATAATGACATGCATTGTAGTATTATCAGGCTTGGGGAACACTTATTTCGTGTATCTATTGTATCTGAGCGGCAAGATTTTAGGGCATTCCCAGTCTCCACGTGGTCATTAATGTTATATAGTCTCTGAATGGCAATGTTCACATCAATGCTTATGTTCTAATGGAATTTATGAGATTTTGTGTGTGTGTGTTTTCTTTGTTGTTGTCAGTTTTGGTCAGTTCAGCAGGAAATTTCAATATTTTCATAGTCTCTTCAGAGAACTCACACTTTTACTGAGATTACTAAACACCCCAAGATCTTACTTACTATTTTTATTAGTAATACATCTCTTCCTCTTCATAGTAAAATCCGAACATTTAAAAATTCAATGTGATTAACAATAATTTCTATTGATTTCATAGCTCCTCTATATTACTTGTCTTATATTCCAGTCATTTTTATCTGATTTTTTTCCCCTCAGTTTCTTGATTAAAAATTTAAGTAGGAAAAACCGTACTTCCAGATTGGAAAACTGTAACTTTTCATCTGTTTTATTACAACATTTAAAAACATCTCTCTAAGGGGTGCCTGGGTAGCTCAGTCAGTTAAGCGCCCAACTTCGGTTCAGGTCATGATCTCATGGTTCGAGGGTTCGAGCCCTGCGTTGGGCTCTATGCTGACAGCTCAGAGCCTGGAGCCTGCTTCGGATTCTGTGTCTCCCTCTCTCTCTGCCCATCCCCTGCTTGCTCTCTCTCTCTCTCTCTCTCTCTGTCAAAAATCATAAAATAAACATTAAAAAGATTTAAAAAAATAAATAAAAACATCTCTCCAAATTATTTGTTAAATCATATATTCCCAAACGAACTTCTTAGCAGGAGCCCCAAAGGCCTGAGGCCTCTTCAGTGCCACCTTAAAAGAGGGAGAATACATGACAGAGGGCAGACCCCAGCGCAAAGAGAAGCTATCTTTCTTCCTTACATTGCTGGGGCCCTTCCAGGGCCTTGGAAGGGGATCCCGTAAATTGAGGTCCATCCTGCAAGTGTCATTAATTTGAAGGTAAATTTATCTCTGGCATCAGTCCTGGATTGCCTCTCCTCCACCAATGCCCTGTGGATTCTCTACCCAAAGGACTTTCAGCCTTGGTACTTCAAAGCTTTAGGCTGGACAGTGGCCAGTCCAGGAGACATGAGATGGGTGACTATGGCTCATCAGGTGTGACAGGCTTTACCACATTCACAGTTCAGCTTCATTGGAACTCTTGAGAAGATACCCTTATAACTCTTTATGAAGCAACTCTCTCGGACTGAGGATTTCCTATGAGTCTGTGACTGTGCATGGGTCCGAGAACAAGGAAGGCCCTGGACCTATCTTATGTATATTACAAACTCTTAAAATTGTGTCAGGTTTATTTCCGTCCTTAAGAATCAGCATAATTCAGGAACATCTCTCTACTTGCTATATGGGATGTTGCCCAATTCATGACTTGCTCAATAAAGCCAATTCCATCTTCAAAGAAAAAAATCAATATAATTCAAGAAAATGAGAAGACAAGCCATGGACTGGGGAATAATATTTACAAAAGACATAGCTGATAAAGGACCTATGTGAAATATACAGAGAACTCTTAAAGCTCAACAATAAGAAAATGAACAACCTCATTAAAAATGGGTAAAAAATTATACATACTGAGGGACACTTGGTTAGCTCAGTCAGTTGAACATCTAACTTTGGCTCAGGTCATGATCTCGCGGTTCACGGGTTCAAGCCCTGCATCAGGTTCTGTGCTGACAGCTTGGAGCCTGGAGCCTGCTTCCAATCTGTGTCTCCCTCTCCCTCTCCCCCTCCGTGTTCACACTCTTCTCTCTCTCTCTCAAAAATAAATAAACATACAAAAATTTTTAAAAGTTATACATACTGTATAATCCCAAGTCTATGATTTCCTGGAGAAAGCAAAACTATGAAGACTGCAAAAAGATCAGTGGTTGCCAGGGATTGCCTGGGAGAGAGGAATGAACAGGAAGAACACAGAGGATTCTTAAGGCAGTGAAACTACTTTCTATGACATTATAATGGTGGATCCATGTCATTATACATTTGCCCAAACCCATAGATGGGCAACACTGAGAGTGAACCCTAATGTAAACTCTGGACTCTGGATAATAATGATGTGTCAACATAGGCTCATCAGTGATAACAATGTATCTCTCTGGTGGAGATGTTGATAAATGGGGGAGGCTTTGGAGAGGGAACAGGGAGCATATTGGAACACTTAGCTAAATTTTGCTGTGAACCTAAAAAGTCTCCAAAAAAAGTCTATTAAAAATATCAATCTATTCAATGTTTTTTGTAACTTATTTTAATAGCCACTTCCAAGTAATGCATTCAATAGATACTCACTAACCCTGCTATATGTTACCTCTGAGCAAGGCCCTGGGACATAGTTGGGGAATCGGCTAGAGTAGCTGGTCTCATGGCTCCCAAATCCTGCAGGGAAGACAGTCACCCAGAAGTACAAATAACAAAAGTATTATAGCAGTAAGTTTTTTCCCAGTTGTCCCCTATTTTAGAGGAGCAACAAGTAGGGGAACTCAAGCTAGTCTGAGGGAGTCTTCCCCCAAGGAAGTGACATCTGAACCTGGAAGGACTTTAAGTGGAGGAGTGAAATGATAAGACTTGTGTTTCTAAAATACTATCCTGGCTAGTGCACAGAATGGACCTGATGGAGTCAAGAGTGGAAATGGGCAAATAGTTAAGGGGCTATCACAGTACCTAGCAGGAAAATACGGTAGCCTGTGTGGAGGAAGGAAACCAGGGATCTTCTCCGGGGAAGAGGTGGGGGACAGTGTTAGGGAGATGTGGTGTCAGGGAGACTGTGATAGAAGACACTGGAGGACAAGCAGACCTGGGAAGGGAGATGAGGCGGTCACTGGGGACCTGTGAGCGCTAGAAACCACTGAGCCGCTGAGTGAGATGTGCCTGGGCGGCATGCATCTGGAGCCACGCACACAGTCTGGGCGGGAGACATAAATCTGAGCAGATAGATGGTAATTGGAGCCATGTGGCGGATGAAATCATCTAAGGGGAACGTGTGGGCTGAGAAGAGCAGGGAACCGGGCCACGATCGCCACCACATCTGTGGCCGTTGGGAGACAGGGCCAGGAGAATTCGCTGGGATTATCAGTGACACCACAGACAAAGAAATCTAGAGGCCAAGATGTGCTCCATGCTCTCCAAGGGCAAAGGCCTCCCACCCAACGATGTCCCGATGACTCCTCACCCAACCCTGAGAGGCGGGCATGCGTCCATCGAGTGAGGCATGCAGCACAGAGAAAGGACAGCGGGAGTGGAGTCCCAGAGACCCGGGCTCGGATTCACGGGGTAATAATTTCACCCCGAGGGCTGTGGGGATCAAAGGGCACAGTGCATTTACAAAGCACCAGGCACTGCGCCTGACACATGGCTGTTGAGGTTTCGAGAGACTCATAAATAACACCCCATTATTCTCCTCCCTGCTCACGTCCAACTGAGAAACGAGACACAGGAGACAGGTTTCAGCAGGACGAACAACAGAGGTATTGGCGGCCCTGCTGATGGACAGTAGGCTGTGGCTGTGCGGTCCCCCCGGGGTTTTGGCCTTGCCACACCCTGCTGCCATCCTCCCTGCCACACCTCAGGGCAGCCCTCTGGAGAGAATGAATGGGCCGGCAGAGCAGTCAGATTTACCCGGAGCACAGAGAGCAGACCAGAAGGGAATGAGTCTTGAGGGGGCCGCCTTTTGACGGCTCCCCCCATCCAAACTACAACTGGGGACAGTACTGTCCCCCGTCACCACCAGGGGCAGGGTGCAGGACACAGGGAGCATCACTCTGGTGAGGTGTCTCCTCATGGCACCATAAAGCCTGGGGGGAAGGGGTTCATCCTTGAAATAATTATAATAAGCAATTACAATAAGCAATTGTGAATACGGAGCCCCTCTCCCTCATTTAACGTGTGAAGACACGGAGGTCTTTACTCATTGGAGCGATGTTGATTAAAAAGTTTTAAATGTCCTGACTTTGTCCATGTAATCTTTCCCGGTTGTTTCTTTGATGTTTTTTTTTTTTTTTTTTAAATTCTGTTTATCAAAGTCATACACGTACATAGTTTTAAAAGTCAAATGGTTCTGCAAGCTTTATAATGAGAAACAGCGTCTCTCTTCCCTGCTTCTGATTCTCGCTCCCCAGAGGCCATCACTCTGAATTCTTCTAGCTAATTCTTCTGGTGCTTTCCTCCTTACTTTAAAATAACAGGCTTGGACTGCCATTTCTTGGTTTTCCACTTTAAATGTTATTTGATGAATTCCTACTACGGCAGAGGAGGCCTCCGCTCTTGCACCCCAGCCTCTCCCCCTGCACGCGTGCGTGCCTTTCTCCTCAAGCCTGACACGGTAGTTACAGGGTCGTTTTTGGCCAAATCAATATTCCGTATTTACATAGTTGTGACTGCGTTCATATTACTCACAGCTAAACCATGTAGCACGCTTTCCCATTTTGTACAACTTTTTGTTTGGCTTGGAATGAGGGGCTGCCACGCTTTTCCTTGGTTTAGTGTTCCATGACTGTCCTTTCCTACACTTCGGGGTGAAGGGGGCTTCGATGGAGTTTGTGCAGATGCGTGTGCGGAGGCTCAGCTCCCTTCCCCTTTGACACCCCTCCCAGCACACACACCCCTCCCCCCCCACCACTGTGGTGTGTGCTCTCTGTGCTGCTGCCCCGCTGTGGTGCTGGGGTCCTGGGGACCCTCTGACTTCCCTACGCTGGGTCCCTGTTAGCCAAATCCAATGCCTTACCTTGGTTTTCTCCCTCCTGGGGAGAGGTGTCTTCTCCCAATAGCTTCTTGAGAAACGTTCTGTGTTAGGAAACTGTTCAGAGAGCTCGCGCATGCGAAAATTAGCTATATTCCGCTGCCACATTTGATTGGCAGCTTGGATGGAACTTCTTGCCCCTCCGACCGTGAAGCTGTTGCCCACTGTCTCCGGCTCCCAGAGCCGGCTGTGAGAAGTCAGATGCTCTTCTCTTTCCTTCACATGAGGCCACTTTCATCCCTCTAATCGTTCAGAATTTTCTTTTCATCCTTGGGGCGCACTGGTGAGGGTCTTCACATGGTGCTCCTCAGTGAGTCCTTTCAAACCGGAGGCTCACAATGATTACTCATAATCTGGTAAATTTTCTTGCACTGTTTTCTAACCTCTTACCCTTCTCCCCCAATATATTTTCTCCGTTCTCTTTTTTTCAGACCTTTCTGTTTTTCAGTGATGGACTCCCTGGGCTGATTCTCCAATTTTTGTATTTTTTCTGTCTTATTTTCCACCTTTTTCTTCGTGTTCTTTTCAGAAGGTGTCTCTTAACCTTTCTACTGAAGCTTCTTTTATGGAGTTTTGGATATCGGCCAATTGAGTTCCAAGAATACTTCTAAAATTCTGAATGATCCTTCTAAAACTTACTTTGTTATTTTTTAAGCAACAAGTTCTCATTTCATGGATGCATGTAATATCTTATTTCCTGGAGATAGCAATTACATTATATTATATTATATTATATTATATTATATTATATATTAATTATACTTTGCTTGTTTTCCCCTGCTCCATGAGTTGTCTGTTTCCTTTAAGCTCTTTTTTTAGTCTTTGATAGTTTTCATCTCTGACTTTATGTGCACAGTAAGACTCTAACACACACACTGCAAGCTCTGTGTGTCTGGGTGGGGTTTCATTGGAGGAAGACTGAGTCTAGCCATTTTACCCCAGGGGGTGTTCCAAACAACCAGTGTCTGTGTAAATTCTATTGGACTGATCAGTATCCCCAGAGAAGAAATCACCCAAAATCTCGCACAAGGATTATAAGCTTGGCTCCTAGTTCTCAGGCAAGAGAGGGGCACGGTGTGGATTTCAGCACTCATATGTGGGCTTTACTCGATCCTCATCATTAGCCAGGTGCCCTCACCTGCATCAGTGCCCATAGTCCCTGAGTCCAGAGCCCCCTGGCTCCCTCTCGCTGAAGAGTAGAGCCCTGCCTTCTGCCAGGATGCTGAGGAGGTAGTTTTTCACCTGTACAGATTGGGGCAAGGGACCACGGGTCAACATCTTCTCATACTAAGTTTTAACCAGTCATCCGTTTTCAGTTCCACCAAACTGCCTTTGGTGGAAATCCCTGTACCCTATACCCTTTTGGCAGCTCTAGCATACTTTACTTTGCTTCTTGGCTTCCCCTGCATCTGGTTAGACCTCCAGTTTCTCAGAGCCACTGCATTGTGGCCACTCATACAGCTGCCTTCCAGGTTCCAGGATTTTGTCACTCTTGCTTCTGTTCCATTTTCTTTGTCCATCGAAGTTTTTGCCTTATTTTCCCTCCTTTACTGCCATTTTGGTGGACTTTCAAGAGGGGATAGAGGTAAACAGACCGAGACTGCACAAAGAGCTGGGAGCACAGTCTTTCTTTGCTTGCTCCCAATCTGGAGACTTCTCCAATCTCATCCTTCCCTGCCCTGGGACCAGCTGCCCTGCCTCCTGCCTCTCCCATGGGTAGGAGGTAAATGATTAGACAATCCTTTCAGCAGGTCCTGAATCAGGGGTCCAGCATTTAGACCCTGGGGGTACCCACTGTGTTGTCCTTGACCTTTTGTCCCCAAACCAAGACTGAGGGAGCCCCACTTGTGCATCCAACATTCATTTCCCACATCTTTTTTTTTGTTTTAATGTAATTTATTGTCAAGTTAGCCAACATACAGTATATACAGCGTGCTCTTGGTTTTGGGGGTAGATTCCTGTGATTCATCACTTATGTAGGCTAATGGTCCTTCAAAATCTCTTACCCATTGTTTTATTGGATTGCTTTCTCTTTTTTGTGTGTTTTGGGAGATCTATTTTGGCTACTAATTCTTTACTTGTCAGAAAACTCCTCATGTTTTTTTTTTTAACTTTATATGTGTTTTGATCCCCAGAATTTTTTTTCATGAGATTAATCAGTCAGTTCTTTCCTTTATGGCTTCTGGGTATTGAATCATCCTTCCTGTGGAAGGGAACCCCCACCCAAAAGTTGTAAAAATGATCTCTTTTCTTCCTCTGAAATTTTTATTGTTTTGTTTTTTCATGTAGCTCTTGTGCCTCTGTCCAAAGTCTGGAAACAGTCTCAGCAGAATGGCCCTTTCTCAGAATGCTCACCTGTTTCCCACAATGCAGCTATACTCTCCGGCGAGGTTAATCACAGTTCTTAGGACAATGCTCACATACCTGTTTATTTGTGGCTATTTGTTCGGTGTCTGTCTTGCCCTCAGATCTGTGGACATCAGGAAAACAGCTAGCCATGTGCTGCTTCAGGAATAAAGATGGATTTGTTTCCCACAGCTGCTGTAATGAAACACCACAAACTGGGTGGCTTCAAACAACAGAAACTTTCTCTCTGGAGACCGGGAGTCTGAAATCAAAGTATTGACAGGGCTGTGTTCCCTCTGAAGGGAGGAGCCTTACTTGCGCTTCTCTTCACTTTCAGTGCTGCTGGCAATCCTTGGTTTCCTTGGCTTATAGATTCATTGTTCTGATCCCTGTCTCCGTGGTCACCCAACATTCTTCCTGTGTGTCTGTGTCCCTTCCTCTTCTTATAAGGGCACCAGTCATATCAGATTGAGGACCGACTCTACACCAGTATGAGCTCATCCTAACTTAACTAATCATTCCTGTGACAGTCATATTTCCAAATAATTTCTGGAACTCCAGGAAGGACATGAATTTTGGGGCACACTCTCCAACCCGGCACAACTGATAGGTCTCCCCTTTTGCCTTCAACTGAGATGATGCCCTTGCATGGCCTCCATTACTGCTGCCCCGTTGGCTCCCTTAGAAGAGCCGGTGTTCCCTAATTAGTGCCTTTTGATCTATCTCAGAAAGTTGTGGGGGAGCAAGAGAAGACTGAGGACTCCAGAGAGAGGAGACCCAGTCTTGCCTTGATAGTCCAGAGGGAATGGTTCAAATCCAGGGTCCCTGGAAGTCAGCAAACACTTGCTTCTTCTGCACACACTACAAGCCATGGTGGCATCTGCAGGATGGGAGGGCCTGGCTCCTGAGTGTTGGGACTGACCCTGAGGTCTTCCCTGGGAATGAGAGAACACTGTTTTTGTGGCACTGCTCCCCTGGGCCCTTCCTGAATGGTGCAGTTTGAATTGCAACCTGTCTATGGAGTAGGATGTACATCCATCCCTGCTTTACCAGAAGAAATGGCCCGGGTATGCGATGTTGGGCATGGACATATTTGGAGTCCAGAGTGCAGTGGGAAGGGTGTCCGGGACAGGCTCCTCTCACACCTTGGGGTCAGGCATGTCCTGGGGCAGCTGGCAAGGCCCAGCTTCTAAATGGACTCACGCTCCATCACACTCTGCCATTGCCAACAGGGGTGGGATTGGCTTGGCTTCAGGAAACAAGGGGAATAAATACAAAAGCAGTTGTACTGCAGGGGTGGAGTGACGAGGCATGGCAGGGTGAGGGGGTCAGAGTGTTTTGTCCAGTTTGTTCTCAGGCACATAAAATCTGTAGTGGGGCTGCTGGAGGGACAAAAGCCAACCTTGCTTGTTAAGTAAAACCACAGTATCTTTTTAAAAAAAGCAATGTTATTGAGGTATACGTCACATATCATACAATTCACCCAAAAGGCAGAAAGTACGTAGCCTGATGGTTTTGATATATTCACAGACTCGTGCAGCCTCAAGTCAAGTTTAGAACATTTTCATCACCCCAGACAGGAACCTGCACCCTTTAGCTGTAATGCCCCATTCCCCCAAGAGTAGAAAACTACCAAGCTATAGTCTATCTCGATCAGTTGGCCTCGTGTGCACATTTCATATAAATGAAACCATATAGTATGTGGTCTTCTGTGACTAGTTTCTGTCCCTTGGCACCATGTGTGTTAGATTCACCCACATTGTAGCACCTCGGTACCTCATTCCTTTTGATGGTTGAGTAACATTCCGTGATACGGATATACCAAAGTTCGCTGATCCATTTATGTGTAGACGGACATTTGGGTCAGTTACGCCTTTTGGCGATCGCGGACAATGCTGCTGTTAGTTCATACCAGTTTTCATGTGGACATAGATTTTCATTTCTCTTGAGTTCATAGCTAGGAGTGGAATTGCCAGATCGTTTGGTAACTCTGATTTACCTTTTAAGGAACCTCTAGACTGTTTTCCACAGCAGCTGCACATTTTACATCCTTATCAGCGATGTATGAAGGTTCTGATGTTGCCAACGCTTGTTGTTATCTGACTTTTTTTATGGTAGCAATGCCAGTGGGCATGAAGTGTATTCTCGTCATGCTTTCGGTTTGCATTTCCCTGATGGCTCATGGTGTTGGAGATTATTCATGTGCTCACCGACCACTTGTGTGTCTTCTCTGGAGAAACACCTGTTCAGATGCTTTGCCCATTTTTTAATTGGGGTATTTGTCTCTATATTATTCAGTTACAACAGTTCTTTATATATTCTAGACGTAAGTGCCTTATAAAAGATAGGATTTTCAAAAATTTTCTCCCACTCTGTGTGTTGATTTTTTTACTTTGAAACCCCAAAGTTTTTAAGAGTGATGCATCCCAATTTATCTATTTTCGTCTTTGGTTGCTCATGCTTTTGGTGTCATAGCTGAGAATCCTCTGCCAAATCCAAGGTCATGAGGACTTACACCCGTGTTTTCTTCTTACATTGTGGTCTTTGATGCATTTTTTTTTAACTTGGGCAATTTTTTTAGTTCTTTATTTGCTGTTTAGTTGATTTACTTGATGCATTTTATTTCAAGATCTAATTGGCTTTGTTCAACGATTCATGAAACGATTCATGGACAATTCTAGCCGGTGGAAAGGAACTCCCTGATGCAGTTCGCTTTAAAAACCACACGTACGCTTTACGGCAGCGAGAGATTTGGAAGGAGTGTATATGTAGGGCAACTTACCCAATGCCTCGTTTTTTATTTTTACCGGATTTATCCACCTCAAAATTTCATTTCTGTGTGCTCCTTTCTGTACACACACATATAATATGTGTAGCAGTACAACAATAACAGCTACGGTGGCCTCATGTGAAGTGGTGTACAAATGTGGGCAGAGCAGTAACTGGAAACGTTAAGGGCACTTGACAATGGATTCTGCACTTTTTGAGCCCAACCCACCCCTGCCCTTAAAGATCCAAGAGAGCGGCCGGATTTTGGACTGACAGCATCAAAAAAATATGATGGAGAACACACAAATCAAGAGACACATATTCTCTCTAATTTAGACAAACCCAGAACGAAGAGGGCTTAGACCAGCTTCCTTGGGCAGAGTTCTGAGAAGGACCTTCTTTTTCCCTGCATTTTTTTAAAATGTTTATTTATTTTTGAAAGAGAGAGTGGGGGGGGAAGGAGCAGAAAAAGAGGGGGACAGAGGATCTGAAGTGGGCTCTGTGCTGACAGTAGGCCTCAAACTCACAATCTATGAGATCATGACCTGAGCTAAAGTCAGATGCTCAACCGACTGAGCCACCCAGGCGGCCCTGAGAAGGACCCCCTTGCAGAAGCATCTAACACTTCCATCTTGTGAGGGCTGGTTGAGACACCCGTGCCTGGCAGACAGGAAATACAGGGCCTTGTCAACCCCACCTCCGCCCACCCACATGTTTTCATGGCACTTGAGAGAAGAGGAGGGGATTCCCAGGACTGCGGGGCCAGCTCCATTACTTAGGGGCCCAGGGCAAAATGAAAATTCATAAGAAACCTCCCATTCAAAAAGCAGAAAGGCATTAAAGACACACACACACACACACACACACACACAAAGATTTTTTTGTCTTTGTTTTTGCAGTCTCGCTCTCTTGACCCATCAGACGTTTTCCATTTGTATTTACTGTCCTGCTCTTTCAGGTGCAGGGATACTCAAGGCCTGAGTGTAGACCTCACAGGCCAGGTTCTCCCTCCTGCCAGCCACTGGACTTCCACTCTGCGTGCCGTCCAGGAGCAGGGGTGTAGAGCCAGGCATTTTCTGTCCCCACGGGCCTGCCGCCTCAGCCCGCAGTGCACAGGAGACCATGGGGTGTTGGGACACAACTATCACCTGGATCCAAGTAAGAGAGTCTTGCCCTATCCAATCACCCACTGCACATGCCGTGGTGCAGCCCACCTGGGGAGTGGACAGCCATTGCCATGGCCCACCCCAAGATGTGTGGGGCATGAACTTGACCTTGACCCTCCCCATGCCCGTGCTGGTGCTCAGGTCTCCTCTAGGGGCAAAACGTGGCAGCTGTCACTGGGAGAGAGGTTGAAAGGCAGAGGCCGGGCAGGTTCAAGATGCTGGGGACCCTGGGGCTGGGCAGACAGTGGGAGGTAGGAGCACTGTGAGCTGAGGCCCCAGGCCCCAGGGCACGGTCCACTGTGCCATGAGACTTCTCTTATAAAACACAGATTCAAAGATAAGATTATGAAGAATATCCAGAGGGTGAACAGCAATGGAAGAACATTAACCCCCCAGTATGGGGCCCTTCTGAGTCCGGGGTCCTGTGGGACTGCATTGGCCACCTACCCATAAAACCAGTTCTGGTGTCCCTGAGAGTAGATGAGAGACAGAGCTGAAGGGCCAGCGCAGAGGTTTCCAGGGGGAGGTGTGGGGACCCCTGCAGTCCTGATAATAGTGAGGAAAGTCACTCCTGGATGCTCCTGGGGTTGCACATTTCAGGGAGCTGCAGGGACAACGGCCAATCCCACAGACCATTGTGTCCAGGAAGCATCCCAGGACCCAGAAGGCAGTAGAATCTGGAGGGACTCACCTCACTAGACATGGGGAGTGAGACAGGAAAGGGACCCCTCAGTGCCCCCCCCGGGGGGTCAGAGAAGAAGGGGAGGGGGCAGGGTTAAAGAGAACGAAAGAAACCTCCAGCTTTCAACAAGGAAGAGCAGAATTTCACCCTGGAAGTGACTGGGTTTCTGTGACTCGATATTGTTACATTTATCCATCCCAAGTGCACTTGAAGAACTTTGCCTTAAATATGGTTCACTGTAGAGATGGGAATGACCCCATTTATTTTTATTTTTATTTTTTTATTTTTTTTATTTATTTTTTTAAATGGATGTTCTTTTTTTTTTTAATTTTTTTTTCAACGTTTATTTATTTTTGGGACAGAGAGAGACAGAGCATGAACGGGGGAGGGGCAGAGAGAGAGGGAGACACAGAATCGGAAACAGGCTCCAGGCTCCGAGCCATCAGCCCAGAGCCTGACGCGGGGCTCGAACTCACGGACCGCGAGATCGTGACCTGGCTGAAGTCGGACGCTTAACCGACTGCGCCACCCAGGCGCCCCCCCCATTTATTTTTATAATCAAGATGGGTGCACCGTTGCCCTGCAGTGCTGTACCTCGGACACTGACACTCACCAGGGCTTACTCCAGGCCAGGCAAGGTGCTGAGCTTCGTACACGGTCATGTTGAATTGTCAAACAATGAATGGCATTGCCACTTTTTGGAAAAGGAAACTAAGACTCAGGAAGATGGAATGCCTTGGCTGAGGCCATGAGAGGTGCAATTCAAATGTGACGGAGTTAGGGGCACCTGGGGTGGCTCAGTCGGTTAAGCATCCCACTTCAGTTTAGGTCATGATCTCACGGTTTGTGAGTTCGAGCCCCGCGTCAGGCTCTGTGCTCAGAGCCTGGAGCCTGCTTCAGATTCTGTGTCTCCCTCTCTCTGCCCCTCCCTTGCTCGTGCTCTGTCTCTCTCTCTCTCTCTCTCTCTCAAAAATAAATAAACATTAAAAAAAATGTGGTGGAGCTAGAATCAAACCGTGGTCACTCTGACCCCAGTGCCATACTTACCCCCACCTTGGATCCTAAACCTCTTTTTAGTCCTAACATTGTTTTGTGTGTTGCCTCTCTTTCTTGAGGTAGACATTTTGAGAGGGCACCAAAAGAAGAGGGAGTCGTCCGGTGAAAGTTCAGAGAAGTTCAGAGAAAGTTCAGGTGAGAGGCAGATGTGTGGTGGGGAAGAGGGACCCGATGAAGGTGGCCCTGAATTCTGGCCAGGCCGATGGAAGTACGGAGATAAGGAAGGCTGCGATGTCCAAGAAAGAACTTATGCGTCTCTGGCCTCAGAAGTGAGTCGTGAAGAAGCTGGGGACCTGTGTCCAAGGATTTGTCAAGAGCTGGGCGTGAACGTTCAGTCAGTAGCCAGCAGATGCTTTTCTCTAAGCAGCCATGGGTCATCATCTTTTTTGGGTCATAGGCCTTTGAAAATCTGATAAAGGCAACTAACACTTTCTCTGTCTAAAAAAATATTATTATAATTTTCCACATGCTGACAGTGCGGAGCCTGCCTAGGATTCTCTCTCTCTCTCTCTCTCTCTCCCTAATGGGGCACCTGCATGGCTCAGTTGGTTAAGCGTCCGACTCTGTTTTGGCTCAGGTCATGATCTCACAGTTCGTGAGTTTGAGCCCCGCATCAGGCTCTGTGCTGGCAGCACGGAGCCTGCTTAGGATCCTCTCTTTCCTTCTCTCGGCCCCTCCCCTGCTCACTCTCTCTTTGTCAAAAATAAATAAATAAACTTAAAAAAGTAATTTTGCACATAGTTTCAAAGGGTCTACATACACCCGATCCTAAATCAATCTCAGATTTCCCTGCACGTCCAGAGGAATGGCGAAGCAAAAGTGCATCTGTACCCACTAATGTGAGAGCAGGGAGATCGGCCTTTGTCTGGGACAGCAGCCATTTGAGAAATGTATTTCTTGCTGCGGTGACAGAGAGGTAGGGGGGAACATGGTAAGGGGACCCTGCAGGGCCAAGAGCCTATATGGGGACCCAGGGCTTAGGACTTCCCTACAGTACCAGGCAGGGTCTCCCCTGTGGCCCCAGATGTCAAATTTTCTCAACACATCAGCACCTTCAGGGGAAGAATTGCATGTAGTGGCCAGGGTAACACGAAGGATTTTTCTCTTCTCTTCTAAATATGTTTGCTTTTTTTTTTTTTAATTTTTTTTTTTAACGTTTATTTATTTTTGAGAGAGAGAGAGACAGAGCATGAACAGGGGAGGGGCAGAGAGAGAGGGAGACACAGAACTGGAAGCAGGCTCCAGGCTCTGAGCCATCAGCCCAGAGCCCGACGCGGGGCTCGAACTCACGGTCCGTGAGATCGTGACCTGAGCTGAAGTCGGACACTCAACCGACTGAGCCACCCAGGCGCCCCTAAATATGTTTGCTTTTAAGTGATAAGAGCCCCGACTTCCCTCCCTGTGTGACAAAACAGGGCGTGCCACTTTGATCTGGGTCCTTCTCGTGTGTTTTCATCACGGATGAAGTTTCCTGGAAAAAGGCTCTGGGTCTGAGATTTTTACGCAGGACGTTTGTTGGGGATAGTGTGCAGGACAACACATGTGAGGGGTTAGGGAAGCAGGCTTGGACACAGAGAAAAGACGAGCCGGGAGACAGTTCCCACAGGCGCCTCAGCCACTCATGCAGGGAGGGCAGGTGCCAGCATGGCCCTGTGGGACGGTCCCGAGGTAGGTGAGGGGGCTGGGCCTTTGTACCCCTGCACTGATCAGTCATTGAATCTGGGAGCTGAGGCAGCCATCACCTCCGCTTCAGGCTGCCAATGGCCAACACTACAGGCAGCTGGGGGAATAGGGACTTGGTCCTAAAGTGGGGGGGGGGGAACTCTGGGTACACCACAGTCTCTTTCTGGCCTGGAAAAATAATCATTTGATTCATCCTGGGAAGACCAGTTGCAAAAGCTGTGCTCCTGTTCCCTCCTCTTTATGACCAGGAAGCTGCAACTATTGAGTGATGCTGTTCTAGAACTTACTAGAACCTCTGTTGTGATTCCACCTACCCCCCAGACAGGGGCAATCCAGGATAAAGAGAAGACGGTGCCAGAGTCATGCCAGCTGGGATTGTTCTCTCGCCCCGGATTCACTACAGAACTAAGAGTCCCCCATGCTGGTCCTCTCAGGCCATCTGGAGTTGGGAAAAGCAGACGGAAGCAAGGCCAGGCCCCCTGTCGATGGTCAGTAAGCAACGGCCATTTGAAGCTGAGCCAGGGAGTGGGAGCCAGACTGGGGTGGGGGGGGGTGCTGGCTAGCATCTGGGCTCAGTCTGTCTGGAGGAGGGGCTTGGGGAAGGCCAGGCCAGGCTGGGCTCTTTTGGGCAGCGACGCAGGTACAGAACGTGGACTTCTCGGGGTGCCTGGAACAGACCCAGCACAAGGCATTGACTCAAAACAAACAAGGCTCTTAAGATACTGATAAAAATAGTAACGGTGGTGACAATGACGACAATAACAATAGCTAACATTTATTTTGGAGCTCCTTTGTGCCACCGGCCAGGCCACATAGTTTGCTTGAATTAGCTCCATTAATCCTCTTGACAGACCTATCAAGTAGATACTATTTTTATTCGCGCTGTACAGATGAGGGAACTTACCGTGAGAAGGCTAGTCGAGGGGCTCGAGTTACTTAGCGGGTAAGTGATGAACAGTTATTTAAACCCAGACAGTCCTACACTAGCCCTTCCCAAGCCTTCTGCTTCTCATTACATGGGGCCTTCATTCCCCCCTGCCGTTCAGGCCTCATTCCCGAAGATTCCTCCTCCAGCTCTTATTCTCAAACTAACTATAACTAACGTATCAGCAAAGCCCCACAAGCATTGCCTTGAACCTTTCTCCTCAACGTGGCCCCTTAGTATTATTTCCCAACCACAAGTGTATTTCAGTCAGAGGCGCTAGGTTATGCCTCAGTGACAAACAGCCCCCATCTCTCAGCAGTTTAATTTAATGAAAGTTTATCTCTTGCTCTTGCTACACATGAACTACAGATACGTGGGGGCCTCTGCTCCATGTCATTCTCACTTATGGGCCCAGGCAGATGGGGTTTCTAGAATTCTAATGTCACCATGATATGGCCAAGAAAGGGAGAATCGTGCACTAGCTCTTAGAGGTTTCTACTTCTCACTTTTTATTGATTGAAGCAAACCACATGTCCACACCTAATTTTCCCAGGGGGGAAGGGCAATTCTACCTCAGACCCGGGAGGAGACCTAGCGACACAGGTGGGCCACATATGTGCCCAGTCACTGCCGAGCCAGTCTCCATTCTCTCTTGCACAAAGACCTTGAACAGCTTCAAACTGGTCTCCTCACTTCCCCTCCCGCTCTTGCCCTATAATCCCTTATCCATGCAACAGCCAGAATGATCTAAAACATACATCAGATGACTTTACTCTTCGGCTCAAAGTCCTCAAATGGCTTCTATCACATTAACAAGAAAGGTAAAGGTTCTCATCCTGGCCTACGAGGCTCCAGAACAAGGGTCAGCAAGCTGTCGCCCTCTGGCCACATCCAGCCCACCGCCTGTCTTTATCAATAAAGTTTTAGTGGAACAAAGTCAGTTTGCTGACTCCTATCTCAAAGGACCCGGACACTGCCTCCCCCCAGACTTTATTTCTCCTCGTTCCCCCTTGTACACTCCCTCCAGCCACACTGCACAGCCTGTGATTCCTGCAAGTACCCAGCTCACTCCCACCTAGGACCATTGCACACTCCGTCCTCCCACCATCCTCCTCCCTCACTTTTAACACAGCCCACTCCTCCCTGTCCTTCTGGCTTCTTCTCTGATAGCACCTGCTCAGGGGGTCCCGCCTGACCCCTTTCAATAGCAACCAGGCAAGCTCTTTAACCCCTTCTCCCCTCATTCGTCTCCAACCGAAATGATAGCACAGATGCTATTTATTTCCGTGTTTCCAGTCTTGCCCCTTATTAAGGTCTGTGAAGTCTTGGAAGTTTTGTATTGAGAGACCTGGAGTGGTCTCGGTACGTTGAGACAATCTTCTCTTCGCCTGTGCCTTCTGTGTCCCTCTTTTTTAAGCTGACGAGAGCCCTCCTGGGGAGGAAATTTTCAATTTTTGGCCTCAGCTCCAAAGAAAATATACTTCCATGAGATTTTCAAGATCGCTTTATGGCTGAGGATTTGAATTTTTGCATTTGAGGGTCAAGGACAATAGTGGTATTATTATGGCTTTTTAAAAAACACTTCAAGCAAATTCCGGTCATCTCTGGGAGGCAAACTTTGAACATCTCGGCAGTCCCCAAGGAGAACAATCTTCTGTAACTTTGAAGCCAAATGGGATTTCTGAAAAGGAAGCTACAGTCAATTGAAAACTCTCAGTGGAGCGTGAAGGGCAGAGGAGTCCCCGCGGTGGGCCGCAGCTGAGCTCGCCCAGGCTGGACGTGCCCTTCCCGGCTGGAGAGAGACCGCACAGACAGCACAGTAGGCGTGCTGGAGGCTGCACGGGCCTCCGACCCGAACCTCTGCTCGGAGACCAGCTCAGAAGACCAAGTATTTCTTCCTCGATCTTTGCTATGGGCTTGGCTGTTTTCAAATGACTTTAGGTGATTAAGACAGAAAAGACAGGCAAAAGAAAAACAAAGTGAGACTCTGCCCACCTTCTCCCCAGCAGAGATGCTCTGGGATATAGCAGAAACAAAGAGGTGAGGCACTGATGGGGGGGGGGGTTATGTGGGGGAGGGTGGTCTCCAGCGCCCCTGGCCCAGTCTTCCTGGAAGGAGGTCCCCAACTCTACCCTTCTCTGCTTGGCTGTGTGGCAGGAGATGCAGGTGTGCCCAGATGTCCTGCTGTCTGTCTGCTGGCCCGCCTTCCTTAGCTTCCCTGGCACACTCACGTGACCTGCTGCCATTCACACCCTGGGCTGCCTGCTCAGGTGCTGGGGTTCTGGGCCCCTCCGTGCAGTCCTCTGTGCTCTGCCCTGCCTCACCCCAGGTGATCCCATGTGCCTCCGGTTGAGTAGTAAAGTTCAAGCTTAGCTTAGCATTCCGGGTCATTTACAGTCTGTGTCCAAGTTCACTTGCCCTTTCTCTCCTACATAAACCTACAGTGTGTTTTACCAGTTGGACGTCCAGCTGTTTCTCAAAGATTCTGGCACTGTCCTATTCCCTGCTTTGGTTTATGTCCTCCCCAATTCCCTGGCGTCTCCTGCTTCTGCCTATGGGAGCATAAGCAGCCCCAGACCTGATTCCACGTCACCTCCCCCGTGACAATCGGTCTGGTCTTTGGGAGCCCCACCACGGGGTCTGCCTAACTGCAGCTACACGCACCTTCTCCCTTCCTAGAGACTCCAAGGGAACAGGATGTGGCTTGCTCGTCTTTATTCTACTCCCCTCTGCTGGCCCTGTACTGTTTCTGGTGCAGACGGTGGGTCAGAGGGTGTTCATCAAATACACGGACTACTGAGTTACACAAAGATGTAAATGATAAGGGTTTGTGTGGGGGCTTTTCAGAAAGCTTGTTGTCTCTGAGGTGGGGGGTGAAGGTGGCACAGGACGAGGGGTGGGGGAGAGGGAGGAAACCTAAGCCTGGGCAGGCACACTGGTGCGGTGATGGATTGATTAGGGTAAGTGATGGAGGTAACTGACTGGGATTGTCCCTCGAGGGCTGTGCCAGGGGACTGGGAGTTTCTGCCATTTCTGCTCCGGGGCTGATGAATATTCACATCTCTGTGGAAGGTCTCAGAGAGAAGGGAGGAGGGCAGGTCTTGGCCTCAGGGATCGTTATGAGAAAAGCCTTTGGAGGGGGTGGGCACACCTGCTCAGACTCTGGCAGTTCTCCTTTGCTGGCCCTCTGACGCCCTGAGTGTCCTTCCTTGTGGGCTGAGTGACTCAGGACTCACCTCAATGGCCTGTGCCACACGTGGTGGCCCATCCTGGTGCCCTTGTACTGGGACCCTCTGCCCCTGTGTGATTGTGAAGCACAGCCTCCACCCCATCCTGAATCCTTTCTGTGTCCTATTGACCTGACCTTCAGCCACGCCCACACTGGCCCCAACCACACCCATACTTGGACCCAGACGTGCTCAGGGTCCCCCCTTGACTGCAGCCCTTTCTTCAGGCCCCATGCTACAGTGTTGTCTCCTGAAAAGCTCACCTGGATGTGTTTCCAATCCAGGATGGTTCCAATCTAGAAGTCCTACCGAACTTCAGGGGCTGCTGTGCAGAAGGAAGAAGAGAACTGTTGCTGAGTCATGGAGGACAGCAGGGAGGGAGAGGAATTGGTGGGAGAGGGGCTGTGGCAACCAGGGGTAGAGTGATGCTCCCGGGCAGGCTGGACCCACTGCCCCTGGTGGGGGCTTCAAATCATTGACCTCCCAACAGAGGAGGGCACGGAGGCTGGTGCTGCCCCCAGGCTGCCTCCACGGTACAGGAAGAAGGCAAGGAGAAGAAAGAACCCTGATCCCAGAGCAACAGCTTGAGGTCTCCCTAGGTGCACGCCAGTCCACACGGGTGCCAACCTCACGTTCTGGTGAGAGCTTCCCAAATACCTCGGGCTGCCTCTCTCCCCCGGCCTCTGCCCGCCCTGCCCACTGCGCATCCTTCTCTCGTCTTCTCGTCTCTCGTAACAGCTCTGTCTGTTGCCTTCTCCACAAATGCACCCTTCCCGTGGCTGCCAGAAAATCTCCCGAGGTGGAAATCTGCTCACATATCTCCCTGCCCACCGTCCACCATGGGCTCCTGCCTGCCTGGGGGGAAAAACCCCTGTCCTTATCTGGGTGAACCAGGGCCCTCCATACTCTGTCCTGCCCGGAAGCACATTTCTCTCCCTCCCCTCCGGTCTTACAGCCCAAGCCCTGTCACGCCAACCTTCTCTGCATTGGGGGAACGCAGTATATCCTTCCCAAACTTCTCCCTTTGCACATGCTGTGCCCTCTCTCTGAAATGCCCTTCCCTTCTGCCTTGGGCAAGGGCAGAGGTGGCAGGGAGGAGGTTTGGATATCCCATGGTGTTTGGGCTGGATCCTTTTGCCTGGTGATTCTCAAACATTGTCACGTGACAAAGCTCCTATAACACACCGGTCCTTTTCAGGACACCACAGACTCTTGATACTTTTAAGAGACAGGCCTCTTTGATACAGGACTGCCATGTTCCTTAGGCACACGCAGCTCTCGGCACATATATGTTTTTAATAAAACACATTTCCAAGTTGTTCACATGATGTGTTCTTTTCATTTGCACAGTAATTTTCTAACGTGCCTGGGTTAGCAAACTGTAGCATGTAGCTGCGTGAATCTGTTCAACTCGGTGAGCCCTGAGTTCCTTTTCCTGTACGATAATGAGAGCAATTTCACAAGGATTGAGCAGATGAAAGCCGCTGGTGCACGCACGAGGAGTCCGGGACGTGCCAACAGCTTTTCTCCCCATCTTCTTCCCCATACATGACCCACGGGCCCCCTTGCTCCATATGCACTGTGACCCACGGCTCCCGGCTGGGACCCTGGTTTGGTCCTGTGGCACATATTCAATGTTTTCCTGTGTCCAGTATTCACTTCCTTTTTTTTAAAATACATTTTTAAACTTTATTTATTTTAAAAAAAAAATTTTTTTTTTCAACGTTTATTTATTTTTGGGACAGAGAGAGACAGAGCATGAACGGGGGAGGGGCAGAGAGAGAGGGAGACACAGAATCGGAAACAGGCTCCAGGCTCTGAGCCATCAGCCCAGAGCCTGACGCGGGGCTCGAACTCCCGGACCGCGAGATCGTGACCTGGCTGAAGTCGGACGCTTAACCGACTGCGCCACCCAGGCGCCCCAAACTTTATTTATTTTTGAGAGAGAGAGAGAGACAGAGCACAAGCAGAGGAGGAACAGGGAGAGAGGGAGACACAGAATCTGAAGCAGGCTCCAGGCTCCAAGCTGTCAGCACAAAGCCCGACACTGGGCTCGAACTCACGAACTGGGAGATCATGTCCTGAGCCGAAGTTGGACCCTTAACCGACTGAGCCACCCAGGCACCCCTCTACTTCCTTTCTTAATGGCACCCAGTATCTTTATGAGGAATCCTCTGCTTGGGTGGAGGGTTGAGAGAGGCTGATACGAGCTTCCTGCCTCCCGCTGGAGCAACCGTTCAGTGTTCTCTGTGCTGGCAGGTGCGTCTACTGAGGGAGCCACACTGATTCTCTACTTTGTCACTGTTCTAAGATTCTCAGACTTGTTTTTTTCTGTACGAGGGAAAGTTCAGAGAATGGCTGAGACTCAGGAACTCCCACAGGTGTGCCATAGATATCACCTTGGGAGGTTCTAGAGTAGTCTAGGTCTAAGTGGTCAAGAACCCCTGGGTTCTCACAAGTCATGGGGAGGCAGGTTAAAGGTCTAGAAAGTTTTGCAGACTGATTCCTAGGGCTTATTTTGGTTCCTGAGGGGCTGTGCTCTTTGACGTCACTCAGGGAGGAAGTCCACGTTTGCAACTTATATATGGTGCTTCCCTAAGAGGCATGAGCACCTTTGAGCCACTCAGAAGCCACATGCAGAAATCCTCAGCAGCAGTCCAGGGCAAGCAGGGACCCTGGTGAGAGAGCAGCTGCAGCCACAAACAGGGACAGAGACCCAGGGGAGACCTGGGAGCGTCAGTGTCCACCCACCCGCAGGCCAGGCACATCTGTATGGTTCTGGCAGTACAAGATGTATCTCTAAGCCTCTATTTCTTCATCTAGAAAGTGGGCCTCATATTTGCTTCTTTGGACGGCACTTGATAAATGTGGCCCCCTTCCCGTTTGGGCAGATACCAGCAGAAGAAGAGAGAGGAAGGTTCTGGGGTGATAGTTCTGGCATCTGCTATGACCAGGAGAGAGCAATTAGATCAAGGAGACAGGACATTCGCGAAAAGATTTGCAATGAGGGCAGGGAAACCGACAGTAAGACAACGGACTTGGAACCACAGTGTGAGCGCTGCAGACTGGGGACCCAAGACTGTGCCCCCCTGGCCCCACGTTCCTGCTCCCCAAAGCTGATGCCTGTGTGTGCAAGCAGATACCTGTGGGGGTGCGTCGTGGGCGTACATAGGGTGGGCGTGCGGAGGTAGGTGATCAGAGCAAACCCGTGTTGGGAAATTCTTCCCCTAAATAGCTGTTTCTGGTGGACTTAACTGCTCAGAAGAATTTAGTTTCAAAGTTTATTCAAGATGTGATTATGTTATTTTCATATAATCTCTTTCTCGGAGAGTCCCCGTGAAAGAGGGCTAACTGGACGCTCTTCGTCTGTCGTAAGAATACTCAAAAGCAGGTGGAACCAGCTGGCCTTTGGCTCGTTGGCACGGGGCTCAGGCAAGGGCTGCACCCCTGATTGGGTCTGCCTTGCCACACCTGCCCAGAGAGAGGGAGGGCGCTGGTGGCCGCCAGCCCACGCTGGGACCCAAGCAGTTTATGAGGGAAGAGGCAGGCCTGGCTCCTCTTCTCCCTTGTACTCCACCCTGCTCTTGGGAGGCAGTGAGTGGCCTGCCCTCAATCAGCCTTTGGCCTCGCTCTCAGTTTCCATTTCCCTTTCTGACAACAGCAGCCAATCTCCCAGAAGAACAGAGATGAGTTTCTAATGCAAAACAGAATCTGCTTGAAGCAAGTCCAAAGTGATTTTCCAGTCCCTGTCTTTCATCAAGCAGGGGAAAGGCGTCCATGTCAGGGGACCAGAGGTGATGCCAGACGCATGGGTGTGGGAGGGGTCTTCTCAGGTCAGAGGGGAGGCTTGGCAGGGAGCATGGGCATCAGAGCAGGCTTGCCCAGAAGAGGGTGGGGCAGATGGCCGCCTTGTGTCCCTGGTTCTGACCCCCATCATCCGCTCTCCTTTTATGCCATCAGGGCTGTTCCGACCTGCCAAAATTGAGGGGGTCCTGGTGGCCTCCAGTATGCCGTCCCAAAGAGGTGCTGCCATTCAGCCCCCGGGGCAGGCTCCCGCCTGCTTGAGAGCCAGTCCTGACCCAGGAAGGCAGTGAGGAATCTGCACCAGGCAACCCAGGACCATGCACAAAAATACAGAACCTCCCAGCTTCTTACATCCTCACCTTGGAGATGGAAAAGAGGTGGCCTCTTGCTCGAAGGAAGGCAGGAATGGAGACCAGGGGGTGCGTGGACACCAGGGCTCAGCAAGAAGGACAGACATGGCCAAAATGATGAGGGGAAATGCTCCCCTAGGAGAGCAGAGTGCATGGAGGAGGAAACACATTTGGGAAATTTCCCAAATGCGTGTCTTCTCCCTGCACTGGTGACACTGGCCCCGACAGTATCTTGCGATTGTCTTAATTTCATACTACGGAAGAGGAGGAGATTTACTCTCATGTGTCCTCTGTCTCCCAATGTTTATTGTAGTGTTATTTTTATATTGTCAATGTTCATAAAATTTAATTTCTCACACCTCTTTTGACCTCATTTTGTATTTAGAAGGACGTGGTGTCCACTCCAAGCCCCTTGACAGTATATTTTTTTTTGTTGTCTTGTTTTCTTCTTTCTTCTTTTTTCCAGATGAGGGCTGGCTCTGTCTTCCCAGCAATGTCTGCAGTGGGAAAGTGGCTGTAAGAAATGGCAATCAGATGGCATTGCCAGAATGGAAAAGGCAAACTCAGGTACCTGTGACGTGACAGGAAGTGGATGAGCCAACCGGGGCGATCATCCACAGTCCAGATTGGAATGAGCAAATGAGACATACTGATCCCTCATCAAATCATGGCTCTTTGGGTCATGATCAGTAAAATGAAGAAAGGTTACTAGGCAACCATGACAGATTTCCTCAATGTCAGCGATGAGAGTAATGGAGGAGACTAATGGACTAAGGGCACCAGCAACAGCCTTTGCAGTTTGACTACAATACAACTGGCCACACTGGGAAGGAGCCAGGGATGGACAAAGCAGCTGATGGCGCCAGTGCCCATCCTGGATACAGCCCTACCTCCTTATCCTCTTCTGCATCTTGTTACTGGTTGTTCAGAGAAAGTGGAGATAGTTCTCACCCTTTGAGAAAAAGTGTCATCAAAAGGTAAAAGGCACTGGTATTCACTTTTATACCTTCCTAGTGATTTTACTTTTTAAATGAACAGACACAGGGGTGCCTGAGTGGCTCAGTCAGTTAAGCGTCTGACTTCGGGTCAGGTTATGATCCCCCAGTCGTGGGTTCAAGTCCCGCGTCAGGCTCTGCGCTGACTGCTCAGAGTCTGGAGCCTGCTTCGGATTCTTTGTCTCCCTCTCTCTCTGCCCCTCTCCCATTCCTTCTCTGTGTCTCAAAAATAAATAAATACTAAAAAGAATTTAAAAAAAGAATGGACAATGATGTCTGGTTTGGATTCTAAATTCCATGTGCTTTTTTTTTTTTTTTTCTACTGTTTACTGTTTATTTATTTGAAAGAGACATAGAGAGATTGAAAACAGGGGAGGGGCAGAGAGAGAGGGAGACAGAGGATCTGAAGCAGACTCCGTGCTGACAGCGGAGAGCCCAATGCAGGGCTCAGACTCACAAACTGTGAGATCGCGACTTGAGCCTAAGTTGAAAGCTTAACTGAGCCACCCAGGTGCCCTGAGGTTTTTTGTTTTTTGTTTTTTATTTATTTTGTTTTGTTTTATTTAAGAATGTCTTTTTTACCGCTTTTATAATTTAATAAGACTTAGCTGTTGGAGGTATAATTATTTTCTCCAGCACATTGGAGAAATACTCTTATCATCTTCTAACATTTATTGTAGCTGTGGGACATGCAGTATTCATGACTTGTGTTTTCCATTTCTTGGATTGAGGTTTTCTATATTTACCCTTATATTCAATTTCTTAAGAAAGCTCTGTCTAGCTTTGCAATTATTTTATTGCTTACATGTTATGTGTTTTTTATATGCAGATTAAGATTTTCTTTCATTTCAGGAAATCAAAATTTTTTTATCTTCAAATACATGTTTTTGTTCATATTTTGTGATTTCTGAGACATTATTTTTTTCCTGGTTGTATTGCCTTTAACTGTGATCTTCTTCCTAATAACATTTATCTATTTTCATGAAATCTTTAATATATGTCAGTAGTTTGACTTTAAGTGAAATGCCCTATAAAATCCTGATTACTGTTCTCAGAATTATTCAAAGAATATATTATGATATTGCATCCACAAACCATGACAAAAAATATCCCCACTTTATATGGAAAACTTCTGTGTCTTAGTAGAGAGCATGAAAGCATATACAGAAGTTAGAATATTATTATCCCCAAACTTCAAAATTCAGCATAAGGCCTCAAAGAAAATGTAAAGAAAATCTCCTAAGACTTGAAACAATCATATAAAAAGGTGCAAAAAATATTAGAAAAAAGGTAAATGGACTGGAAAATGAAAAGGGGCAAGAGTCAGTATCCAAGAGAAGTTCCAGAAAGTAAGAACAGAGAAAATGGGGAGGAGGAAATAAGTAAGGAAATAATAGGTTTCTCTGGGCAAAAGCAAAGAAAATCTTGGGGCACCTGGGGCTCAGTCAGTTAAGCATCCTGCTCTTGATTATGGGGCAGATTATGATCTCACGGTGGTGAGATTGAGCCCCATGTTGGGCTCTTCCCTGAGTGTGGAGCCTGCTTGTGATTCTTTCTCTTCCTTTGCCCCTCCCACTTATGTGCATGCACTCTCTGTCTCAAGAAAGAAAGAAAGAAAGAAAGAAAGAAAGAAGAAAATAAAAAAGAAAGAAAGGAAAGGAAAGGAAAGGAAAGGAAAGGAAAAAAATCTTCAGGCTGAAAAAATTGCTGACTGCTAAGCAGGGAAGATGGAAGAAAGAGTATAAAAAAATCCCAATAGCTTCTAGAAATAACAAATAAAATAGCTACAAAGGGAGAATTAAATTGGACTTCTTGCCAACATCACCAAAAACTAGAAGTAAATGCAGAAAGGTCTTAAATATTCTAAAAAGAAATTATTATCCACTTATAAATCTGTCAAATTGATGTGAGAGTAAAGGCAGAACTTTTCAGCCTTACAATAATTCAGGAACTTTCCCTTCCATGCACCTTACCTGATAAAAGAACAACAAATTTTATTGGGGCATATTCAGAAAAAAAAAATCAAGAAATCAAGAAATCATAACCATACACCCAAGAGATGGTAAAAGAAACCCAGGAGAGCTATGAACAGAAATGCTTAATGAAAGCTGGCAGCAGGCCTCCAAAACATTAGTAAACTCAACAAAGATACGATTAACAAACTCCAAGATCACAGGAATATGGTTTAGAAGGCAAGTGATCTTTCTGTCGTCAAGAAAAATGAAAGGCAATCAGATTCTCCAGACAAAACAAAAAGCTCTAAAAAAAGTCATCGTACAAATATGAGACGAGCTAAAACTTGGCATAATCTTAAGCAATTAATGGCATTTAAAAAAGGGAATCCATTTGACTTTAACTTTGGAATATTCTCAGTAGAACAGCAAAGATTCAGTGACCTATGAAAACATTCTTGTCTTTATGTAGATGTTTGTCTAATAAAAATATCTGGCCGAACCACAGGAAATTACCACATTTTTTTGTAGGTGAAAGGAGATTGAATAGAAGGGATTTCATATGGCTCATATGATTTAACTGAATACATAATCATACTATAAAAATTCTATATGCTGGGTTTTGATTTTCAGAATCAACTAATAAATAAAAGATGGAAGACACAACTTGCAGAGTAAGATATATATGGTAAAAACTTGGAAAATATAAAATCCATGTATTCTAGGATGTGGAAGGGTGAGGAGAGGCAGATGGAATTTCAGGGGCACAAAATTACTTATTTAATTAGTGAGGAATCCCAAGATACGTATTATATTTCCTGGATCAGGAAATAGATTGGATACTATAAGATAAAACAAATGTGTAAATATATTAATATTGAGAACTGAGATTTTCACTATAAAATAAAGGAGATACGGGTACAAGCTAAAATAAAGAAAAAAAATCCCGTTCCATTAAAGTGGAATTGGAAATATCACTGCAAATTCATGATTTTATGTGTGACCACCTGTACATCCATCCATCCATCCCAACTCTGTCCATTGAAAGGGCAAAGTTCCAGTAACAACAGATCTTGGTTTCTCGATAGGACTCTCCCCTAAAATAAACCATCCTGGGTGAAATGCCTGATTCCAGGTCTGGGTCAGGGGAAGTAGAAGCTGAGCCTGGATCATCTTATTATTTGAGAAGTAAGGATGTAGTTGAAGAATAGAAATGTGTCAAAAGCATACAGGAGCCAACTTTAAGAGGATCCCACTGGCCATATTTCAGACAATTTAAGTAAGAAGTGTAACACATTGAAAAAATAAATCCATGAGTCTATAGTTATATGAGAGAGATTGCTTATGTCTATTTAATACTTAAATAAATTTATAAGAATAACAATTTCTACGTAATTTCCCAAACAAGAAATAATCCAATTGTCAGTTATAATAGGGTGGAAAAAGAAACTTTGTTACATCCATACAACGAATAATAATAGCCTTGCCTTCTTTCACTGCAGTAGCCCATGGTCCCCTCTCATGGGTAACTCCTCTAGCACCAAGGAGGAGTCATTCTCCCTCTCACTTTAGTAGGGTCCTTCCTCTCCTGTTCTGCAGAGCTCTGGTAGACACCTTACTGAGTGGATCTCTGTCCCTCCAGGAGCATCAATAGACCAGACAAAAGCCCAGAATTTCATAGATTCTACATATCAGTTGAGGGCTGTGGTTCTTAACCCTTGCCTTATATTAAATCACAGTAATGCCCAAGCCTCACCCCTAAGACTCTGATTCAACTTTACCGATTGCCTCAGGTAAGTCTAACATTCAATCAGGATGAACTAGGAAAGATGACAAATTCTGAGACAACAAGAGTTCAATTCATACAATCACGACAGACAGTATAACATGAAGCATGGCACTATTTAATCCTGGGTGCAATGGAGAAGAAATATTAATCAGAGTAACTTGGAGTCTAAAATACCTTTCCCCAATTTCAGTTAAATTTTCCACAGTAATTAACACATGTTAATTGCGCATGTTCAAGGGCAATATCAATAAATAGTCAATATTGAGTGCTGTTTAAACCATGTTTAAAAGGAAGCCATCATCAACAGTAACTAACATTTAATTAAGTTAAATCATGAAATTGCCCCCATCGATCATTTTTGTTCTGAAAAATGAAAATGTTATTTGGTTCAATCAGATATCACATTGCCTGCAATGGAGCCCAATGGCCATGGGTGGGGAGAGAGGGTCTGGGCCCAACCTGCAAGGGTAGAGTATCGTCTGCTAAAAATGAACGGGATTTGGATTCTCACCACCTGAAATTGTTTCCAGGCCACCAAACTGCACCAATAGGAAGTGAGTAGACAGTCCCCTGGAAGGGGGAGGGGGCTCCCCACTTCGGACGAGGGGGTAACAGACAAAGGAGATCCTGCAGTTGGGAAGTGGCAGGGGCCACAAAGACAGTGGACAAGTGAGACCCCACCCTATTGTTTAGCCTGGAATTCACTCCAGTGCTAGGGAAGGGAATCTTCTTTCTGACCAGCTGGATTCGATCATTGCTCTGGCCAGCAGCAATTTAAAGTGTTTCCCGTTAGTTTATACTGGGCTTATCCTGTTCCTTCTGTGCCTTTGATATTGAGGTTATTGGGGAAGATAATGTCTTTGGGGTTATAGCTTGCCAGGCCGTGATGAGCTATGCCGACACCTGATGGAGAGGGCTGGACACCACTGAGCTCACTGAGATCTTCTGAGGTCTCAGGGTCGGCTGGTGGCACTGGTGGCACTTTGAGGTCGTGTCCTTTGAAGACAGGAGGTGTATGTTCTATGGATAGGAAGGTGATGTGTAAATGTTGCATAGTTTAAAGGGTGGATGGAGGCAGAAAAGCTGCCTGGTTAAGTTGCTTGCCCAGTATGCACTGTTCCCTCTTGCTCACTAACAATAGGCCCATTTTATTTGGGGCAGTGGTATGTCCAGCTGAGAGACCATATTTTCTCACCTCCTTTGCAAATGGGAGTAGCACATGAGACATAAGCATTAGTCAGTGCATGGGGTTCTGGGAACACTTGTAGTGGAAGCCATACCACTGTGCCTTTCCCTTCTTCCTTTCTACACCTGTGAAGCACCCCTCTGGCAGGTCACGCAGCACTACTGTTGTCTTAGAAGTGCACTGTGGTTCCCTCTTCCCATGAGGCCAGTGCGCTCTCATGAGATGTCTCTGGTCCTGAAGTTCTAAGCACTACCTGGGGTCTCTGGCAGACCCACCTGCTAGTCTTCCCTCCTACATCCCAGCTGGGCGTCCATTTAGGCTCAAGCTGGGCACCCTTAGGATCGGATACAAAATCACAAAGGAGCAAACTTGGGACTTGGAAGGCAGAGATGGCTCAGTATCCAGAATCCTCACCGAAACTCAGCATTTATTTCTGTTGCCCATCAAACCCCCGTGGCATTCAGGACCCTCACGCCCAGGAGTCTAGGTTACAGGAAAGAACATTTACTTCTAAAGGTGGAGACCTGGGCCGTGGGGGGCGGCAGGGGGCAGGCCTTCCATCTGAGAGTCAGGCAGAGGCAGCGGCTGAAGAACCAGATGAGATGTGTCTTTAGCCCTGATATTTTGGGAGGTGAGAAAGATACTGTGGTCCTGGGGGTGGTGGAATGACCTGGAGACACAGAAAGCCCCAGTTCACTCACAGCTGCCCTACCCATTCATTCATTCCTTTACTCCAGCAGCTTCTCCAAGGTGCTCTGTGCTAAGCACCATTCTAGATCCTGGGGCTCGGGGAGGAGTCAAACTTTGTCCCAGCTGAGCTCTTTGGGAAGTGACAATAAAATAGGCACAACTCTGATAAGTCTAATCTAGGAAGGTTGGGGGTCAGGGGCAGACATACACCAGATGAGGAAGAGACGAATGTCAGCAGATTGAGCAGAGATGCTCTCAGATCAGCACTGTGGAAGGGGCAGAGGCAGGAGCTAGGAGCGGGGGAGATTGGCTGCAGCACAGTTAGCAAAGGCCTCACCGACCCCACTGGGATCCCTGAGGCTGGATGGCCCTCTAGCATTGGCAGGTGGAAGGTGGGAGGATAGGACTTCCTAACTTTTGTTGGCCAGTTGGATGAAGGTTCCCCAGGAAGAAGTGTGGTGTGGGCCATGGTGACTCTTTTCAGTTGAGACAGCTCTGTAAAGGGCTGGGGCCAACGGTCGGCTTCTGACAGCTGGTTCGGCAGCTTGCAGAGTAAGTCCAAACTGTCTCGAGGGCATTGGTGGGCGTGCACTTCAGCTTCCATGACAATGATCAAATAGGTCTGGCAGGTGCCCTGCACCATATGCCTCCCTTGGACACTTACAACGTAAGGAGGCTTGTTTGACATTGTTTAACCTAGCCTTTCGAGAACGTACGTTGAGCACCCACACCTTGTTCTTCCTCACAGACCGTCTGGTGCAGCTCAGGAGAGGAGAGCCATAAAGAAGCTACTTTGTGGATGTGGCCCTAGAGGCTGGTTCCGTGGATGGTCTCCCGAAGGTTCGGCTACCCAGCTCCCATACCTATGGTCCAAACTCTTTCCCAATGGAAGGAGAATCTAGAAAGAGTCTTGTAACCCTCAGCAATTGAATCTGGAGATAAGATACCTGTGACTGGGCACAGCCACCCGTCAGAGACACCCAAGGCTCTGTTTGCCCACACAGCAGACTTTTTGGTGGAGCTGTTGGCCTGGCACTCATACAACCTTGGCCACCATGGAGACTACTGGTCTCCTCGTCCTCATAGGGGTCAGCCTTGAACTCCCACCTGGTTTCAGTCTACTGCTGCACCCTGCTGAAGTCGTCTACCTGAAGGGAGAGCCCACTGCTGAAACTCCCACCTCTCCAGGCCTACAGCCTTTTGGCTGATACTGGTCAGTTTCTTGTTTCTTATCTTTAGGCCATAATTTACCTCCTTCAGGGTGAAAGGGGCCTCCCAGTCAGAAGACATCCTGCAGCTCCTTTTCTGTTCTTATCACCAAAATGCCATTCCAGAAGATGAGGAAGGAGGGTGAGTGAGAGCATCACAGTTCTTATCACTCCCACCAAAAGACTGCATCCAGGCCCATGAAGGCCTCCTTGGGAGCCAGAGAGGCCAATGGGAGGGGAAGGATGGCTGCCAGCTCTGTCACCCCTTAAGACACGGATGGTCTGACCTCCCCCACATCTTGATTCCCTGGGCTGGTATTTCAGTGGAAGCTGTTTTTCCCTTTCTGGGGGCAGTTGGGGGAAAAGAACACAATTGCCCATCCAAGCTCCTCCTTCCTCCTTGTCTTCATGTGGAGGGAACTGATGTGTCATGGATGAAAGAGAGTGCGTTTTAGAACCAGGCAAACCGACTTTGATCCATTTGCCATCAGAAGTGTCCTAGAACTTTCTGAGACTCAGTTTCTTCATCTGTAAAAGAATAACAAAAATACTACTTGCTATGGTAGTTTTGAGGATGCGATGAGATGACATTTTTCATTTTTAGAACAAAAGCACCATGACACATTCCTTTCGTGGAGTGAGGGACAACCAAACTCCTGCGTGGTTCCACCTTCCAGGAAAAGGGATTTATTTCCATTTTCAGCATTTATTAATACATTTGCTGCTCTAAGAAATTGTTGTAGATCTTTTGCCAGCTAAAATTGCTCAAAAAGATTCATACAACTGAATCCTGATTCTTTTTCCTGGCTGCAAAATAATTTTAGCACTCTCTCACATAATAATTTTTACTCGTATTTAACAGCTTTATTGAGGTATAATAGACATGAAGTAAACTACATGCGTTTAAAGTGTGCAAGCTGATCAACTTTGACCCATGCAGACATCTGTGAAGTCATTGCCAAGTCAGAACAATGAGCACATCCAAACCTTCCTCACACCCCTTTGTTCCTCCTCCCTCCCACCTCCCCACCCCACCTTTAGGCAACCACTGATCTGCTCTCTGTCACTATGCATTAGTTTGCATTTTCTAGAGTTTTCTATAAATGAAAGAACGAATATTCATTTTTGTGTGGTTTCTTTCACTCAGCGTTATTTTAAGATTCATTCATGTTGTCGCCTGTACCAATAGTTCATTTCCTTTTTGTCAGTCTTACATCATACTTTGATCCATGAGATAAATGCTATAGAAGTACATCCATTACATTTTTATGGAAAGCCAAAAGTGTAACATTATAGGAAATGTTCTGGATTTTCTTTTCTCTTTCTTTCTTTCTTTCTTTCTTTCTTTCTTTCTTTCTTTCTTTCCTTCTCTTTCTTGAATCGTAAACAGGCTCAGTGCAGAGCCCAACATGGGGCTCGATCCTACAGCCCTGGGATCATGACCACCAAAATTAAGAGTAGACTGCTCAACCAAATGAGCCACCTGGGTGCCCTGCCGGACTCAACTTAAAAAATGTTTACGGGCACCTGGGTGGCTCTGTTAGCTAAGCAGCAAGCTTTGGCTCATGTCGTGATCTCATATTTCATGAGTTCAAGCCCCACGTCGGGCTCTGTGCTGACAGCTCAGAGCCTGGAGCCTGTTTTTGGATTCTGTGTCTCCCTCTCTCTCTGCCTTTCTCCTACTTGTTCTCTCTCTCTCTCTCTCTCTCTCTCTCTCAATCAAAACCAAAATAAATAAATTTTAAAAAATGGTTAGTTGGTGTGTTCTAGTTGTATAACCATGGACGTGTCATTAAACCTCTCTGTGCCTCAGTTTCCTCTCCTGCAAGAGAGGACTAATGATGAGGACCACCTCACTGGTCATGTTCACCAGTCCTTTATCATTGATTTGAGAAGCCCAGCCCACTGGACCTGTGTCTGTCTGCATGTCTGAATGGCTTCGTGGGCTGGCACCTTCTCTTGGCTTCAGCCCCGTGAGGAGACGACATATTTGCAAAGGTCAGGCAGTGACAGATAAAGGGAGCAGGGCTCTTGGCCCTCTGCCTGTGAGAGTGGCCACAGTGGGAAGCACTCTGCCACGGCCCTGACGGAGAGTCTGGGAAGCAGGCCTATGAGGCGCTGCCACGGGACTAAACTCAGGTTAACATGGGTGCCCTCACCGGGAGAGGTTCTGGAGTTCTCCAGCTGGAAACTGAGCACCAAGTGAGAAGGAAGTTTAGAGCAAGTTGAGGTGGTGGAGGAGTGGTATACACAGGAGGCCGCACTCCTGCTTCTCAGCAGGACCGAGATTGGGAGAAAACCAGAAAGCTGTTCAGAGTCCTCTGGGAGAGTGAGAAAGGCATTAGAGAGTCCTCCAGACAGGCCCTTCCTTCTGGCAAAGCGAAGTTAGAGAGGTTTAAAGACGATTACTGGCTTGAAAAGAGGAGAGGCACTACTCTGAACTGAGGACAAAACTTGTGGCAAATTGTGTTTTGCAAAGATGGCCGTAAGAGTACCTTCTGTCCTATATGCTCTTCAGGCTTGCCACCCCACTGCCTCATCAAGAAGTGGCATCTATGACCCCTTCCTTGAACTGGGCCTGTGTAACTGCCTTCACCAATAGAATATGGAGGAAGTGGAATTATGTGACATCTGAGGCTAAGTCATAACGATGTCATGCACTTCCTTCAGGGGTTGGGGTCCACCCATTCTTGGACCCCAGCCACCATGCTGTGAGGTAACCTAAGCAGCCTGTGGAGAGGCTTGCATGAAGGGAAACAGAGACACCCCCCCCCCCCCGATAGCTCCAGCTGAGCTCCCAGCCAACAACCAGCACCAAATTGCCAGATATGTGGGTGAGCCATCTTGGAAGGTGGCCCTCCAACCCTCAGTGTTCTGCTACACAGAGAAGAGACGAGCCACAATATACAACAACAGATTTATGACAGAATAAAGGGCTGTTATTGTTCTAAGCCACTTAAGTTTGGGGGCAGTTTGTTGTACAGCAATAGATAAGCCATACAAAGCTCACCCAGGAGAAAGATATAAATTGATGACAGTACTTACCCGCTGACCCCAGTGAATAAAGAGGTGCCAACCCCAGCCCTTACTGTCACCTGGAAGCCTTCCCCATTGCACAGGGCTTTCCCAAAGGTCTGGCAATTCTTGGGCATTAAAAGACAAGAATAAGAACTGCTTATCCTCTGTTGGACATCCAACTTAAAATATAAATAATAACACCTCCGGTCACAGCATAAACATTTTTTGGAATGGTTTAAAATGTGTTCTTGTTATAATACTATTTTTGAATTGTGGGATTCACTGAGAGCTCTAGATAATTCCTTTGCTAATGTCAAGGATCTGCTCTATCATCCAGGCTCATAAACCTCTTTGTAAGTGGCTTGCAGGAGGCACCAGGCCATCAAGAGCTTTTAATAACAATTTACTGAGGGTTTATGACAACCTGACTATTATTTTGCTGCATTTAGTAAATGAAGAGGCTGAGGGTCCCAGAGGCAAAGTCCCCTGAGCCAACAACTGGAAGAAGTGGGACAGGAGGCTTGGTCCATCCACCTCAGAGTCCGATTGTCTTTACAAGGCCAACATGTAGCTTCGACTTTAAATTGGGGATCTATTTCTTTTCAGTTGAGTGATAAGAAAATGAACATGTATTTTGAATTCTTTCTCTGTGTCTCTCTCTCTTTTCACTCAAGCCATTTCTCTTTTCTTTCAAAAAAATTTTTTTATTGTGTAGAATACACACAGCATAAAAGAAGAACCATTTTTCACCGTGCAGTTCTGTGGCAGTGAGTACATTCACACTGAGGTGCAGCCATCACCAGCATCCATCTCCAGAACTCTTTTTATCTTGCAAAACTGAAACTCTATACACATTAAACAACTCCTCATTCCGCCCTCCCCAGCCCTGGCAACCACCATTCTACTTTGTGTCTACGCATTTGATTGACTACTCTAGAAACCTCATACGAGGGGGATTGTAAGGTGGTTTTCTGTGTGTGTGTGTGTGCGCGTGCGCGCGTGACTGGCTTATCTCACTTAGCATAATGTCCTTAAGGTTCATCCATTTTACAGCATGGATCAGAATTTCCTTCCTTTTTTAAAAAAATTGGTTTTTTTAATGTTTTTATTTATTTTTGAGATAGAGAGAGACAGAGCATGAGCAGGGGAGGGGCAGAGAGAGAGGGAGACACAGAATCTGAGGCGGGCTCCAGGCTCCGAGCTGTCTGCACAGAGCCCGACGCGGGGCTCGAACTCACAGACTGTGAGATCATGACCTGAGCCGAAGTTGGACGCTCAACCGACTGAGCCACCCAGGTGCCCTAAGAATTTCTTTTCTTTTTAAGACAGCCACTTCTTTTGGTCCAAGTACCACATCTTGCCATCTTCTGTGTTTAAAACCTCCAACAAACCAGAGTTTCTTCCCATTCTCTGCCAACAAGCCTCGGCATGCGCCCTGAGAAGAGCGAGCTGGGGAAGGGACATTGCTGGCTCCAGGTCACAGCCTGTTAGGTTCCTGGGTCAGGTATAAATTTGGACATAGGATATGTAAGCCTTAGGCTATTTTGGTAACCTTCTGATTTTACTTCTGTCTCTTGCATATTTCTTATAGGCTGAGTAGGCATTTTCCAGAGAAAGCGTGGATCCCATCCCGATTAGCACCCCAAAGTCCTTTCTGCCCTCAAATTACCAGATAGAGGTTTGCTACATTTGTCTACTGGAGCTGGGGCAGCCTGACTCTGTCTCTGAACTCAGATCCACTCAGTATATCTGGTCCTGCAGCCTTGACTAACCCAGGAGGCCTCTCAGGAGACAGACCTGGCCTCCTGTTACCCTCACGCCTGTTATAGTTGGAGCATTGGCCCGTGGAGCTAGTCCATCTGAGTCGGCGGCCAGCTCTGAACCCCTTACTAGCTATGTGACTGCAGGGAAAGCTCTCATCCTTGTGCACTCGATTTCTAGTCTTGATTTCTTGAAAAATGATGCAGCGATATGCCCCCAAAGGTCCTTGAGATGATGGAAATACAGCAGTGTTGCTTAACAGAGTGATATAAGCATGGACGGGTGCCTAAGGAGAAAATTAGAAGATACGGCTTGGGAATCTGGGATATATATCTCATTTAAACAAGCTTTCAAAATGAGAATGCGACGTCTCCATTGACCTAAAATCCAGCTGGCTGTATGATCCTACAGAGATGACTTATGAGCCAGGAGGTACGTCCTGAGAAGTTTTCTCTGCCTTGCACTAAACACTGCTCTATTTCACACTTGAACACACAGCAGAGTCAGAAACCAGAGGCCCCTACATGTTTTATGGACTCCCTTTGCTCTTGAAATTGGAATTATAAAGAGAACTTTCTGGGCCCCAAATGTCTCCTTCCCATGTAGCCACAATCCCCCAGCACCTCAGCAGGACATCTGCAAAGCCTGGTGTCATATGTCATGTTCCCTGATGCTTCCTGTGACCAGCTTTGGCAGGATCTTTGGGCTCCCCTGGGACTGTCTCAGGCCAAGCCTGTCAGCTCCCACCCCAGTGGCGACCCCTCCCCAACGCCCCTACTCTCTAAAGAGCTCTTTGTCCTGACATGGGTCGCCCCAAAGGAAAGGTTTGATCACTCCACAGCCTCTGATTGCCAACCCTCCCCATTCTCACCTCTGAGCCAGGCTGAGTCACGGATTTCGTTTTTTGTGAAGTGCGGTTATTCTCAGTAAGCTTTTCAATCATGCCTCTGTCGTTTGAAAGCACTTTTGTTCAGGATATGTGGACTGGTTTATGTAGGCTTGTTTGTGGTCAAAGCTGTGTGTTTTTTATATACACTTAATTATAGGACTAAGGCCACAAGGATGCTAAAAGCTAGGCAGAGATTTTGTTTTTCCTGCTGCAATGAAATCAAAGCGTTTGCTGTTGTTTGGACCAGGTGGCAAAGCCCGAGTGCAGAGGTCACATGGCCGAATGGAGGCCACAAGAAACCTACCACACGTGAACCAAGCAGGTGCCTGGAGGGGACGATGGCACTCACGGGGAAGATCGGCCGCTCTGTGTTGGACACTGCCTGGGGGCACATTTCCTCTATTATCCACACAAAGTCTGTCTTCTTTAATCCACTAAAGAGGAAAAATGGTCAAAGATGCTAATAAAGTGTCCAAGGTCACGTGTTTAAAGCTGGTTGGGTTTGGGAATCAGACTCCCCCTCTGATACTTCTCCCTGCACTTCCAGGACCAACAGCAGGTGTCTCCTATCAGCACTCTGGGGTCAGGTGGTTCCCAGGCACCTGTCTGGCAATTGGCATAACAAAGAGACTTTTCTTGGACAAAAATAGATGTAAGCCCTGCTCCAGGGCTAACCGGCTTCTGGCACTGGAGAATCGCTGACCTCCTGGGGTCTCAGCTTCCTCACTGTGTAATGAATGGGATAGTACCACATGCTGCAGGGAGGTATCCTCAAGGAGGAGCTGGGGTCCAGTCGAGAATGGGCTCGTAGGACCAAGGCAGATATCCAGTTACCAGAAGTGGAACACAAGGCCCAGAGCAGGACTCACAGCAGGCAGGACCCTAAACTCAGCCCTAAGGGAAACACTGGGGCTGTCTAAGTGCCCTTCTTTGAAATCAGGCCTGGACGGTGAAGAAGAGAGAGACAGATGCAGGCCCGTATTTCTTGCACTCAGCTTCTCTATTCACTTTGCTGTGGCTCTCATTCAATACGCTTGTCTCTCTGGAAATAACATCCGAGCACCACAGGAGAAGGACCACACATCTTCACACACAAAGTCCTTCCAGGAGAGAGTACATTCACGTAGCTGCATGGATCGCTTTTTGCTATTTCTGCAGACTCTGGGTCATGGCATGGTTAGGTCTGACAGTGGACTTCTCCTGCTATGACAATAACCACCCAGCCTGTTGGTGTGAAGATGTCACTCTACTGTCTTTGGCCTTCTTCAGTACATGCTCATGAGAGCCCGGAGGGGTGGAGCCCCCATACCTTGTGTGTGGATAGGAATGCACACAAACATAAGTGAGTCAAGGACGGAATGAGTGATTGGTCAAGGCTAAATGCTCTGTGTCCTTGTTCATCTCCATTGATTCAAGGGATGTTCACCTGCTCCTGTGTAGGCTAGGTTCCCACCAGCCTTTGCCATTTGAGCTTCCCCAGAGTCCAAACACTAAGTCCCCATGTCACGGTTGTCTCGGATGCTTCTGCCTACAGTCTGCAGAGGGATCCAGGCTGTTACGGCTGTAGCCACCAAAGGTTGGCATCCTCATTCCAGCAGCTGCCTTTACCAGTGGCCCCTCTGTGTCTACCTTTGTGACTGCCCCTGCATTACCTGGGACAATTGTACTCCTCTCCCTAGGGGGTTCAAAATAATTGGGGCAAACCCACAGGGAAATGGCCCCTAGCTTCCAACATGATGAAGGCCAGAGGAGGCCTTGTGGGGGATTAAGTGTTCTCAGGGAAACTTTCCAGGCAGTCAAGAGGTTCCCAGAGCAGGCGAAAATCTAGGGTATATGTACCACATTCTGAGCCTCAAACAATAAAACTGGAAATAAGTAGAAAAGCCAGGACCTAAAAGTACCCAACCACATGGAATCCAAAAATAGTTTCCTAAATATCAACGAGGCAGGGAGGAAATTCAAAGAAAGTAAGAGCATTTATGAAAATAATTAAAATGTAGATACCCTAACAAAGTGTGTGGACTTGGGCCAAACCATTCTCAGAGGGAAAGTAATTTCCTTAAATGGCAATTTTAATGAAAATGTTAAGGGAACTTTAATGACCTAAAAAGTGAACAAAGAAACAAAGATGCCTGTTCGCAGAACAAGGGAGGAAGAAAGAAATCCAAACAACATGGAGAAATGAACTAGAAAGGGAGACAGCAGGTTAACTGATTTGGATTAACTGCTTGAGAAAAATAAGTTTACCAAATTGACAGAGGAAATACTGTTTTTAAGTTTATTTATTTTGAGAGCGAGAAAGAGTGGGGGTGGGGGAGGCAGAAAAAGGAGAGAGAGAGAATCCCAAGCAGGCTCCACACTGTCAGCACAGAGCAGGACATGGGGCTCAATCCCATGAACCATGAGATCATGACCTGAGCCGAAATCAAGAGTCGGACACTTAACCAACTGAGCTATCCGGGTATCTTGGGAAATATTTCTGAGAGAGAGAGAGAGAGAGAGAGAGAGAGAGAAGAGAAGAGGAGAGGAGAAGAGAGAGAAGAGAAGAGAGAGAAGAGAAAGAAGAGAAGAGAAGAGAAGAGAAGAGAAGAGAAGAGAAGAGAAGAGAAGAGAAAGAAGAGAAGAGAAGAGAAGAGAAGAGAAGAGAAGAGAAGAGAAGAGAAGAGAAGAGAAGAGAAGGGAAGGGAAGAGAAGAGAAGAGAAGTTGATGATGCTAGAAAGGAAAAAGGCTGATGAAACACTGGGAATGATTTAATGGTTTGAGGCCATGGTTGGCACTGTGGGAAAGCTAACAGGTGGGGGGCTTCCAAGCCATACTGCAGAACCCCACACTTGCTGCTCCATTGGCCTCAGTCAAGGTTCCCCAAACGACTTGTTGTACCTGTCTCCTTCTGCACAATGGGGAGGATAACAAAAACCTGCCTCTTGGGTTTTTGTAGTTTGAGTGAATGAACCTGTGTCACTTATGGCCGCCCATGTGGCCTGAGCTATTCTTGTCCCCATCTTATGGAGAAAGAAACCAAGGCAAAGAAAGGTGGAGAAATTTGTTCAAGGTTATTCGACTTTCTTAAGGTTTTCCAAAGTGGGAGAGGATCACAGAGCTGTCACGTAGCTGAAAGATCTTGGGATGTGTTCCCTAAAGAAGGGAAGACTCAAGAGGGCATTTCTTATGGGCCTGGAGGAATAGCTGGTGGCCATGGATAGCAGCTAAGGAGACATAGGTTGTGATGGTTAGTTTTATGTGGCAACTTGACTGGAAGGAAGGATGCCCAGATAGATGGTAAAATATTATTTCTGGTGTGTCTCCGTGGGTGCTTCCGGAAGAGTTTGGTGCTTAAATTGGTAGACTGAGTAAAGAAGGTCCCTCACCACTGTCGTTGGACATCATTCAATCCACTGAGGCCTGACTAGAATAACAAGGTGGGGAAAGGGTGAATCTGCTCTCTTTGTTGTGCTGAGACATCCATCTTCTCTTGACCTTGGACATCGGTGCTCCAGGTTCTCTGACCTTCAGGTTTAGACAATTTGGACACCCTGAACTTTCCTGGGCCTCCAACTTGCAGATGGCAGATTATGGGACTTCTCAGCCTCCATAATCACATGGGCCAATCCCCCATAATCAGTCTCTTTCTCTGGATCTATATATTTCCTATTGGTTCTGTTTCTCTGGAGAAGCCTGAAAAAAAACGCATTCAATTTAATATGAATGCAGTGGATCAGATGATGGGCATTTAACCACCATTGTCTGTTTTCTCAAGCATTTTCCCCTTTCCCTCTTGGTGTCCAAGTTTGGTGATGATGAGGTAATGGTTTTTCCTGACTTTTGTGTTTCTAAAAGATCTTTGCCTGTTATGGAGACATTCTGTGCCTGTGAATAAAAATTATCACCACCAAGGAAAAGAAGGACTTCTAGAGGCTAGAAAAAATCATGGGGAGTGAGGTGGGTATGGAGAGGGATGGGCACATGGAGAAACCAGGGTATATGGTTAGAATGGAGATGCTCACTTTTGGGGCAAAGTCTGGTGGAGCCTCAAGGAGGCAGTGAGACCCCAGGGAGTAACTGAGCACTAGTTGGCAACACTGAGAGCCTCAAGTTTCCTCAGAGATACAGGCAGATTCCTGAGACTCCCAGCAATAGCACGGGTGGGCTGCAGGAGCCACAGCAACAGGGATGAGGGGCATCAGTGGAGCACCTTATGCCCAACATCAGGAGCAGATGTGACTGTGTTCATCTTGGCAGACACCAGGTAAGCAAAAGTCTTGAGAGTCTGGTGCTGCTTCAACCTAAGACCCTCCAGAACATAATCACAGCTTCAGAGGAAAAAGGAAGATCCTAATTGACCAATTTAACTTTTCCAAAACCTTAACAGCATGGAGATTTCAAATAAAAATTGGGTTTGTAGACTGAGAGTCTGCCTTCTAATGTGAGGAAAAATTTCGCCCTACTAGTTATAGGTACTAAAGGTAGATGGTTCACTGTCTCTGAAATGTTCCAGCAGGGACTGGATAAGCCTGTGCTGAGGATGCCTAGAAGAAATACACATGCTGGCTAGAGATTGGCCTATCTAGAAACTCTGCATGAATGCAAACAGGTGGATAGGTGACAGCTGGCAAGAGAGGTTCAGAGGGAAGCCTGAAATTTTCTGACTCTAAAATGTCTTTTCCAGCTACCTAAAATTCATGGTCTTTGATTTCATTTCTGAGGGGAAAGGCCATAGGAAATACAAGGTTGGTAAAGGAAGGTGGAGGATTTGGGAATTGGAGAGAAGATGGTATTGACAAAGAGAGGGTCTGTGTGGGTCAACGAGGTGGGGTGGCCAGCATGCTGACAAGCCTATGGCTTGTGTGACTGAATGGGGTTTGTAGAGTTGAGGGGGCTGGCTGATGTGTGGGAGCAGGTGTGCTATAGGGGAATGATGGCATGGAGTGTAGACTATGAGGATGATTGATGGAAGTCATATGAGGGTGCTCATGTTGTGGGTGCTAGGAGAGAGGGTGAGTGGGGTGTGCAGTTTGGGAGTGATTGTGTGCACAGCATAGGGCACCCTGTCTTAGAATGGATTGATGGGTTTGGCAGTTTTTCCTTCTGTGAAAGGGTAGCCCCTTTAGCTAGTATTTGGAAATGTACCAGCTTAATTTTTAAAATTATCTTATTTGGAATTCTGTGAACTTTTTCAATCTGAGGACATTTGACTTTCTTCTCTTCTGGAATGTTATACTCTAAGTATTACCTCTTTTTTTCTTTCATTATGGAATGACTGTTAGCTGGAAGTTCTTAATCTATCCTCCATGTCTGTTAGCATCTTTGTCATTGTCATGTTTTTCATCTCTCTCTTCTTTCTCTCTCTCTCTCTCTCTCTCTCTCTCTCTTTCTTCTCTCTGTACTAACTGGGTTATAAGAAATTTTTCACAGTTTGGTTTTCTCAACCATCAATTCTCCTTGATTCTGTTAAATCTTCTGTTTAGTTCTTTTATCATCGTTTGTTTTTATTTTAATAGCTATACTTTCCAGATTTCTAATTTTTGTATGTTCCTGTTCTAGTTCATAATCTCTGATAGTTGATTCATAACCTCCTGCTCTTATTATATAAATGTATTCCTTCCTTTGTCTCTTTAGGAATTTAAACTCACCAATTTCAAAGTCCTTTTAGACAACTTTTTTGTTTCCATTTTCTCTGGAGGTTACTTCTCCCATTTATTGGATTTGTTAACTGTCATTCCAAGTGTTATACTTTCCTATTTCATTCCTTTAACTTTATGGGCTCATCTGGCTGTTTTATTTTTCTGGTTGCTATTTTAAATGTTTTCTTACCAAATTTTCTTCTTACTTCATGGTGGTTTTCCAGATTCAGCCAGGCTTCCTGTGGTCTGCATCTCAGATCAAAGTCTTATAGAAGGGCTCAGAGATCTTGCCTTCTGAGAAATTATAATCCCAGTCTCTGAACCTATGAATATCAGTGAGTAGCACCAAGTTGCACAATTCCAGAGGCACCACTTACATGGAATAAAATGTCAAGAGTGCCCTCTAGAATTGTGCAATAAGATGACCCTCATTGCAACCCATTTCCGATCTTGAGAAATCTCTCCTATTGTCTTATACCCCTTGCAATTACCACTTTTTTTTAAGGCCCAGAGACAATAAGTCATTTACATAAGAAAATGCTCCAGAGAATGGTCTGAAGTCCATGCCTTTTTCTGCTATACTGTGCTGCAACCAAGAACTGTTAAAGAAAGCTGTAGAAAGCAAGTAGGTCCTTGAAATTTGACATCGAAGGCATTTCTAGGATTAACTGAAAAGATTCCTAACCTTTTTCCCTGTACAAAGAGAGGAGATGATAAGCATACACTAGTTGTGGCTTTACTGCCCCCAGATTGCCTCATGTCTGCTGCCATTGCCGGAGTGGCTGAGTCCTGAGAGGACACCCAAGACTAGACTATCTGTGTACAGGGATACTGGCCTATGATTCTTCAGTTTCTTCCACCACTACTGAGATTGAGTATGGCAACTATCCTTCAGGCAGAGTTTTCTCTGGACTTCAAACAGCCCCAGGGTTGTGTTACACTGTTATTGAATGTGATGTTCCCAAACCATGCTACTTAGAATTTGCATCACTGTCAGGCATCCTTACCCACTGCTTCACAGGGAGAGGATGGAGCCCAGCTGAAGACTTAGCAAACACACGCATAAACCCTTGCACATTTCCTCTCTGATAGATGACCTCATGGGTTCTGTAACCCAGGAAATATTTGATATTGGCGCCACAAGTCCTCAGGGTCACTAGTTTACTGGAGACCAGTGCTTGAATTCACTCCTGCTAAAATCCCACCACCAGAGAAAAGATCCCAAGGCTACCATGGGGATTGACTGTATGTTCAGCCAATCAGATCTTTGGGAGGAGGGTTCAAATCCCCTCCTTTGGCTAAGTCTATTATAGGCAGTAAGAGACCTACCCAGCTGGTTTTTCCCATGCCGAGTTTGGTGCCTGGAAAATAGGTGGCTCTCAGTGACTAAAGGGGAACACTACAACTCATGTTAATAGAACTATCCGTTATCACCATCCAAGAATGACAAAGGAAAAGGAGCAAAATGGTTCATTTTCAATGGCTCCAATTCCAAGAGATGACAATCTGCATGCACTCTGGGTTTTCAAAGTAGGTGGAACTATTTTTCCAAATGTTTTAGTTCTGGAAAACTTCAAAGGTACTTGGCCAAGCAACTCCTCTCTTAATTTTTAAATCCATGTCTATTTTAAGAGAAATGCAAGCTTCCTGTTTCTAATTCACTTATCCTTGATTTGTCAAAACACTCTTTTGTAAGAGGTGTTTGTTGTCCAAAAATCCTTGTGACCCCTGTTAGAAACATTGCATCCTAAGGCAGGGAATTGGTTGTGGCCAAAAGCCCTTGGTCCAAATCCTGATTTCAGCTTCATGTCTCATCTCCCTGGAGAGCTCCCAGGTTCCTAAACAGGGCTGCCTGTCTTTCCCCATCTTTGAGAAGTAGAGATTGACTTTAAAAGAAGAGGCTGTGCAGTTGTCCTCAGATCCCCAACCAAGTCTTAGAGGTTTGGCTAAAAACTTTGAACACCCTTCCCAGAGGAGAGTAAATACAGCCTTGTGAAAATACAGCATTTGTATTTCTTTGACTTTATGAAGTTTATGTACCTGAAGCGTAGCATGATAGATGAATGTGTTTTTCTGTGGTCACCTTTATTTAGTTTGCTCTATAAGGGTCCGTATTCATTCGAATGATATCTAACATGACAAATCATCATTTAAAAAATATCTTAAAATTGCATCCTTTCAAATATATTTTAAAATTGAGGAAAAAGTTACATGTAGTGAAATGTACAGGTCTAAAGTGTATAAATTAAGGAGTCTTGACAAAAAGACATCTAACTAACAACCCAGTTAAGTTAGAGAATATTTCCATCACTTCAGAAAATTTACCTGTGTCCTCTTCCAGTCGTTACTCATAAGCAACTGCTGTTCTGATTTCTGTCACTATGGTGGGCAGCTTCTCAGATGGGTCATAAGGATCTCCACCTTGGTCTTCATGCTCTTGTGTGATCCTTTCTGCTGGTGTATGGGCTGTGGCAAGTAACTTGCTATCCTTCTGAGGTTAGGTTACAAAGAGACTATGACTTCTGTTTTGCTCATCAATCTTTTGTGCTCTCCTGAAGCCCCAGCTCTGGGGGAAGTCAAGTGACACAGGAGAGGCCTATAAGAAAGGAGAGGCCCAAATGGCAAGGAACTAATGTCTCCTGCCAACTGCCACTAAGCACCAGAGACCTCCCAACAGCCACACCAGTGAACTTGGGAACAGATAGTCCGTCCCCAGTCAAACCTCGAGATAACTGTAGCCCTAGCCAACACCTTGAAACAACCTTACAAAAGAATCTGAACCAAAAGCATCCAGGCAAGCTATGACTGGACTCCTGACCCACACAAGTGGAGATAATACAGGCTTTGTTACTTTAAGCTGATAAGTTTTGGCATAATTTATTACATAATAGTAAATGATTAATACAATCACCATGGATTTGTTTTGCCCTTGAACTTCAGAAAAAATGAAATCATACAGTACATATTCTTTTGTGCCTGACTTCATTTATTTAACGTCTGAAAGATTAATTTATGCTGCATGATCAATAATTCATTTTTTTTCATTGATGAGTAAGTTGCACTGCATGGATATGTGACAGTTTATTTTTATCCATTGTCTTGTTGATACACATTTGGGTCATTTTAGTTTTATGCTTTTTTGAATAGAGTTGAATAAAGGTACTATGAACATTCATGTATACATCTTGCTATGAACATATGATGTACTTTTTCTTGGGTAAATACCTAGGAGTCCAACTGCTGGGTCATTGTTGGTTAAACTTAGAAGAAATTTCAAAAGAGTTTCCAAAGCAGCTGTACCATTTTGAACTTCTTTTTGCAAAGTATCTATTCAAGGATTCCTCTACTTGCTTTGTTCTTCTTTTTCAAGCTCCTTACATGGAAACTTAGACCACTGATCTTAAATCTTCCTTCTTTCTAATATAAATATTCAAAAGCATAAATTTTTCCCTAAGTACCACCGAATGACATCCCACAAATGTTTACATGTTGTATTTTAAGTATCATTCATTTTGAAATATTTTCTAAATTTTAAATTTTCTTTCTTCCCTGGTGATAGATTATTTTTAAGTATATTACTTAATTTTAAAATATTTGGGATTTTTCTATTTATTGTTAGGGATTTCTAATGTCACTATAGTAAGATAATATATTTTGTTATATTTTAATATTTTTGAATTTATGGCCTGGCATGTGGTCTGTATTATGAATATTCCAAGTCCACTCATGGAAAAGTTATGTTCTGCCATTGTTTGGTGTAGTGTTCCAACAATATCAGTTAGGTCAAGTTGGTTGTTAATTTTGTCCCACCTTCTATATCTGACTGGTTTTTTTTTTTTTTTTTTTTGTCTTGCTTTTCTAATTACTGAGAAAGGGGTATTAAGATCTCCAACTGTAATTTTACAGTTTTCCATTTCTCCATTTGTTATTTTTTGGTTTATGTATTATGAATGCTGTTATGTGTTGAATGCAATTTTGGGATTGTATATATTTTTGATGAATTTACCATTTAATTATTATAAGATTGTACCTCTGTATCTCTGGAAATACTTTCTGTCTTGAAGTCTACTTCTTCTGATTTTAATGTGAACATACCTTATTTTTCTGCTTGCACAATGCATATATTTCCATCTTTTACCTTTGGCTTCTGTGTATTTGTATTCCAAGAGCATCTCTTATAGTCAGCATGTGGTTGGATTTATTTCATTTTCCATTCTGATAACGTCTGTGTTTTTATTGGAGTGCTTAGTCCGTCCAATTACATTTAATACAATTATTGGTAGATTGCATTTAAATCTATCATTTTGTTTTCTAGTTGTCCCAGCCAATTGTTTTACTTCTATGTTCCTGATTCTTGTCTTTTTTTTTTTTTGAGTTAACTGAATTTTCTTGGGTATTCTAATTTTTAATTTCTTTTGCTCTTTAGTTATAAATGTTTGTGTTTATTTAAATGGTTTCTCGAAGGATAATAATATGCATACTAAACTTACCTCAGTCTACAGAGAATTAGTATAGTAACTTCATGTAAAGTATGAGAACCTTAAACATTGAAAGTCCATTCTTTGTGCAATTATCACCACAAATATAATTTGATGTAATGTAATGTAATAGAATAGATCATATAAAGATACAAAGAGAATACAGAGCTATCGTTTTGCTTTGACTAGTCATATATGTTTAATTGAATAAAATTGATATATATATATATTTTAAACTTTATTTATTTTTGAGAGAGAGAAAGAGAGAAAGCACAAGTGGGGAGGAGTAGAGAGAGGGAGACAGAATCCCAAACAGGCTCCATGCTGACAGTGACTTGGGGCTGGATCTCACGAGCCATGAGATCATGACCTGAGCCGAAATCAAGAGCTGGATGCTTAGCCAATTGAGCCACCCAGGCAACCCTATATATGGTCTTTTATGAAGACTATAAAATTTTTAAATTTTTATTTGATATTTTTATTTTATATTGTATATCTATACATATTTTATATCATTTAAGAAAAAACTAAAACATGTTTTTATAAAGACTATATTTTATTTTTATAAAATAATATATGATTGGTTAAAGCAAAATGATAACACTCCATTCTCTCTATCTATATTATATTTACTATGTATAAGGATATAAAATTTATGGTGATAATAACAAAGAATGGGATTGCATATATACTTTAAATATATTGGAATTTTATATTTATGTACAACAAAGAATGAAATTATATACATTATGTATATAATTATGTTGCTAGTTTTTATAATTATACTTTCTAGTTTTCAACATAAATATTATATAATTATAAATATATCTATTATCTAGCTATCTATCTATCAGTCAATCAATCCATCCCATTTCGGTTACTTTTCCTTTCCCAGATACAAAATTCTATCTGTTGTTTTTTCCCTTCAGCTTGAAGAACTTCCTTTAGTATTTCTACTGGTTACAGATTCTCTCAGCCTTCCTTTATGTGAGAATGTCTTTATTCATTCACACATCTAAAAGATTGTTTTCTGGATATAGAATTGTGGATTGACACTTTTTCCCACCCATCATTTACAAGATGTTTCATCATCCTCTGGCTTCTGTAGTTTATAATAAGTTAGCCATCATTGTAATCATTGATCTTTGTCTGTAATGTGTGTCCTTTTTCTTTACCTGCTTTAAAGATTTCCCCACTATCTTTAATTTTCAGCATGTCGACTATGATCTAATTACATGTGATTTTCTTTGTATTTATCTTGCTGTGGTTTGCTGAACTTCTTGAATCAATAAGTTTATTTTCCACCAAATTTGGGGATATTGGGAGTATTTTTTAATATATTTTCTTCCCCATTCTCTCTTCTAATTTCCCTGAATTCAAACTATATGTACACTAGACTGCTTGATATTATCCCACAGGTGACTGAGGATCTGTTTTTGTTTTTTTTTTTCAGTCTTATTTCCCTTTGGTCTTCAGATTCGAAAATGTCAATTGATCTGCAATCACATTTAATTGTTCATTCTTCAGAAGACTTTTCCTATCAAATGAATTACTCATTTTAGATACTTTAGTTTTTAATTCTAGAATTTTCATTTACCTCAATATGACTATATTTTTAAGTCCTTAAAAATATTTGTAACAGCTACTTTAATGACCTTTCCTGTTATTCCACATCTGGACCACCTTGGATTCTCTTCCTGTTGCCCCTTTGTTGCCTCTATTATGAAATGCATTTTCCTGTTTCTTTGATAATGGGTCATATTTTCCATCTGCTTCACATGTGAGAATTTTTTTATGAGGCAGAAAGAGCACGAGTGGGGGAGAGAGACAAAGGGAGAGAGAGAGAGAGGGAGAGAGAGGGAGAGGGAGAGAATCTTAAGCAGGCTGCATGCTCAGCACAGAGCCCAACATGGGGCTTGATCTCATGACCCTGAGATCATGAGATCATGACCTGAGCCAAAATCAAGAGTCAGATGCTCAAATAACAGCCTTGCAGGTGCCCCACATGTAAGAATTTTTTAATTTATTTAATTTATTTTTATTTTTTTATTTTTTATTTTTTTTAAATATGAAATTTATTGTCAAATTGGTTTCCATACAACACCCAGTGCTCATCCCAACAGATGCCCTCCTCAATACCCCTCACCCACCCTCCCCTCCCTCCCATCCACCATCAACCCTCAGTTTGTTCTCAGTTTTTAAGAGTCTCTTATGTTTTGGCTCCCTCCCTCTCTAACCTTCTTTTTTTCTTCCCCTCCCCCATGGTCTTCTGTTAAGTTTCTCAGGATCCACATAAGAGCGAAAACATATAAGAATTTTTTTATTGAGCATGGACACTTTAGGTAATGCAGGGTGTCTGAGTTGTATCATTTTCCTTCATAGGATGTTGAATTTGGTGGGCAGTTGAATCACTAGCAGAACCTTTCTGTTCTGTCAGGCTTAGTGTGGGTCTCTGTTAGGGGAAGAGTATAAATGTTGTTTGTTGATTGTTTTCATTTTTAATCTAACTTCTTAACTTAGTTCTAAGTAAGAACCTTACTTTAGGCTGTGGTCCTTACTCTTAGATCTGGCCTTTCTGGTTCTCGGGTGAATGTCTGAGGCAGTCAGACTTATCTCCGAACTCTGGCTGGCTGGAGCTCTGGAGACTGTAGCTCTGCACAACCTGTGTCTCTACTTGGCTTTCAGCTCCCTGGTATGTGATTACCTCCAGGCCATCTGGAGTCTCATCTTGCATATTCACAGTCTGGACCTCACAAAAGACCCATGGGTGACCCCATGCAGACCTCTGGGGCTCACTGGGAAACTCCTGATTCTCTCATTTATGCCTCTTCAGCTTAGTGAAATATTTTCTGCTTGAGCCCCACCTCTACCTTTCTGCATGATGGTTGAAAGTTGCTTCCGGGCAGAAACCAGGATTAATGTGCAGCTGACTTCATGCAATTCTCTTCTCTTATATATCACCAGTCTGCTCTTAAAGAGTTACCTCTTGTATTTTGTTCAATTACAGTTATTTTCAGTGGGAGGACAAATTTGGAACCAGTTACTCTGTGATGATCAGGAACAGAAATCCTGACGGATCATTTTTCATTTTGGTTCAAGATCTCAATACTTTTTTTCCTAACCCTTTCTACTTGCCTTTCAGTGTTGGCTCTTTGACATTTCTTTTTGGAGAGAGGTAACTCTGTAGCTCAGACGTGAGCTATTGGAAAGGTAGGCGATGCTGTGGAAAGAACATGGGATTTGAGAAAATCTAATTTAAAGTCCTAGTTTAGTCACTTACAAGCTTATGACTTTAGACCGATTAACTAATCACTTTGAGTTCCAGTTTTCTCATTTAAAAATGAGGCAGTGATAATAATATGAACACTTATGCTCATAACTTATAAATATAGAAGTCTAACTCCGTGCCAAAAATTTTTCTAAGTGTTTTGAATTTGAACATTTTTGAACATTCTTTGTAAGGATAGACATAATGATATGTGTAATGGTCAAGTGGCTCTGGGGTTTGGGAAGAGAAAAATGAAAGATTCTGGGACTCAGGTGGGGTCTGACAGCCCCAGTGACCAGTCTTTGCGTGAGTGTTGTCACTTGATGCTCAGTCTTCATTGTGATCCTCCCATTTTGTTTCTACCATCAACTGGGGGGATCATATGCCTCCTCCAAGCATGAATGAATGCCCTCCTAGATGTGGACAAACAGATGCGCTATAAACATTACTTGCTAGTTTTCTAAACAAATCTATTGGCTACAGTATAAGACATATTTTTACAGTGATTAAATGTTTAAGTGATTAAAAATTTGATGTGATAAAGAAATTATAGAAGATGGGACTTAACAGTTCTTGGATTAAAGACTTTTTTTTCTTTTTTTTTTTTTTTAATTTTTTTTTCAACGTTTTTTATTTATTTTTGGGACAGAGAGAGACAGAGCATGAACGGGGGAGGGGCAGAGAGAGAGGGAGACACAGAATCGGAAACAGGCTCCAGGCTCCGAGCCATCAGCCCAGAGCCTGACGCGGGGCTCGAACTCACGGACCGCGAGATCGTGACCTGGCTGAAGTCGGACGCTTAACCGACTGTGCCACCCAGGCGCCCCAAGACTTTTTTTTCTTATTACTTAAGCAAAGTAGAGAGTAGTAGCTTTCTTGACCAACATTGTTGAATAAACCTTAAACCTTGTATCAGTCAGTATAGTCTAGGTTACATTTAAGTAACAAACAATACCTAAATTTCAGAGACTCAACACAACCAACTTTGTTTCTTACTCATATAACATGTCAAATTCAGGGCAGAGAACTATGCTCATTGTAGTTTTTCAAGGATGTGAGGTTATCAAGACTACTTTTCTATATGGGCTTTCATAAACATTGAGACAGAGGAAAAGGAGCAAGGCATTTTTGGTAATCTTTTAAGGGCTTCCATGCATTTCATTGTCCAAGCAAGTCATTTAGCCATACACTGCTTTATATTTGGGGAGGGAAGCAAATTTTAGCAGGTACTTGGGGTGGAAAGGTGGAATATTTGTAATGACCCTATTGACTATATTGTCTTTTTATGAGTTTCACCAAACCAGCTTGAAACGTGTCAGTCACAATTTCATTTGGTAACACCTAATATTCACAGGTGCTTTTGCTAAGGAGTTATAATATCTTTAAAATGGTTTTTGTCTCTTGAACATATGGTCTAGGTCTCATCTTTAAAACTCTCATAACCAATAAGAATGTCATTTCAGCCAGAACCTATGTCCAGCTGCATTTTTCTAACAAACATTTTTAAAGCCATAAAATTACATTTTAACCAATGAGAAAAGATGCAGCCAACACAAAAAGTGAAAGCTGTTGCCACAGAATTAAGACTGTGTGCTTTCTTTGGTTTCTAATTTCTTTGAAACTTACATAAATAATGATTACAACTTTGTGTATAACCTTAATTCATTTATATATAAGTTCTACAAAATTTTTCTGCCATCAGTAATGGTCACTAAATTTTCTTTCATTGTATATATGATAGAAGTGTGATAGAAATAGGTCAAACCTACTGATAGGTGAGATGTAGAATTCACAATTTAATGAGTAAGCTTTTCCATCAGAAAGAGCCAGACTAAACTGCAAACCACAAAGTGAAAAGTGAATTGATTTGAGGGTGTCTGGAAAATAAATCTTGAATGTTTGCTACAGTTTAAATATTTCAGTAGTACCTACCCACAGAGCCCCCAGATCCTGAATTTCATGGACATGCTCCTGCCTAGCACTTCTGAAAATACTTGTTATTTGGGATAAACATTGCTTTGCTGGTCTCACCACACCTGGTTGTAAGCACTATTATATAAGATTATAGAAAGAGATTCATTTATAGAGAAGCATGAAACAGCCATGAAATCTGTGGATTATATGTCAAAGCCAAAAGTCTACTCAAATTCCCATTCTCAGTAGATTTATGCATGTTTTCCTAAGTTTCCAGCTAGGAAAATTTGAGGGTCATTTTAGGATCCAAAGCCTCTGGGATATTCACACTTATTAGGTAGCATCATTTCAAACACCATAAAACAAATCTCTGTGCTTCTCTCTTGCTAGTGATTTCAACAGTAAAAATGCTGTTTCATTCCTATAAATGCTCCCATCCTTCATCTCACCATGATAACCACCTCTGCTTTCCTTCTGCCACACTGTAACCATCAGAGTATCATAAATCTGTATTTTGTGGCTGGCTTCTCTTTTGTTTCTATCAGTAAGGGAGGCTACTTCTGGACATGATACATGTTACTGACTCTCCAAAATCGTCACTTCATGCACAGTCTTTTAGGATAAGAAAGTTAAGCCAAAAAATCAATAACAAAAAGAAAATTCTGTCCTGGACAAGATGGTGTAGACCTGTTTCCCATTGTTCCTTCCCACTAAAGACAATGATAAACCCTGAAAACAATGAAGAGTCAGCCAAAGAATTTTGAAAGGTGGAAAGGAGAAGGCAAATTGTTTAGGAGCCTCAGAGTGGGAGGAGCAACATGGCTGCAGGTCTTGCAACCCCTTCATATGAAAGAAAAAGAAAACCCAGGCCCAGTATTTCTCAGCAGCCAGCCTGGTAGCAGAAGTCAGCCCAGGTGGGCTTGTCCTCAGATGGGGGTCCTTCCAGGCACTAATTCAGGCAAGCTCTACTGAACAACTGCTCAGACAAAGCATTTTTTTCCTACTGGGCTTAAGACTCTCCTCCCCTAAGGGATCGATCACAGAAAGCCCGGCAGCACTGGCAGAGAGATCCCAGCCCGACATGCTCCCAACTCTGGAAGCCTCTTTGTCCTCTCAAGCTCAAGACTCCTCTCCCCCAGTGAGAGACACTGAGGTGCAGGGTGACACCAACAAGAGGATCCTGTCACAAAAAGCACCTGACAAAGAAGTGCTCTCCATGCACCATAGACAGGAGAGATCTCTCCAAAATGCAGCCCAGGGACTTCCTTTATTCATATACTGGCCTGGGAAATTCCTTCTTCCCTTCAGGTAGCACCAGCAGAAAGGAGTGGGAGCCTCAGAAAAAAATGAGATAAACTAAGTAAACCAAAATAATACCACAAAGACCCTGAAAATTATATCATCATTGGAACTACGATGACAAAAGTAGTCCAGGCCTTTGGGCTAACCCTACATGGGGACCCTGCCTGCTAAACAAAATGTTTAAGTAGAATCCAGACTGTTAGAGTAGCCAAAATGCTCAGGGTGCACTCTAAATCATCCATTACAACGAGAACCTGGACAATCACAACCTGAATGAGAAAAGACAATCAAATGACCTTAACATTGAGAGGGATCAAATGTTGGAATCATCTGACAAATATTTCAAAGCAACCACCATAAAAATGCTTCCATAATCAATTCTGAAGTTTCCTGAAACAAATGGAATAATAGAACATCTCAGCAAACCAATAGGGCTTATTTAAAAGAACCAAATAAAAATTATGGAATTGAAAAATACTGTAGCAGGAATAAAATCTTGTTAGATGAACTCAGTGCTAGAGTGGAGATGGTAGAGGGTAGAGTCAATGAATTTGAGGACAGCTCAATAGAATTTTACTCAATCTGACAAGAGCGATAAAATAGACCAAAAAAAAAAAAAAAGGAACAGAGCTTCAGAGCCTTATTGGACCATAATGAACGATCCAATATTCTTATTACTGAAGTTTCAAAAAAAAAGAGAAGAAAGAAATGGGCTGAAAGTCTTTGAAATACTGGCTTTAAAGCTTTTCAAATTTAGCGCAGATTTATAAATCTGAGCAAACTCAAAACAAAATAAACTCCAATAAATCTGTGCCAAGACACATCGTAATTAAGCTATTGAAAATTAAAGGGAAAAACCTTGAATCAGCCAGAGAGAAACAACACATTTTTTATAAGGACCACAAATTTGATTAAAAGCAGGATTCTCATCTGGAACCCTGGAAGCCAGAAGGAAATATCGCAACATTTTGTAAGTACAGGAAGACCAGAAGTCAACTGTGAATTCCATACCTTCAGGAATGAAGGCAAAACGAAGATACTCTCCGACAAAATAAATAAATAAATAAAAATAAATGAGCTTGTCATCAGCTGACTTTCTTTAAAAGAGATGTTTTGAAGGAAATTCTTTGAACAGGATGTAAATGATAAAGAAAGGAACGTGAGAATATCAGGAAGATGGAACAATAGAAAAAGCAGAAATATGGGCACATATTAGAGACTATCTTTCTCGTGAATTTTACAGATTCTCTTTGATTATTGAAATAAAAGCGATAGCACCATCTGACACTCAAGACAGTGGTACCTAAAAGAAAGATCCTGAGCAAGTCAGGAACCTTGAGGGCGACTCACCACGGAGCCTCCCCCCACGTCTACCCTGACTTTGAGTCAGTGAGATGCTCAGCAAGCCTGGCCAGCTTGGTGTGGGGCCCCCCACTCTCTGCTGCATAGGTAAGGCTATACCCCTTAGCAGAGAGTAAGGATAAGAACCAAAAACTAAAATGAAAATGGAGCTACGAAAGCACACCTTTAAATCCTTGGGTTAGTTTTTTTGTAACTGATTCCTTTTGTGTAATGCAACTGACTAGCTTTAAATCGTTGTAATATTTTGTAAGTTTCTTTTTTAATTTTAAGATTTCTTAAAAGATTTAAGAGTTTCTTAAGAGAATTGGTCACATTAGACTTCTGATTTTAACTGAATGATAAGAAGTGTTTACATTTGCTATATTTAAACGCCTAGGGAAATTTAGTTTGTTAAATGATATATGTATGCAGTATGAACTAAATAGTGGGAGGCATGCTTATTTCATATTCAAAGAAAACCTAATTGTTTGGTATATTCACACAGTAAATAAATCGGACATTATCCAAGTACAAATTATAGGAATATTATTTTCCATGCCTTAAATCTTCTCAATTTTTTATTTGAGAGGGAGAGAGAGAGTATTCAGCAGTCTCCATGCTCAGCTCAGAGCCCAATGGGGACTTGATTCCACGAACCTGGGATCATGACCTGAGCTGATATCAAGAGTCAGCCGCTCAACCAACTGAGTCACCCAGGCATCCATGTCAAATACCAAATGATTTATCAATAAGGGGAATTCAAATAACCATAATTCTCATCACTATTATTTCCATGCCATTTATTGGGCACCTCTTTTGTGCATTTAGGGGCAACAGCAACACTTCCCTCACAGGAGAGAGCTGGTCACCACTAATGGTTTTCTAACAAGGGTTGCTACACTCCAGCATGGAGGTCTTTAACCCTGCCCCTGTGCTTCTCGGGTCTGAGGGTCATCATCAGCAGAACGGAAATTAATAGGAGATAAAATAATATGATATAATGTGTTTGGCTCAGGGTTTCCAGGAAGTAGAAGTGGTTAACACCTGTTAAATATTTACACTAGTGACTACCACGTGGTTAGTCTTCCATGCATGTTACTTACTATCATTATTCATTATTATTATTAATAACTCCTGGGAATCTAGGAAGGCTTCTCAAAAGAGGTGACACAGGAGTTGGACTGTGGAGGGGAATAGCAATGTTTTCTGTGCGATTTAAGAATGAGGAGGGCATTCTAGGTAGAAGGAACAGCATGTACACAGGTCCAGAGACAGGAGACACATGTGGCCTTCGTGGAAATTCAAAGCAGTCGGGTACTAATGGCACAGGCATGGAGAGAGAAAAGGCCAGGGGCCCTTGGAGGCCAGGTGTTGGAAGGCCACAAATGGTGGCTGAGGTCCACAGACTTAGCCCTGCAGGCCGGAGTCCACAGACCTCTGTTAGGTTCACAGGATGTCTTCTCAGGGGGAGCATAACCTATGCATATTTAGTAACTTTGTGGCTTTGTGTTTATAGTTTTTAAAAGGCTCTTTTAAAATGATAGTTTGCATTTGGAGGACGTTTTAACTGACTCAGATTTTAGTTTCATTAAGTCGGGATCCTGCCACGGTACCTCAAACTAAGATTCTTGGTCACCCGGAAATTTGGAACCAAAGTCTTATGGAGACTTTCTCCCCTCCCCCTTCTCCCTCCCCCTCTCTCTGTACATAGATTCACCCATATGTCTAGGCTAAGAAAGGGTGCTGCATTATCCATACTGTTAGGCTTATGAGATTATATTTATATATTTATAAATACACACACACACACATACATACACACACATTTCTTTTTCACTTTTTTTCAAGGTGACAGCACATTTTTATAAGCTTCAGAAACACTGCTGTGGGCAATGAATGCATGTGGGCAAGGGCCAGTTTTGTGGTGTGACAGCTGTCCGACCCTCTGGGCTCTGCATTGAGAGGCGCTCTGGACACATTTGAATGCCATGCTGTTACCAGAGATCCTCAGTGACTTTTGCACAAGGGCCCCCGCATGTTCGTTTTACACTGGGTCCTGCAGATTACGTGGCCAGTCCTGTGCACGGGGCACTGATGATCAGCTTATTCTCCTCATTGGTAGGTACGAAACCTGAAGTTTAGAGATGTCCATCATCTTGAATCGGGAAGTGGAAGATGGATGGGGCCAGCCTGGCTGACGCCTTTTTATTGTGCGTGAAGGTAGCCAAGTGCTGTATTTGAGTTTGGGGGAGAGACATAATTAGTTCCAACAGTTTTCCTTGAGTCAATAAACAAACATTCCCCTCACCAGGAGAGTCCCTTCCAAAGGGTTCCTGCTGTGGGCTTTTTGAGGCCTTTTTCCAGCAGCAGCTAATGTCTCTGCACCTCCCACCCAGGACTCTGGATCTGGGACTGAGCATTCAAGGTGGGAAAGCTTGGATCTTAATGGTCTCCACCCAGGCTGCTGTCCTGGGTGCCCAGAGCGGCTGCCACCCCGCATGTCAAGGCTAAGACATGGCTGCCTAATATGTACCATCAGGCCGCTGCTAGTGATGGGGGCCGTTGGGGACCCCTTCTCTCTACCTGACCCTCACTCCAGGAGGCTCCCATTTTATTCCACCATCAGAGACCCCTTCGGGGGATCCCTTATAAGAGCAGGTTCATGTCACGGACGGCCAATGCTAAGCAGTGAGTTCTGGGCAGGTGCTCCAGAAGCCGTCCACCCCCGCTCAGGGCTGCTCTGACAGTAAGAAGGGTCTTCCTTACTGTGACGGCTCCAGAATGTGTCAGCGTGGCTGGATTGAGCTGCATTTCCCAGAACTCATTTTCAGCTATGTTTCTGTTTAGGGTGAGTCCCAGGAAGATCTTGGGAGTCTGGAAAGGTCTGCTGGGAAGTGGCACACACATCCATTGCTGCTGACTGCTGATTCATCCTGAGGGCAGCTTTGTGTGCCTAACCCTGCCATGGAGGGCCCAGGACACCCTTGTCACCAGGTCCAAGGCCACATGATGGACATGGTTTCAGCCCGAGCTCCCATTGGTAGCTCTGGCCTGCCTGGGCCCCTCCCTTCCTGACAGCCTGTTGCATGGAGGGCAAACTTGAGCAGCAGCTGTGAGGACAGCAGCCTTGGAGGGATGGCTTAGCCAAACCGCCTTCCATCACTGGGTCAGGTCAGGCCCCTCCATCAAAGCACGCATCTCTTTCTGGTTCTGCTTCTCAGAGTGAACCCCCAATGACACACTTAGATCCCACGGGAATCAGGCTCCCTCTAACTTGCACTTGTGGGCCCTAACTTGACCTCTGGAAGAAACAAGCCTGTTCTCTCCTCTGCATCAGACTTTCCACTGCATCTGCTTTTCCCCAGCCCAGAGACCCTCAGGGCCTTCAGACGACCTGCCGAGGAATGTCTGGGCCCTCTCAAAGCTGGTGCTCTTGTGTCCCATCTTGTCCTCGTAGGGAACACCCAGAACAGGGCCTGATTGTCCAGGTAAGGCCTTTGCTTTCTTAAGTCCTTATTGCAGACCCTTCACACGGAGCTCTGACAAAACACGGATCAACGACCCCTAGTTCCTGCCTGAATTCATAAGAACCCGTTCTTTCTCCTGACTGCAGGAGAGAGTGGCCCCGGGAGAAACCTAACCCACTCGGGTCTTGTTTGGTTTTCTGCCCAGAGACTGAATGCCAGGCCAGGCTGGGCTGCCTCTGTCTCGTTATCACTCATCGGGCATCTTGGGCTTGGCAGAGGCTGTCTCAACACAGTGTCCTCGGTGGGTTCTGGCTGCATGGGGGGCTGCAAGGGCCTGGAAGTGCCCACTCACCCTTCCCCTCACTCCCAGGGTGGACACAGAGTAGAGCCACTCAGCCAGCTGAGGTTATGCACCTGGTTCTCTGTAGTTAACCGGCTTCTGAAGTCACTGAACATTCCAGACCTCTCACCTTACCCCATGGTTCAGGGCTCTGACAGATGTAAAGAAAGGACTAGAAGTGGACCAGTCTGCTTAATATGTTTCTTCAGTGCTCTCATCCAGGCCCTGGGGTTCTGTCCTGTTTTGCCTCACTTATCTGCCCAAAAAATTTTTCAGCTTTCAGTTCAGGCTTTTTCATTAAAACAATGAGGCACTGAGACTAATTGCCTGACAACTTATCTCTGGACCCTCCCCCACTCCAGAAAAACCAGCCCCACCCCCCCCAAAATCTAAGCAGAGGCTAGATCCTACCTTACCCTTGGTCTACCCTGACTCCTTAATTTCTGGCCATAAACATACACTGTCCACACTTGTTAATCTCATGGCCCCTTAATTCCTGTGATTTTATAAGTCTTGTAATCTTGGAACAAAGATTTCTTCATGGACAACCAATCCCAAGGAAACTCAAAAGGTAGTTTGGGGATCCCAGAAAAGAAAGATTTAAGCCACGGTTGAGACCTTAGAGGTTGACTCATGCATGTTTAGTATTGCTATAGGCACTGACTTTGGGTCAGGTACTGTTGGGAGCATCATCTGCACTGATAGTGGCATCTGTGACTGCATGTGTCTGTCCCCAGACAATTTATATGGGGCTAGTTATAGGCAGGTATATAGAATTTGCTTATAAATTTCTGTGAGCTTCTAAGACTGGAGGGAGTCTGAAAGACTGGACCTCGAAATGGAGCTGGCCCTTCTCTGGTCTCCTGGGAGCAAGAATGGGAGCCCACTGAGTCATAGAAAGTGCCACTTCAGGCACCTTCTGAGAGTTCTTTTGGACTGTGTGTACTGCCCCTCCCCCCACCTGTAGTTCCAGATTGGCTTAGAGATTCTTCAAGATGTGAGGCGAAAGGCCAAGAAATCGGTTCCTCCTACCCCTTCAGCTGGGGTGGTCATCCTCCCTGAGGGCTGGGGAACTGGCATCTGGGAAGCTGCCATCATTAGCCCCCACATTTACTCTAACTCCTCCTAGAATCTGAGACTATCTCAGCTGGGCTCTGCTAGGCCATCCGTGGGTGTGCTGGGACCAGCACACCAGTAGCTCTGATGTCTCTTCCTTCTCCATCACCTCTCCTGTCCCTTTCTCCTACCTCCCATGCCTGGGCCCTCCTGCAAGATGACAGAAGTTTGGCCTAAGCTTGTAGTGCTCCTAACCCCCTTGCCATATTTGGTCTGCCCCCCTCATTTGTTCTGAGAAAAAAAAAAAAAACAGATGTTGTCAACTTGTTTTTCTCTCCCAAACCAACCAATGGGCCTTTCTTCATGACATAATAGCCTTGGGGGCTCTCCCACCTTTTTTTAAATGTTTATTTATTATTTTTGAGAGAGAGGGAGCACGAGTGGGGGAGGGGCAGAGACAGAGGGGGACAGAGGATCCAAAGCAGGCTCTGTACTGAGAGCAGCGAGCCCGACATGGGGCTTGAACTCACAAACTGTGAGATCATGACCTGAGTCAAAGTCAGACGCTCAACCGCCTGAGTACCACCTTTTCACTGAGTGTCTTTGGCAAGTGAATGACACCTTTGTGCTTTCATCAAATGGAGAAAATCGTTGATGTTGGTTTGAGGATGCTGGAATCTGCGAGGGTGATTTATGAAGGTATCTGGGGGAGGCTGACACCCTGTAGGTATCTTGTACATATAGGACCCCACTTCCCCTGTTCTTGCTCTGCTAGTTCAACCACAGTCACTCAATAATTGTCCCCTTATGTCCCTGACCAGGGGCATTGCTCTCTTCCAGGCAGGGAAGCCTGGGGCCCAGTGGCCTCAAGCTGTATGCTCATGGACTCCTGGGTGTGTCCAGGGCTCTTGGCCCCACTGAAGCTCCCTCCCCAAGAGGCCATCAAAACAGAGAACATGACTCCTAAAACAATTCTCCCATGAGGTGCGATAGTTCCAGAAACAACTTACCACATTTCATAGCAAAGTTTACTCTGTAATCAAAGTTTAAGTAACAAAACAGCCATTCCTACCCCACACTGCTGAAGCTTATGATAATAACTCAGTGATTTCTTAAAAAAAAAAAAAAAAGTTGTGTTGACATATTTCTTTTCCTGGCCAAAAAAAGAAAGGCGTGAAAGAGAAAATACAAATGTAATTTTTGCCCAAGCTCAGGAGAAAGCCCGAGACCACGTTTCTCCTCAGGTCAGCAGGATTTCTGGGTTGTGATGTTTGTGGTCCAAGGACAGGGCCTCAGGGGGGCTGGCTGAGTACTTTCCAGGACCCTTACCTTCAATGAAAAAAGGACAATGGGAACCAAGAAAAGGCAAGGATGGATGCCGATACAGGATTCTGGAACAGTGTCTTCAGCTGGAAGTGTCCAGCACTAGGCAATGAGGCCTGGGATCTGCTGAGCCCTGCAAATGACACACATGTGGCCTGGGACAAGTGACGGGTCCTCTCCAACCCTCTGTTTTCCCCTCTGTGAGAGGGGTCTCCACAGTCCTTATGATATCTGAGAGCAGATGTCTGGTCTCTCTTTTGTCCCACTGGAGAGAATGGGGGCCAGGTACTGTCCCTGCTTTTGTGTCTTTTTCCTGCCCTCCCCAACCCCCCACTCACGAGACCTCAGTAGCCTCCCATGGAAGCCCAAGCAAAGTTCCAACAGGGACAGCCCATTAAACCTTGCAGGATCTGCAGAGGAAGTGAGCTCGTAGGTAGAGGCCTCCCTCCAAAAACGAAGACCACAAAGGACCACTGTTGACAAGCTTGTGCCATGTGCCAGGCACACACTTTATCCTCACGACAGCTCTGCGAGGCCAGTGTGGAAATTCAGGTCCAGGGAAGCCCATTCACATGCCCAAGGCATCCAGGCCTCCCCACTTCCTGAGCTGCCTTCTCGGGAGGTGGCAGAAAACCCACCCCAATAGGGACCCTGGGGACGGTGCCTGTGTGTGACCCTCGCTGCAGCAGGCCTGGGCACTCTGTCTGCACTCCACTTTGGTTCTCCCTCCCTGGGGCCAGAATCTAGAAATTCCTGAGTCCCGAGGGCCCTGTTGTCCAGAGCTCTGCAGTCACCGGGACCCTGTTTTCTCCTAATCTTGAGCAGGGATCCTCACCGTGGTCTCTAAAGGACCTGAGAGGTCACTGACTCCTTATTTCATGATTTACCCATTATACACATGGGGAATGGAGCCCCAGAGAAGTTCGGTGATAGTCCAAGCTCACCTGACCCGTGAACCAACCCAGCCAAGCTTTGTTGCAAAAGCTGACCTACGGGCCAGCCCTGCCAGCCCCACAAGGGCACGGAGCTGACGTAGCCAAGCCACTGTGCAACTAGGAACCTAACCAGCGAATCGCAGCAGCAATGCCCCCCTCCCCCGGCTGTAGAGACAACTCGCCAGGATAAGTATGGAACATAAATGACACAGTGGCCGGCAACTGGAAGGTGTTTGAGACATTAGCAACTAACACACATATTCTTTCTATCCTGCGGCAGGCTCTGTTCCACAGGCACTTAACTCGTTTACCCTCACGTGTCTGTGAGGCTGGCACCCTGGTCGTCTCCAGTTTACAGAGGACACAACTGAGACTCAGCGAGGCGGGCTCGTCCGGGCTTCTGTGCGACAGGGTCTGCGCTCCCGAAGGCCGGTTCAACGGCTCTCTCTTCCTCTCTTGGAGCCTGGAGACAGACTGGAGGAGACCCAGCCTGGCAGAGTAGGGGAAGGGCCTTTCAGGGCACAACGCCACCTGAGGGAGGGCCTGGACGGGAGAGGATGTGGTGCACTTTAAAGCTGACATATTTCACTTTGGAAATCCTCCCCTGACGCTCTCCAGATGCAGGAAATGGCTGAAGTGTACATTACTCAAAAGCCATCCCAGGTGAATAATCTGACATGGAAACCGAAGGGAAAGCAGGTTGAGTGTGGGGGGACACTTACTTGCTGTTCAGGGGCCGTGCGGCGCGTGAGATGGCCTTCACCAGCAGTTTGCGGGGGTCCCCCCTTTTGATGGCTGTCGCTGTCCATATGCACTTGTCAGCCGATTTCATCTTCATGGCTCTGAGACACGAAAGGGCGGGCCAAGGAGGCAAAGCCCACCCAGCACAAGGCAGCCACGCACTACAGACCCCTGATTATGCCTGGTGGGAGGGTGTGTTTTTAAAACACTATCCAACAAACCATATTCCGCTTTTAATTCCCAGCCAACAAGTATCCCAAGCTGGCCCGGGCCTCTGGGCCTGGGACCCCAGCCACTCGGCCCTCCTCGCTGAGGCTGGAGATGTCAGGGGGCCTCCACACCACCTCCAGCTGTCCAGGTCGGGTGGGCAAGAGTGCCCAGGCCACCGCTCAGCGGACCTGTCCTCACCGGCGTCTGGCACACCTCAGTGCAGCACACTGTGGGGACAGGAGCTCTGGAGTTGCTGCTGCCTGGCTGGAAGGCCCAGCTGAGGTCGGACCACAAGCTCACTGGGCCTCAGTTTCCTCATTTGCCAAGCAAGGATAGTGATGCCTCCCTGTAGGACTGCTGAGAGGCTGCTCTGGGGGCAGAAGAGAAAGTGGGAACCCAGGCGGTCGGTGTCCTAGAGACGAAGGAGGCAGAGAACAAGGAGGGAAGCTGAGAGATGGGACAAAGCGGCAGCAGTGAGAGGTAAGGAGTCTTCACCGGTGGGGGTGGGGACTGTAGGAGGAAATGGCTCCTGTTGGGGAAGTGGCTTCTCCAAGGTCAGTAGGGGGCACCACCATCCAGGAACAGGTGTCAGAGACCTGAGGATCCTTGGTACCCTGTTCTCCCTGCGGCAGAAGCCACACCTTACTCTAAGTGGGCTGCTCCTTCCTCAACCCCTCCTGGGTTTCTTCTTGCTTGTGGGATGGAGAGAGATTCCTGCCCCTGGCCAGAGTCTATTTGTGGACTTCCCCGCCCTCCTCTCTTGCCTCCTCCCTGACACTGTCTCTTCAGCCTCCCAAGCCTTTTCCTTCCCCAGTTATCACCGCACTGCCATCTGCCCCAGTGCCTTGACACATGCTGTTTTCATCACTCAGTTCTTCTTCCTTCTCCTCTTCCTGTGGTTTTCGCTCATCCTTCAGATACTTGGTCTCCCTGTCTAGGAAACAGTCTTAAAATGCGTTAGTGTGCATGCATACAACAGGCATGGTCCATTATGGCATTTCCACAGCCGTACTTCTTGTTTTTGAGAGGGAGGGGTCCTCCTTGGTTTAATATCTGCCTCCTTCTGCCACTAGAAGGTGATCTTTGTGAGGGCAGGAGCTCTGGTACCCCAAGGCCCCATGCCAAATACAGAAGGAGATGCTGAATGCTGGACCGTTGGGCCTGTGGGGTCTTAATGAAGTAGTCAGATTCTATAGCTTTTGACCATCTTAAAGGAGTGGCTTTCATGTACTATAACTATTATGTTTCTGTGAAATGGAGTGTGCAGAAAGTCGGCTGCTCTTTGTTCCGGATACACCTCTGGGAGTCCAGAGAAGATGTGAGGATTCCTGGTTTGTGTCAGAAACAGAAACAGGAGCAGAGAGCTGCCGAAGGAGGCCTTCCCCGTGAGGGTTCCCGAGAGCACACACTCGTGCTGCGGCTGAGGTCACACACTCCTGCAGCAGAAATGCGTGTTACACCTCTGCGACAGCGTGAATTACAACCACGGAGTTAGGCCTCGTCTCCTCCTTGAGGTGGGGCCTGAACTGTAACCTAGAGCTCAGATTTCAAAACCAAAGTGTGACGGGCCAGGCCTGCCTTCAGGGCCTTTGACTCCTTCCGGCCTAGTGAGGAGGGAAGGCGAAGTGACACTTATCACCCCCAGCTCTGTTCGGAGAGCAGGGGGAGCTCAGGCAGGTCCCAGATGATGTTTCAGCTTTGTCTGAAAGCAGGAAAGACAGCCTCTGGGAAGACGCAAGGGAGGGCTTGGGAGGGGGTTCAGGTAAAGGTGTGGGAGTGTGGAGGACAGACGTGGCATATTCAGGACGTCTTATGGGTGGCCTTCGTGGGGAGTGCTAGGGGAAGGGTGTCAGCAATATGGTGGCAACACACAATGAGCCACCAAAGGATTTACAACAGACTCTGCTGTGGGAACTGTGACCTTGGTAGCCAGGGGGCACTCTCCCAGAGGGTGTAGGGGAGGAGGCTGTGGCCACAGTCCAGCAGGGAGGGGGGAGGCCTGAATGAAGGAGGGCAGCAGGGACAGAAGGGCAAGACAGAACCCAGCACCCTACTGCCATCTGCTGCAGGGGTGACAGATCCCACTGCCTGCTCAGGACTGAGCTAACCCAAGAGCAGGGTCTGTAACTGCCACGAATGGCCACGGATCCCCCTGCTCTGGTTTCGTCCACTGGCCCCACCCAATGGCGGCCCCACCCAATGGGCAGCAGCAGGCGGTGAAGGCATGTCGAAGGATAAACACATACTGAAAAATAGATTTGTAAGCTCTCATTAGTGGAGGGAAAGAACAGAATACGTGCTACCTTGAGAGAAAAAGATGGAGTGTGGGGGGGGGGTGTTTAATAGGCCCAGTGGGAAAAGGGCCCTCCAAGGAGGTGGTTTTTAAGTCAGATCCTGAGAAACCAGTAGGAGTTGGTAGGTAAAGAGTGAGGGAAAGGCTTCTGGCAGAGAGAACAACATAGACCAAGCCCCTGAGGAGGCAAACCACACGTGCTTGGAGGAGCGGACACCAAACAGTGGCTGTCGGTGCCTGAGGGGCAGTAGGGGTGAAAGCCGAAGAGGCAGCAAGGCCCTGATGGCCTTGGAGAGGACTTGGGGAGGCTTGGCGAGGACTGGTGAGGTCCTGGTGAAGGCCTCACTGAGATCGTCTGTCAGAGTAGGAGCTTGGTCTGTGGCCTCTGTTGTCCCCAAGTCCAGCCCAAGTCCTGACACAGAGCAGGTTCTCAGTAATAATCATCCATGCACGGGAAAAGATGATCTTTAGGCCCCAGAGCCGTGGACCCTGACGACCCCCCTTGTGGACTGGTGTGGTGGACTTTGGGAGGTCTGGGGCTTGCCTAAACTCCTGGGGGCCGTGCCCTACTCTCTCTAGCCAGCCTAAAGGAAAGGACCCCTGGGAGGCAGCACAGGCCCTTTTTCTTTGCTAATTACTACCTGACATTTTAATGTTCATGTTTAATTACATTCTCCACCACTTGGTGCAAAAAAATAAAAACACATGAAGCCTTAGAGACCTATAAACCAAATAAGAGAACTTTTGTAAAGCCCTTTGAAGTCCCTACTGGAGCCCAAAATCTTTTGAATGTGCCAATTGTGTGATGGGGTTTTTGAAATGAGGAAAGGTTCTGGGCTCTGGGGGCACATTCACACGAAAGCACACACATACGCATGCACACATGGGTCGGAGAGGCCCATAAACCCGCCACGACCGCCGCCCCCAGGTCCCCTGAGCCCACGCAGCTCTGGTCCGCAGCACAAGTTACTCAGAAGAGTGTCACTTATGAGTTGAGGGGCCCAAGTTTACAGTCCAGCCCTGTCATCCCTCATGCAAGACCTGGGCAAGTGACAAGGTGTGTGTCTCCTCATCGAATGGGTAGGGGTGACGCCGGTGAACGAGGGCCTTCCGTTCTGGTGTATGATACCTTCTCATCCACCCTGGGTTTAGTAAGGTGGCTTATTAAGTCACCAGATTTTGAGTTCAATTTATAATCTTTGAAAAGATTTTCCATGGGAATGAATTCACCCTCCAGAGAAGGGTCCTCCCTCAGACAAGGTTGTGCCCAGATCCCTAGCATTCAAGGGCAGCTTTGGGGGTGGTCGGGTGGGGTGACCCTTCTGAGTTGCCCTCACATAATTGTTTTCCTGAGCCGCTCAGTCACAGTTTTGCTGTCAGGATGCTCTTAAACCTGACAGCAAGGACTTTTTGAGGCCGGGCCTGAATTCAGATGAGCCAAACTCACCGATGACCACTTCACATTCATTTCCAATCACTCTGGAAGCAGGAAGGAGTGGGCCATCGTGGCAGAGTGCAATTTCCAAACATTGTATCAGCGGTATTGTTTGGATCTAGTGAAGGCTCAGGATGACCTCCCAAGAGCAGCTCAGGTGCCTAGGAAAGCCAGCAGATCATCTGGAAATGACTTTTCCTTGTTGGCTGCCCCGAACTATAGAAGAGCTGAAAACATGAACTCAGCCAAACACTTCCTATGTCCTTCTGGTCTAATGTTGTCTCAGCCACAGCAGCAAGAGCACTGAATGATGCTCATGTACCGTGTGGCCACCCGCAGTTGAAGCGGTGACTCCAGACTGTGAGGACAGAAGGTCTCTTCTACTTGCAGATGGGGATCAGAGAGATCCCCAGGAAAGAGTATTAGCTGGTGTCTCAGCCTCCTCTGGCCAACTCAGAGCAGTACAGTTGAGGCAAGCAGATGGACCTAGGATCAATTCTGTGCCTCATCATTTTTTTGTTGGGGAATCTTGGCCAAGTGAACTTCCTTAAGTTTCATCTGTATGGGGGGGGACAGACCACCCATTCCACACAATTGTTGGGACAGTTAAGTGAGAGAATGTGTGTTAGGGGCTTGACATATTACAGGTGAGAAAAAAATGTGTCTAGCAAGGGGCAATGGCATGAACAGACACTATGTGTAATTGGATATTGGAAGAGTCTACAGGTGACAGTGGAGACCAAGTAAGACAAGGAGCCAGAGGTGGACCATGGAGAGGGATAAATGCCACCCTAAAGAAATATGCACGTGTCTGTAGCTGCCAGAGAGCATGGAGGACCTTAAGCTGGACAGAGACAATGGACCAATTTCCTTCCCTCTCAACTTTGTCCACCTGCTCTTAATTCTTAAAATGTCACTTGATGGGGGCACCTGGGTGGCTCAGTCAGCTAAGTGTTTGACTTCGGCTCAGATCATGATCTCACAGTTTGTGGGTTCGAGCCCCGCGTCGGGCTCTGTGCTGACAGCTCAGAGCCTGGAGCCTGCCTCGGATTCTGTGTCTCCCTCTTTCTCTGCCCCTCCCCGGCTTGCTCTCTGTCTCTCTGTCTCTCTGTCTCTCTCTCTCTCAAAATAAATAAATACGAAAAGAATCTTTTTTAATTTCACTTGATGAACTAATCAGGATTGACAGTAAAAGAGCTTATGCTAGACTTTTCTCTCCCGTTCCCCTACGGTTCTGATGAGGAGCACTGGGCAACTCAGAGGGTCTGGCATACATTGGGTGTTGATGAGTATCTGCTAAAATGAACAAAATGTACTGTAATAAGAGTTGAACTCAAGTCAAGCCCTTCGGGACAACTTTGGAACATAAATGAAAATATCATTCTAGATGTTTAATGAAAACTATTTACTCTCAATGAACCTTAGGTGAGCTGCAAATTATTCACATTTAGTTCAGTAACTGGTGGCTGTTTGGCGAAGTCTGGATTACTTGTAAGACCCTGGAGCTGGTCAGTAGATAACCCTGCGGTGTGATGCTAGCTTTCGCCTCCTCCCCCAGCCTGGACATCTTTTTCATGAAAGGACACTTTCCTGTTTGTACAGCAGCTGGAGGCTCACACGTGAAATCTTTATATGCACTGCAAGCAGTCCAAGCATCTGACTTCCATTCTCCACTCACAGCTGGGAGCAAGTGCGAGAAATCAGCAGAAAGTTGGAGGTTTGTTAACAGGGGGTTTATCTTGGCACTCGGTTGCAATTAAATCCGGTGGGTTAAAAGCTTCTGAATGCATTACCCTCTTTTAAACAGGGCACTTTTAAAGAGCGTTTCCACAATGAACAATATTCATCACCGAGGTTATATATGGCTGCCTTTCACCCTCAAATAATGCTTTCTTTGCTTGGAAGGAAAAGCAACTTTCCCATCATCATAATTGAATCCAAACATCTGTCACCCACAAAGGCATGGTTTCAGAGGTCGGCTAATGGATATCTGGCTTACACGGCACCCAGAACCACACTCATTTGCAGCAAATTTACACCCACACCCACATGCACATGCACACTCCCCAAATGCGTCGCTCCAGAAAATACATTTCCATTATCATTTCTTTGAATAAAATTAAGGCAGCAGTGAAGAAAGAGAATGTAGCTGGAGTAGCAAAAGGAGCAGAGGCTTGGGTCAGGAGACCGTGGTTCTGACCGTGGCTGCTGTCACAGGTTGCAAAGCCTACGACGAGCAGCCTAACTCCTCTGGCTCTCAGTTTCCACACCCGTGAAAAGCGTGGATGATGAAACCACCTCTACCACTGAACTCTCGCAACCCACCCACAGCCGTAAGTGTCCATGCCTTCGTGCCTTTGCGGGAAGGTCCCTCTGCCAGAGGCTTGTGATCCTTCAAGACTCAGCAGGTAAGAGGCTGCTTCCCCCAGGAAGCCCTCCCTGCTTCTCCCCGGGAGAGTTACCCGCTCATTTTCAATCGTCCCAGAAACCTTGCCGCTACTTCCATTACAGTTTTTACTGCATTAGATGGCAACCACTTAACTTACGTGCCAATCTCCCCACCTAAACTATTAACCCACGGAGAACAGGCCAGGTCTTATTTTTCTCCCTTTCCCTAGTGGCAAGCACGGATTAGCGCAGTGTAGGTGCTAGGAAAAGGCTGAAGGGAAGAAAAAACAACGTGACAAGTAATTGCTTGATCGACACCATCCCCTAGTGAGAGCAGCCCAGAGGCAAGTCTGTAGCTGGCCCCAGTCTCTCTCCCCGCTGATGCTGGGGATGAGTTGCTGACAGAGGGCTGGGGAAACCCAGTGCTTGTCCCTTCTCATGCTCTTGGCTCATCGTCTTTGAACAGTCCAGACATCTCGTCTAGGCAACTCGTCTTTTTATGACCGAGTTGCTACCTCATTCACTCCTCTGTTCTCCTCCCCTCCCGCCTGCCTGCTACGTTCCAGGAAACACAGCCAAGTTGCCCGGCATACTATGTTCTCTCGTACCCCTGAGTCTATCCCTCTGCACTGTGGCCCCACCTGCCTTCCTCACCTCGCTCATCCTTACCTGTCTCCAAGGCTCTTGCCCCAAGGATCTTTCCTGGATCACCTAAGCCTCCTATTCTCTGCCAGCCAGAATGCCATCCTGGACCCTAATGAGTCTGTCTGTTTGAGGGTCTGTGAGCTCCTTGAGGACAAATGACGGGTCCTGATCACCTCATCGTCCCCTCCAATACCTGCTGCAGCACCTGCCACATATGAGCGGACAGGTGAGTGGCATTTGCCTGACCAGTAAAGAGTCCTGTTGGAGGTCAACCACAAAACTTTTGCAGTATTATGATCACGCCATGCCACCAGGTTGAGGGTTTGTCTTCTTGGCCTTTGAAAATGCTCTTCTTGACCTTGACCAGTTTCTGAGAAAAGTTCCTTAAAATCCTCCAGTTGTAGCCATCAGTTTTCAATTACATTGTGTGTGTATATATCTCATGTATTTCTATATTTACAAATGTATATCCAGTTAAGATATGTTGAAACTATATTTTAGGTATCAATAAGTATGTGATTATCTTAATTCCTTTACAGAGTCAGCGTTGGCCTGGATTCTCTCGTTTCAGCTCCCATTCCCACCCCTGCCTTTCTCCCACTATTACTTTCAACCTCTCTATGTTGTTTTGTTTCAGGTAAATCTTTTGTAGGCAGCTTATGTTATCATTTTGAAAATCCAATTTCACTGTCTGTATCCTCTAGGATTTCCGCCTGGCAAAATCACATTTATATTTGTCCAGCAATGTCTAAAATTATTCGGTATCTCTATCTTCATCCCAGAGAAGACACTGCTCCAGCATATTTCCAGCGCCCCGCGAACACCCCTGCCCCTCGCCTTCCACAAGTTGAGATCCATATTTATTTTTTCTATCAAGAATTAACAGTATCTGCCAACGTAGTTGAGCAACTATCTTGACCATTTCTTCTTGTATCCCACTCTTCTCTGGATTTATTTACCTTCTTGTTGAAGCTCATCTTTTAGCAGTTTTTTTTTTGTTTTTTTTTTTTTTGCAATGAAGGTAAATAGATGCTAAACTATCTTAGTCTTTTATGTCAGAATATGCCTTTATTTTGAATACTCTGGAATAGGAGTTAACTGGGTGCAGAATTCTAGGCTGACAGTTCCTTTAAAGATAATTTTCAGTGTCTTCTTGCCCCTGTTGTGGCTGATGGAACGGTGCTAAGCCTGATTCCTTCATAAGCAATCTCTTAAGTAAATTTTGTGACTCCAGCTTTCTCTCTGACATGTTATTTTTTGGTTACAATGTGTACTCAGATATAGATTTATTCCCATTGATTTTAGTATGTGCTTTCAATCTGAATGCCCAGTCCCTTGTTAACTCTTGAAAATTCTCACCACTTCAAACATTGCCCCTCCTCTTCCCTCAACTTCTGGAACTTGCATTAGATGAATGTCAGAGATTCCCAATCCCCTCCCTATACTCTGGCTTCCCTTCCAAATATCCATGCTTCCTTTTCCCCCTTTTATTTTTCTCTTTTTATGGAGCTCAGACTCAGAGGATCAAGTTAATCATAAACCTCACTTCATTCCATCTGCTCCGTGCAAGGTCCCTCTCTGGTTTTATTCACATAGCTATTCTGTTTCATCGTGATCCTCCCCCTCCCCCACTCCCACAAGAGGGACCCCTGCAGTCTGTTTCATGAGTAGTGTTTTGTTCGGATGTGATCTTAAAAAACACGTATTGTTTCCTGAACATGAATTTTTAACTTGTGGGGACATATTGTGTTACTTAGATCATTTCGTTTCTTAATTTTTCACCAAGCACTGTATTTTGTAAGAGCCATCCCCATGTTGCGTGTTCATCAAGTTCATTACTTCTAATTGCTGCATAATAATGTTATATGTGCCTCAACCATGTGTTACCAATTTACTCATCTATCCATCTGTACCCTCTACCTGTCTCCAGGAACATGCCTAATTTAATTAGTGCAAGACCGCCTTTCATAACAGTTGTGATATAGCATAAGCCTCCCTTAGATGTGTATAAGGTGCCTGTATCCCTTACCCCTACCAAAATTTGGCTTTACTCGACTTTTCCATTTTTACTAGCCTTTTTGATTGCTGTGTATTTGACAACACTATCTTTCAATTTTACAGCCCTATCTTCCAGTTTATTAATTTTGTCTTTCACTGGGCCCAGTTTTTATCCTATCTTTCATAGATCTTAATGATTTGCTTTGTTTTATTTTAAGGACTCTATTTTTTATTTCATGGATTTCTAATTATTTTCCTTTTATACATTCACTTGGTTTGGATTCATAGTCACGTGTTTTTATGTTGTAAACACCTGTTGTTTTGATTGCTAGTAGTTCATTTCCTCTTAGAAAACAATAAATATCTTTATTTTCAAGATGGATGGTCTCTCAGTTTGTCCCTCAGCCCCACATTCCGGATCCACCATACTTTGTTCTGTGTTTTGTTGTTGTTGTCGATTTTTTCTGGAGCACTTATCAACTAACATACTATACAGATTGCTTTGTCTTTCTCCCTGTAGATGAGGTCTTTGTTTTTGGCCTTAGGCTTAGCTTGGTTGTGAGCTCGATCTCCACCATCCTTTTTAAAAACAGATTTCTAAAAATACTTTTTTTCTTACCCTTTTTTCACTGCCACGATTTTCATGAATCTATTTTGTAATTCAAAAGCCAAGGACTGGGGAGCGTGGGTGGTTCAGTCAGTTAAGCATCCGACTTCGGCTCACGTCATGATCTCACAGGCTGGTGAGCTCAAGCCCTGCATCGGGCTCTGTGCTGATGGCTCAGAGCCTGGAGCCTGCTTTGGATTCTGTGTCTCCCTCTCTCTCTCCCCCTCCCCTGCTTGTGCTCTGTCTCTCAAAAATAAATAAACATTAAAAAATTCTTCACTCTAAAAAAAAAGCCAAGGACTGATTCTTTTCCTTTCTTCTGCATTATAGTTTCATGACCATTCTCTGAGCCCATAAAGACTGAAACTAAACGTATAAACATCTCTAAAAATCTGAGAATATTATCCCCCACAAATACCCTTGTATGTGGTCCCTTTTTCTCCTAGTCTTTCACTGGGCAACCTGGGCATCATGTCCTTTGGACAAGCGGGTCAGGTTTTCATCTTAGCCCACTGGGCTGCCATAATAAGATACCACAGGCTGGGTGCCTTGAACAAGAGAGGCCATTCTCTCACAGTTCTGGGGCGAGAAGTCCAAGATCAAGTCCTGGCAGGGTTTGTTTCTCCTGAGGCCTCTGTCCTTGGCTTGCAGAGGGCTGCCTTCTGGCTGTGTCCTCACGTGGCCTTCCCTCAGTGAGCGTGCAGAGAGAGAGCGAGCACTCTGCTATCTCTTCTTCTAGGGACACCAGCCCTAGTGGATTAGGGCCCCACCCTTATGACCTTATTTAACCTCATTACCTCCTTTCAGGCTCTACGTCCAATGCAGTCACCTTGGGGATTAGGGCTTCAACCTATGAATTTGCGGGCGTGGGGAGACAGCTCAGCCCATAGCATTCCTACCAGAAGCCGTGTGAGAACCGAACAGAAACAGAGTGGCAAACAGTGAGTGTGCACACTCGGGCGTTTGTTTGGTGCTTCTCTTGTTGGTGGTCATCGACAAGAAGAAAGCAACACCTTTTGTGAATCGAAGGTGACACACACACACTGTCACTGCCTCTACATCTCTACCTCGTGTGAGAGTGAACAGAGGGGCCCAGGGAGGTGGAACTTTACCCTAGTGAGACAGCTGCTGGTTACCAGCAGAGACGTCAATTACCTTGGCGCAGACCGTCTTTGTTCTGCTCTGTTCTACCTTCCACGGCCCCTCTGGGAACTTGACGTTAGCAGGTAAGTGCCTCTTGCCCACACTCACCGTTTTGCGCCGGGGAGGCTATTCTCCGCAATAGTACTCACGAGAAGGAGTCAAGATCCCAAGTCCTCTCTTTTTGAAGCCTTAACGGGAGGGAGTGGATTGAGGGGATGCTACTGAAGGGCCGGCAGGAGAGGACACAGGAGTGGAAATTCACTGTGAGGCAGAGAAGGAGGGACTGGTTACCCTGGCCCCACATGGACCCCAGGTGGCAGGGAAGGATGTGGCTGAGCCTGGACAGCCCTCCTGTCCCGCCTCCCTGGGCAGGTGTTGGGAACATGTGTGGGTGTGGGTGTGAGTGTGTTCATGTGCACGTGGATGGAGGTGAGTAGCAGCAGGCGTCTGCCTGAGTAATTGAACACAGGGAGTTAGGCCCGCCGAACGTGGGTGTGTCACTGCAGAGCTTGTAGGAGGGCCAGAGACCCCCCTGCCCTGCCTCCTGCCCTGACCTAGCACTGCCATGCACCCGTGTCCACAGCCCAGCACTCTCTGCTTAAGGAGTGTAGAAGCGGGGTGCAACAGCAAGAACAACGCTCAGAAGACAGCAGCACCGGGGCAGAGGGGGGAGGCCATCAGCCTGACCAGGGGCTGGGCCAGCCTTCCTGGGTTTTTAAGGGCTGGTGATCTGATTCCAGGAGGAAGGATATGCCTTGGGGAGGGTGCGAGGGGGGTAGACACATGCTATTTTAAGTTAAATGTTTCTATTTTAAGTGTTCATATTCTAAACGCTATTTTAAGTTAAATTTTAAGTTAAACGAGATTTCATTTTGCATACCAAGCTCATGAATTGCCTCCACAATTTTGAAGTTAAGGAAACCAAGGCAAAAGTGTGTATTTATGGATTGAACACTTGTTTATTTAGCACCAGTTTGTCAGAGAGAATCAACACCCGCCTGCCTATAAGGAGTGTCCAGTCTGGGCCTAGGCCGCCTATGCCAATGCCACGTGATGCACGCAGCGTGATAAAGCCTGAGGAGCCGGGAAGGAGGGCTTCCTGGAGGAGGTGTCCCCTGAGTGGTGCCTTGATGAGTGAACAAGAGCTTGCCAGGAGAAGGGGGCGATGAGAGCAGCAGAAGGGGCCCCTCTGGTAAGGCAGGAGCGAGGCATCTTTATTCCACTCCTTTGAAAGTAAGAGTCTCCCATCCAGTGGGTGGGGCTGGGCTCATCCATGACCGCAGATGCTTCCGGGGAGGAGCCGGAGGTCACCCACACTGACTGATGTGCCACCTGCCATCAAGGGCATTGAGTGTTTGTGCAGCAAGCTGCAACATCAGAACTCTCTGTCCTGCACAGGACATGTGCCCCCCCCCCCCATGGGAACATTTCCCAGGAATCTGGCCAAACCAGAGCTGACGCTGGAGACACAGAGACCTCCTCAGCTTGGCAGGCCCCTCTGCCCAGAGTGGAATGCCCTCCAGGAGGAGCCCCATCCCCGACTCCTGCCTTCATCTGCTTTTCATCGCCTTCTCTCCCTGCTCGCTAACCAAACACGGTCTCAATTGCCAACTGCTTGCTGCTGGGTCAGGAGGCTCACCCTCACAAAGGAGCTTGGAGAGTGAAGCTCCTTGAGTGACACTCCAGTAGGTCAAGATTTATCTAGGTGCAGGGGTTTCATCCCAGTGCTTGTGAGTCTTGCACCGAGTTTCAGATTCCCAGAGCAATCCCAGAGTGCAGAGTGCTCCCCGGGCCCCAGCTGGCTGCACGATGCTCTCTGGCAGAAGTCTGGGTTCTGACGAGGCTCTGTTTATCCACAGATCACATTTAGGTACCCACGAGGGATACTGCTAACAGCATCAGGGAGCATCCGGGATCCTTCATCCCACAGTTTCTTAAGTTGCTGTCAGAAGACTTTGGCTAAACCTGTTCCTCATCTCTCCAAATAAGTTACAGAAAGAGCAGTTTTCTGTGCCATCACACATGTCAGCAATCAAGTGACAGACCCCAGGAGGCTTCACGCCCCTGGCTGAGGGTATTGCTGGTGAGTCGGTGTGGTTTGGGGCCAGGATCTCCAAACCATTAGGATGTGTTGGACGGGGAGTAAGTCCCGCCACCACCTCTCTATTGTGGAGTCAGTACACCCGAAGGGCCTTCCCAAGTCGCAGCGGCATTGATGCTGAAGTGCAGAGGACAGGACGGCTGGTGACTGTCCTTGCCACAAGGGAGGCAGTGGCAGGGATGCGCAGGCACCTGAGACGAGATGTAAAAATACAACCTTCCATGTTGTTTGTGTGTTGTGGGAATCTCTTATGCTGAGTCCGGGCATCCTTACTGTGGAAAGGAGTGGGTTTTCAGGAGGTTCCTCTGGCAGAGAGACAAGGCAGAAAATGGGCCCAGCTAGATGGGGGCTGGGCTGTGCTCTTTCACACGGACTGCGACATCTGGAACCCACCGAAGGTGTGTACCCGAGGTACAGGTTTTAAAGGGACATTGCTGAGTTGGGGCACCTGGGAGGAAGCTCCAGCTAGATCCAGCAGAGGACGATGTGGGCCCTGAGGCCACCAGGCTCAGGGTCCTGAGTGTGTCCAGTGGGGCCATGAGCCGCAGGACGGGGTGGGCAGGAGGGTAAGCGGAACGGTGAGCCTATGTTACTGGGACTTTACTAACTTCCCTCTCTGCAGCCATCAAAAGGTTGGTTGGGGACCAGGAACACACTTCATCCATGATTGGAGGGGTAGGAAGGCAGGGAGAAGAGTTTTTCCAATGGTGCACAGTCCTTATAAAAATAGTATCAGTTTGTGCCCTTTCATATTGGGGTCCCTGTCTGTGGACTTTCTTTGAGCTCTGACACGTAGGGAGGGCAGCAGGAGAAGCAGCCTGGAAAGAGCCCCCCTGTGCAGGTGAGTGTCTCCTGCCTGACCAGTGCCTCCAGAAGATGGGGACCTTACAAAAGGACACGTCCTCCAATAAATAAAGGAGTGTGAAAAGCCGAGAGGGAGATGAGACCCTGCGTTAAGTTAAAAATAAATACTGAGTGGCCAAAAGAGATAACAGTGGCAAGTAAGGGGCAGAGGGGAGACCAAAAGCCCTGGAGAGATGCAGTCTGGGGAACTATTGAATTGAGCTGTTTTTATTAAGCTCACAGACCATGGCAGACTCCAAAATGGCCACAGAGCTTAGAGCAACTCCCGTGGCATGTTGGAGTCTTTCCCCACCCCTGGTTCAGGCTGGCCTTGTGACTTGCTTGGGCCAGTGGGAGAGTAGCAGACGTGACCTAAGCAGAGATTTACTTGCTCATTAGGGCTTTCCCTCTTGCTGCTCTTGGGGCTGTCTTGCTATGTGATGAAGTGTGAGAACCTTCTGAATAATGAAAGACATTGAGCTCACTCCTCTTCCTCTTCCTCCTTCCTCACCCTCAAAATGCGCTTTAAACATCCCTTTCGCCAACGATCCTTTTCTAACCCACCAGGAAGAATTAGGAACCCTCCCTTGGGCTTTGGTAGAATGGAAATCACCACCCCATGTAGTAATTTGGAGCATATCTATTACCCCCACCAGAATACTTATGAGTTTCTCAAAGCATGGAGTATGTTCATTTGGCTTTATAGCTCGTGCCTCCAGCACTGAAGCTGATACATAATAGGCACTCAATACGCATTTGCTGAAGAAGGGGAGGAGGAAGGGAAGGAAGAGGGGGACAGTGGGAGGAAGAAAGAATACCCACCTGGACCTGCACGCAGCCTCTTACGTAAGAACTAGAATGAACAGTGTTGGTAGGAACTCTCTGGTTTAACATAAAATCATATGATCTCACAATGACACAGAACCTTGATATTTACAGCTACTGTTTCATAAATATTTTTTTCTCAATGAGTCTCACAACAGTATTGCATAAAAGATCATTTTCATTCCTATCTGAAGATACATCTTATTCTTTTATCTACCTTAAATTTCACCCCTATCCTGGAGGGCTTAGATGCCTTGTCCAGCATTGTGATCCATTCAGTGTTGACAGCAGGACTGAAGCCAGGATTTCTTTTTTTTTAATGTTTATTTATTTATCGTGAGAGAGGGAGACAGAGTAGAGGAGGGACAGAGAGAGAGAAAGAGAGAGAATCCAAGTGGGATCCACACCGTCGGCGTGGAACTCTATGCAGGGCTCCAACTCACAAACCATTAAGATCATGACCTGAGCCGAGATCAACAGTCGGACACTTAGCTGACTGAGCCACCTAGGCACCCCAAAGCCAGGGTTTCTGACTCCAAATGCCCACACCATCCTATCGGGAGGTGCCTCTCATGATCAGTCACTTGAGCGATGCCTTAAAAAGTTTTGCCATATCTATGGACCATTTGTCATTAACATTTTTCACTTAAAAAAAAATTAACGTATTTATTTTTGAGAGACAGAGAGAGACAGAGAACGAGCAGGGGAGGGGCAGAAGCAGAGGAAGTCACAGAATCCGAAGCAGGCTCTAGGCTCTGAGAGTCAGCACAGAGCCTGCTGCGGGGCATGAACCCACGAACCGTGAGATCATGACCTGAGCCGAAGTCGGATGTTAACCAACTGAGTCACCCAGGAGCTCTACTTACTTTTTTTTTTTTTTTAATGGACTAATTTCAACTTTAGTATATTTACTAGTTTTCAATTAAATTTTTTTTTAACTTTGAGATAACTTCAGATTCACGTGTAGTCGTAAGAAACAATAGATCCCTATATCTTTCACTCAGTTTTCCCCAATGGTAATATCTTGAAAGACTGTAGTGCAATATCACAGCCAGGATTATTAACACTGATACAGTCAAGATACAGAATATTTCCATCACTATAAGGATCCCTCCTGTTGCCTTCTTACAACTACATTTATTCCCGTCCCACCTCATCCCCTCCTTGATCCCTCACAATCACTAATCCGTTTTCCTTTTCTACAAGTTTGTAATATTGAGAGCATTCCATAAAGGGAACTGTTTGGTATGCAATATTTTTGAATTGGTTTTATTTTTTTTTAAGTTTTTTTTTTTTAATTTATTTTTTGAGAGAGTCAGAGACAGAGTGCCAGCTGGGGAGGGGCAGAGAGAGAGGGAGACACAGAATCCGAAGCAGGCTCCAGGCTCTGAGCTGTCAGCACAAAGCCCCACATGGGGCTCAAACCCACAAACAGCGAGATCATGACCTGAGCCGGAGTCAGACGCTTAACGGACTGAGCCACTCAGGTGCCCCTACCTATTTATTTTTGAAAGAAACTGACAAACACTTTGGCAGTGTGGCTGTATTATTTTAAACTCCCATCAGCACTGCATGAGTGACCCAGTTTCTCCATATGCTTGCCAGCACTGGAGATAGGCATTCTGATAGATACGTAGTGATATATCATTGTGGTTTTAATTTGCATTTCCCTAACGGCTGATGGTGTTAAAGATTTCTTCGTGTGCTTATTTCACATCGGTATCCCCTCTTTGGTGAAATGTCTCCTCTAGTCTTTAGTCTATTTACTAATTGAATTGTTTGAATTTTTGTTGGTGAGTTTTGAGAGTTCTTTGCACATTCTAGGTCCTAGTTATAGGTCTAGTCCTTTGTTGGATACATGGTTTGCAAATATTTCCTCCCAGTCTATAGCTTATATTTTTATGCTCTTCACAGGGTCTTTTGTGGAGCAAACATCATTATATTTGTGAAGTCTAATTTATCAATTTTCCATCTATGGATTGTGCTTTTTGTACCAAGTCTAATTCTTTGTCCAGCCCTACCTCCTGGAGATTTTCTTGTAGTTGTTTAAAAGTTTTGTGCTTTCAATGTTTTACATTTAAGTTTATCAACAATTGTTTTGTTCTTTTTTCTCTGTTGCCTGTGAATGAATGCCTAATTCCTCCAGCACCATTTGTTGAAAAGGGCATCGTCTCTTCGTTGAATAGCTTTTGCCCCTTTGTCAAAAAAGTACATGGGCGTGGGTGGATCTATTTCTTAGTTCTTTATCTCATTCACTGATCGATCTCTGTGTCTGTCTCTCCACCCATGCCACACAACCTTGACTAATATAGGTATCTAATAAATCTTAAAATTAGGTAGACTGATTCTTCCCACTTTATTAGTACTTTTAAAAATTGTTTTAGCTATTCAAGTTCCTTTTTCTTTCCATATACATTTTGAATGTATTTTTTGGAATAATTTTAGAATAATTTCGCTTATATTCACAAAAAATATCTTGCTGGGATTTTGATAAAACGGCACTAAACTGTATTTCAACTTGGGGATAATCGACACCTCAACTTGGCTAGATTGCTTCCATAGCCCCTTTTTCCCACCCACCATTGTCAAACAGATGTGATATGTCCATCTCTGCAGCCCAGGGACCCTCTCAGGACACGATAAGGGAAATAAAATAAATCACATGTAGACTATTTAAAGAATACTCTTCTATTCACTTCACCCATCCTGGAGTGAGCAGGGGACTCCTCTTGAGCTTGGGACAGATAGAGGAATAAAACGCTGTCCCCGTCCTCCAGGAGTTCAAGAACACGCTTTGGTGACAAACGTGCAACCGTTAATCATTGGGGCTATGCTGGGCATCTGAGCAGAAAGCTACGTGGATCCAGTGGCCAGGTTTCCCTGGGGAGCAGGGGACATTAGGTAGTACTTAACCTACATAAGGACCCAAAAAGGTAGCGATGTTTACCCCATTCTGCAGTGGAGAAAATTGAGACTTTTACATAATTTTCCCAAGATTGCAAAGTCAGTAAATGACAGAACTGGTTTGGGCTCTATGCCAAATCCCTAGGTGTTTTTTTTTTTTTTTTTTCCATTGAGCAAACGGAAGGCTCAGTATTTATTGAATGGATGTAGAAAGGTAGATATAAATTCTGTGCATCTGCCAAGAAGAGAAAGAGCAATCGCTCCCCTGGCCCTTTCCAGCAGGGGCTGCTGGTGCTCCCGTCCGGGGGTCTGCGCGGCCTGTCCTGGGAGCACCACGCCAGTGCTGCCCACAGCCTGGGGAGGACTCCCCCCACCCTCCCATCCCCAGGAAGGCCTGCGGGGATCCTCTTCACACTCCTGGGTTGTTTGTTTGCTCAATTCCACTCACCCAGCAAATGACTTTGAATAAATAGCCTCCCTCATGTGAACCTGGCTGGGGGGCCGGGGCCAGGGGTGAGCGTGTAAGGAAGTGTGGGCAGTGAAGAGAAGCTTCTGAGTTCATAGGGCAGGTCCGCCGCCCAAAGCGTGAAGCGATTTGTCCAAGGAAGCACGTCCATCAGATGAGAGCCAGGATCTGGACTCCAGGTTTGCCTGGGCCCTCCCCACGTGCCCCTGGGCCTCTTTGGAGATTCAGAGGAACCGATGAAGCAGCCAGCAACGCTGAACGTGCAGATGACCCAAGAGAAGGAAGGGGCCTACGCGGAGCCCCTGGGCCAGGGGGAGGACATGCGTCTCTGCTCTGCCCCAGACGGTGCCCTGCCAAGGCCTGCTCTGCCTGCGTCCTGGGGGGCTCTGGGCTGAGGCCCCATTTCAACTTCCTCCCAGGCGGGGCCCAGCCCACTGCAACAGCTCGGCACAGCCCAGCACAGCTCCCAGCGAACCCCGAGTGAACTCTTGGGGGCTTTATTTTCATTTCTTCTTGGCAGGACGTAACTTCCTGCTTCTAAGAAAAACATCTTTAAGCGGAGCCATGAACTAGTTCCAGGGCGTTCTGCACATCCCCCAGCTCCGACAGAACAACATGATGAGCCCAATTGGAAGCACATGGAGCCTGTTTCCTTTCAAAATCCCCAAGAGTCTCAGGCTTGGAGGAGGGAGGTGTTTGATAAATCATGTTGGAGATTTTATCAGGTCCAGCGCGTGAGAGCAAAACCCAAGAGAAGGAGGAGGAGCCAACACAGGCCTCAGAATCCACTCCGGGGAAGACCGAAGGGCAAGAGCCACTTGGGCCAAATCAGGACTGAACAACAGGAAGAAGCCCGTGTTTACCGAGCACCCACTTCGTGCCAGGTGCTGGGCTAATCCAGCGGCCAGAGACCGAAGTAAGCCGGGCACCTGCCCTGACTCCTGCCGGGAAGGCTTCACAAACTATAGTTACAAGGCGCGGGGAGCAAAGGGCTGAGGAATTCTGACCATGTGGACACCCAGAGCTGAGCTGGTACTGGGGCTCCGTCCTCACATCACCTCTGAGGACCAAGGGGAGACGAATTTGTGTAAGCCAAGGGGCGCGGTCTTGAGTCATCCTCCTCTGCCCCCATCTGTGTGCAGGCGGATCTGTGCTTGGCCGAGTCGCAGGATGCTCCCCAGGAGAACACGGCCGCCCAGGGCAGGACACAGAAGGGCAGTGAAGAAGGACGTGTTGAGAGCCCGAGAGGGCCAGCAGTGCTAGCCCGCGCCCCCGTCCCCAGCGAGGGGTGCTGTGCCCCACCTCTGGCCTCACCAGGAAGAGCGGGCAGTGTGTTCAAGCCCTGACCCAGACAACTGGCCTTGCTAACCATCACGGCCTGGACGCAGGTGACACGTAGCAGTGACTGGCTTTGTCGCCTAGCTTTGGTGGTTCATACACAAACATCCCCTACAATGTGGTCACTTCATTAATAATTTCCTTGCAGTCTCCGAGAAACAGTATCGCGGAGGCCCTTTCTCATATGACAGGAAAGGGTGCCAAGACCAACGGACTTGGACTCAGACAGCAATGGTTCCAACTGTACCTTCTTAGCGGACTCAGTCTCCACTCATCAGTTTTCTTATCTGTGGAATGGGCACAAGGACAGATACTTTATGGATTTGGTGTGAGCATTATTTTAGTTACTCATGTATCCCTTTTTGTTACAAAAAGATTAGGATAAGGGTGCCTGGGTGGCTCAGTTGGTTAAGTGTCTGACTTTGGCTCAGGTCATGATCTCACGGTCTGTGGGTTCGAGCCCTGCAGCAAACTCCGCTGACAGCTCAGAGCCTGGAGCCTGCTTCGGATTCTGTGCCCCGCCCCTTCTCTCTTTGCACCTCCCCGCTTATAAGTGACTTATAAGGATACATAAGATAGACGAAAATGGTATAGAAACAACAATAAAAGAAGGATAGGAGCAAAGGAGAAGACAGTGAATCTGGGAATAAGGCTAAGAACCGCACGCCATGATGCCACATCATAGGCTCGGGGTGAAGAACACTTATACCTCTAAGAATTCTTGTTGCCGACATGAGAAAGGGACCCCGTGGGCTCCACAGTTGGTGGAGGTCACATGATGAAGCAGAACAAGTCCACAAGAACCTCAACAATTCCTGGTACCGAGACGAGGTAGGAATTAAGCCTGTTCGTCTTTTTGAAGAGAATGCGGTGTGGGATAATGACGGATGTCCTAAGAAAATGTTATCAGTCCTGACAGGGGGCACCCTCGCGACCTGGATAAATAGCATCACACAGCAAAGCAATTCAGTCAAAGCAAATGTGCCAGATGGAGATTTGGATGTCGATTTCACAGTACTGGGAAGAACGATCTTTCAAGAAATTATCCTCTCACGTGTCGACAAATTGAAGACTGTTTTCTCCAATCGCTACAGGATGGGCAGCCGCTCCTGGTTGCTGATGAAACGCAGACCCCGTAAGTTTTGGCAAGGAGTGGAACACGGGAAGTGTTGGCCTCCTCCTGGGAAAACCGTGATGCCCGACCGTGACTCAGGCCCGAGCTCTTGCTTAGGAGTGTGTGTGTATGTGTCTGTGTGTTCCATAATCCTCTATAGAAAATTATTTTGAATCCACTAGAAAATACAGACTTTAATGAGGGCTCGAATTCCCTAACATCCACACACCTTATTAAATGGACACAATAGTTTCAGTCTTGAGTATGTTCGGAGCCAGCGAAATCAGTGAACCACCCCAGTCAAATAATCTCCATAAATTCTAGCACTCCACACTTGGGTTTGAACAATGCTATATCCCAGGGAAAGCAAGTAGATTTTTAGTGAAATGAACGATTTAGTTAAAGAGATATTTGTTTATAAGCCACCCAGGTAGAGAATTGTCTACAAAAACTATAACAGAAAATTTTGAGTAGCTGACTCTATGTTCAAGCAATGCATGGCTGTTTCAGCCAGCAGATGACTGAGATGCTACATTTCTCGTCTACACAGAAGACAAAGCATGTGTTTATATTACCCACATTCCCTATACCAGGCAATTACATATCCACCTACCCCAGAGAGTATAAGACAATAAGTTTGGTGGTATCTTTTTCAGTGGCAGAATACATTTTTCTAATGCTTCAATTTTATAACACTGAGACACTTCAGTAGTAAAAAATCCAAACAATGTTGAAAGTTATAGAATAAATCTCTCCCCCCGCCCCCTTCCCTGTGCATCCTGTTCTCCAAGGGCAATCACTTTTCAAAATGTCTGATTTTGCTTTTCCTGGTGGTGACCTCCAGAGCTCTAAATAATATGCCCAGAGCTCTTTTTCTTGACCTGCCAACTCTCAAGAGCACCTCTTAGCTCTTCCTGTTTAAAAAAAAAATTTAGGGGCACCTGGGTGGCTCAGTTGGTTGAGCGTCCGGCTTCAGCTCAGGTCATGATCTCATGGTTTGTGAGTTCAAGCCCCATGTCGGGCTCTGTGCTGACAGCTCAGAGCCTGGAGCCTGCTTCGGATTCTGTGTCTCCCTCTCTCTCTGCCCCTCCCCCTGACACTCTGTCTCTCTCTCAGAAATAAATAAACATTAAAATTTTTTTAAGAAATTTTAAGTTACTTACATCAGATTTTACTCAGTCTAAACTTTATCTCCATATATCATTTAGTTCTTCAGTTCTCCAAGCTCACCCTTATGATTTTAAAATATGCTCAAAGCTATTTCTTGATCTCTATTTACAGAGCACCTGTTATGTTTCAGCCATGTGAGCTGAAGGAATTATAATCTTTGCTTTCCCTGCTCTTTCCCACTTCTCCATCTCATCTACTATCATTTCTATTCTTTTAAAAAAAACTTATTTTAAATGTTTATTTATTTTTGAGAGAGACAGAGTGTGAGCAGAGGAGGGGCAGAGAGAGAGGGAGACACAGAATCCAAGGCAGGCTCCAGGCTCTGAGCTGTCAGCACAGAGCCCGACGCAGGGCTCGAACCCCCGAACCATGCAATCATGATCCGAGCCAGAGTCGGATGCTTAACCGACTGAGTCACCTACGTACCCCTGTCATTTCTGTTCTTACTTCAAACTGTTAAGGTTTATAATATTTTCTTTTTCCTTTGTCAATATATCATATTTTATTGATTTGAAGCGGTCATGAATTCTAGGACACACATTGCTTTATGTTCCAGTAAGTAAAAGTAAATAAATACACACATGCTGCCAATGATACCCCATTAAAAGCATATCCTAGTTTCAGAGAGGCTAAAATATGGGGGAAAATGTGTCTTAGAATCAATGAAAGACGGTAATTAGTCTCTGGTGTTTTGCCCTATTTATAAGTTAATTCTAAATATAGAAATGAACTGCCTTTATAATATTATCATTGTGTAATATTCCGGTAGGTGATTAGGACTGCAGAGAAGGAATATAGCTTTTGTCATGAAACATGTGCTTCTCAGATGGAACTGGTCCATGTCAAAGAGATTCCCTTTTCTTGTAGTCTACAATTTGCCCCAAATCATGCAACATTTTCTTGCTTTTCATATGGTTTTCTAATACATCTTTCCTGGAATGTCTATTATACACTTTTCTTCTTCTTCTTAAAAAAAAAAAAAAGGAATACCTTGCCTTCACTTTAGCACTGAGATGGTCTGGCCCCCAAATCATATTATATGTTGTGAAATCTACTTTTTTCTCGAAAATATTCTTTTTGGGACTCTTTGGTTTGACCAATGTGTTTGTAGCCCTGCCACATAGCTGCCATCCTTAGATGTCCCAGCACGGAGTACTGCTTTCTAGCTTCATTTTCCTGAAGGTACACATGTCCTTCTCTCCATTAGATCCCTTTTCATTACTTTGTAGCGTACCCTCATGTAATGTTTTTCAGAAGAATAATAAGAAAGTGTGTTTCTGATTACGCATATTCATTGACCTCTGCTCTCTTACCAAACCCCACTGAAATGACAATAGAGTGGCTTTTTAAAGCACATTGTTTAAGAGACAGGAGAGTAGTTAATATCAATAAATACCGTAAGCTAAAAAGTGGAAAAATGAATGGTGAGTGGCTGAGCAGGATCCCAAACCTCCAGGGGTGAATGGTGAGCATTCAATCCCTCTGCAGGCTGGGTGCTAGCGGTCCCCAGCCACCTCTGGGAGTGAGGGCCAGGTGAGGCTGGATGCAGGAGGTTTGCTCGCAGTGTACTTAAATTTGTTAATGATTTCCCTCAAGCATCAGATGACCTTTAGTTGTTCTTATTTGTGATTGAATTAGGATCCTGATTATAGAGCCAGGCACAACCCTTTTAGTGTGCTGGTCCCTACTCTTTCTGTCCTCACTGCTGTTGTGAAATTTTCTCCTCTATGTTCTTTAGCATGTTTTCATTAGCAATTTGGGGAAGATAGATAGATAGATAGATAGATAAATAGTCAACCATTTTGAACTAGTATAACGGCTAGAAAAATCAAGTGTCTGCTGAGAGATGATTCCTCCTTATTCATAGTGCGAGTCTTGCAAGCTTGGCCCATGATGCAAAAGCAAAATCCTTTGTTGACCTCATGTGACTTTGTCCATAACCAAGTTACATCAATAAATTAAAGGTCATTAAAGGTCAGTGAAATCTACCAATAAGGTGACATAATTATGCTGTCCCCCAAGTGACAAGCAGTTGAACGTTAGGCTGTGTATAAAGTCCCCTGATTCCATCTGGAAAACATTGGCTTGAAAAACGCTGACCCACAGTGTGTCAAATAAGAAACAGAACAATATTTGGATAAAGGGTCTGTTAATTAAATTTTTAGGGAGGAGAGAAAGGTCTTTTTAAACACAGGATTCCCTTTCTCCAACCACATGGGACCATGTCTATAGAGCCAACACAGGTGAGCAAGGGTTTCAGGAGCAAAGCCCATCCCACTATTCTGAGACCCTTTAATGCCCTAAGTTTTTAGTCAGCTCCTTAAACTGAAGGACCATTGCCCAGTTGAAATGCTCCTATGTCAGTCTGCTTGGGCTACAACAACAAATACCATAGCCTGAGTGATTTAAGCGATAGAAATTTATGTTCTTACAGTTCTAGAGGCTGGAAAGTCCAAGATAAGGATCCCAGCATGGTTGGGTTCTGGGGAGGGCTCTTCGTGGCTTGTGGATGGCTGCCTTCTTGCTGTGTCCTCACATGGAAGAGGGAGAGAGAGAGAGAGAGAGAGAGAGAGTTGCAGCATCTCTTCCTCTTTTATACAGACACCAATTCTATCTGACCAGGGATCCCCCCCCCCCCATGATCTCATTTAACCTCTATCACCTCTTTAAAGGCCCTATATTAAAATACAGTCACATGAGGAGTTAGGGCTTCAACATAAGAAGTGGGGGGTGGGGTCACGATTCTGTCCAGTGCCTTAAGAGCCATGTGTACGAGGACCAGTGGCCATTATTTGTGGAGGAGAGCAGAAAAATATCTCGCAAGTATCCACAGTGATCTGGGACTCTCTCACCTCACTGGGGGTACAACCAGCCTGTCTCTGAGGATCAAGCTTGTTTCTGCTCCTCGTCCACAAAAAGGCTTTAGGGAACCCAACTTCCATCTATTCGAAAGAAAACCATGGCTACTCCTGGTTTCTATCTAGTTCTTTTCATGTTGGAATAGCACCGTGTGGCCACAAGGCTGTGACTGTCAGTTCTCACCCAGGCTCTCCCATTCACTCCTGTATGAGCTGGGGAAAGTTATCGAACTTCTCTGAGCCTTCCTTTCCTCATCTGGAACACAGGGAGCACGGCACCAATCTCAAGGCTGTGGGGAGGACTCAGGAGACCACGGACGTCAGACACACAGTGCTGTATTCGGCAAAGGGTGCAGCCTGCAAATATTCACGCCTTGCTCCTTCCTTGCCCTTCACACAACCAAGGACGTTCTGTGGTCCCCTTCTCATCTGAGATCCTGCAAAATGTAAATTCCATCCATTGTTGTTCAGTGACCCTATCCCTGTGAATGTTCAGACATAGCTGGGCCATATTTCCCAGGATGAAAGCCACACCTGACCCAGGTCCCCCCATGTGGAAACAGTCTGTGGGTGCCCATTTGCTTCTTCTTTCTCCCTCTTCCAAGGCAGCTCTGCCTGTGGGTCTGCCTCGGCCCCCAGCCCCCTCTGATCTTACTCTCCTCATAGTGTGTTCCAGGGCAGTGATTCTACAAAGCACCCCCGACCAGCATCCACATTCCTGGGAACCTGCTAACAGGGCAGTCTGGGACCCTAGCCCATACCCAGTGCATCAGGAGCCCCAGACAGGACCCAGAGATCAGTGTTGTCTCAAGCCCCTCGTGAGAAGCTGATGCAATTTGAGAATTGCTATTTTGGCCAGTGGTGGGTCAGCGGGTATGGACCCTCTGTCCCTGGAGAGGACAGGAATTTCTCAGTATGGCACCTGGCAAGTCACATGTATAAGGATCGGTTGCTGTGGTGTCTTTTCTGTGCTCCTCTCGAAGTCGGCTCTGACCCCAAACACTCTGAGCAACACTTCCTTTTGTTGGTTTTGTTTTATTCACTGCTCCATCCCTGGTGTTGAGAAGGGCGGCTATCCAAGAGCTAAAGGGATAGCAGCGGAATGAAAGTCCAGCAAGATCCTGACATAACTCACCTTCATTGGTGGACCTGTGAGACACAGACAGCGTGTGATCTTGTCAGGGTGTGCACTTGAAAATCAGGCGACACACATCGGCGAGGAGAAACATCTCATTGGAAAGCTAGGCCCCACTGTGGATGATGAAATGGGTGCAACATGTGAAGTCAGGGGCTCATCGGAGGTCACACGTACCCTTCCCCAAACACACCCCCACGTAGAGCAGCAACCTTGGAGGTTAGGAACGATCGTCTCATTGCCCCAGTGGTTCGAGCAGAACAGTAGTAACGCGTGAGCATGGACCCACGTGGGATTCCACCCGGTTCCTCCAGGCATGGCTGCTGACAGTTCCACGAAGGTGGGGTGCTCACGTCCATCAAGACATGATGCCTTCTAGTGATGGGGCCTGCAGGGGCCGGAGCCAGTTGCCTGGATTTGAATCTCTGCTTTAGCTGTGAGGTCCTAAACAGCCTGTGCCTCAGTTTCCCCAGCTGTAACTGTAAAATGGGTTCTGGTCTAGTTAGCTGACCCTATCTATGCTCTCAATCTGTCCCTGAACTTCCTTCAGAAATCCTGAGTTTCTCTGGTGACTTTTGCTGTTTAATGTCTGCTACATGCATGCATGTATGTGCATACACACACACACACACACTCACACACAAACACCAACAGTGACCTTGAGCTACTTGAGAGCAGAGTCTTCACCTCTCAGTCACCAGTCCCAGCCCAGTGGGAAGTTACTACATGATGTAGGAGAAAGCACTTTGCCAATGATCCATTTCTATACAGATTGAATGCTATCAAATATTCAGCCAAGAACAATACAACACCTAGCATGGCCCTGCCTCTGAATTCCTTCTAGAAGTGGGGTTTTCATTCTGATGATAAAATCTCCCAAATGATGGGGCAGAGTGTCCCATTGGGCCGGGCTGGCAGGGAAGGGCCTCGTGCCCTCCTGGAGAGGCTCCGCCCTACGTTGGCAGCGTGCCCTCTTCCCACTTCGCGGCCACTGGACATCCCCAAGCGAAGAGGCGAAGAGGGGTCCCTCTGTCCCTTGGTAGTTCCACAGGCTGGAAGGGACTGCGAGGCCCCAGCAGGCATCTCCATTGTTGAGGCCGAGGTGGGGGTGGGGGTGGGGGACAGCCACAGCACCAGCGATGGTATCTGTTTGATTTTCCTATGGTCAATTAGCCTTTATTTCTAAATACCCTGGGGGTCACAGCGCTGCCCTGAAACAGCCTTTCCAAGCACTGCCTTCCTCTTGAAGACAATGACCAACTTAATGAAGATTGATGGCCCCTTCGCTGGGCCCCTTCCCCACAGTAGGAGGGAGACTCTGAGGAGCCTGGGGGAGGCAGGTGTGACGGCCTTGGTGCTGACACTCCTCCCACAAACCGCTAGCAAAATGGGCTGTCTTCACTGCTGGCCTTCATAAGCAGGTTAAAAATAAACCCCAATGAAGTTGTCTCCTGACCCCAGCTCTGTTTCCACACACCCCAAAGAGACTCTAAAATGCAAATGTGGCCCCTGGGTCAGGCCCTCGCTTAGTTACCTTTTACTACTGCCTTCAGGATAAAAGCTCAGCTGGCACCCAGGATTTCTCCCACCGAGCCCGGATCTCTTCCTCCTCCCTTCCCGCCACCCCTCCCCTGGGCATTTCAGCAGCTCTGAGCTGATGCTGGTTCCAAGCCCTGCAGCCCTGTCTCCTGGTTGGGGACGCACGCTCCTGGTTCCCAGTGTCTGCAGATGGTCTGACAAGCCCCCACTCATCCTCTTTCCCTAAGCCTCTCCTGACCCCAACAGTTAAACCCCTCACTCCACTCTGATGCTGCACATCTGTTCCCTCCTCTGTCTTGTCATTTTGTGTATTCCGTTGTCCTTTTTTAAACCTTTCATCCTTTGTTCCTAATTACCGGAGGGCCACATGGTTACCATAAAATAGAAAGTACAGGAACCCACAAGTTCAAGAACGGTCGTGCGCTGTCACCAGGCTGCTGTGGTGTGTATTTCAGTCACTCCATGGTTACATCTGTCTCCCCACGCAGGGCTCTCCTGGAGGCGCTGTCACCCTACTCCCCTGTGGAGCCCTGCCTGGCAGGAGTCACTGCTACAGAGCTAGAGAGAGTAGGTGGGAGGTCCCCACTCACTCTCAGGGTCATGTCCAAAGCCTACACCCTTTGGTTCCTCGGTCCCAGACAGCGATGTGTCTTTCCTACAGTCCTACTCTGCCTCCTGTAAGCCCCTGGAGAAGGGCGACAGGAGATCAATGTCATGACCCGGACCCCGAGCTGCCTGCTTGCTGCAAATGTTTAGCTGCGAGAAACAGAGGGAGAGTGCTGACGGTGAAGCCCACAGGCTTGGGGAAGGTGTGTAAACCTAGGGCTCTGACCCAGGATCCAGGGCAGCAGAGCTGAGTGGCTCCTTGTGAGCTGCGTGCCACAAAGAGCAGAGCAGGAATACAGTGAGCCGACAGTTCTCCCAAAGCTGAAAGACTCGCCTGAGATTAAATCCCGGGCCAGTCTGGTGCCTGAACTCCTGCTCTGACCATGGCGGCACTCTGCCCCCATCCAGCAACAAACAAGCATCGGGCTATTCTGATGGGATTTGGTGCCTGGTGCCAGAGTCTGACACGTAGCCCGACAAGTCTTGTGGTGGTGGCCTCGGTGAGGGGGTCGTCGACTCTAGGGTGGGTCGGCAAGTGCTTCAGACAGTCAGAGCTGGTCTTCAATGTGTTTTCCACACATCTTGTGATCCTTCTGGCCTTTTCTAGACCAGATGGCCATTAACCTTGAACATATGGGATCTGGTCTTGGCTGGATGTCGAAAGCTGACCTGATCTCAAAGTCTCATTTGAGGTCTTCAAAATAGAATTCACTTCGTCAATAGGGCTTTGTTTTGAAAGTAAACAGGTGGAAAATAACAGATCATGCTTTCAAACATCAGCCGAGTAATAGCCCATGACAGCACGACCTATGTGTTACCAGGCTTCATGGAAACGGTCCGCATGGTTCCAATCACTCTACGTGCTCTGGCCACTCCAGGATGTGAATAGTTTCTAAATGATGTGCACACTCATTTGCAAGGTCCACAGCCAGCACGGAAGGAATGCTGCCTGAATCACCGAGGAAAAAGACAATAGAACCTGTTTGTAGACGTGGATTTTAAGAAACACTCGAGGTTCGTCCCAAAGCCTTCAAATCACCCACACGGCTTTATAACCCCCATGATCACGGTCCGCCCTCCTGAGGACCTTCTCCCTACCTGCTCATGGCTTCTTCTATCCCTCATTTCCTCTCTCCCTTAACAGGTCCCACAGGGAGGGAACTGAGAGTCGGGGGAAGCCGGCCAAACGATCTTCTGCCTGGGGAACATTTGCTGATGCTTCCAGTGCTCAGAGATCGGTGACTCCCCAGTGGACCATGCCAAGCTCTTTTCCCTTCATTTCTGAGGCCCGCGGTGCAGTTGAAAGAAAAACTACTCCATGTGTTTCTGATCCATCTCCGCACAGCTCATCCAAAGTTTGGATTTTAAGCGTTCGTAGATATGCATGATGCTTTTGGAGTCTGCTTTACAAGCCTTCCACGCTTTCATTTCTATTGTGAGAGGAAGCTGAGCGTTGCCAAGAGTAAACGAGTTGGCGTCGCAGAAGGTTCACGTTGGGTCTGTAGCACTGAAGCCATAAGGCTTGAGTGGAAGCCGAGTTTCAGAGAAAGTGCTCTCATCTCCACCCAGATGCACCCAGAGAGGACGCTTTCTTTGGAGGGGCTGAAGCCATTATACGTTCAGCCTCTGCACGTTCCATGCACGCTCACTACAGATCCCCTTGGGCTTTGCCATGTTAAGATACAATCTAACACTGCCAAGAGGCTCTCATCGGTCATGGGTGATCTTTGGGGGGTGGGGGAAAGGGTCTCCAAAGCTGACAGGGTGAAATCACTTCCCACACTGTTAACACGTCAGCGCCACGGCTATTGAGGTTCAGAGCAGGGCAACATGACTGGGGATCCGAATTCCTCTGCTTCCAAATTCGTATTAGTAGCCCAGAAGAAGAATGGAAGGAAACATGGTCTTTCTGGAGAGCCACACACTAGGGAAGGAAAGAAGGAGGTAGAGCAAGTTACGTCCTTCCAATAAAACACTTCAGGAATAGCCTGGACTATGCCGCTCGGGGTCTGTCCAGATCTGCCCCTTGGTTGTACAGCTGGCACAGTGTTGGTATCCCGAAGGAAACACGTGCGTCAACAGGCGAAATGCGTGGTGTTGGGAACTGCTCTCGTTTCCACCGAGGCAGGGGGCCTGAAGGGGAGCCAGACATACCTGGGGTTGCATCCTGAATCTACCCCCTCCTAGCCATGTGACCTTGGGCCAATCCTTTCACCTCAGTTTCTTCCTCTGTAAAATGGGTGTAACACTATAACCTCTTGGCATCATTGGGAGAATATACACATAGTGCTTAATAAACAATAATACATGATGATGGCGATGGGCTGCCATTGGTAAGTGAGCAGAGTTCTGTGGCCCTGTGGACTGACTGGCTGAGGCCTCAAGGGCTCTGCTCTCCATCGCAGCATGTTTGAAAAGAGTAAAGCAGAGGTCTTTATAACCCACAGGGTGGGGCGGTGCAGAGCAGGGAAACAGCTTGAATATGGCCGTCTAAGGCCTTGAGACCTAGGCTTGAGTCTTGGCTCTACATCCTGGAGCAAGTAGCTGAACCTCTCTGGGCCTCAGCTTCTTTATCTAGACAAAGGTGGCTTATGGTACTGAAAACCTAAGAATCACATGAGAGATGGGATATGAGAGTGAGCAGAGCTCTAGGCGGGGCCACAAAGCCAGCGCCCAGGGGGCCAGACAGGTGCAGGAGTGAAGGGGAGCCCGTGGGAGGAAATAGTGGTGGGAAAGGGGGGCTGGGGCATGCCTGCCTGGATGAAGGCATTCACCTTCATGGTTACAAATGCCCCCCACCCCCCCCACCCCGCCCCCAGCAGGAACCACACTCACTGTGCAAGCCAAACAGAGCAGGCCAGGCTCGGGAAGCTAGATATAACCTTAGGGGCGATCGGTGCCCACAACTTCACATTATACATCATTACAGAAATTCTTGCTGTTGAAGATGGAAATCTCCACTGGCTGCCAGTGCATCAGACAGGTTAGAAAACATCAGAAGAAACCATTTATGAGACGGCGTATGCCTCTCTGTCACCCCATTGTCTCGGACAAGTCATTTGCCTCGTTAAGCCTCACTTTTCCGTCTGCAGAACAGAGTGTCATCGACCATGGAAGGGGATGCCATCTCCAGAGGCCAGACACAGGGCAGGCTCTCAGTCATTGTTTTTGACTTTTTCTTCCCACAAACTAAAAAGTCAAACTGCCCCAATTTTTCTCTGAGGGTTAGTGCAGGCTTTTCTTAATGTTGGTGGTCAGGGGCGCCTGGGTGGTTCAGTTGGTTGAGCGTCTGAATTCGGCTCAGGTCATGATTTCATAGTCCATGAGTTCGAGCCCCACGCTGGGCTCTGTGCTAACGGCTCAGAACCTGGAGCCTGCTTCGGATTCTGTGTCTCCCTCTCTCTCTGCCCCTGCCCCTCTCATGCTCTGTCTTTCTCTGTCTCAGAAATAAACATGAAAGAAAAAATTTTTAAATATTGGTGGTCAAAGATACAAAAACAAAGGCAGGTGCAGATGAGGACCGTCTGAGGGCAGCCTCCGTTTTGAAATAGCCCAGGGAGAAAATGCAGATCTGGCCTTGGTGCAATTTAATTGCTCTGTTGAGCCATCATGGGAACGCACATAAACAGGAGGGCTTTTCTGCCTCACTTAGGCAGAGGGTTTGCAGGAGGAAGGCTCACTTCCTCACGGGCTCTACTCACAATGGACTCCAGGAAGGCTGTTCTCCGATCTGCCCGGCATGCTTTGCCTCTGGAGGCCCCAGCAGCCGCTAACAGAGCCCCTATTCACTGCCGCCGCTCCAAGTAACAGAGCGGTTCACTACTGCGTGCGCTGGGCACGCGGAGCGCAGGTTTACAAAGAGTTATTTTCTTAAGAACAGATTTTTTAAAATCCCATTTCCTTCCCTGTTGCCCAACCCCCACATCCTTGCGAATGGACCAGAAAGCTCTGTGGCCAAGCTTTTCTTGGATCGTGAAAATCAAGATCAATAAATATCTGTGCCGGAGCATGACTCGCCCCGGCGCCTCCCTACGTTCTGGAACAGGGGCCCTGGTGGTGCGCGGCCTTGCAGCCCTGGAACCGGGTGATCCCGCCACACGTCCGTGTTGTGTGCGGGCTCCCCAGCACCCAGTGAGGAAAGAACCTTCCCAGGGATAAAGCACACCTCGGGGGGGTTGGGGGGGGCACCCTTCCAGGAGCGTTGCCAGTCTCGGGGGGGGGGGGGGGGGGTGGAAGAAGCTCCGCTCCATTCGTCTGGGGTTTCCAGGATGAATTTTTTTAAAAACAAAATTTTTTAATGTTTATTCTTGACAGAAAGAGAGACAGAGCACGAGTGGGGGAGGGGCAGAGAGAGAGAGAGAGAGATCCAGAATTCGAAGCAAGCTCCAGGCTCTGAGCCGTCAGCCCAGAGCCCAAAGCCCGGCCGAACTCACGGACTGCGAGATCATGACCAGAGCCAAAGTCCTAAGCTCAACTGACTGAGCCACCCAGGCGCCCAGCCAGGATGTATTTTTAGGCCTTGTTTTCCACAGCTTGATTTTCGGTGGTTCATGAGGTGTTCCAGGTACTGCTACGTACCTGAGTTCTGAAGTACCAGCACGTTCCCTCTCTATTCCGTGCCTCCCCTCCCTCAATCCCTGACCTCTCTTTAACATGCTCTGATCAGGTGTTCACCCCCACTGTCCCACCAACATCTCAAAGATGACCGCCATCTTGTTAAACCCACTGGTGGGTTCTCTGTCTTCATCTGGCTTGATCCTTCAGCAACATTTGTCAGTGATCACTTCATCCTTTGCAAATACCTTCCCCTCGTTGATGCTTCCATTGAACCGGAAGGCCACACTGGGCTGTCTCCCTACTTCAGCCTGGCTGGGCCTTCTCTTCTTCCTCACCCATTAATTTGGGGGACATCAAGGGCTCAGGCATTTATTGACACTCGCTCCCTGGGTAGTCATATTTGGGCCGGTGGCTTCAAACACCGATGATGCAGTCAACACCCTTACGTTGATCATTTCAGCCCCAACCTCTTCACACTGGCCTGGTTCAATTAATCATTTGAACACCTACGTGGAAGCAATATGTCCCAAACTCAATATGCCCAAAGCATATTGGATCTATCAAGCCCTCCCCTGCTGCAAAACATACCCCTACTTAGAATATACACTGTATTCTCCATTCTCTTTCTTAATTTTCTTCTTACAATTAGATATTTTTCATCTTTTTCCTTGTTCCCTGTCTGTCCTCCCTGCTACATCTTAAGCCCTACAGAGAAGAAACTTTATTTATCTTATATTTCATGCTGTATTCTTAGTACCAAGGACCATCCACTCAGGCACCCAATAAATATTTAATAAATGAATGAATAAAGTAACACTGAATTTTGTAATGTGAGTGTTATTCTCTTTCCAGTTCTCTTTGGATCCATAAAAACATGTCTGTAACACTGCTCTGACACATGATAATTTCCCTTTTGAACAAAGAGAGAACAGTTTTAGTCTGAAAAACTTGGCAAAATAGTATCTTGCTAGAGTTTAATAAACTTATTTTATTTTCATTGTCTTTTTAATATAGTTTTCTTCTCTTTATGGCAAATATTAATAATTCTATATTTATACTTCTGGTATAAAGTTTCTTTTTAAATTTCATTTATGTAGGCAATATACGTGAATCAATTTAAAGAAAATATTAAGTAAATAATAGAAGACTGGACTTTGGTGCTGGGTGGTAAGAGAGAGACTTCTGCCAACAGCCCCAGCCACGGCATCACTGGGCTCCAGGGCCACAGGGAAAGGAAGTGAGGCAGGTGTCTCCTCATCACAGGACCAGGGAGGGGCTTCATGAGGGCCCAGCCCCCAAGGCAAGGCTTTCTCCCTGGAGAACTCTGGATAATGGCTGTGCCCTTTTAATTTCTGCTGGGACATCTGGAACCCCACCTTCCTTTCAGGTTACATGGCCAGAGTCAAATGACCTCAAGGACCTCCTGGGAAGGAAGAAAAGAAAGGGAAGGGGAAAGAAGAAGGTGGGGAGTGAGGAAGGAAGCAGGAAAAATATTAAGCATTTATTGTTTGTCACACTTTACAAACGGTCTCGATTAATCTACTCTAAATGTTTGGTGCACAGACACAAAGGAACACCTGTCTAATGGCTCCATTGTCTGCCCTGCGACCAGAATGATCTTTGGCAATGAGCCCAGGCATTGTCTCCCTCCGCATGAGGCCTCAGCTTCTTGCCAGAGTTTTCTCTGAGACTGGGGGCTGAAAGAGGGCAGGGCCTAGGCACATGTTATACCTCATGGTGGTGTCCCCAGAACCTCACGAATACTGAGCTGCACAAAAGTCTTTGCTGAATAAATGCAATAAAATTAAAAGTGGAGGAAAAAAAGCCCTCTGAACACATCAAATCCCCATCAATAGTTTAAGACAGAATAACATGGGAACAATTCAATAAGTGAGTGTCAAGTGAATGAATGAACTGATCTTAAAGGAAATGCTGCGGGGTGAAGGTGGGGCTGGGACGCCATGTAAATGTGGTGTGGGCTTCTTAGTTCTCCAGGGAAGACTCTCAGCACATTCTTTTACCAGAGTTTACTACCTCTCCAACTCCCAAAGGATGATGGCACAGAAATTCTACAACAGAGATGTCTAGTGAGATACTGAAGGCTCCATGGGCCAGAAAGGGTTCTGGCCATCTGACTCACCGTCTGGGTGTGCATATGATGGCCGGAGTGGCATCACTATGGCAGCAGGCATGGTGAGCTGGCCGGTGTTGGCTTTGCACCAATTACAGTGTCCTTTGTAGCAAGGACACACCTGGTAAGTGAGGCTGGCGGCTATTCCACAGGGCTAAAGCACTCCCCACACCAGTTAACTTCCCTCGTGAGGATATTCTGGAAGGAAAGGAATGTCCCTCATCAAAGAGCAATCATTCTGACACGTGTTAAATAGAGCAGGACTTTACTCAAGATTATTGAAGTAAGGGGGAGAGAGGATTTACAGCCAGCAGGCAGGATGGGGGACAGCATAAAAAACTTCTAAGAAAAGCTAGGTTGGACACCTAGGGCAGGGGGAATTCTTGATAAACTGGTTGAGCAGGATTCTTCACTTGAACTGGGCCTGGAAGGCCAAGGATGAGGCCAAGATGAAAGCTCAGAGGAACCTGACTATCATTTGGTCAAGGAGGGTGTCCTTGACACCTTTAAGAAGAGAAAGGCTTGTCTGGGACATGGGTTAGGCTTGGGGATGGAAGGAGAGAACAGTTTTGAGTTGAGTACCTAGAGAAGCCATCCACACGTGTCTCAGGCCTCCAGGGATATAAACTAGGTCCATGTGTTAGAGGAAGGGTCTAGAAAAGGTGGTAGGAACAATCTGGGCCGGGGACCCTGGCATGTAGTCCAATCAAGGTGTTTCATATGAGTGAGTTTAGAGTATCCCTCTCACGCTTCAGCACATGAGACCCCAGTGAGTGGTGGGCATTGCCCTTTGGAGAGACAAGCTATGACTGGGACCCATTTCCAGGAGTCTGGAAAGGGCATGTCAGCTCTGGGACTGTAGAGGGCCTGGGGTTCACAGGGCAGCAGCACCTGAGGGTCCCGTGGACAGAATGGAAGTGTTTGGAAGGGTTGGGGGTGGGCCCTCAGGAATGTCACAAATCAGGCTAGAACCAGAGAGTACTGAGCTGAAGTTGTTGGGGCCTCATTCCTTGGTCAGACCCCCCAGGCTGGCTTGGCCTTGTGGGGCTTGGCTCACATCACTGTGGGCCTGGAGAGTGATAACCAACAGACAGGACGATGGCCAAGGCCTGACTCCATTTTCATCATTAATGAAAGACTGTGTTACTTTCACTGGACCGGCCATCCTGTGGCATCGGGGTGGATGAATGCTTTACTCTGAAAATGAATGTTTGAAAAAGGTAAGGTTTCATGACATTTATGCCCAGGTATTTCACTTCTGGGAACTCAGCCAAAGTAAATAATATTAAACAGAAAACAAGCTTTATGCACAAAGATGTTTATTGCAGTGGTACTTACGCTAATGTAAAATTGCAAACAATCTCAATGTCCCAGGACAGAGGATGACGATTAAGTAAGTTCTTTCATAATCCACTGTGAAATATTTATTCAGCCATTAAAAACGGTGCTTACAAATTCTATAACAACATGAAGGAATGTTTAAAATGAGTGAAAAAGTGGGAAACAGAATTCACATATAATGTTTGCGTCTGTATACAAGTAAGAAGAAATGAAACGCCGTGACTTCAGAATTTTAATACGTTTTGATGCTCTGCTATTGACCAAAAAATCTAGCTGTCCAGGACACCCTCACCCCAGACGATTCTCTATAAGGTAGCACTGCTGTGTGGTTTAGGTCACTGTGCTCTGTCGTCCAGACACTTGGGCAGTAGGGGTGAATGCCTGCCCCAAGGGGCCCCGACTGGTTCCATTAGTCAGTACGAGTGAAGCTGTGATCCAGTGACAACCAACCATTAAATTGCATGGCTTCAAACAACACAGCTTGATTCCTCATTCAGGTCACCCGTCCACAGAAGGGCGACGGGGGACTCTGCTCCTGTCCGCACTCAGAATGCAGGCTGACAGCCTCTACCACCTGGGGTGCAGATGGAGAGGGCTAGGAACTGTGGGCTGCTCCCCCACAATTAAATGCTCCACCCCAGAAGCAACGCACCGCACTCCCACTCACAGCTTGCTAGTGAACGAGTCAGATGGCCCTCTCCTCCAGAGGGAAGGCCAACCTCGTCTGCGCTGGAAAGAGGAAGAGAACCAACTAACTGTCTCAGGGCAGCACCATTGGCCACCACAAGGGCCTTCCAGGAGCCCAAGTGGTACCAGGAAATCTCTTGGGAAGATTTCTCGGTGCTGATGGTCCAGCATCACCCTCCCTGTTTTGACCACCAGCTGAGAAAGGCAACAGCAGACATTTGGATCCAAAAACCACAAGAAATGACTGCCTTCCCCTCCCTTTTTTTTTTTTGTTTTTTGTTTTTTGTTTTCTGTTTTTTGTTTTTCAGCTGCAAAGTGGAGATATTTACCATCTCCAAAATTATTCCTCCTTGGGCACTTTACAGAATGTGCAATGTTTTCATACGCACACAGCCCAAGGCCACGGCCAGCACAGAGCCGTGCAAGGTCCGTGCCCAGACGGGCTCTCCCTCCAGAGTAATTCATTCTGCAGGGATGCTCCATGCTCCAGAGAAAAAGTTCTAATCAAAGGTTGTGAAGGTTAATTCACTGAGTTTTGCTTCCTTCTTGGCACTATTAGAAAAGAGGTTTAAAAATGAGTGAATAAGTAAAAGAAGACTAAGACAACAGCATTTGTTGTAGCAAAAGCGCTATGTCTGGGAAAGCTACAGGAGTCTCTCTCTCTCTCTCTCTCTTCTCTTTCTCTCTCTCTCTCTCTCCTTCTCTCTTTCTTTCTCTGTCCCCCTCCTGCCCCTCTCTCATTATTCCCACCTCTGTCCCATTATCGTGTTTCAACTGTAAGCATACAGTTGTCATAAGAGTCGTTTCCTATCAAACATGCTTGAGCTGAGATATATTGAGGCACCACTGAGGTGCCAAGCTTAGGTCAAACCTTACTTCATAGGCGCTGAGAGATTTATCAGTAGAAGCCTGCAAGAGGATACATTGAGTTTTGATTGCTGGATAACAAATGACCACAAGCCTTAGTGGCTTAAAATAACACAGACACCTCCCAGTTTCCTGGGGTCAAGAGTCTGGGTGCAGTTTGAGGGGAGGGTCCTCTGCCTAGGGGCTCACCAGGCTGAAATCATGGTGTCAACCATCAGCATTCTTGTTTGGGGCTCACTCAAGTTGTTAGTAGAATTCAGGACCTGTGGTTGTGGCACTGAGGTCCCCACTTCCTTGGGAGCTGTGAACCAGAGGCCACTCACAGCTCTTAGAGACCTCATGGCTCCTCACCATGGTACCTTCCACGGGTATGGCTATTTGCTTTCTTTCAAGCCAGTAGAAGGGCTGCAGCTGCCCAACTCCCTAAAGGCTCACCTGAGACACTCAGACTCACCCAGGACAATCTCCACTGTTATTCAATCAAAGTCAGCCTATTAGGGACCTTCATCATATCTGCACAATCCTTCTTGCCATATAATGTAACCTACTCCCTGGACCAATATGGCATCATGTTCGTGGGTCCTGTCTCCACTCAAAGGCAAGACATTATAAAAGGCATGAACCCCAGGGACAGTAATCACAAGGACATCTTCAAATTCCCACAGCAGGGGGTCTGCATTTCTATGATGATTAGATTCAGTGCATAGCCAGGGGGAGCTTCTAAGCAGGGCACTCGAAGCTGTCTTGGACATGAAAAAGAGCCACATTTTGCTAGGAGAGTTCTTTGTTCTCATGGTCAGAGAGGAGCCTTCTGCATCTCTGAGCAGAAAATGGGAGCCTCCAATTCACAGGCACTGCCCTTCCTTCTCTGTGTGACAGCACAGAGAGGGGCCAGGGCAGCCTTGGAGGACGGCAGGACCAACAGAGCAGAGCAACACCACGCACAGAGAGCTACCAGTCCTTGGATCCCTGGGGCAGCCACATTAATATTTTCTTCTCACCAGTCAGGGGAAGCGGAGGGCAGTGGGGGGAGGTGGTGAGGAAGTGGGGCCTTGGTTGACAGTTGACTGCATGAGGGGTGTCAGAGAAGTTCCCCCACACCCTGCTCTTGGGAAACAGACTCTCTGGTCTCTATGCAGAAGTCTCCATCAGCCATCACTCAGAAATGTTCCCCCACCCTCTTCCCTGGGAGCTGGGAAACCATGTGGGGACTTGAATAGCTTTGAGTCACAGGGACTGTATTGGGTTGGAGTCAAGGGTCTTGCGTTCCAGTTCTTCCCTTTAGCTGGCTGTTGCTCTGGGCAAGTCTGAGCCTCGCTTTCCGGCTCTATAGAGGGAAGAGGCAGGATGGAGTGAGGTCCCTTTGAGAAAGCAGCTTTCTAGTCCGTCACGCATTGTTAGTACCCCCCCACACCTTTTGCTTTTGGATGTCCCACTGCATATCTGTGCCCGTGGCTGGCTCAGCTCTGCTTGGGGTCCAGGTGGACCACAAAGAATGCCTCTCCTCTTCACCTATTGCTTCACCCACACAGTTCTGATAGCCTTTGCCAGACTGGGTCAGGAAAGTCAAAATGGCCCCGTGACCGATAGGCCACACAACACGGCTATGCCAAAGCCAGAGCCTGAGCCACCGATTAGGTCTGATAAATCGGGGCTATACTTAGGGCCTCAGCTTCTCCGTCTCAAACTGAGGAGTTGGACTAGTCCTAAAACATCCACTATACTGTGTGAGGTCTAGGGTTGAGCCTCTCTGGGGCAGCCTGCTGTGATTTTAACCATCATTTTAAAACAAAATGATCTAGCATTTTGTGGGCCCCACAGGTTTACTTAGTGAAACTAGACTGAAAATCTAGGCAGGAAAATCTCTGGGGAAGACCTCCAAGATGGGTAAATCTGTGGGTATAGCAAGAGGAGACTATATATTGGAAGAGCCCATCATGGAAGACTCCATCCCAACCCAAGCAGGGCCTTCAGCATGGCTCTCCCCAGGGATGGATGCCCAGAGCCCTCATTTCACTCACTGCTGGATGGTTCTGCCCTAAGCTGAAGGCAGCCCCCCTGTCGTTCTGCAGGGCAGCCTTTGCAGGGATTGAGGAGTCTGTGCGGTGCCTGGCACGTAGCAGCCTGGGGCCTTGGGGTGGACACAGCTACGCTGTGATGCAAAACTCATGGACCTGAAATCCCACCCCCCGGCCCACCAGGTGCCTTAGCTGGCTGGGGGAGCCGGGGCAACCACCTGCCTTTCCGAAGCCTCTTTCCTCTTCTGCAAAATGGAACCAACAAACCCAGTTTCTCCTGGGTAGGGTGAAAGCGAACCACTCTGGAATGGACAGTTTACAGGGTGTTACGGTCACAGTTATGTACCCCTAAATCCACACGTTGCAGCCCTCACGCCCTGGGCCTCAGAATGAGGCTATATTTGGAGACAGGGCCTTTAAAGAGGTGATTAGGTAAAATGAGGTCATTAGAGTAGGCCTAATCCAATCCGACTGATGTCAGCGTAAGAAGAGATTAGGACGCAGATGCACACACACACACGGGGGAGACAGTTTGAAGACACAGGGAGAAGATGGTCATCTACAAACCAAGGAGAGAGGCCTCAGAAGAAACCATCTGGGTCCATACCTTGGTCTGGAACTTCCAGCTTCCAGAACTGTGAGACGATAAATATCTGCTGCTTAAGTCCCCAGTCTGTGGTGTTTTGTTAGGACAGCCCCAGGTCACCCAGCACGGGGGAAGATTTGTTTTGCAATAGGCAGAGAGGGGAAGGCCCAGGGGGCTGGAGCTCCACCCTCCAAGCCGAGGCCTGTCCCCGCTGCCCTCCCCGTGTGGCCCACGGCCAGGCAGCCCCCGCCCGCCCTGGGGCCTGCAGCACCCGGTGCCCAGCGCAGGCCAGCCTGCCGGGCCGCGGGCAGGGTAGCTGAGGCAGCGCACCGCAGCCAGCTTGTTTTGATTGCAGGCGGCTCTGCTGGGAGGCTGCAAACTCCGCCAACTCGTCTAACATGATTCCGCGAGAAATGTTGACTCTAAATTACAAGGACTTAATTTTTCCAACCACAGCTAGGCAGTAAATGACTCTCTGAAATGACAGATGGAAAGTTCAGTTAATATGTTTATCTTCTGGCTCTAAGCGGTCCCGCCTCCCCCAGCATGGCTCAGGCCAGCCTGCACAGTGGGGGGGGTGGGGGTGGGGAGCGACATCGGTTGCCCTACCCGCCCCCCCCCACCCTGCCCCGACCCCAGGCCCGCTGCTCCTCAGACCTAGACCTCCAGACCTGCCCCCCGACAGGAGGCGGCTGCTGTGCGCAGGGCAGGAAAGCCGCCCGCCGGAGCTAGGCTCCAAGCCTTTCTGTGCAGCCAGCTCGGCGTCTCCATCTCAGAAAAGTCAGGTGAGCTATCTATCCTGAGGCAGCAGTGACCTGGCTTTGTCCCCAAGGTGGCAAGTCACCTGGCTTCTTTGGCTCTGTCATCTACAAAACGGTAATTCAAAACTCTCCCACCAGCTGGCAGGGGGACGCCAGGAGCACAGTCATAATTATACCAGCGAAGATCTGCATAGTGGTGTCCATGGGTCTGGCACTGAACTGTCCCAGGATGAAGCTGTTATTATTATGATCTCCATTGTATTGTTGAGGACACTGAGGCGCAGAGAGGTTAAGCCGCTTGCTCAAGGTCACGCAGAGAGCAGCAGAGCCTGAATTCCAACCTGGGAGGGCTGGCTCCATGATTCATGCTCTTGATCACTCTTTTGCTGGGCATCCCCAAAGACACTCGCTGTGGGGAGATGCTAAGGGTAGGATTCTGTGTTAGCTACTTGGCAAGGAGGTCACCGCTCGGTTCTGGATCCCCCGTCTCCCTGTAGACAGCAGCATGGTGGGCTCAGACCGGCCTGGGCAGGGTGCCGGATCACACTCAGCTGCTGACCCCTGCAGGGAAGTGACACGTACACCTCCCCACCTTCTTCCTACCCTCTCACCTCCAGTCCTTGCCCGGGCTGCCAGTCCTGCCCGGGAGCTCTGCCCACCAGCCCCCATGTGATGTCACTGCCCAAAGGGAGAGACCACCGTTGCCAGAGTTGACCAGTCCCCTCTGAGACCTCTGCTCCCAGGGGAGGGCTACAGGTCACAGCCCAAGGCCCGCCACTCTGCTGGCTGCCTTGACAGTAGCTTCCTGGCTTAGCCTGGTGGACATGGGGCCAGCCCCTGGTACAAGGAGCTGGAGTCACAGGGAGGACATGGGGGGTAGTTTCCCGTTAGTGGGGAGAGACGTGATCACCACAGTCCTTAGCAAGGTGGGCCCGAACATGGCCAAGCCGAGTGTGGGTAGGACCCTGAGGCCTGGTGGGGAAAGGCTTCCTTGCTAAGGTCTTGCCTGGGTAGAGTCTTCCAGAAGTTTGGTAAGGCAGAAATAAGGAGAATCCCAGGCAGAGGAACAGCCCAAATAAGAAAACGATGGAGAAATAGTGTGGTGTGTGCGTACAAGGAAGCTGAAGAGATTGGGCTTCCAGGGCGTAACGGAGAGACTGGAAGGACTGACGGACTGACACAGACGAAGCTGGTAGGGGTGACAGGGCCTGACTAAATGACCTTCTGTAAAAGTTTCATGTGACAAGTTCAGGAGATTGGGCTTCTTCTGTTGAAGGATGCATCTTTCGTGTGTGTGTGGTAAAATAGATGTAACTTGAAATTTACCATGTCTACCATTTTTAATGTTTATTTGTTTATTTGTTTATTTTGACAGAGAGAGGAGAGAGAGAGAGAGAGCATGAGTTTGGGTGCAAGTGGGGGAGGGGCAGAGACAGAGGGAGAGAGAGAATCCCAAGCAGACTCCTTGCTGTCAGCGCAGAACATCAGATGTCCCTGACGTGGGACTCGATCCCATGAACCATGAGATCATGACCTGAGCTAATAGCAAGAGTCAGACGCTTAACTGACTGAGTCAACCAGGTGACCACTTGTCGCCATTTTTAAGTGTACTGTTCAATGGCATCGAGTGCATTCATGTCATTGGGCAGCCATCCCCACCATTCGTCTCCAGAACTTTCCAAGCATCCCAGACCGAAACTCCACACCCGTAAAACAACCGCTCTCTACAGCCCTCCTCCCAGTCCTGGCCACCACCATTCTCTTCTCTGCATCTGGAAGTGACCCTCTAGCAAGGGGCCTCAGTCCTAACCCGGGAAGTGTGACATGGCGAGGGGCCGGGTTAGCCATCCGCTGTAGCTGCAGAAGAGAAAGATCTCACCAGTGGCTGCCACGGAAGCCCCAGCAAAAGACGAGCCTGCTTGCCCAGAGGTGGTGGCTGCCGGCAGATGCCCAGCCTGGAGGGCAGACCTGGGTTTGGAGTCCAGCCCAAGAACTCAGAGCTCTGTGGCCCCAGGAAAGTCCTCAGCCTCTGCAGGCTAACTGTGAGGAAGAGATAACAGTGCTTCGCAGAGTTGCCTTTGGGTAAAGGCATAATAATAGCCGTGACTATTTGCTCTGCCCTGTCCAGTACTGGGTACACGCCAAACCCTTTCTGCGCCTGTCTGTCAAGTCAGCCTTGGGCCCTACAGACTGAGCGCCTCTGGGAAACTGAGTTTCATTGAGGTTCAGGTCTTACAGCCCAGGATTTGCAGCTGAGAGAATCTTACCCCAGGACCCAACGCAGAGGGGGTGCTCATAAATGTGGGTTTACTTATAGTCCCTCCGTAAATGTAAATCAACCATTATGCTGAATTTCTCACATGGATGCAAGGATCGGCCATTCAGGTAAATGGTACTTTTTGCTGTTGGGGTTGCACTAGATTTCAAAGCAAAGCGGCCCCTAGACAGATCTGTTTCAGTGCAGCCATGGTCTCGGCAGGAGGCCCCGGCTTCTGTTGCAAGGCAGGGAGGGCCCCAGGCCAGACAGCTCATCAGAGAGGCTGCTCGGGGGCCTCTGCCTGAGACTGGCCCAGGCTTGCTGTTTAGGATGTGGGAGGCAGCAGAGCCCCGGCCGTCTCCTGGGGACAGGAGTGTCATGGGCTCTCTAGTGGAGCAGCCAGACCCGAGCCCTGTGTTACTTTGAGGAAGTGACATGGTTGGAAAAGCCCATGTGAGAAGAGTGTCCACGTCCTTGCTGAAGAGGAAATGATGTCCCCTGCCATAGGAACACCCTCCCCCCCCCCCACCGAAGCCTGATTGGCTGGAGCCAGAAGGTCTTTTGGAGAATCCAGGATGCAGGATTCTTCCCAAGAGCCTGCCCAGAAGTTCCTGGCATGTCAGGGCCATAACGAGTTGGAAAATGGACTGGGTCATGGGCTCTATTTCCCAACACACAGGCTTCCATGGAGAAATGCAGGCCATACTCTTCTCTATCTCCTCATCTTCTGCAGTGCCTCACTGCCACATGTCACCTCCTTGGCCTAGTACCCTGGCCTTTTGTGACCCAGCCGTGTCTGATGCTGTTGCATCCTGCTGTACTCCCCTCTCCTCATGTACACGGAGCTCGAGCCCAGAGAAAAGTCAGTTCCCTCTCCATCCCAAGTCTTCCATGATTTGGCACCCATGAGTAGGCTGTGCTCTCTACCCAGAGCTGTTTCATTTTCATCTGCTGACCAAATCCTACTCAAAGCCAATCCAATGTCATCTTTCTCGGATACCCTCTGGGATTCTTGCCAACAGATGGACTCCTACCTGCTCCCCCGACCCCACCCCTGACCCCCAGCCCCATGTTCTCACTGGGTTCTACTGGGTTCCACCTCTAGGGTTGCTCATCCACATCTATCCACATGCCTGGTCAATGCCCTAGATTGACAGGGTTTGTGCCAAAGCCTCCGTGGCCACAGTGTCCAGCATGGTAGTCATGGCATGTTACTTGTCTAAGTTAAGCAAGGTGTTCTGGTCATCTTTCTAGGTAACAAACCACCACAAGTGTGGTAGCATAAGGGCACCTGGGTGGCTCAGTTGGTTAAGTGTCTGACTTTGGCTCAGGTCATGATCTCGCAGTTTGTGAGTTCAAGCCTTGCGTTGGGCTCTGTGCTGACAGCTCAGAGCCTGGAGCCTGCTTTGGATTCTGTGTCTCCCTCTGTCTCTCTTCCCCTCCCCTGCCCATGCTGTGTCTCTCTCTGTATCGCAATAATACATAAATGTTAAAATAAAATTTTAACGTGGTAGTGTGAAACCACCATTGTATTATGCCCATGGATGCTGTGGGTCTGGAATTCTGTCACAATGCAGTAGGATGGTTTATCTCTCCTTTGTGAGGTTTGTGACCTCTGCTGGGAAGCCTGGAAAAAGTGGGTGTGACTTGATGGCAAAAGGCTGGCATCATCTGATGACCCCTTCACTCAGTTCCTACATGTGGTTTCTCCATGTCCCCTGGGCTTCCCCACAAGATGGCAGCTTCAGGACAGTCAGACTTTTTACACAGCAGCTCTGGTCTCCAGTACTAGCATTCCAGTGGAGGAGGAAGCGGCATTGTCTTTTTGTTTTCCTTTCTGTTTTTTTTTTTTTCATAAGCCCACCAAATTCAAGAGGAGAAGACACCTGTCCGTGTGAAGGTGGCAAAGTCACATTGTAAAGGAGCATGTAGGACAGATGATATTGTTGTACCTGTCTTCAGAAATCCAATCTGCCACAAAATGAATAGGTGAGAGATTGAAATATGTGTGTATATATACAATTTGAATATATATATATATATATATATATATATATATATATATACAATTTGAAATTTTCTTCTCTTTCCCCACCCTCAATCTCCAAAATCAGGTTTTCAGCACAAGAAAGAAGGCAAGTACCAATAGATTTACGTAACTGAGCTCATTTATGGCTCCAAAAATATGTTAAAACAAAAATCCTTTGCAAGCACAGATCCTTGTGCATGTTTAAAATATGACATCCCAGACCCTGTGACAAAGAAATTATTTCTTCCATCTTTCCTACAGGGTAGTTTCCAGAATCAGACGGTTTCTTGATCTACATTTGAAAACTGAAAGAAGAACATTAGGTCTTAATCTCCATCAACAAATTCCTTCCAGCCAAGAACTCCCAGGTTCCACTTTGTTCATTTCTGTAGGAATTTGGACGAGCTAAAAGAGACACTGTTTTTCAACTCAGGATCCCCATCCCATCCAATTGGGATGAATGTCAGATGTGAAAGCTTGTGTGTGTGTGTGGGGGTGGTGGTGGAGATAAGTCCCTTAAAGACATAGAATATGAAGGGAGGAATGGAGTTAGAATAAATAGAATGCTGCATGTTGAAATGTACGCTTGTTTATTGAACACTTTTAAAGAAATTGAAAATGCCATTGGTCCTATCTCTTTAATTAGAGATGAGACCAGAAGGCTGGGGATGTCGAGGTTAGCTGAAAACAGAGCTGCACTGACCCCAGTCTAAACAGAGGGAAAATTAGTGTGAGCACCAAAAAAAGCAGTTGATTATTTTTCTTTAAATGTAAATAATATTTTTGGCCAGTAGAGAGTTGAGGACAGGCTAAAACTGCCTTTGCTGCTTTCAGCAAATAAAACCCTGTTCAAGGCACAGTGTAGCCTCACTGCCAATTGCGACTCTATTCAAAGTCGTAGGACTTTCTTGAGCCTTGCATGTCAGTTCAACTGGCCTGGGACCTTTGGGTAACATCTGGAAGGAATGTATACCAGCAGATGCCAAAACTAACTTTTAAATATCAATCCTCTAGACTGAGCCACGGGGAGGGAGGCATTCTCAAGAACCGATGGGAAGATCAACCTCATTTTATTGGTTTGGAGGACAGCCGGACCTCTAAGGCGTCCATGTGGTATGATTGGGAGGTACGAGGTTCTAGCTTTTCCCTCCCCTCAGCACTGCCGCTGTCTGCAAATGAGCCTGCAGAAGTCATGAGGGTGTCTCTCGGTTATGAGTATGCTCCTGGTAATCGGGCAGGCCCTTGGATTTTCGGGGTTTTCTCGAGGGACAGGACTGCCATTTAACTTAGCCAATGGGGCACAGAAGGAGGGAGTTCAGCAGTGGGACCGGTGCTCAGGATGGGAAACTGAGCATCCATGCGGCCTGCTCTTGGTATACCTGCCAGAAACTCTGGTAAAACCCATGCTTCAGCTTGTGCTGGAATACCTGCTTAGATGGGGAACTCACTGTCTGCTAAAATCTCCTATTCCATTAGAACTCTTTGTTGGGCAGCTTTTTCTTTCTTTCTTTTTTTCCAAGTTTATTTATTTATTTGAGAGAGAGAGAGTGTGTGTGCATGGAAGGGGCAGAGACAGAGAGAGGGAAGAGAGAGAATCCCAAGCAGGCTCTGCACTGTCAGGGCAGAGCCCAATGAGGGGCTTGAACCCACGAACCACGAGATCGTGACCTGAGCCAAAGTCAAGAGTCAGATGCTGTTTCTAATACTAAGCGAGAATAACAGCTTGCTCCAGTTAGCTGTGGGACAAAATGCAAGAAAGAAAGAAATACCAAGTTGATGTCATTCTCACTTGCACCACCTGTCATGCTGTGCCCTCTGGACCTTTATACAAGGAGTCCAAGGCAGTAACACAGAAGGACGAGCACTGCCTATGGGTCATTCACATCAGCAGTTCTCCTCGAAGGCACCAGAGCTCACAAGACCGTCACACGGGGGTGGTCTACCCTGAGAGATACACCAGACCCAGCATGCCGTGAGGACAGGCTGTGAGGCCTGGAGCGAGTCAGCTGGCACCAAGCTTATGCAATGTGGGACAACTGTGCCTCAGGAGTGTGAATCCCACAGGACTCGGAAAGGTTTTCCGCACACGCTGCTGTTTTGCTGAAGAACAATGAAGTGGATACTTGACGGAAATTAGAAGTAGACTTTAATTCCTTTTCATGTTTAAGGCATGCTTTTAATATTCAGATCACGCAGGGCTTTGGAGGTGTCTGTACGGAAGTTCGTTCTTACTTTGTAGGAATGGAGAGGCCATTGCAGAGTCTTGGCAGAAGAGTAGGACCTGGATTCCATTCTGAGAGTGTTGCTCCATGTTCAAAGCATGCCTGACACGTCACAACCTGGAGAGCCACATCTTTATCCATCTGTTTAATGTAGTCGTTCATTCCACAAATATTTTTTAAATGTTTATTTATTTTGAGAGAGAGAGAGCGGGAGTGGGGGAGGAGCAGAGAGAGAGGAGGAGAGAGAGAATCCCAAGCAGGCTCTGTGCCGTGAGCACAGAGCCCGACGCAGGGCTTGATCCCGCGAACCGTGAGATCATGACCTAAGCCAAAACCAAGAGTCAAACACTCAATAGACTGGGCCACCCAGGCGCCCCATCATTCCACAATATTTATGGTAGACCTACTCTGAATTGAGTGTTATTTGTCCTCAGAGTTGAGGACAGGGCAGGGAACAAGGCAGGTGTGCCCTTTTCACCTCGAGGCTCAGCACCTACCTGGCGGGGAGTAGCAATGAACAAACGGCGATGCGTTTTTTTAAGGAAAGCAGAGCAGGCTTAGGAGAAGGAGAGGATGAAGAAGGGAGAGGGCCTTTTCTTTTTTTTTTAATTTTTTTTTATTTTTTTTTTTTTTAACGTTTATTTATTTTTGAGACAGAGAGAGACAGAGCATGAACGGGGGAGGGTCAGAGAGAGAGGGAGACACGGAATCTGAAACAGGCTCCAGGCTCTGAGCGGTCAGCACAGAGCCCGACGCAGGGCTCGAACTCACGGAGTGTGAGATCGTGACCTGAGCCGAAGTCGGCCGCTTAACGACTGAGCCACCCAGGCGCCCCGAGAGGGCCTTTTTAGGGAGGGTGGTCTGCGTGGAAACCCTGGGAGAAGAGCATTTCAGCATTTCCCTCCAGAGGGGTGGCAAGGACAAAATCCTGTGGCCCCAATGTGCTTAGCTGTCCCAGACCAGCGGTAAGAGAACCAGCTGTTCTGGACACGGGTGAGCAAGAAGGAAAATGAAGGGCAAGTAGGTGGGAGAGATGGTGAGGGGTTTCGGAGGCCACTGTAGGAGTGTTGCTTTCCCTTTGTTGGATAGAGGCCGTGGGAGAATCTTGGGAGAAGACTGATATGACCCAGGCTACACTGTGAGTGAATTAGTCTGTACATTATGAGCAAAATTGAGGTTGGGGAGGAAGGAGGAAACAGAAGTCTACTAAAATCATCCAAGCAAGAGATGATGGTAGCCCAGACCAGGCCAGCCTGGGTCATCTTCAGCTGCAAGCATCCTCAATGGTCAGTATGTCTGGCCGAGAACACTGCCACCTGAATGCTGTCAGAGTTCTCATAGGGAGGAAGGTGAGAACGAATCCAGGCCACACAGCTGCAGAACCCGTCATAGCTCTAGTGTGCCTTGGGGTTCAGGCTTGGGTCTTCAGTGCTATTTGTCACCAAGAGGAATCAGGCAGGACTCTTGTTCTCAAATCTGGGGGCTGCAAAAGTATTACTGAGTAGGGAAGATGTTTTTTAATGCCTATAAATATGTCCGCTTTCAAAAAATGACAGTAAAGTTGCTAGGGAATGGACAAAGCAGCAGCTTTGAAGCGATCCCATCAACCAAGATGATCAGGAAAAAGAAAATACTAATGAAGGTTGCATGACACCAAATGATTTTGGGGAAGGCCACGAAATCATAATAGCATTCAAAAGAAGACAGTTACTCCAAGGGGCGCCTGGGTGGCTCAGTCGGTTGAGCGTCCGACTTCGGCTCGGGTCATGATCTCACAGTCTGTGAGTTCGAGCCCTGCGTCGGGCTCTGTGCTGACAGCTCAGAGCCTGAAGCCTGCTTCAGATTCTGTGTCTCCCCTCTTTCTGCCCCTCCTCCACTCATGCTCTGTCTTTCTGTCAAAAATAAATAAACATTAAAAAAAAGAAGACGGTTAATATAATGTGTGCAAAAGAAGAACGCATGTATTAAGATATGTTTAATTGTATTGCTTTTAATAAGTGGAAGATTATGTTGTATTTATTTTTCTATGAAGCATACGTCTATTTACAAAGTATAGAGTTCTGTTTCTCACCCTCTCTGTTGATGAGAAAGAATAAACACAGGGAGCTATAAATAAATGAAAATAATCCCTCAACCATGGGTACTGTGTCATGTAATAAGCAGGTGGAAGAAAAGTCCAGAAATTGATTGCTTTTGTGGTCCCACACAGAAATTAATGAAACAGAGAATCCCACAGAGTATTCTAAGATAATTAATTAATTGAACATTACACATACTCCATCTCTCAACTCCTAATAGATGGGACCTCAAGATGACCCTACTAATTATAATGCAATATTGATAAGGCATACTTAAGTTTCCAGTTAATATTTATAGAGTAGGCCAATTCATCATAATGACAGGACAATAGTTTAGGTAGTGCTAGCCATAAGAAACTTTTAGAAATACATCATTTCTGGGAAAGACACCAAGTTTCAAAAAACTAAATCTCTGAATTTAGATTTTGAAAAGCAGTGGCTTTAAAGTCCGGATATAACAAATAGAACTTCATTATCTGAAGGAACTCAGCCAGTAACTTTGTTTGGATCACTGCGGACTATACAAACTTGTCCTAGATCAGAATCGGCGACCTCTTGTCTTCTGAAGTGGTATACATGCATTTACTTTGAGATCTGCTAAACTTATTGGGATCCGATAGAATTACTGAAGTCCCATGTGGGTGTAAAAAATGAAATCTTTGGAATACTACAAGTAAAGATAATAACCATGTCAATGTAGGGGATTCGTAATTGTGTGGCCACTTTTACATATCAATTATTGTGGTTTTGTTAATATATATACATTATATATATATGATATATATTTATACACATATATGAGACATATATATACATACATGAGATATATATATACACACACATGAGATATATATACATTATATATATATATATGAGAGAGAGAGAGAGAGTGAGCAAGTGAGGGAGAGGGGCAGAGGGAGAGAGAGAGAAACGTAAGAAGACTCCACGCTCAGCACAGAGACAGAACTTGATCCCATGACCCTGGGATCATGACCCAAGGTGAAATAAAAAGTTGGATGCTCAACTGACTGAGCCACCCAGGCACCCGTGTTAATGTTTACATTTTAAATGACTACTAGTCAGGACAGCCTAGGTTACACTGTAACTGCAAATAATCTCGACATCCCAATGACTTTATCTCATGTTCCATGTACATCTTGGTTCATCAAAGGGCTCTCTGTTCCATTAAGTCACCCAGGGACCCGGACTGATAGAGGCTCCATGGTCTTATAGTTAGTTACCTCACCTGGAACATGCAGTGAGTGTGGTGGTTTTAAAATATGACCACAAATTAATGTACACTTCCCTTTCAAAAAGTAAGACTAATCTCCCTCCCTCTGAGTGCAGAATGTACTGGGTGGCTTGCTTTTAATTAATACAGTGTTGCAGTGGTAATGACACATGGTTTCTGAGACCAGATCATAAGAGGCATTGTGATTTCCTCCTTCTTCTGTCTAGGATCACTCATCCTGGAAAAAGCCAGTGGCCATGTTATGAGAACCTTCAAGCAATCCTATGGAAAAGCGCAAATGGCAAGAAACTAAAGCCTTTTTCCAACAGTCAGAGAGAAACTGAGGCCTCATGCCAATAATCATGTAAGTGAACCATCACATGAGCAGATCCTCCAGCCTTAGTCAAGCTTTCAGGTGACCACAGCCCTGGCCACCATCGTGACTCTCAGTTCAGGAGAGGCTCTGAGCCCAAACTACCCAGCTAAGCTGTTTCTGAGTTCTTGACCCACAGAAACTGTGGGATAATAAATATTTACTATATTAAGCCACTAAGTGTTGGAGGTAGTTTGTTATGTAGTGATAAACAACTAACACACTGAGTTAGGGCAAGAGGGCATTGAAGAGTTTTCTTCTGGCAAGTTAGTGTTTTAGCCCAGAAGAGGTGCATTTAATTTCTATTCTTGTCCCATCAGCCAGAATTGGCCAAAGTTTCATGCCAAACTGCAAGGTCCTTGCACACAGGAAGAGAGAATTCAGATATGGATAACTGTTATAAGCCTCCACTACAAAGCATTTAAGACATCAAAGAGAATCTTATATATTTGACTTGTACTTTTAATTAACTATTTGGGAAGTTCGATTAAATAGGCTTTTAATAATGTATCCATATTGGGAAATTTTTCGTTCATATTTCAATCACATTCATAATTATGAAGGATTACTTTAGATGTATATTTAGAGAAAATGTTGACTGTTAATATATATAATATATTGCTAATCTGCACAAGGAACCCTTTAAAGTTTAAATTTTTTTTAATGTTTATTTATTTCTGAGTCAGAGTGAGACGGAGCATGAGCGGGGGAGGGGCAGAGAGAGAGGGAGATGCAGAATCCGAAGCAGCTCCAGGCTCTGAGCTGTCAGCACAGAGCCCGACATGGGCTTCAACTCACGAAACGTGAGATCATGACCTGAGCTGAAGTCGGTCGCTCAACCAACTGAGTCACCCAGGCACCCCAGAACCCCTTAAAGGTTAAAGAGTCTATTAAGTCTAGTGAAGAAGTGGGTGGGTGTATGTTCTGGTGCTCACAACGAAGAAAATAATAGGTTCTGAAAGATAAGACACTGTTTTTTAAGAAGTTTCTAAATGGAACTATTAAATAGAAGAAGGTGACATACCTGGGAAAGAAGGTGAGTCAGCATGGGTTCAACAAGAACAAGCCATGACAGACCAACTTGATTTGCATAACAGTGTATTTATTTCTCTGTTGATTTAAGTTTTATCAGAACATATGTAAGGACTATTTTACCCCCTTGCATTACATGACATGGAAGCATATAATGCAAAACCCATCGGGGTAGTTACTCTGATGGATCATCAGCTCATGATCCAAAACAATCCTATTAAATAGAGGAAAGATCTGAAGCCAAGATGAAATCAAGTGCATTCACTGAGAGCCTTTAAATATTGGACAGGGCCACTTTGTCTATTTTACCCATTATTTTGGACTCCCTGCGTCATGGCCAGAAATCTCTCTTCCTCCTTCTCTCCTATCTAAGTATAGATGGTCAGGGCCCAAGATTTGTCTTCTGTAAGCATATCAGGGCACCTTGCTGTGTGTGTGTGTATGTGTGTGCACACCTATGTGCGTTCTAGCTTCTTTACCCTAAAATGGATGAGTTAAGTCAGACTTACACTGTTTCCCAGTTGTCTTCAATATAGGATGGAAACAACTGAGGTTACTCTTCAGCCTTGGTGAACTAAAACAAGGTCTCTGTTCCAGTTTAGATCAGGGAAGCCTGCCTTAGATCTTGGGATGCATGCCCAACCACTAATAAAGAGTTCTCATTTTTATTTTCATCAGTTTTTGTCTATACACCATTGGACAGAACTCTGTGAGGGAAGAGGGCTAAGTCTTAGGTGTCAATTCCCAATAGGTCTGAATGGACTACAAGCCCAGTATGTGACACGGCTATTGGGAAAACTAGTGTTATCTGAGGTGGCATTGCCAGAATTGTGCAGAAACCAGAATGGAGTAGTGATAACCTTTTATTTGGCAGCGGTCAGACTATAGAGAGATGGTGCTTGCTTCTGAGCTCCACGCTAAAGGGAGGCGATACACAGAGTGGGAATCAGGACAGTGAAAAGATGGAGGTCACGTTGGGATGGAGTAGGAAACTGAATGTATGTAACCTAGATTGGAAGGAGACATATTGATGACCTCAGGCATTGGAAGGGTCATGGGGGAGGAGCAATGGACAAAACCAGCTCCATTTAAGGTAGAGAACTAATTCTGGGAACTGGTTGTGCCAGAAAAAGGATAGGTGCAGAACAAGGAATAATTTTCCAATGAGCTCTCTAAGCATGGAGTTTTCCCAGTTCATGAGATGGTGAGACTCCAGCACTGGAAGTGGCAAAAGAGAGGTCTGATGTTTGGATTTATTAGGATTGATTTGTTAGGATTGATGCCAAGGATCCTGACTTAGAATTAATTGAACTAGTGGCCTTCAAGTTCCTTCCTCGCCAACACTCCATAACTGTGAATCTGGGTAGCCTAAAGATAGATGCTCAGAAGTTAGCCAGATGAAATCTTAACCTAATGAAGAGAGCTTTGGTCTATATGTTCAATGCAGCTACTGTTCATCAATGTCTAGTTCTCTCCTACTTTCACTTATGCAGAGGAGTACAAGTTCTATTCCTTGAAGTGATGTTGACCATACAGCTAGTTCCTACCAAAGAAATGTGAATGGAAATGATGTATCACTCTGGCCCAAAGCAATTAACTACAGATGCTTGACCTTCTGATTCTTTCCTCATCTGCAACACAGAGGCGTTGAGATAGAGAGGCCAAAAGAAGGAGATCATCCAAATTGCTAAATATGGAGAAGAGTTGCCCTGGAGAGTCTCCCCAGATCTCAAATGAAGGTAAACTAGTCTTCTGGAGTTGCCACCTTCGTTCTGTGAAAAGACCAAAGATGGCTCCTTTGTGAGAAGAAGCCAGCACCATTTTGTCTGCAAACAAAGCATATCTGGGTCGACACAGAGTCTGTAGAAACTGAGATCTCACAGTTTCCAGCGAGCTTGAAACAGGGTCCTTTTACGTTCTGTCTTCTCACCAGGCCATGCTATGGCGATTGCATGAGGAACATATTTCTTCAAAGGAGAATCAAACAACACTCCCCAGGCACCATGTCAACAGCCCTGGGCTGGTGAGGAAAGGCAGTGCTCCTTACAGAAGCTCCGTTTACAGCAGGGCTCACACTTTGCCCCAAGACAGCTTTGATCACAATGAAGTTTCCACAAACACAGAATGAATGAGGAAGAAGATGGTTATGTTTTTAACCTCATCTACACTGACGAGAAATGAGGCATACACAGTCTTCAGCACAAAGATTTCCTTAACTCCCTGGCTTCAAACATCTGTCATCTTTCCTTTTAAAGTATAGGCTTCAAATAGTTGTGTATTTTTTTTCTGCTTGTTATCCCTTCTCATCACATAATTAAGACTCGACGGTGAAAGTCACTTATGGCTTACTGATACAGTTGAGTAGAGTACAAGCTCAAAAATCAGCCTGCCTGCCTTCAAATCCCAGTTTCTTGCATTTGTCCCTGGCTGTGTGGCTTTGGGCAAGTTACTTAACCACCACGTGCCTTAATTTCCTCATCAGTTAAGTGGGTATCATAATAGGATATATCTCACAAGGCAGTTGCGGGATAAAATGTGTTAATATATGTAAAGCATTTGGAAAAATGCTTAGCATATGGTAAGTATTCAAAAAGTAGTATTTATATTTTACTAAGTTCTTGACTGGCAGCCAAGCAAATTCCAAGAACTGTGAACAGTCTGTGTGCTCAGGTCTAGGGGGGTTTAAAGTAAGGTAATTCATGGCGTCCCCTAAATGCCCCAAAAGTCCATCAGGAAAAACAAACAAACAAACAAACAACACCTAGACTAAACAATAATCCAAGGCTTATTGGTAAGAAAGAAGAGTGGGCAACAGACAGGAGCTGACAGCATCTGCTATAGTCATGGTGTCACATGATCACCTCTAGCTATAGGGCTGCTGGGAAAAGAATGTTTTCAAAGGCCAATGAGATGAAAGCAGATGTCTTCAGGGCCTTTCCGTCAAGCTTTGCTTTCTGCTCTGTGTTACACCTTCCTTGTCTCGTCTTCCCCTCCCTCTTAGAAACCAACATGGTCTGTTTCCAATTAGGAAAGGCCACAAGATATCAGACACCTTGATCCTGTCAGTCCCAAGCCACTGAACCAGGATCTGGTACATGAGGGGAAAAAAAGAAAACAAAACTGTAATATGTTTATGTTACTCTTGAGTGGATTTTGTTTTTTGTGGCAAAATGCAGGCCCTAACTAATAGAGTCATCTCGGCTGCTCGGAAAACGAATGTTTTAAAAACAAAAGAAAGAAGAAACAGAGGATCATGGGAACCATAAAGTGGTCAGTGACCCACCAGTTTCTCTTTTTCACTGAGCTTTCAAAAACTCTGCAGAGTATGGAACCTACAAATAGTGCAGAACTTGCTAGAAATGCAAGGAATGGACAACCTAACATCAAATAATAGCATTGATAATCTGTTCCTTCAGAAACCAAAATAATTAAAAGATTTAAGTATAGATAGATAGATAGAGATGAAAAAGCTAGTTAAGAAGAAATAAAAATTGAAAAAATAACATACTTAAAGCAGGAAGAAGCTACCATGAAAAGAGAACAAAAACAGTAAAAACATCCTAGAGAGTACAGATATTTTTAACATTTATTTATTTTTGAGAGGCAGAGAGAGGCAGAGTATTAGCAGGGGAGGGGCAGAGAGAGAGGGAGACAGAATTCGAAGCAGGCTCTGGGCTCTAAGCTGTCAGCACAGAGCCCGATGCAGGCCCGAACTCAAAAACCGCGAAATCATGACCTGAGCTGAATCCAGCTGCTCAACCGACTGAGCCACCCAGACGCCCCCAGATATTTTTGCCAATACAACAAATTCATTAGGCATTCTTGAAAATAAAAGGGGAGAAATCTCTCAGAGTATAAAGCAAAAGGAAAATACATGTACATCCCAAATTGGAAGAATTAAAATTTCAAAATGGGGCAATGGAGATTGTAAAAGTATATATTTTATAAGGAAAAAAATGAGTAAGAACAGAGATAAAACAGTTGTGGGGTTTTTTTTGTTGTTTTTTTTTGGTTTTTTTTTTTTGCATTTTCACGTTGAAAGCCAAAGAGATGGTGATAAAGCTGATATTCTCTAAATAATCTAAAACAAACTTATTTAATTATTTCGAAAATCATCTGACATTAAGAACCACATGAAAAGTCACTTCCGTTAACCCAGAAATTCCATGTGTAGAACTGGGTCTGAAAGAAATAATTCTCAAACAGGAAAATTTACATATGCAACGTGCTCTCTATACTACTACTTATAATAACAAAAAAAAAAAAAACCTGAAAACAACTGCAAAATTCTTTTTTTTTTTTTTTTTTCAACGTTTATTTATTTTTGGGACAGAGAGAGACAGAGCATGAACAGGGGAGGGGCAGAGAGAGAGGGAGACACAGAATCGGAAACAGGCTCCAGGCTCTGAGCCATCAGCCCAGAGCCCGACGCGGGGCTCGAACTCACGGACCGCGAGATCGTGACCTGGCTGAAGTCGGACGCTTAACCGACTGCGCCACCCAGGCGCCCCTGCAAAATTCTTAACAATAAAAAAAAGGAGAAAAAGCTTGAGAAAAAAATGCAAGTGACCAGTAAAGAGATCATATTATCAAAGAAATGTAAATTATTATGATAATGAGTTATGAGTTCTATCCATCAAATTGGGAACATTTTAAAAGAAAAATGTCCAATGTTGTGTCTAAGATGTGGGTAAACACAATTTTTATGCTCTATTGGTGAGAGGATGGGCTCAACATTTCTAAAGGATATTTTAAGAAAATCTTTAGGGGGTGCATAGGTGGCTCAGTTGGTTAAGCATCTGACTTTGGCTTGGTCCTGATCTCATGGTTCTTCTGTTGTAGTCCAGCCTTGGGCTCTGTGCTGACAGCTTGGAGCCTGGAGCCTGCTTTGGATTCTGTGTCTCCCTCTCTCTCTGCCCCTCCCCTGCTTCTGTTCTGTCTTCATCTCTCTCTCTCTCTCTCTCTCTCAAAAATAAACATTTTTTTAAAAAGAAAATCTTTAGGATAAAATGCACTCATTTTGACAAGGTAATTTTACGTCTAAGTGTTTAACATTAAGATACAATCCAGCATTTATACAAATATATATAGCTGGGGAATTATATTAAATGGTATTTATAGTAGCAAAAAACTAGAAATGATGCAAGTCCATCAGCAGAGAGCTGGGGCACTGGGGAGAGCTACCTCTTACAGTGGTACCCACAGTCTTCAGCATGTTTTAGTAGTTCTGGGTAGGTTCATGGCCATGGTTTATTAAGTTCAAAATTCAAGCAATAAAACAGGTCTCTTACCTGATCTCATTTGGGTGAATATATATATCATATATAAAATGTAAATATGGGGGCACCTGGGTGGTTCAGTCAGTTAAGCATCTGATTTTAGCTCATGTCATGATCTCATGGTTCATGAGTTCGAGCTCCACCTCGGGCTCTGTGCTAACAGCTCGGAGCCTGGAGCCTGCTTCGGATTCTGTGTCTCCCACTCTCTCTGCCCTCCCCCCACTCACACTCTGTCTCTCTCTCAAAAATTAAAAAAAAAGAACATTAAAAGATAAAGTAAAATAAAATGTAAATATGTATGTCGATGGCGTTTGGAATTATACATACCTTAATCATAATAGTTGCTATCACGGACTTCTCAAAGTTTCCAGGAATTTTTTTCTTTTTCACTTTCAAAAATTGTTAGACATCTGCTTCACAATACATTACCATTTTAATCAGAAAAGTAAAATAAACACAGCCACTTTTGAGGAGGGAAGGGATGAAGAACGCCTTCCCCCCTGCCAGCCTCCCAGGCTTAGACGTACAGAGAGCAAAGAGTGGAGTCTCTTGAAGCAGGCACGTTCCTTTGGAAGCCATGAGAACAGATAGCTAACCAGGCATCTCATTAGTGTCAGATCAAGACCAGCCATTTAAAGCCGAAGTCATCACTTTTGCAAGGTTTCCCCTCACATTTAACTACGTTTGGATAATGACCCTGTGTAGGTCCAACTCATTCATTTACTTAGAGGTACTTTTTACAACTGGTTTATCTTGGAATGTTCATCAGGAAGTCACATAACTTAAAGTAAGACATCCTTTGCTAAGCTTTACTAAGGCTTTTATGACTAACATGAGCATTTAGTAACACCTATTTTAGACTTTCCAGCCTAGAATTACTGCTATAACATAAAATCTTGGGCCTTGAACACACTCTGTCTATTGATAAAGTAAACCCCAATTTCTGGCTTTGTTCACTAGCTCTCTAAATATTCTTTTGGGTTGGTTTTGTGCCTGACACTGTTAGGAACTGGAGATACAATGGTGTTATGGGTTGAATCAGGTCCTCCGTCCAAACATTTTATATGTTGTTGTTGTATATTTATTTGTTTATATTACCATTTGCTTACACTATTAAATATAATTTATTTGGATAGGGGCTTTACAGGGGCCATCGAGTTAGGGTAAAGTGGTTAGAATGGGCCCTAACCCAATGTGACTGGTATCCTTATAAAGAGGGGAATTTAGAGATAGGCATGCATAGCGGGTGAATGCCATGTGGACGTGAACATGAAGATGGCCATCTACAAGCCAAGGAGAGGACCTGGAAGCAACCTTGTCAACATCTTGGTTTTGGACAATTGGCCTCCAGAACTGTGAAACAATACATTTCTGTTGTTTAAGTCACTCAGTTTGGAGTTAGAGCACAGGATCAGGTGAAGCAAACCCAAAGACAACCAGGGAAACTTCCAGTTGCTGACTCTGTGAGGACATTGGGAAAGGATCTGTCGCCTGCCCTGAACAGTGAGTATTCAGCTGGAGGCCATGGGAGTCCTGAGTCTCAGCAGCATAAGCTGAAGTGAATGTCCTGGGTAGTTGTCATGGTTTGTTTATACTGAGGACACCAAATCATGTCACGTGATCATGGCTTCCTCTTCTTGTGGGCTGCTTGGAACCTCAGAAACACCTTTAAGATCCTAAACATATAAGACCTTGCAGCAGACATCCCATGTTTCATCTTATTGTTTCTACCCTCTTAACCCACACTGACTTTTATTTTAACCCATATTAGCTTTCATGAGTACCTCCAGTAACTGTTTATGTGAAGACAAGCATGGATGTTTGTGGTTTATGTGAAGAGGGGCGTGGAGATTTTAAATTAAATAGACAATTTAATTGACTCTGGTAACCACCCCAAAATATTTTGTTCAGTTGTTAAAAATGATATAACACCATGAATAAATATTTATATTTAGTTATAATTAAGTTTACTATATTTTATGTGAAGAAAAGGAAGCCCAGATGGGCATCTCTTTCCAGCAACCATCAGCCTTCGATGTGAAACAAACTAGGAGCAACTCCAGGAGCCCCTGAGAACAACTCTGGAGCCATTCCAGGGAGCCGAACCAGTCTGCGATCAGGGGCGTTCTGAAGCCCAGAGCAGGGGCGTCTGATGAAATGTCCTCACTCCTGCCCTCAAAAGTCTCCTCTCACTACAGAATCAGGCTCTTCAAAGGCCAGGGTCTTATTGTCTAAGCCAGGCCCAGGGATTGCAAACTAAAAAGAGAAGTTGGTTGCTCCCATCCCCACCCCAAGACACAAAGATGAGATGAAGCAGGATAACTCAATAGACCCTTCCACCCAGAGGAGGAAGAAGCAGAAGCACGTCACAGCGACTGAAATCCAGCTAGACAACTGCAGACTGGATTGTAGGACCATCCCTTGATCAGGGACTTGTTCTTTTCCCGGGAACTGGCTTCTAATTCACTGTTCTCTCAAGCTCTTGGAGCCATTCTCTTCAATGTTCTCCCTTTTCTATAAGAAACGGCTATGTTTGCAGCTGAGTAGCTTTCTCAGCCTGATTGCTGCCTGGAGATATTTAGGGACCCAGAGGTCTTTGGGGGATTTTCACAATCTCAGTCCCTGCTGTAGCAATGTGGCCATCTAGATCCCTTGAATGAACCTCTTCACTGAAACAGATAAGACAATAGATGTAAGAAACATCTTGTCAAATGTAGTACTGAGCTAGCACAGAAGTTAGAAATCCACAGAATGATTTAGAAATATCAGAGACCAATCCTGGTTCTCTGTAAGATCTTAAACTTATAAAATTTAAATGACCTCTTTAAGAGAAAGAACACTAAATTTTAAAAACAGAATGAAGTTCAGCATCTTGGAAAGAGCCCATGTAATGAGGAGTCTTGAAGCTCATGTTTCATTAGTTTCACAGTAAATCTGCTTCTAAAAGTAACCAACCTAGAGAAAGTATATTAAGGGTACCATTTGAGATGGCAATAAAGATCCTGATAAGTTTTAGAAACTCTTAAATATGCATTTGAAAAAGCTAAGGTAACCATTAATAGAACAAACATAGAGTGTATACCTTTAAAACAAGTAGAGGGAAAACAATGGAATCAGATTTTAAGGCACAGCATCTAAATTAAGGCATAGAAGAGAAGATAAAAAAGAAAAAAACAATGCGACAAATAGAAATTGCATAGTAAGATTGAAGGCATAAATGCATATCACACTAAATATAAATGAACAAAAATACTCCTAAAATATGAGAACCATCTGTCTGAGAAAAAAAAAAAATAAATAAAAATGAATTCCAACTATGTAATGTTTAGAAGAGCTAACTGTGAAACGTAGACACAAAATAGTTGAAATCAAAATTGAGAAGAAAATTCTAAACAAGTACTACTAATAGCAGCTTCAAATATATATGAAGCAAGAATTGCCAGAACAACAAGGAGAAATTGATAAATGTACCTTATTAAAGGAATATTTTAACACAGCATCTCTAAGTATTTGATACAAGAAGCAGCTATAACACCTAACAAATGGAGAATATACACTTTTCCCACATAGGAAACATTTACAAAATCTAACCACATACCGATCATAAAGCTAGCCTCAACAAATTTCGAAAAAATTATATTATACAAATCACATATTCTGACCACAACACAATTAAGTCAGAAATAAGTAATAAAATAGATAAGGTAAAATGTGCTTCAAAGTTATATAAAGACATTTTTAAATAATTCATGGGAAGAAAATAAAAATAAGAAAATATTTATAAATGACTATAATAAAAATACTGTGTATGGGGCATCTGGGTGGCTCAGTAGGTTAGGCATCTGACTCTTGGTTTCAGCCCAGGTCATGATCATGATCTCATGGTTCGTGAGTTTGAGCCCTACATTGGGCTCCTTGCTGACAGCATGGAGCCTGCTTGGGATTCTCTCTCTCCCTCTGTCTCTGTCCCTCCCCCACTCACACACACTCTCTCTCTCTCTGAATAAATAAATAAACTTAAAAAGAAATACTCCATATTACTTTTGTGGTACTTAGAGGGAAATTTATAGCCTGAAATACAGTGAGAAAAAGGCACAAAATTACACATCCAAAATATTAAATCAGAAAAATAACAGCAAGGAATATAGATGGAAGAAAACAAATACAAGAGCAGAAATTAATGACATAAAAATAAACATAAAGAGGATAGGCAAAATTTAAATCAAGTATTTGACAATGTTAATCAAGTAGACAAAGTCTGGGCAAGATGCATGAAGGAAAAGAGGTAAAGCACATCACAATTGGGAAAGAGAAGGAATATAACTCAAGTATTGCAGAAACTAAACCAATACAAAGAAAGATTATGAGTAATTTCATGGCAACAAATGATGAGATAGTACATGTCTACAAAAATACAAGTTATTAAAAATATTTCAAGATGAAAATGGGGAACTTACTAGTTCCTAGAATTCTCCCACCGAGGAAACGACAGACCCAAACCACCTTAAGGTTGATTTCTATCAAACATCAAAGATCAGACAATTCTGCATCATAAATATCATTCCAAAGAACTGAAAACGTGAAACCACACACTAAGTTATTTTAGGAGGCTACCTGATAGTCTTTGTTACTAAGACTGACAGGGAACCGAAAAACATAAAGCTACAGCTTATTTCCTTTATAAATAGAAATGGAAAATTCTAAACAGAATACTATATAGAACGTAAAATACTTGAAAGCAAAATGGGTATCATGACCATTTTGAGATTATCCCAGGAATACAAAATTGGTCTAGTTATGAGTTAGTGTAATTCGCCATATCAGCAGATGAAAGACACAAGATCAAATACTCATGTTTATGGATGCAAAGATCTCTTTCATATAATTTGACATCCATTCATGGTTTACCAACAAAACAAAACTTTTAGGGAACAAAGAATGAGAGGACTGTTCTTAACTTGCTAATGGGCACCTAACAAAATCTACAACAAATTATATGTAAAGGTGTTTAAGGCATTCTCTTTAAGAGCAGAAAAATGACAAGAATGCCTGCTTTCACTTTCCTATTCAGTGATACAGTAAAGGGCTTATCCTGTTCAATAAGAAAAAAGAAAAACAGTGGAAGCTACTGGAAATCAGCAATCAAAACTTTCATTATTTATAGACATTAAGACTTTGTATATGCAAAACCCAAAAGAACCCACAAATATAGTTTAAAATTAATAAAAGAATTTACCATGTTTGTTGGATTTAAAAATCAATACACAAGGGGCACCTGGGTGGCTCAGTTGGTTAAGCGTCCGACTCTGGCTCAGGTCATGATCTCACCGTTTGTGAGTTCGAGTCTTACATCTGGCTCTGTGCTGATGCTGGCTCAAAGCCTGGAGGCTGCTTCGGATTCTGTGTCTCCCTCTCTCTCTGCTCCCCCCGTGCTCGCACTGTCTCTCTCTCAAGAATGAATAAATGCTAAAAAAATTTTTAAAAATCAGTACACAAGTCTACTGCATTTCTAACCACCAGCAATATATAAAATGTAATTTTTAAAAAAGATAATATCCTGAAAACCACACTGAAAAGTGAAAGACGATTCAGACCATATTCAGGATGACCATTGCTGGGAGAGAGTAGGTGAAGTGCATCTGTGGAGGGGTACACAGGGGGCTTCTAATGCATTTATAAGAGTCTGTGGTAGATTTTATTTTTCTTGTTGCAATGGTACAGTTACTCTTTTTGCACCCTTTTTAAGGTATGATTTGTTTTTGCAATTATTTTTATTATTAAAAAAGCAGCATACTCTTTTATGTAAGGTATTGCTCGCGATTATTTTTTATTATGAAAAAAAGCAGAACACCGTATGTGTATCTGGCATCATTCCAGTCATGTTAGGCACACGCATTTATGGTAATAGTGGTGGGGCTGTAAATGGCAAATGAGAAAGCTGGAAAATTTTAAATAGGAGGAAGACATCGAAGGGCCCTGGATCTCAAATGCCATGCTGAAGAATTTTTACTCTGTTCCAAAGGAGTAACTGTATATTCTATTAAGAAGCAATAAATGTATATATAAGCAAGTGATTGACTGAATTATATCTATGTTTTAGGAAGGTAACTGGCAAAGTACTAGGGTGATTATCTTGGAATTTTAGAAATGGCTTTCTATATAGCTTGACATACGTTAGTGACTTTCCAGAAGTTAAAGCCTTCTCTCCTTGTCTTCCTTGAGCATTTCATTGTGAAGAATTAAGGCACTGCTCAGTTATGAGATGTCCTGTTACACTCCCAGTCAGAACTCCTCCTTGTCCTTTAGCAAAAAAGCTAATAAGGGGTTGCCTGGGTGGCTCAGTCGGTTAAGCGTCCAACTCTTGATTTCTGCTCAGGTCATGATCTCACAGTTCGTGGAATCTAGCCCCAGGTCGGTATCCTCACTAACAACATGGAGCCTGCTTGGGTTTCTCTCTCCCTCTCTCTCCGCCCCTCCTCCACTTTTGTGCTTGTGCTCTCTATCTCTCTCTCCCAAAACAAACAAACTTTAGAAAAAATGTTAATAAAAAATGGCTAATAAACTGAGGTGGTCTTGTGGGACAAAACCTACCTAGCCCACGGTATGCAGGAACTGATCTCCAGGCCACCTGCCAGCACCTAATATAGATGAGTTTTGACTTTCTTTTGGGTGTTCTCATGCCACTTGTCCCTGGCTTGTCTCTTTATCTTTGCATCTGCCTAGTTTCTGACCCTTTTGGGGACAAGGTGGGGGGGGGGGGTGGGGAGACACAGGGAGGGGGTCCTACTGTCTGCCCTGCACTTGCTTTTTGAATAGGAGCAAATTAGGTCTACTTTGACCCTTGGCACTGTGTCTCAGACAGCGTTCTCAGTCACCCTCTATCCTGACTTTCTCTTGTCACTGTCCTTTCTGGAATGAGCCCAAATCCTCAGGTTCCCAGCCCTGGGCTGCAGACATAACCAGCATTCCCTGGCCAGGCCTGCTCAAAACCACTCAGGATCTCAGCTCCCTTGTCATTACGATAAGGGCTTTGGCCCTGATTAGCATTTGCATATCTCCTGAGATCAGTGTTGAAATCAATCCTCACCGTGTTTGGCCTTGACCACAGTTTGAAAAACTGTGGATTGCAGCCATTAGTGGTTTGTGAAGTCATTTTGGTGGGTCATACGCAGCACTTAATAGAATCCTATTTTTGAATAAGACAGCAAGTATCACATTGCTTCACACACGGTAAGGGTAAGTATGGTTCCTATAAAGCATATTTTGATTAAAACTTATCCCGATGTACTGAATTTTGACCCTGTCACAGACTAAAATGTGTCCCCTCAAAATTCACGTGTTGAAGCCCAAACAGCTAGTACTTCAGAATGTGACCGTATTTTGGAGATAGGACCTTGAAAGGGGTGGTTAAGTCAAATGAGGACATTAGGGTGGGCCCCCATCCAATCTGACTTGTGTCCTTGTAAGAAGAGGAAATTTGGAAGCACAAAGAGGCACCAGGGGCACACGTGCACAGAGGGAAGACCATGTGAGGACACGGGGAGAAGGCAGCCGTCTGCAAGCCAAAGAGAGAGGCCTCAGAGAAACCAAACCTGTTGACACTTTGATCTTGGACTTCTGGTTTCCAGAACTGTGAGGAATACATCTCTGTGGTTAAAGCCCCTAGTCTGGTATTTGGTCATGGTAGCCTTAGCGAACTAACACAGACATATAATGCAATTCTCATGGTGGATTCAGTCACTGGCTTAGATGACCTCAAAGCCTCCTCCCAATTTTAAAACTCCTTGGAGGTTGAAAAGAATAAAGCCCTGCTCTCCAATCTGCAAAGAACCTTCCTTCGGGGTCTCTGGAAGCCACCAGCACCTCCCATGAGGGCCCCCCAGTGTGACCTGCGCAGGGTAGAGACAAGGTGTACAGTGGTCCTCTGAGAAGCTTTCAAAGACTGTAGCTTTGGCTGTGGTCATGAACACGGAAACACACAAAGTCTGTGGGAGCTAGCCAAACGAGTCCAGGGGCCAGACAGCCCTTTGCAGCAAAGGATTAAAAAGAACCTGACTTTTGTTATCTAAATCTATCTATCTATCTATCTATCTATCTATCTATCTATCTCTATCTATCTATCTTTAATGTTTATTTATTTTTGAAAGACAGAGATAGAGCGTGAACAAGGGAGGGTCAGAGAGACAGGGAGACACAGAATCCGAAGCAGCCTCCAGGCTCTGAACTGTCAGCAGAGCCCAACGTGGGGCTCAAGCTCACCAACCACGAGATCATGACCTGAGTGGGAGTCAGGCATTTAACAAACTGAGCCACCCAGGCGTCCCAAGAACCGGGCTTTTGAAACGTCAGGGTCAGGTGCTCATTCAGCTGACACTGGGTCCCTTGTGTGTGATAACATGAGTGAGGTAGTGGGTGTTTCTGGATCCTGCTCCATTTCCTTCCATCAATCCACCCCTGAGCACCACCCCAACATAAATGAGGGCGAGTCCAGTCCTAGCAGAGCAGGCCCCATCCTGGCTGGAGCAATGGCACGCTCGCTGCAGCGTCTTCCAAAGGTAAGTCTGTGAACGCGGTCCCCTGGGTGCCATCTGATGACGGCCTCCCCTTGGCAGTTCTGCCTGGACTAACCGAGATGTCACTCTCATAGTCACTGTTAACCTCCAACGCCTGCTGCTAAAGAGTTTTCTGTCTCCAAAAATAATCTCCAAATGATGGTTAGCGCGGCCCCAGCATAATTCATCCCTTCTAAATAAGTGAAAGGAAGTTAATGCCCAACTTCTGGCATAGCCACAGAGCGGGCCTTGGAAGAGGAGGTGGCCATGACTTCAGTCTTTGGCAGAGGGCTGTGGATGGGACGCGGAGCCAGGCCAGCACCAGGACGCCTGGCAGGGACATTTCCTTCTGGTTGGGGCCAGGAAACAGTTTGAAGCTCCTCCACTACTCTTCCTGGGCTCTGGGAGTCTGTCACCTGAACTGGCCACACCACCATCTCAGGGTGTCACCAGGATCTCACTTTTCCAAGAGCTTCCTGATGGTTACTTGAGCACCAGGGAGCAGGTGCCTGGTTGTTGGATCTGAACCCTGATTGTACAAAGAGCATCTCTCCAAGTCCTGACTCCCCACTGACCCCAGAAAGAGATCGAATGTCCTTGCACATCATTCTACCATAGACACAGTTGCAGTCCAGGCTGATTCTCGGGACTAGATGCGCATTACTGTGTGCTGAGAGAGGGATGTCGTGTGTCTCCGTGTGCAAGCTTTCTGCACATGCTCTTTTCCTCATGCATGCAGGGCTCTGGCTGATCTGGAACATTCTGAGGCTGGGAGGAGTTGGGAATAGCATCTGCAGTGGAACAGGAGGAGGCTACTTGGCATCATCAGCATTTAATTAATCTTTAGAGCAGCCCTGGGAGAGATAGTTAGCATACCCACTTTGCAGATGAGGAGACTAAGTCTTGGAGGTCAAATAACTTGCCCCAGCCCACCAAGTTCATGAAAAGGACTCAAAGACAGTTTATTTGTTGGTTGAGATCAACGATCTTTGCACTCTCCCTTATAGTGAAGCTGGAAAAAATATTGTAATTGGACAGGCTGAAGAAGGGGCCCGAGAATGACCATAAAGATGATGAGAAATCTTCAGGGGGTTCTCCAGAGCATTGAGGGTAGGCCCAAAAGGCAGGACCTGGATATGGTCCATGGCCAACCACAGGTTCATGGGGTCAGTTCTGACCTTTGATGCGGCCTTCCTTCTTTTTTTAAAAAAAAATTTTTTTAACATTTATTCATTTTTGAGGGACAGGGAGAGACAGAGCATGATCAGGGAAGCAACAGAGAGAGGGAGACACAGACTCTGAAACAGGCTCCAGGCTCTGAGCTGTCAGCACAGAACCTGATGCAGGGCTCAAACTCACGAACTGCGAGATCATGACCTGAGCCGAAGTTGGACGCTCAATGGACTGAGCCACCCAGGCACCCCGATGCAGCCTTCCTTCTTTAGGCTTTGGAGGCATCGGGCCCCCTGGGGAGCAAATAGGGTCAGGTCCAAGATCACGACCACTGGCTGAGTGACCCTGGCTAAGTCGCTACACCACTTGGTGCCTGTTTCCTCATTCAGAAAATGAAAATGGCCCTCCCTCTCTCAGCATTCACGACAGGATTCGGCCTCCACTCCGCACGTGTAGACGATGTGGGCACGTGCTCCTCACCTCCTCACGGTGCTGGAGGTGTTGAAGCCAAATGGAAAATGTATGCCTCCTCCACAGAGCTCTCCTTGTTTGAATGAACTGAATCTTTATTTCTCTTTTACAAGCAAAGAGGTTTTCATTAATTTGTGCCAGACCATTTAATATATTCTTAGGTTTCTACAGCGCTCTCGTTTCACTTAATTTTCTAGATTTCCAAAAAAGTTTCAGGACTTGGTTTGGTGAAAGACTTTGAAGGAGCTGAGGAAAAGAAAAAGAATGGGAAGCAATTTGTTTGCAACAAGACTTCAGTCTAAGGATCTCACCAAGAAATAAGTACAACTGGATGGATGCAGGGGTTTTCCTGCAAAGTCTGGATCTTGGTTCTCTTTGGACAAGGTCAGATTGGCAAGAAATCAAGCCAGAAACTCAACAACCTTGTGAACGCAATTTTGTGTGTTTTGATTAGGACCATTAATAAGCAGTAGAAGCCTTGGAGAATGGGGGGAAGGATTCTTGAAATCGACCTGGGAATCCCATGACTCCAGTGGGGGAGGGGGTTTCCACTGAGAGCCAAGTTTCTGAGTCTGGGTTGTTCTTCTTGTTTTGCAAGTAAGAACTCTGAAGTACAGAACCCTCTAGTGACTTGCCCGAGGTCCTGGGGCAAGTGATGGAATCTAGCAGAACTAGAATATTCCAGAAGCCTTCGCTGCAGCTTGCAGAGTTGGGGTGGGGGGATATGGAGCCAGAGAGAGGGAAAGAGGGAGGGAAAGGGAGAGAGAAGTGAGGAGAGGAGGAGGTGGGAGGGGAGAAAGGAGGAGAGAGGAAGGAAAGGAGGGGGAGGGAGGAGAAAGGACGGAGGAAAAGAAAAGGGAGGAAAAGAAGAGAGGGGAAGAAAGGAAGAGGAAGGAAGGGGGAGGGGGAAGATAAGGAGAGAGCAATGGGATCTTGCTGGAATGGGGAGGGAACTCAGGGGCCTTAGTTTTCCCTCTTCATAGTTACCTAACGAGTCGCTTCAGAGGCCAAAGGGATAAAATGATGAGGGGACAGAGCACCATGCAGAGACATACTTCCCGTGCCAGACCTGAGTGGGGGCAGTGAGCGCTGCCATCCTCCAGCTACATGAGCACCTTTCTGCCCTTGTCTCTGAGCATCGGTTTCCTCACCCTCTAAACGGGGCTGAGAATTGTCCCTACCTTACAGAAGGTATGAGGAGTTGCCACTTGCTGAGTGACCCATCAGAGATACAGATCCCTAAGTGCAATTATGAATATGATGCCCAGGGGTGCCTGGGTGGCTCAGTCGGTTGAGCATCCAACTCTTGATTTTGGCTCAGGTCATGATCTCATGGTTTGTGAGATCGAGCCCCAAGTCAGGCTCCAGGGAGTCTGCTTGGGATTCTCTCTCTCTCTGCCCATCCCCTGCTTGTTCTCTCTCTCTCTCTCTCTCTCTCTCTCTCTCTCAAGATAAATAAATATTTTAAAAAATGAATATGATGTCCATTGGGAAGTTTAACATACAACATAAGCAGCTGTACTGCTGGTCTAGGCAACCAGGAGCATGTTGGTCGCAGGACTTGGGGGAAAGTGTGAGAGGAGGTGCTCTGTTGCATGCACAGTGCCCTCCGTCACCTTGGGCAGGGAGGCCAGCAGGGCCCTTGTCCCGGGTGCCCTGGGAGCTCTCAGGGGCCTTTGCTGGAAGTTTCCCCCCACCCTCTTGGCCTGGGCCTGCTCACTTTCTCCCCTGAGTAGTGTTGGCAGATAAATGTAAAGGATGCCCAGGTCATTTCGACTTCAGGTAAATAATGAATACTTTTTTTAGTAGGCATGTGCCCATGCAACATTTGGGGTATACTTCTACTGAAAGTTTGATGCTTGTCTAAAATTCAAATGTAACCAAATACCCTTTATATTTGCTAAATATAGAAACCCTACCTTCAAGGAGAATTTCTTTTCTGATTATGAAAATAATACACGCCTGATGTATAATCTAGGAAATACTAAAAAACAAGAAAAATGAAATAGTAATTCCTCCATAACTCCATGAGCTGATGTTTGAAAGACTTCAATACCTGAAAACTGTGGCCCATTTCCTTGTATTTTACACAGTTGAGATGATATTTTTGATATTTCATGTACGGATCTTATTTATCTTCCTTTGGCTTGACATTAGACATAATCTCCCTGTGTCCAACTGTCTTCTCCACTGCATAACCTCCGCCTTCTCGCTGAAGAAGCCGGTGGTTCCCAGTGTGCATATCTGTGCATAATACTCTGTCCACACGTCTTCAGATGAACTCTCAAGTGGCTTTTAAAATTATTCTAAGTTATATATGTATATAATCATGGCAATTTGGAAGTGATGACATTTAATATCTCATGGTGGCTTTTTTCTAGAGCTCTCATGGGTGCAGTCAAAGCTTCCCTCCCAGGCTCAGCAGAGTGACCCTGCAGACGGTCCGCCTGTGAGCTTGTGAGCTGATGTTCCAAGGGAAGAAAAGTCGGCACTCAGCCTTTGTTCCTCCCGGAGCCTATGAACACTCATTTCCGAAGAACAGCATTGGTTTGAAAAACACACAAATAAGATCAACGGGATGGTATCTTGTTTCCCAAGGCAGAAAGAATGGACTCCAGGATAGTGTTTTCCACCTGTTGGCTGGGACGTGCACAGAGAGAGCTCACCCCCCCTTTAAGATACCCCTTACACTAGTGATTCTCACCCCCAGCTACACATCAAAATCACTGGAGGAGGTTTAACAACTGTCATGTCACCCAGCCGCACCCCAGCCTGGTCAATACTTATCTCTGGGGGAGGGGTCCCAGGGTCAGCATCTTTTCCTAGAGGTCCCTGGTGACTTTAGTGGGCAGCCAGGGTTGAAGACACCTGGTTAGGAGACTGTGAAGCTATTATGTGCGTGAGTCAAACGAGAAGAGGCTGGAGACAACAGAAGGATGTCTGAGACCTACCTGAAGCTAGGACTTGAGAGTCATCATGCCTTTGAGTTCACCCTATCAGCCGTCTGTCTGTTGGTCTCAGCAGACACAGGTTCTCTTCAGGGCTTCTTCCAGAATCTTCTCTGAGTCTTGCAAATGGCCTGGTCCTCTTGGCGTCCAGCTCAAGTCCTCCACTCTCCCCAGACTGCTCTTGACTGACACTTAACATGGCCTCTGGCTGTCTGCCTGGTGGTCAGGTGCAAGCCCTTTGGGGCTGCGCCCCTCCTGTCCATGGTGCCAAGGCTAGCCCACGGACCTGGAGCCACAGTTGCTTCTCTTTCATCACTTGGTGGGCCTGTCCCCCTCTCCATGCGAAGAGACAGCTTTGAGGACCTGCGTCTTCCCCTGAGGATGGAGAGGGGTCGGTTCCCCGCATGGCAGATTCCTTGCTCCAGAGCTAACTTTTGCTCTGTGGGAAACCAGAGCCATTCCTCTCATCATTCAGTGTCCTTTCCAGGCAGGGACACCGCCACCACCACACAGGGACACTAATCCTCCTCCCCGTCCCCCCTCACCGCCCCCCCCCCCCCCCCCCGCCCCCAGAAGCTGTACACATAGGACAGGAGAGAAACTTCCTGAGTAGAGTCAGGGGATAGGCCCAGGGAAGCCAGGGGCCTGCAGGAGGCTGTCAGGGGCTCTTTGTCAGTTTGGGCAGCGTTAACAAAATACCATGGACCGTGCGGCTCAAACAACAGACACTTATTCCTCACAGTTCTGGAGGCTGGGAAACCCCAGACACGAATGCTGGCATGGCCAGGTCTGGTGAGGGCTCCCATCCCGGGAGCCTCCTTCTTGCTGTGTCATCACATGGTGCAGGGAGACAGAGAGAGAGAGAGAGAGAGAGTGGCTCTGGTCTCTTTGTCCCCTTATGTGAACACTACACATGGGGGTTACACCCTGGTGACCTCATCAAAACCCGGTCACCTCCCAAAGGCCCCACCTCCAAGTACCATCACACTGGGGGTTAGCACTTCAAAACACAGATTTGGGGGGGAGACACGTTCAGTGCATAGCGGGGGGTGTGAGGGGAGTTAGCAGGGGAAGAACAAAAATATCTCGGGACAGTCGCCGTATGTTTGAGGAAACGTCAAGCCCCGTGGATGGCCTGTCAGCGCGCAGCATTGTGGAGGTGAGCATGCTATGTTGGTGGGGGGTTTGCCCCTCGGCCCTCTCCTCCAGGCCCTCCCGAGGTACAGGAAGAGGTGACAGAGGACAGAGGAAGTGAGGGGTTGTGATCACGTACTGGGTTCCGGGTGTCTTCCGGTTTCCACCTGTCTCTGTGGCACCCCCATCGGCGAGCACACATGGGGTGAACAGCAGGTGTGGTCCAGTGCCACACAGCAAGCAGCACTAGCACCCGTTCACTTCCTCACGGAGTTCACACTCGTGTGGCGTCAGACGGGCAGTCGCCGCACGGTCACACAGACACACGAGGCCCACAGGCAAAGTGTGCAGATCTGAGCCCCCGCAGGGCCTGTAGCCTACGGCTGGGTTCACCCACGGGTGCACCAAGGGAGACCAAATGGTGGAGGAAGGAGGCGGGACGTGGGCCTGCTGCAGGCCCAGACTGGCCGCGTCCTCTGCGGAAGGTTCCGCTCCTCTCTGCCCCCAGACCACCTCCAGGTTCTGAGAACCACTCCTGCTCTGCCCACGTGGGTAGAGAGAGATAGGGATCCCTTCCCCAAAAGTGAGCCCCACTGCCTCGGAGGACCACCCCACCCCTCGAGGCTTCCCTAACCCCAGCCTCCACTTTGTAGCCAGTGTCTTCATTGAACCCTCATCAAATTACGCAATTTAAATATACCATCTGTTTCCTGCTGGGACCCCAACTGACCCAGTGACCTAGACTGGGAGGTCAAGGAAGCTTTCAGAGAAAAGGATGTTTGAATTGAACTCCGAAGGGTGAAATTCCAGTTGTTCTTAATGGGCAGATCCAACATGTGTGTTTGGTCAGTAAGGAAGGTCCTGTTGAGCCTGAAGTTATAGTGAAGAGGGTGGCGGTGGTGCAGAGGAGGACCCCATGAAGCCCTCCCTCTTCTAGCCATACCTGGACAAGGTGTCAGTGGGCCTGGGCTCAGCTATAAGAAAGAGTAAGAGGCAGCTCACATTCCTTCAGCACTGCAGGGACCAGGAGTCTGCTGGTGCCCATCCTGGTAGGAGACTTTCCGTACAGGTAGACCTGGGAGCCTGAGGTCTCGCGCTCCCAGGTTGTGAGGGATGTTCCCTGAAAGGCCAAGGTAAGCCACTGGAGGGCCAGGAATCAACTTTGGAGGGCCTTGTGGGAAGATCTGGACCCCACGCATGGACTGTAACTTTGCATCCCTGAGTTGGTACCCCAGGAAAATGTGGTCTAGAAATAGTCCCATAGACATATACTCCAAACTCCATTGCATAATCCTAAGGTTTCATTATCTAGCTGTAACAGTTTACCACAAACTTGGTGGCATATTTAGATACTTATTCTCCCACAGTTCTGGAAACCAAGTCCAAAATCAACGTGTCACGGGGTCTTGCTCCTTCTAGAGGCTCAAGGGAGTATTTATTCTTTGCCTTGTTCAGCTTCTGGTGGTTTCCCACTCTCCTTGGCTTGTGGCCATACCATGGCAACCTTTAAGGCCAGCATCTTCAAATATCTTTCTGCTCAGTCTTCCCATCACCTTCTCCTCTCTGTGTACAAAATCTCTCCTGGTCTCCCTCTTGCAGACACTTGTGTTTGCATGTGGGGCCTTTGGGGACAACCCAGGACAATCTCTCCAACACAAGATGGATCTTTAACCTAAACACATCCAGAAAGACCTTGTTTTCACGTGTAAATTAATATCCGTAGGTTTCAGAAATAAAGATACGGGTATCTTCTGGGGGCCACATCTCAGGCTACCACACTAGGCAGTGAGATGTCATCCTTCTGAGTAACCCACATGGAGTGGCAGCTTGATTCTGGTAGAGCTGTTAGTTGACAGAAGACCTCAGGATTCCTGATGAGCTGCTGTCACTGAGTCCTAGTCCTGGGTGAGTCACTATATCTCTCTAAGTATTTTCCTTCTGTTTCATAAATGAACAGGTGGAGTTATATGAGTTTCCATGAACCACTAGAGTCTCCAGATGGGCCTCATCTGTAGACCTCTTGCACAATTGGTCTCATGCATATGTGGATACTTCTTGAAGCTCTCCTTAGTTCCTCTGAAGGCCTGGGACCAACGAAGGCTCATAAAGGATCAACTGGGTGACTCCTAAGCCTAGACAGAGAGCCCTGGGAACTCTCAAAAAGTAGCCAAGCCCCAGATCAATTCAGTCAGCACCTGTGAGGATGGGCTGGACATCGACAGGCTGTTTAGTCTTTCCAGATGATTCTAATATCAGACAGTGCGGGAATAATGAACCTTTGCAGATTTTTTTTTTTCAATGTTCCTTCCAAGTAAGGCATCTGAGGAATTAGTAGAGACAGAACCGTGAGTGTCAACTCTGGCTTCACCTTGGCTCCATTCAGGTGGATTTAATTGATCTGGAGTGACATGGGCTTCAGGATCTAAAGCTTCCCAGATGACCTCAGTATCCAGCCCAGATCGAGAGCCCTGTGACGGAATGAAAGGCACCTTTCCACCTCAGCTGTATTCCAAACGGCAGCTGTTGGACCTCCAGAGGTCTCCCTGACTGGGAGTTTCTAGACCATAGAATGGCTCCTTCTATGGGAGATGGCAAAAGTCATTTCTCTGGAAATCCTGACCCATCAGTGAGGTTTCTAGCCACAAAGACCTAGCCATGACTCCGCTGCCAGAGGGTTGAGGCATGGATTAGGTGACCTTTCAAAATTCCTGACAATTCCTTCAGTTTATGAAAACTGCTAATCAAGCCTACCCTTGATAGATTCTGCCACCGTTTAGACAAGGAATGTAAAAAGAATAAAAATAACCCAATGAATTCAGGATCGTGGAAAATGCCATTACTGGTAATGAAAATTACAGGAAGCCTTGCTGACTCCTGCTACCTCCCCAAGACTAACATGAGAACATGTTTTTTCTTCTGATGCAATAATTAAGTTTGCCCAAGAAAACGTTTCTCTGTGCATGCCTCAGGGCAGGGGCTAAATGAACCCTTTAACTAACTGATAAATGCGATCATCTCAGTTTCCTGAACTCTCTGGGACAGATGGGCTTCCCAGGTAGATTAACTGAGCAGTCATGTGCCTGGGTGGGGTGGGGGTGGGGGACTTCTAGAGAAGGCACTGAAGATTCCCAAAGCTCAGATAGATTTACTTTGTGAGAAAATGGAAGAGCTAGCAGCAGCCACACTTCTAGAACCAGAGACCAAGATGCCAAGATGGAAATAACAGCTCAAAGTAACTCTCATCAGATACCACGGGGACGAGGGCACACACTCCCTCAACACCGAGCACAGACGAGGCAGGGACGCTGTGTGGGCACCTCAGATACACGGAGAGCAAAACAGCCCTCACTGCCCTGATGAAGATTTCACTTAGTTCATTTCATTCACAGATCTTAACCTAAGAGCCTCCCAGGGTGCTCAGAAAGCTGACCGAGATGGAGGGACAGATAGCTGACCCGTGACCTGACAGCTGAAAAGCTGAGCAGGATGAAACCTGGCTGGGGGTGGCCACCCTGGACCCATACACTAGGACAGAAGCAGCAAATTACATGGTTGCAAAACATACAAATGAACAAGAAGGGAAAGTTTTAGCCTCATTAGTTAACAATGAGAACAAAAGCCAGAGCCTCTTGAAGAATGATTTCTCTCCTCTGGAGGAATACTCAAAAGGATGAGCAGTGTTTAATGAAGTGGGTCCCCCTCTGCCCTGGGGTGAAAGTGTAAACAGCCATGAGCCCCTGGAGAAAAAATGTGGCATTCTGTGTCAATCCCAGGAGCATATTTCAACTCCCTGTTTCCATCTGTGCGAATTTAAGAAACATTCTATCATAACAAAGGCTTTAAGCTAAAGGGTATATATATGGAGGTGTTATTTATAAAAGCTGTGAACTTAAGCCAAGGCTCCTCCTACAACCACAGAGAAATGACCTTGTGCCCCCAAATAGGCATGCGCACAAGCACACACACACACACACACACACACACACACACACACACACACACACACTTAGACCCATTAAAATGAAATCTATGAAGAGATCAAAGATCCTAATGATACAAAAATGTTAAGCAAGGGGTGCCTGGGTGGTTCAGTCAGTTAAATGTCCGATTTATGCTTAGGTCATGATCTCACTGCGCGTGGGTTCAAGTCTGGTGTCAGGCTCTGTGCTGACAGCAGGAGCCTGGGCCCTGCTTCAGATTCTGTGTCTCCCTCTCTCTCTGCCCCTCCCCTGCTCGTGCTCTGTCTCTCTGTCTCTGTCTCTCTCAAAAATGAATAAACATTAAAAAAATGTTAAGTGAAACATATGAGATAGAAAATTATGTTCATTTCAGCAGCAACTATGTAAAAATAAGAGGTTGCCTCAAAAAAAAAAAGGGAAAGCAATATTTTTAAAATATTGGAGTTGTGGTACTAACAAAAACTTTTTTAATTTTCTGTATTTTCTAAATTGTAATGAGTATTATTTATAATTAAAAGAGGGGTTTTTTTTATTTGCCTCTTTTAAGTAAAGGTTAATCTATTTCAGTTGTTAAATGGAATTGATGGGCAATTATTGTGGTCGCTGCCTTTGTCACTGCTGGTCCTGTGATACACTCTCTCCCCTCCTCCCACACACTCATATACACAAACCTTCCATCAGCAGAACATTCATGTCACATTATTCTGATGGAGGTGCTAGGGTGGTAGTAGTTGGTGACAGAAGGAAAGAAAAGTGAGACTGAAGAGATCAAAGAGTAAAATCCCTAAACTGAGGGATTTTGATGGGTCTAAGAACAAAAGAATAAATTCTGTTGGAAAAGTTAACATAACATTTCGGTTGCAGGTAAAAAAAAAAAAGGCCTGAATAGGGCCTTTCAAGAGGCTTACTTTTTGTATCTTTAGGGAAAGGGTGGGGTTTCCTACCCTTTGTAATTACTTCAACACACCAGACCTCAGCACCTGCAACTGAGATTCAGAGCAAGGAAAAATTGATACATCTCATCCCTGAATTCAGATCCTCCCCCCATGTAGAAATGATGAGCTGTCTCACCGTGGCTGCACAACTGGGACCAATTCCTCAGCTCTTTGACGGCTTGCCTTTTCTGAGGCCCCAGAGTCTGGAAGTCCCTACGGACAGTTCCTGCCAGGCCAGCTCATATTGGACCTGCTATACTCCAGACAGCACAGGGCTAGGACTCATCACTTGCGGACTCTCCGTCTTTTGCATTTCATTCCCTGTCTTCTGACTTACCAACCTCTCCAAGAAATCTAAAGTACTTCTGTATGCCAATGGCTCTCAAACTTCAGTGTGCATTCAAATCACCCAGAAGACTTGTTAGGAAACAATGCTGAGCCCCTCTCAGAGTTTCTGGTACAATAGATTTGGGGCGGGGTGGAGAAACGACGTTATTGACATGGTCTCAGGCATGCTAGTGGTTGGGGGAACACTGTGTTCTATGCAAACCACAGAACCAACTGCACATCCTTCTCTAGGCAACTCTACATTTCCCTACCTGCTAAAAAGCCAAGGTCAGTGCAAGGAAGGACTGCAAGCTTTCTGAAATTGAAGATAAGAAGAGACTGTCCAAAGACTCCATGTCGTTGAACTTCAGAGAAAGGTCTGACTTAGTGACAGGTGTTAGATGGTGGCTAAGTCTATGGCTTTTGCCATGAGGGTTTTGAGAAAGGCACCACCATGGTGGGAGTTTGAAGGAACCCAACTCGGGGATTTTGGTGGCGTTGGGGGGAATAGGAAAAAAAAAAAAAAAAGAAGGCACTTGTGTTGGACCCAGAAGCAGAATAAAAAAATACAGTAAGAGAAACTGGGTCATGGGCAGTATCGTGAATTGAATTGTGTCCTCTAACAAGATATATTGAAATCCTAACTCCCAGACCCTGTGACTACGACCATTTTTGGAAACAGAGTCTTTGCAGATGTAACTAAGATGTAAGTTAAGATGATGTTATGCTGGAGTAAGGCGGGCCCTTAATCCAACATGACCAGTGTCCCTAAAAGAGGAGAAGCACACAGAGACAGGCACTCACAGAAAGAAGAAAACCATAGCTGGTGACAGGAGAGCCAGAGACTGGAGCTGTGCAGGCAGTTGCAGAAACACCAAGGGCTGCTGGGAACCCCCAGAAAACAGGAGAGAAAGCACAGCCCTGCTGGTGCTTGGATTTTGGATTTCGGGTCTCCAGAACTGTGAAAAGATAAATTTCTGTTGTTTTAAGCCCCCCAGTTTGTGGTGCTTTGTTATGGCAGTCCTAGAAAACTAACACAGGTAAAGAATATTGATTTTCTTCTTTCAGATGCAATAAAGTTGGAAGGTAGCTTAAAGGTCAACAGTTCCATTTGCTCACCTTTGAGATGTGTCAGCTGAGCCAGAGAGGAGTCCAAGGGAACCCAGAATACTTGCCTCAAGGTCAATGCGTTTGCTTTGCTGGTCCTCCCACATCTGCCTGTTCATGTAGCATCCTGCCTTGGTTTTTTTTCTTATTGGCTCAAATGCATCAGTGAGGCCCCTGCCTCCACAAAATGTCAAGTCCTCAGTGGGCCAGGTCCTACCCACCGTGAAGAGAATGCTGGTCAGTTGATTCTGTTAAAAGGGATTGCAGGAGGGGGGATCCTGCGTGGCTTACTTAGTTGAGTGTCCGACTTCAGCTCAGGTCATGATCTCACATCGTAGGTTTCAGCCCCACATTGGGCTTTGCACTGACAACATGGAGCCTGCTTCAGATTCTCTGTCTCCCTATCTTTCTGCCCCTCCTCCACCTTCTCTCTCTCTCTCTCTCAAAAAAAAATAAATAAACATAAAAAAAAGTAAAAGCGAGCGGGACTCTGGCTCCTTTGAAGGAAGTCAATGCTGTAAGGATTCGAAAGGAGTCTGTGAGACCCGACTCTGAGCCGTCAGGCTCAGCTCTGTGCCATCAAGGAAGGACACGTTAGACCTGATGATGCAAACAGGCCAGAATTCTCCCCATTGAGTGTTTGGATTGCAACTCTGCCCTCATAATCCCAAAGTTGTTCATATGTAGACCAACTATGCTTCTATCTTTTCATTTCCCTTTCTTAAATGCAACAAATCCCACAATGTGATACTGCTTGACACCCACTAGGATGTCTAAAATCCAAAATACAGAAAACGACACATGTCAGTGAGTACGCAGAGAAGCTGGACTCTCACACTTGGCTGGTGGGAATGTGAAATGGTGCAGCCACTTTGGAAAACAGGCTTGCAGTTCCTCAAAAAGTTAAACATAGAATCACCATATGACCCAGCAATTCTATGTCTAGGTATATACTCAAGAGACATGAAAACATGTCCACCCAAATACTTGCATATGAATGATCATAACAGTATTATTCATAACAGCTAAAAAGTGGAAAACAACCGAGTATGCATCAATATGGTGGCATATCAATACACTGGAATATGATTCCGCCATAAAAAAGGAGTGATGTAGTGATCCGTGTTACAAATGGATCAACCCTGAAAACATACCAAGTGAAAGAATTCAGTCACAAAAGGCCATGTGTTTATTCCACTTGAAGGAAATGTCCAAAATGTCCAAGTCCACAAAGACAGAAAGTACATTAGTGATTGGCATTGGCTAGGGGGAAGGGGAAGTAAATACTAATGGGTACGTGCTTTCTTTGGGGTGTGATGAAAATATTCTGGAATTAGACAGGAGTGATGGCTACACTACTTTGTGACTATACTAAGAACCATCAAATTGTAAACTTTAAAAGAGTGAATTCTGTGGTCATATGAATTGTATTTCATGTGTATATGAGAACATGAGGCTAAGAGCAGCATCGGATGAGAATTATTCTGGCAACCCTGTGCTCCATAGATTGAGAAGACAGATGAGAAGCTACAGACAATGAAAGCAATTGAAGAGAAAATCGCTACAAAATATGAAGAGCCAAGGACCAATACGGAGTTTCTATGGAAACAGAACAGTAGGCCACATGAAAACAAGGAACAGAGTTGTCTGAGGAGCCTTTCAGAATACAGTGATAGTGGGATGACCCATAGATCAGGGGTCTATCCAGACATGGCTCCGGAACCCTCAGGATTCCAGAAGTTCCATCTGTCAGTCAGAGGTAATGAATCAGGCGACCCCCACCATCGGTCGTTTTGGCTCTATGGTGAGTATAAGAAGGAATCAAGGTTTCCAAACCTTCCCAATCTTAGATTCTCTCTTTCTACCTGTGACAGCTGGTCTCTAAGACACCCCTCCCCCAATAAATCATGCCTCTCAGTATTCACATCTTCATCTAATCCACTCCCTCACGGAATCTGGCCTCGCCCAACGTAACCAATGAAATGCAACGGAAGTGACACAGTGTGACTTCCCACATTAGGTGATGAGTATCCTTGAAGTCCCTGCCTTTGTCTCTCGGAACTCTTGCTGTGGGGAAAGCCTGACATTCTGGAAGAAGTTCAACCATCCTGGAGCTTCCATGATATGAGGAAGCCCATACTAGCCAAAAGAAGTGGCCGTGTGTAGGGAAAGATTCCCAGCCAGCTCCAAGATGTCCTAGCCATTCCAGCCCCAGCACCAGGCACAAGAGCGGAAAAGCCCCCTTGGATGTCCAGCCTAGGTTAGTCTTCATTTGACTCTAGCTCCAGATGACTAGAGTCCAGATGACCGTGAATGAGCGAGAAGTCATCCAGCTGAGTCCAGTCAACCCACAGACTCATGAAAGGACATGACAAAATGTTTTGTCTCTAAGTTCTGGGGTGGTTTATTATACAGAAATAGATAACCGAAACACTGACCTAAAGAGCCAAGTGTGGACCACTCTGCAGACACTCAGACCATTTTCATGGATCAGGGTAAGAGGCGAGCTGTCACCCCTGCCCCCCAGTGGCTTTAAAAGCTTCCCCAGGTGTGGAGCATCCATAGACACCAGCCCTCTCCACATTTCTCTCTTGAGCTGAGAGACTCGCCAGAGCTCACAGAACCCACAGGGGTTGCCTGCTTCTGGCTGCTAACTCCTCTAGAGGCGCACCATGATTTGAGCAACACTTAGGACCCTGTCGTGCGTCCCCTAGCTGAGTCTCCAATTCTTCACCCTAGAGCTGTGAGATGCCCTGCTGCTGCCTATTCCAGGCCCCGGGAGACCTCACCGAGGAAATATGGGAAAGACCTGGCAAGGGAGGAGGCTGTAGGAACGGGTGCCCAACAGAATCTTCCAGGTCAGACTGGAACACACCGCATGCCCTGACTCTCTGTGCTTGTTGACTTGGACTGTGTGTATTTTACATTTTATTACTTCTGGCCCTCAGCCGAGGCTGCACCTAAGTATTCATGTTGGCAACTGGGGGTGGCATTTCCCGGGCTACATTTTGGGGGAAGGAAAGTCATATTTCAGAGATTTATCCTTTTTGTATGTTGTCAGCTTTCTCCTCCTTGTCCTGTCCCAGGGCTTACTTCTTGGGGTGAAAATTCCATTTCTCTCCTTTTTGGGAGACAAACTAACACCCTCCACAGATGAAGCCCTCGTCGCCCCCCACCACAGGTATAGTGTGGTTCCTCATCGGCGTGACCATCATGTTCTCCAGAGTTTCAAGTCGAGGGTCCCAGAAAGGTACGAATACGTGACATTGAGGGGCCAGCCGTCAATGCTGTTGGCATCTGTGCCCATGATTTCCAGACTGGCTGTCACATTCAGTGTTACTGATTGATGGTCTTCACCTGTGTTTACCCCACTACTAGCCAAGGCCAACCCCAGATGGTTAAGACCTGGAGGAAATAGGGTGGGGGCTGGAGTAGGAATGGTAAATGCAAACAGCCTATTAATGCAATGGTTTCAAATTATTGACCAACTCATTAAACACACATACACATACACATGAACACATACAAATGCGTGTGTGTGCCCCTGAGTGAGTTAAGTGCATTTTGGTAGTGTTACTTTTCATATTTCCACTGCCCAGAAACTGGTGCAGTTTGCAGGTTCCACACACAACTGAAAGTTCAGAGCTTGTCCTGGGTTGGGAATCTGGCCCGCAGCCCTTGATTTGTGCTCCCTTTGGACCAGCAGCCTAGAAAGGAGGAGCCCAAAGTCAGCCAGGGAGGGACCAGTGGGGCCAGCTAGAAATGGCTGCCTTGTTTGCCTCTTGGCAATTCCCAAAGCCCACTCTGCACCACCCAGGGAGGTTTTGCTTTCTCTGACTCCTTTTCTTGCTTCCCTGTCCTGCCTTGTTTCACACTAAGGATGGAAAAACTGAGCCATCGGGAAGTAAAGCCAGCGAGCTGGGCATCAAGCAAGGAGCAAGAGAGCCAGGTCAGAACCCAAGAGTGACCCTGTTGCCCAAGAGGCATGGAGAGAAGCCACCAGGGCTTGACAGTGCTGGAGAGGCTGAGGCAAGAGGATGCATAATCCAGCGAGGGCATCTCCTGCCAGGACGAGCGGGCTTTGAGCTTGAGCCAATGGCAGCAGACTCACCTCATGCAAGGAAAGTCACTTGTAAAGTACATATGTGAAGTATCTTCACCATTATCGCTGTAGCCAACAGCAACATCAGACGGGACCCAGAGAAACCCCTCATGCCAGCCTTCCACATTCTACCTGGCAAGTCCAGGAGCAGAAAGATTCCAAACTGCCACCATCTTGTCCTTCCCTCCCTGGAGGCACACGCTACTACTCCTCGTATCTAGAGATGAAGTCTAATCCCCTTTCTGGAAAACAGACTGGCCGCAGACCCACCTGACAGTACAGTGTGTGGGGGGAATAATATTCAAGGACTTCTGGGACTACACCAAAAGATGCCTCGCAGCTTCCAGTTGGGCCTCTTGGAACACTTGCTTGGGGGATGCCCTCTTAGCGGCTCACTTTGATGCCACATGGAGAGGCCAGGTGCAGGTGTGACAATCCCAGCTGAGCTCCCATGACAACAGCTGGCCATGTCAGTGAGTTGTCCTGGATGTCCAGCCTAGCTAAGCCCTCAGACACTCCAGCACAGCCACCGTCTGACTGCAATGACATGAGACACCCCATATAAGAACAATCCAGCCGAGCCTTGAAACGGCTTTTCGTAGACCTACATGCACCCAGGCTCCCTGGTTCCCCTGCCTGAACCCTAGAGTCTGAACTGCTTTTTCATTTTCCTACTGTGGCTTCCTCTCTGTTCCTTAGCATTACTCCCCGTTACTCCCCACTTGCCTGCCCTACCCACAGATAAGCCCAGGGATTTTGTCAGTTTAAGTGTCTTTCTAAATTAATTTTTTTTTAACGTTTATCTATTTTTGAGACAGAGAGAGACAGAGCATGAACGGGGGAGGGGCAGAGAGAGAGGGAGACACAGAATCGGAAGCAGGCTCTGGGCTCTGAGCCATTAGCCCAGAGCCCGACGCGGGGTTTGAACCCATGGACCGCGAGATCGTGACCTGAGCTGAAGTCGGACGCTTAACCCACTGAGCCACCCAGGCGCCCCAGTTTAAGTCTCTTTCTACAGCTTCCCTGCAGGGGCAAAGATGAGATGATAGAGTGACAAGCACATAGAAGGGACATCAGAAATATCCAGCATACCCCATACATGCCATTCCTAGCCCAAGGTGGTGACTTCCTCTTTAGATGATAACCAGGAGAAGCTCCTGAAGTCTTGCGAACAAATTCAGAGCTCCTTCTGACCTTTAGCCCCCAATCCCTGCCCCAGGAGCATCTTGGAGCAGAGAAGCATGAGGATCCCCATGTGTGACTCGGTGGTCTGGAGCATTCCTGGCTCTGCATGTCCATCCTGCAACCAAGAGTCTGCGGCGCTTATCGCCTCCACATGCCTCCTCAGCTTTGACCTTCACTCTCCAGGAGCAGGGAGCCTGGCCAAAGAAATGGCTTTCAGAAGAAGTGGCTCCACCGACCTGGCTTTCTGGCTCTGATGCCTGTGAAAGCAGCACAGATGTTAGGGCTAATTAGCCACCCGGCTTATCAAACATCCCAGGCAGCGAGGTTGGTTCTGGGCTGAAAGGTGAGCTGTTTGTTTAAGGGAGGTGGGTGGTCTCTAGCAGGACTTTCAGATTAACCTAAGCCCTCTGAAAATAGAAAATGCAAAGCTGGGCAGCCTGGGGTACCAATCAGGATAAGTGTAAGCCAGGCGTGAGGTCCCCTTTGATTTCAGGATCTCCAGGCAGAGTGAGGAGGAGGGAAGGGGAAGGAAAGCAGAATTCTTTCTGGCTCCAGCCAGAAACTAGAGGGGCAGGATGTCTTGGGGCAGAAAAGATACAGAGATCTCCTGCAGCGCCACATGGCATTTCTGGGGAGGAAATTTCTAAAGCCCTTGCATTCTTGAGCAACACCATGGGCTGTCAATTCCTTCCTATTTCTGGGAGCAGCAGGAGGATTTGGCCCCAAGGCCCTGGCTCAGCATCTATTTTCCTGGGCTTCCCATAGGACTTGCACCAATTCCTGCACTGGACTCCTCTCTTCTAAGGAAGGAGGTTGTGGTCTCCATGGGGTGTCTGGGATGAGCTGCAAAGGTCTGCACACATAAATCTTGCCAGAGGTCTCAGGACAGATGAAAAAATTCCCTAAGTCATGGGCGTTCAAAATATAGTACTTCTCTCACACATCCATCGGGAGATAAACAGAGGAGTCATACCAAAGGCTGTCAAACGTCACCTCTATTACTAGCAAAGCTGATTGGAGAAGATGCCCTTAGATATGCAGCAAAATGGGCCTGCCTATAGAAATTTCTTCTCCAATCCCATGTGGCCAAGAGTGCACAGAACACCTGTTCTCTGCAAGACAGGAAGATCCCAAGACAGAGAAGGGAGTCTGAGCACAGCCTGGCAATTCCCATTCTGAGCCTCGAGGGAAGAAGGGTAAGGCCCAGAGTGTTATTGGGGGGATTCCTTCTCCATAGAAACATGGGGTCAAGGGAAGAAACATCCTTCCTACCAGCAAACAGGAGCAGCCCTGGGAAATCTGGGAGTTCCCAGAGAACTTAGATTCATCTTCTTAGTAGCATCTGAAAGTCTCCCCATCCCCTCAGGAGTGACAACATGTGCTAGTGGAAAGAACTCGACCATGGGGATCGCAGGTGGGTCAAATGGCCTCTTCAAAGCCCCTGTTTTATCCTTCGCAATGGACAGTGACAGTTCCTGCCTGGCAGGAATCCTGTGGGAGCAACAGAGCCTGGGTGGTCCCGGTTTTAGAGACCCGGGAAACCCCTCCGCTTCAGGCAGACTGGGATAGCTGGCCATCCTACTGAAACACATTGAGTGCTCAGGAACTATTTGCTACCCTCCTTGCTCACACTTCTATTTTTAAAATGAAATTTGGAGAATTGCTCAAGCAAAGAGCCCAGGCAGCCCCTCGCTCTCTCTCGGGTTCATAACGGAGACCCCTCTAGGGAAGGGCAGGAGAGTAGACTGGAGCAGGGCATTTGAACTTGGAACACCCTCTGGAGTCTGGAATAAACAGACTTGCATTTCAGAGGAATCTTTCTGTGGCATCACCCTCAAGAAAGGTCAAATGGAACCACCCCTGGCACACAGCTAAGTACATGTTGCTGAGAAAATGTTTGGACTTCCCTTTGAGGTGGCCAGAGCGAAGCAAGAGGACGTATGAACTGGTTCACCAACAATATCGCTTTTCCAACCATGGCCCCATGTGCCCCAAAGCCCACCTCTCAGCCCTTTGCAGCCAAGTTTAACGTCAGAATCTCCTGCCTGCTTCTGTGTGGGTACTGCCACGGGTGTCCATGAAGCCAGAATGTCTCTAGAAAATAGGATCCTCTGGGACAGATACAGTAGAAGCCAAACAGCCTTTCGGATGGATATTCTCCACTAGATAACTTCCCGAATCCAGTGATGGAGTTTGAACGGAATTGACCAGCTGTCTGGGTGCGTTCTGCAGGAGAGGAGCAGACCTTCCCCCTTTGCAGCAAGGCAGAAACCTCGTCCAGTCGGAGGTCTCAGCTTCCACGGAGGAAGTGCCTCTGGGGTGGCCAAGGGAGTCCTATTGCTGTGTTTGTGGTTAGAAAGTTCTAGAAGCCCCTGTGTAAGTGCCACACAAGAAGAACATTGCCAAGCTCTACTGTGGAAACCTCTGGTTTCCTGAGCAACTGGTGGGCTCTCTTTGTGACCATGAGAATGATGTAATCAACAAAGTTCTCTTTTGCTGCCAAAGCTCAGAGTGAAACTCAAAGCTCATTTATAGCACCGAAGTTGGTCCTCACAGTTGATATATGTGTGTTATTACCTAGTCTTGCTTCTCTCCATTTACTGATTTTCCCCTAGGCCTGGCTTGTTATTTTTGTGGTATCATAATATTATTATATGTATCTTTGTTAGAAGCCGCCTCGATTTGGGGGTGGGGGTGGGGGTGGAGCTGGCGTGAGGGGAAGGAGAAGGTAATACCGCCTCATCTCTCTCAAGTGCACAATAATGGCTGGGTTTGTACCAAAACAAGCTTGTTGCTCTAAGTCTCACCCCGGAGGAACCCAGTTCTGCTAGCATTCTGAGGATCAGGTACATAAAACCACACCTCCTGGAGATCACGTAAAAGGTAGTAAACAGCAGCTCAGACTTTGGGTTCCAAACCTGGCTCTGCCTCTTACTAACAGTTAGATTTGGGGCAAATCGTATGTATAGCCGTCTTTTCCTTACTTACCCCATCTGTCAAATGGGTACCATAATCCCTCACCTTCCATCCTAAGGACTGAGATGAACCATATACCTGCCATGACACCGGTACTGATCCCATGGTTTCCCCACGACTTTGCACACAAGGCTCAGACATTTGAGTAAAGGATTTATCTCTCTTAACCACACAGGACACCCGTACATAGCCCTGGGAGACAAATGTTCTCCCCAGCTGGCAGATGGGGGCACTGAGGCTCGGGGAACAAGTTACGCAGCTGGAAACGCTGTGAATTTAAATCCAGGTCCTGCTGCATCAAAGCCCACATTCTGGATCGCTGAGCTGTATTTCTCCACACTGTAACTGGGGGATGACAAGTGCCATCTGCCATTATCACATGGACACCTGTGTGGTTCTCTGGCCTTTTGCTGCTTCTGTTTGAGAGTAACCCAGGCCTCCTGACCCCACAACAAGCTAGTGAAACTGCCAATCACTTCCTCCTTAGCTCCATGTGGCTCAGCATGGCAACCTCTCTGATGAGAGCAGGCCACCAGGACTAGTCAAAATGTTGGAGGGGAGGGGAGAATGGCAGACACAGGGAAGGCTTTAACCCAGGCCTAAGCCAGAGGCTCCGAGTAGAAGTAGAAAGTGAACTCTCCCAGCCCCTCTGCCCAAGATGCAGAAAGAAGGGGCCTACTAGGCCCCAAAGAAGGAACAGGAAACCAGGAGGAGCCGCCTAGGACTCAGGGAAACCTCGCCAACAGCAGGCAAGACACTCAGGCCTCTGTTGACTTACGGGCCTCCAGGGACTGGGCTGTGTCATCTGTGTCTTCTTGGGCAGAGCTAGTGGCAGCCTGTCGTCACTTGAAATGATGAAAAATGACTGATGGGCCATTCCTCCCAGCATGGCCGACCTCCTCTCTAGAGCCCCCAGGGCGCCCCCTGGACCAGACCCACCCATACAGACATGTCCAAGGTAAGGCCCAGCGTCAGCTTTACAGCCTGGCTTACGGCTACTGACTGGCTCAATAAAAGCCCAGATGGCATCTCACCAGTGCGTCATAGAAGCCAAGCCAAGTCTCTTAGGACCCTTGAAGGTTCTCCTGACATTGGCCACAGGCAGGGTATGGATGAGGCCCCTGGCCAGAAATTTGCAAATCCCTGCTCTAAAGACCAACACTCACTTTGCATACTTGAATGTTGCCCCCATACTTGTCCCAGCTTCTCATTATAGTAATAGTTAATATATCTGCAGCTTTTTAAAGTTTATACCATGTCTCACATCCTCCCTACTACCTTGCAAGGAGGTGTTATTATTAAATATATATATATGTATATGTATATATATATATATATATATATATATATATATTAGTTTTAAGTATTTATTTATTTTGGGGAGAGTGCAAGTAGGGCAGGGGCAGAGAGAGGGAGACAGAGAATCCAAAGCAAGCTCCAGTCTCCACACTGACAGCAGCTAGCTCGATGTGGGGCTCGAACCCACGAACCGTGAGATTATGACCTGAGCTGAAGTTGGACAGTTAACCGACTGAGCCACCCAGGCGCCCTGTATTCCAGACTGAGAGAGGAGGAAGCCAAGACTGAGGGAGGCCACGTGAAGACTCCCTGTCAGAGGGACTCTAGGAGCCTCTTGCACATGTGGACAAGGGCATCTATGTGAGGGCCTGGTGCATCGCACAGATTCTGAGCCCCTCTGCCTCTCCCTGGAGATCCCTCTGCTGCCAGCAGTTTGTCTAATATACAGACCCAATGACGGTCCTCCCTCTGCACCCCCTCCTATGCATAAAGATATGGCCTCAGGAAACACCCAGGACAAATGGGACACATAGGCAGGACCAGCAGCTGGGGCATGGCCCCTCATGTGCATGGGGTTCAAGGCTCTTTGGATGCTCCTTCACATGCCTCTGAAATTTCTCACCCAAGTGAGAATGGTCTAGATTGACTTGGGGACACTGAGTACCTTACCAATAAGCCTCAGACACACAACGTGTGCTGGGTCCGAATCCTGGCTGCTGTCCTGCTATCCCTCTGGGAGGCCTTTGGAGAGTCACCTGATTTCAGAGTCTATTGCCTCATCTATAAAAGGGAGATGCCAGAGGTGTTATGGGATTCAGGACACGTGGAGGGAGTGACTGCAGCTCACAAGCACTTAGGCACAAATTTAAGGTGGTGCTGTGCCCAAGTCCTCCAGGAAGGGGCCCTCGCAGCTTAAACACAAGGAGTGGGCTAAGGTTGCTTTTATACGAGGCCCAGGCCTCCCGTCACATACCACGCCACACCATACCCCCAGCCTCCTTGGGACAACCAGGCAGATGGGGCCCGTAAGCACAGCACAGACCCAAGAAGGCACGTCCAGGGAGCAGCACTGGAAGCTGACACTTTGGAGGGAGGTCTGGCTGCGGCACACACAGTGTGGACGTATCATTGGAAACAGATGCCCCGGATCGAAGTGCTCTTTCTCATCTTTGCCAGGCTTCCTGGGCCTGTGTGACAATCCACTAGGACAATGCACGCTGGACGGGGCAAGGGGACAAACCGCTCTTGGAGGTACAGCTGGAGCCCGTGTAGGCCACCCAGCATCAGCCTGCAGGGAGCCCTCCCCCTCCTGCTGTGTCTTGACCCCCAGGCTGTGTGACTCCAAGCAAGTTCTTAACTGTTCTGTGTCTCAGTCGTCCCTCAGGAGATGGAGACAATAACAGCACTGACCTCCTGCTATGAGGATTAAGTGAAAAAAATTGGACAGTTCCCTCAACACCTAGTAAACCAGCCTTCAACGCGGAGCCTTAACTGACGGTGTTACCTCCTGCTCCCCTGGGTCTGACTCCACCCCATTCTCCATTAGATGAGCTTCACTGTGCCAGGCAGTGCCAGGTGAGGAGAGAGAGAAATGAGGGAGCCTCAGCTGAAAGGGGCAGGCGTATAATTGATCAAGACTCTGCTGTGCAGCAGACTTGTAGCCCAGGGGACATCACTGCTATGGAGTCCCAACATGGGGCTAGCAGCCCAGGGGAGGGCGTGAGGGGTCAGGCATTGAAGCCTGAGGCAGCTTTTCTAAGGCCGGATCAGGGTCCTAAAGCTGCACAATGTCCTCAGCATTTTGCCCCCCAAAAGTGAAGCTTTGCAGGTACAAAGACAAGCCTCCCAAATGGTGATGTGTTAGGCCTTAGAAGACAGGCAGGGAGGTGCCCGTGGGTCAGGACCTTCTCCCGGCCTTTCTTATGCCACTCCCAGTGGGGACACAGACCCATCTGAGGTTGATTCTGGCCACAGGATGCGCCATAGGCATCCTGCAACCTTGTTGTCAGGGAGTGTGTGCCTCAGGCAGCCTAAGCAGGAAAGGAGGCTCGATGATAGCCTGGCTCCTCACTCCCTTTCCAGGAGGTGGGAACATGGTCTGCAGCGAGGGTTACAGCTCTGTGTGCTGCAGCTTGGCCACACCGTCCATGTCATCTTTGCTGCTGGCCTCCCTGCATCTATTTTATTACCTTCCTTTCAGATCTCAACAGCCGCATCCTCAAAAGCAAGCGCCTCATAGGGTCCTCCAGGCCATCAGGTCTTCTCCAAAGTGGGCACTGAGGCCCAGAACTTTCCCTGGGCCTGTGGGACGCTGGGACAGACATGCTGCGCTGAGCTCATCATCCATCCACCTATCCATCCATCCATCCATCCATCAATCCATCCATTCCTTCTCCCACTTTATTTTCTCTGAGGCCCTCTGAAGCTCCATCCCTGCCAGACAAGCCCAACCGGGTTCTCCGGGGAGCAGGCTTGGAGGCAGAGTTAAAGACGATAAAAGTTTCACTGGGGAGTACCATTTGTGAAGGTAGCCAGGGCAGAGGATTGGTCAGGGAGTGGTCAGGCTGGGATGCAGAAGTGACCAAGTCTCCACCAGCTCCTGGGGGCTCTAGAGCAGACACTTGCCATAGAGGAGACCCCAGTGAGTGAGAAGAGCTATGCCCTGGTATCACCACTTTGCTCAGTGGTGACAGAGCCTGTCCTAGGAAGAGTGTGATAAGGCGGGAAAGCAGCCAAGGCTGTCAACTAACCATACCTCTGGCAGCTAGGCAGTAGCAAAGCCTCCCTTAAAGGGGGACCAGCAGTATGCCTCAGAGCCCACCACAGTGGCCCTACAAGTGAAGGCAAGATGCGGTTGTGACAGAGCCCCATCCCCAGGAACTAGCGGGCCCAGGTGCTATTAAGATGCCAGAGGCCCCAGCCCTGGGGGGACAGGGAGCCTTCCTGAGAGTGACAGCTAAGACCTGAGCTAAACAGTGAGTGACCGGTACCCAGTGAGAAAGGACAAAAGGCCACTGGCCTGGGATCAGTGCATACGAGGAGGTCACAAGATGGTAGCTGGTCACAGCAGAGGCCCCGGATTGCGGCTGTGGGACTGTTCTGGAGCCCAGATCCCGTGGCCCTTTCCGGGCGCTGGCAGGAGCTTTCTATTTCAGGATTCTCAATTCTGCCTGAAACCATTGAGCCTGGGGCTGTCCCAACTCACTTCCTCCCCGTCCCCATCATCTTTATTTGGAGCGTGGAACCAGAGCACGCAGGCCCCACAGCGGAGCTCTTGTTTCCTGCGAACAGCCTTGGCCTTGTCTGCCTGGCCGGGGGGTTGCTGGTTATGGAGGCAGGGCTGGCGTCGGGGTGAGTTACCAGCTAAACCCAGACCGCCCTGTTAATGTGCAGCAGGAGGGACCATTGTTTTTGGCCTCAGGAGACGACTCAAAAGCCAGGGTTGATTTTGGTCGTGTTTAGCCGTGTGCTCTACAGGCCTGGTTTTAGCGAGCAAAGGGTATGCATATTGGCACTGAGGGCCTGAGTGGGGAGGGTCGGGGAAGAAGCGGAACCCTGGAGGCTGGAATTTAGGGGTGCGCCCAGCCCCTCAAAGAAAACCCCCCTCATCTCCTTCCCCCAGATTGTTATCAGGCCCAGGCTGTTTGAGCCTGCAATCTGCCTGCCTCTGGCACAGCCACACATCTACACTGCTACTGTTTTCCCTTTAATTTGATTCCCCCTGGTAGCCCGCAAAGCTGGGGCAAGAGTTATTTTCAAACAAGAATCCGTCTTGTTTACTGAGCATAAGCTTCCACCTCATCAGAAAATAATATAGGGCTCCTTCCATCAGATTTCTCTTGGAAACCAGACCTCTATTTGGAGGCAAAGCATCTGAGGAAATTGAGTTCTGGGACTCTCCCCTGCTCTGCCTGACGCAGGTCCCAGCAGCCTGTCCCGCTCTGCTGTGCACGTATAGCCGCCAGGGGCCTTGTCAATGCACGTGTTTGGGTCAGGACCCCGGGGAGGGGCTGAGACCCTGCGTATCTGACACATTCCCGGGCGGTGCCCACCCTGCTGCCCCACAAGCCACACAGCAGCAAGAGTTGAGGATCTCGCCAGAATTCTGTTCTCCAGAGGGTCCTCTGCTCAGACTCCCAGAGGCCAAAGTCTACATGGCATCCTTGGTAGAGGCAGCGGATCCTCCCAGCCCAGCCACCATGCAGGTTGTGTGTGACCCCCAGAGCGCTAGGAAGGGAACACCCACCTCCATGCCTCCCAGACCGCAGGAGACCTCGGAGTGGACAAGGTGTGCCAGGAGGCTCGGACAGGTGCAGGAGAGAGGACAGACAAGGACAGGTCTGGAGGAGACCCAACATCTAAGTTACCAGCAGAAAAATGGGCCTGCGAAGGAAATGGGGAAGGAGTGCTCCAGGAGGGTGGAGAGATGAACACGTAGCATCCTGAAAATGAAGGAGGAAATGGTTCGCATGTTCCAGTGTCGTGGAGAAGTCACAGAGGCTGAAGGTTGAAAGGTATCATGTGGGTTGGTTTTCACAAGGTGCTCACTCAGCTTGCGGGCTGCAGCCCTCAGCCCAGCAGAGCAGGTTTGCTGGGGACAGGGGGGTGGAAGCCTGTGGACAGAGGAGGGGTGTGAGCGTGAGCCTGGGAAATAAGATATTTGGTCAGAAAAGAGAGCGTCCAAGCAGTAATTGGGGGGCAGGGGGAAGGAAATTGAAACTCATTTCTTTGTAAGAAGGAAGGGTGAAGCAGAAACCAGCAAGGAAAGGGTAAATAAAGAAAATTACAAGATGGGGGGAAGAGCCCCCCAAAGGCAAAGCCCCAGGAGGCACAGGGAAGTGTGTAAGAGACAGTGGAAGGGGAGTTTACCCCTCTTCCCTCGGGGCTGCAAGGTAGGAGGTGAGAACAAAAAGGAAGATTGGAGGTAACCATGGTGGTGAAGGGATTCTGATGGCTACGCTGGGCACACACTGATTTTCTCCAGCAACACAGAACACACGGAATATCAGCTCTGAGAAAGGGTAGTTGGGTCAGTTCATGACTGGGGTGTGGCCAGGAGGACTCAGCCTGGGGAGAGCAAACAAAAGACGTGAAGATGCCTGTAAGAGAAAGGCTGTAGTTGCTTCATGGACTTCAGCAGAAGAGGAATGGATGAAGGCAGGCAGGAGCCCAGGAGAGGGGAGAAAGCAGAGGGCTCCCTGGTCTGGGGCATCCAGTGCTGTGACTCCAGAATGATGGGTTGAGACAGCTATAAAGAAGGACGTTAAGGGGAAAGTGAGAACATTTAGTTCTGGACCATAGCATCAGTGGGAAGAACAGGAGCAGTCGTAGTCACTATTGCTGGTCAGGTGAGGAGCTGGAGTCCAGGAGAGGGGACCATCACCCCTGACAGTGGCCACCTATGATAATGACTACTTAGCCTCTCAGCTCCATTGAGACTCATCTGGCATCCCGTTCCTGGGTTGTGGACTCATGGAAAATCACGTTCTCAGGACAGCACGTTCCTGCTGCTGATGAACAGCTATGTGCGTGGAGGTGATTTCTGAGAACCAGTCCTCCACTAATGGGGAGACAGCCAGGGCTGAGCCCACAGTCAGAAGCAAGGCACTGTGGTCTCTAGGGATGCTCCAGGGCAGCAGCCTTGCTTTCCCAAGGCAAGGTCTCTGAGGGCTGGCCTTGTCCACCCAAATGACCCAGCAAAAGGGGAGATGTCACCAGCACATCTGGTGGGTGTGAGATGAGATATAGGACAGGGCTTTGGAGCGGCCATTGCTTCAGAGAGAAACAGAGAAAATCTCCCCAGGAGGAGATGGATTCTCAAATTTTTTTCCTGTTTAAGAGTCTGACAATTTATATCCCCTAAACTGACTGTAACTGCCACTATTAGATCCCACTGAACTCTGTGCTGGATAAGTGTTGCATACACTATCGAATTTAATTCACGTAACAACCATGAACTTGAAAAAACGTGAAGCGACCTGCATGTATTTCTATGCAGACACTTGTGTTTACCCAAACCAAAAAAAAAACAAAAAACAAAAAAAAACAAAACACAAAAAAAACCCCAAAAACCAAAAAACAAAACAAAACAAAACAAAACGTAGGAACTCTGGTACAGAAATTACTTTACAAGCTCTCTTTCTCATCCAAACACCCATTCGAGTGGGACATCGAGACATCCACATGCAAAAGAGTGAATTTAGACCCAACAATACACCATATACAAAAACGAATTCAAAATCAACCAATGAGTTGAATATAAGAACTAAAGCTATTACTTTATTAGAAGAAAACATAGGGAAAAATCTTCATGATCATAGATTTGGCAAAGGATTCTTGGATACGATGTCAACACACAAACACAAACACTGGGTTGAGTACTTCGTAAAATTTTAAAACTTTTTATGAGGCACCTGGCTGGCTCAGTCGGTTAAGTGTCTGACTTTGGCTCAGGTCATGACCTCATGGTTTGTGAGTTCAAGCCCCGTGTCGGGCTCTGTGCTGACAGCTCAGAGCCTAGAGCCTGCTTTGGATTCTGTGTCTCCTTCTCTCTCTGCTCCTCTCCTGCCCCTCAAAAATAAACAAACATTAAAAATTTTTCAAAAAACTTTAAAACTTTTGTGCATCAAGGGACATTATCAAGGATGTGAAAGAACAACCTATAAAGTGAGAGAAAATACTATAGTCACAAATCATATATCTGATAAAGGTCTAGTATCCAGCGTATATAAAGAACTCCCAGAGTGTAATGATTTTAAAAAGTTTAAATATGGGCAAAGTATCTGAGCAGACATTTTTCCAACGTGGATGCACAAGTGGCCAGTGAAAGATACTTGACATCTTTAGCCATTAGGGAAATGCAAATCAAAGCCACAATGAGATATCACTTCACACCCACTAGGATGACTATAATCGAAGTCAGATGATAATGAGTGTTGGCAAGGATATGGAGGAATTGAAACTCTCCTGCACGGCTGGTGGGAGAGTAAAATGGTGCAGCTGTTTGGAGAACACTTTGGCAGCTCCTCAAGAAGTTAAACAAAGAATTACCATATGACCTCAGAGAATTACCATATGACTACTCTCAGGCATATACCCAGGAGAAATGAAAACATCTGTCCACACAAAATCTTGTATGTGAAGTTTTATAACAGCATTATTCATAATAGCCAAATGATGGAAACGACCTAAATGTCATAAAGGGATAAATGAATAAACAAATTATGGTTTATCTAGACCCTGGAATAGTATTCAGCCATAAAAAAGAAATGAGGTACTGATCCACGGTACAACTGGGATAAACCTCATAAACATCTTGCTACGTGAAAGAAACCAGGCGCAAAAGGTTACACATTGTATGTTTCCATTTATATGATCTATACAGAATAGGCAAATCCAGAGACAGAAAGCAGATTAGAAGTTACCAGGGGCTGGGAGGAGGGGGGAATGGAGACTGACTACTACTTTTATGGGGTAATGAAAGACTTTGGAAGCTAGAGAGAGCAGAGTGCTGTGCAGCATTGTGAATACACGAAACACCACTCAATTGTCCACTTTGTTGGTTGTATATTATGTGAATATCACCTGTCAGCCTCACAGAGAGGAGCTATGTGTGGATGGAAAGGGCCAGCCAAGATTGAAAAGGACATTGTAATTCACATCCCCCACCTGCTCACTTGTGGGCTGGGGACAGGTGGACTCTGGCTGCAGGTGAAGAAGGTCCTGGTCACTTGTCTGGGGCATGGTTGTGAGCGAAACCTCACTCAAATCAATGCCCTGCCCCCCTCTGCCTGATCACCACGGTGCCCAAAGTCAGTTCTTCCAGTGTGTAGCCCCAGGTGGGGGAGTGGGTAGGGAAAACCAGTGAAGAAATGGCAGCAAGACGATTCACAGGGAGAGAAGCAAGGAGGGATTCCTTACCCTTCTTTAGATTAACGTCCTTTCCGCAAGATCAAACACATTCTCCTAAGTAATGTTGAGTCCACTAAAGACCATCTTCTGGCCCCCTGAACCTTTAGAATACATCTCTCTGAGAGCACCTCGTCATCCCAGCAATGAAGAAAGGAGGCCTGGAAAAAAGAAAGGAGTTAGTAACAAAAACACAATTGGAACCACGTGTTTTGTCATCCTGTCCATTTCATATTTACGGAAGCAGAAGTCATTGCTTGAAGGCAGCAGAAGTAAAAGGTGCAGGAAGGAACAAGGGTCCAGGATGGTGTGACAATTGGGAAGAGGAACGTCAGGGAAATTCTTAAACTAGGAGAGGGAGATGGTGACACGTGCACGTATTTCCCTGTCCGTGCCGCGGGCCATCAGCATTGAGGGGAAGGAGGCGCACAGTGAGGGACCCAGAACATTGAGGCTGAACCTGAGGTCTACAAGTTGGCACAGGCCTCGTATCATTTCAGCTCAACGCATTTCAGCATCTCGACTCCCCTCAGTGCCGCAGAAGAAGAGGGCCAGCAGCATAGGATCACGGTCAGGTTAGAGAGTGACCTGGAAGGCTGTGGCAGCCTCGCCCTCTTCATCATGGAGGCTGGGAGCAGGTGATGGGATGAAGGGAGCCAGACTGTCCTCAGGGAGAGGCAGAGGAGCCATCACTGCGGCCATTTCCTGCCCCCCAATTCTGCTCCCGGTACCCCCGCCGTGACATGAAGCGTGGAACCGCTCGGCAGACACCCGCACCTCCCAGGTCTGGCCGGGAGCAGCCAGCTGGCCACCAAGGTGTTTTTCCCCACGGCCGGGGGCCATCCGTGGCTGTTCTGGCTGGGTGGTGATTCGCAGCTGGCAGGCCTCTGGCCCGGCGTTATTTTGAGATCCGGCTCCATGATGGGCTGATGTGACAGCTTTGTCTTCTCAGACCCCTTTGATTTGTGAATCTCCCTTTGTGGTTGGTGGGGGACGTTCAGGCCCTGCTGTTTCTGGGCTCCGGCATCCCCCGGGCTGGGCAGGCTGGGCCAGCTGCAGAGGGGGTGGCGGACAGAGGCGGGAGCAGCAGAGCCCAGGGCTGAGCAGCCGCTGGCCTGGGCAGCTCAGCCTTCATTTCCAGGCAGCGTGGGGCTGACTGGGTGGTCGCGGAAGAATGATAAGTGCCTGCTCAGAGCCAGTTTTGAATGGCCAGATCACAAACCGCAGGGCTGGACAAGGGCTGCCCTGCTGTGCTTGGGCCTGGGCCCAGAGCTCTCTATAGTGTCTGCGAGGCTCAGGGGCGGACCCACGAGGAGCTGCCCGGGGCTCATGGGGCAGCCAGCCCTTGGGAAAGAGTACTTGGGGCCCGGGAGGGCTCTGCTCGCCAGGAAAGGCTCCAGGCCTGTCAGGCACGGTCTGTGGGACCCCGCTAGTAGCACTTAACTTCAAGGCAGTTACTGAGGAGAAAGAGCCTCAGAGACAAGGACAACTGGGTTCACATCCCAGCTCTGCTCGGAGCTGGTGCTAAGACTTTGGTCTGGTTACTTAACCCCCAATCTCCCACCTGTAAAATGGAATTATAAGACCCATCACTCAGTTGTGAAAGGTCTAACTGGGTTATAACATATACAGATGTGCTCAGCATTGTATCTGCTTAGCAAATGTAGTCACACATTTGTAATCACACAGGTCAGTCTGCCCCAGCTGCCTGCCTCCTCCTGCTTCTGTGGGGTAGGAGATGGCCACTTTTCAGGTGCTGCCTGGCTACGTGTCCCCTCCATCCTCATGGCACCTTGAATCCTTCCCTAAATAGATGTATTCCCAGGTCAATAAAGGCCAGTTTCCAGCCACCTGACTGGGAGCAGCTGAATTCAGCACACACACCACTCCCTCCACTCACTGCTAACTCTCAACTCCAACTCAGCAGATACTTGAGTCAACAGGGCCTTGTTTGGCTGCTGAAAATCATGTGGTTCCTTCCAGCTGGATCCTTAGCTGCCACTGGGCAAAGCTGCCTACAAAAGAGGGGAGATGCAGATCCCAAATCAAGGCTTGCTGAACAAAAGAAGGAGGCGACAGCCAGAAGCTTCGCAGATCCAGCAAGATGCAGCGTGTCCCAGGGTTTCAGGGTCTCAGCCTCAGAGCTTCTGGCACCCAGAGGATAGAGGGTGAGAGTCAAATCTTAGGATGCAAATGTCTGGGTGGAAGAGGTCTTATGTGTCACCCTGCCCGAGCCCCGCGTGCTGATGCACATCTGCACTGAGAGCCGAAGAAGCTTCCACTGAGGTTCCACCAGGAGCAGGCGTTCACCCCACTTAGGCAGCTCACTGTCTCAGCAGGGCCTCTGTAGAGGGAAACCCGGCCTCAGGTAGCTTTCAGTAGTTGAATCCTATCTCCTGTCTGGGGCCACACAGCAAATATCTGCTCCTCATTCCTCAATGCAAGCTGACGGACCCTCGGCAGCTTCTGTGAGTCTTCTCATCCCCCAGAAAACCCCACAAACATCCACCCACACTTCCCTTCAGGGAATGGCTTCAAAAGCCCCATTCTCTTCTGCTGTCACTTGCAAAGAACAAAGGCCCCAGCTTCCCACTGGAATGAGAGGGCCTTGAGGGGGCCTCCAGGGAGCCAGGGCTGATAGCCTTCCCCCGGGGCCACCTCTCCACGAGGACCTCTTTAAAGGCCTAGGCCCCCCTCTCCCCGGGGGTCAGGGTGCTCTCTTCGGTCAGTCCTGCCTGCACTGGGAGCAGGTCAGATTGTCTGGGAGCCTCACCTTCACCCCCAACTGTGGCAGCTTTGATCCTGTAACTCTCAGCTTTTCCATCAGAATTCAGAGGGCAATAATAGTAACTGTTTGCTTATAAAATGCTTGGAGCTCAGAAGAGAAAAGGTGTCAGACAAGTGTGAAATGTTATTACTGGCACAGGCCAGAGACTGGGATGGAAAATCACCAGCACAAAGTGGGAACTCAGAGGAAGCCATTTGTCAGCTCCTCTGGACAAATGGATACGGGAAAAGGGGTCTCCCCTCTGCAGCCAGCACACCCCAGGTCAGCCCGAGGGGCTGGAAAGGAGGCAGGTGGGCCCAGAGGAAGTTTCCTACTTTCTGACCTCAACACTACTGAACTCATTCAGTAGCTGTGTCTTCAGCCTAAACACCTACTCTCCCTCGCTCGCTGGGGGAGGCTGTTGGCCTGGCCCAGGTGCCCAGATCCCCAAAGCACCCAGTTCAATCAGAGAAAAAGCCTCCTGGGCAAAGGACCACTATACCCACATCGGATAAACCAACCTAGTTTTCAAACAGGGATGCACCAGGAAGATAAAGCAGGTTAGCGTCTACAGTCTACAAAGTGAAGACTGAAGAGGCCGATAGTAGAATAGACACAGTGGGCATACAGATCATTCAGGGAACAAAACAAACTAAAAACTCTAATTAGTACTCTCAAAAATTCGGGAAGATAGTACATCTATAAAAGAATATTCTGGAACGAAACATCTTCTTAAACATTTTAAATGGGTTCCACCATGCCACATGCCCAAAATATTCATTGCTAAGTGAACAAAACGATAAAACCAAGGAAATCTAGCAAAACATAGAGCAGAAAGGTAAGGAAAAGGAACTTCATATTAAAATGACTCATATTAGGATGAGTGAAAAAAATATCAGATAACATTTGAAAACACAAAGGATAAAGAGGAAAAGAAACATGTATAAATGAATACAAATCAGACTTGCATTTCAGATGAGTGAAAATTGTTGGAAATGTGGCTGGTTTTAACACACACCATGTTCCTAGATGGGAAGGCTTAATGAGGATACCAATCTCCCCACAAGCAATCCAAACGTTAGATTATTCTCCCTGACTCCTGACAGCTAAAGCTTGCGTGTGGACAACTTAAGATTCCCACTGAGAACACGGAGTCTGAAAGCGGTGCTGCGCAGAATCGGGACAGTTCAGAATTCCCTCTAACGGCAGTGGTGACGGAGATGGTGCTGGCAGGTGCTGGCAGCAATGGCGGTGCTGTGGTGGGGGTGGTATTGGTGGGAGAGCAGCATCCAGTAGCCAGGGTCTAGTGTAGACAATGGCAGCAGAATCAAGAGAACAGCCTCTTGGCAGGAAGCATCCAGGGACAAGGACTCTCATGTGACCACGCTGTCCCCGTGGTATCATTTTGCTGTGTTCTTGGTTCTCTGACTTCCCTCCACTCTGACTTTTCCCCCCAAACTTGTTTCCAAACACCCCATCCTTTCACTAAGATATCCAGCATCCTTCTAATAAATCTCTTTTCTGAGTTAAATAAAGTTGGTTGCTATCCCTCGCAACTAAGAACATGGACAGGCACAAAGGAGTTTCTAATCTTGAGTCAAAGACAGGCTTTTGGAAGCAAGACACGAACCAGACATATTATTTTGAAAACAAAGGTCTGGCTGAGGAAAGCATAAAAACGTGAAACAATCTAATAGCAAAAGGCAGGGCCATGCTATTAAGGGCACATACAGAGGAAGGAAGGCTTATAGATGCATCAGACGCTCAATCTCCCTAATAATCAAACACCTTCAGATTAAAACAACATAATATCAGTTTTGCCCTTCAGGCTAGCAAAACATGTAAATCATACATAATATCCAAGGTGCAACAAGGTGGGAAGATAGGTTCTCTTCCAGGGCATTGGGGAAAACAAAGAAGTATGGCTTTGACTGGGAAGTGGGTGGCATTTCCCAATACTTGAAGTGGGAGTTTCTTCTCATCAAAAATGTTAATTCTAGGGGTGCCTGGGTAGGTCAGTTGGTTACGCGTCTGACTCTTGATCAGGTCATGATCTCACGGTCCATGAGTTCGAGCCCTCCATCAGGCTCTGCTCTGACAGCACAGAGCCTGCTTGGGATTCTCTCTCCTCTCCCTCTCTCTCTGCCCCTCACCTGCTCATGCTCTTGCTCTCTCTCTCTCTCTCTCTCAAAATAAATAAACGTTCGAAAATAGTTAATTCTAAGTATGTATCCTATAGAAATACTTGAACAAAAAACACAGATGCTAATAGCTGGATTATTCATGAGAGTCAAAAATTGTAGACACCCTAAATATCACCTACAGGGGAATGGTTAAACAAAATATGGAAAACACAGAAGGAATTCAAATGAGTTGATAATCTCTACTGATCTAGAAGATTCTTTTTTTTTTATTTTTTAAATGTTTTTATTTATTTTTGAGAAAGTGAGAGAGAGAGAAAAAAAAAGAGAGAGAGAGAGAGACTAAGCGCATGCAGGGGAGGAGCAGAGAGAGAGGGAGACACAGAATCTGAAGCAGGCTCCAGGCTCTGAGCTGTCAGCAGAGAGCTGGCTACAGGGCTTGAACTCATGAACCACTAGATCATTCCCTGAGCCAAAGTCAGACGCTTAACTGATTGAGCCACCCAGGTTCCCCATTCTAGAGGATACTTTAGTTTATTGTTCAGTGAAAAAAAGCAATTGCAAAATATTCTATACGGGATGATTTGTTTTCTCATCAAAATAATGGTCATGTTTTACTCACACACCTCTGTAAACAGGCAATATTATAAAACGAGCGTGTTTTACTTTCGCAATTCTTCAGAAAAAAACTAAAAGTAGAAAGGAATTGAAGTTGACAGGAATATCCGTTTAGGGATAAATCACCAGGAGTACTTTGACGTCGTCATGTGTCATAGTGAACCTGTTCAGTATTAGGCTGAGTATGGGTCGGACCTTCCACTGTGTCCTATGTCTTCCTGTGGGGGTAAGTGGAGGAGGCCGAAGGGGTAATTGGTTTTATCCTATGGCCTCTGAAAAATTGCTTCTGAGTCTAGGTCAAGCTAATGGGGAAAACGCTGAAAAGAGTAATAGTTACCTTGCATAAGAACTGCCCAGTTCCCTGAATGTGTCACCAGAGGAGTGAAACTAACTGGAAAGAAAGCCCCCTCCCAATACCCGGACTCACAGACAGCTGAAAAGGTGTTTGTTTGACCCAGTAAGTACAATATACAGTGCCCACAGCACATCCTGATGGAATATTACTAGGGGGCTGCCTGTATTTTGCAGCCTGACGTCTCTTTGATTTATGAAGCCAAAGTAAATGACAGGCGGGGCCAATAAAAATTCTTTAGAGATTTAGCCTCGCTTTCCATTGCATTTTGTAGAGAAGATGAAAAGGCGTGCATGCCTGTAAGGGGACCGAGTGAATGAAAGTCATGAGCCACGCACGATCGGGGTATCCATTCATCTGTGTCAGACGGAGACTTTCATCCAGGGCGGGTTCTGAGGCAGGAGCACAGCTCCATCTGGGGGAGGCCTGAACTAGATAAACATTTTGTCCACTGCTGGGGTCTATTGCCTGGCTCGGAGGGACCAGTGGAGCTGGCTTGTCCAGGAGCTAGGTTCCTGGAAAGTGATCCACAGCCCCTGTTCCCAGTGGGTCGTCTTGCCTTTCAGAAGAATCTGGAGAAGGTACCTAAGAGAAGGTAGTGTTTTCATGAGGGAATGGTCTGGCCCTTCCCTGAGTTGAACACTCGCACAAAGCCTGAGAGGAAATAACCACTAACGTTGTAGGATGTAGTGGGCTGGGGTGTGACACCTTTGAGTAACTTTGGGTAAGTCACTTCTCTGAACCTTGCTTTCCTCTTGTATTAAGTGGGCACGGAACCACCTTTGTCACAGGACCAGAATACTTATGAAATGACATGATTTGTTAGTTTGCCTGGGCTGCCTTAACAGAGTGCCACAAGCTGGGGGCTTGACAAATAGAAATTCATTGTTTCACAGTTACACCAGAGGAGGCCTGAGCCAGATAGAGGCCTGAGGCTTCATATCCGGAGGCTGGAAGTTCAAGAGCAAGGTGTCAGCAGGTTGGGTTCCTTCTGAACTCTATACGGAAGAATGTGGACGTTAACAGCCCTGTGGCTTTCGGCGGTTTGCTTTCAGTCTTTTCATGTTTGTTGGCTTGTAGAAGAATAACCCCAATTCCTGCCTTCATTTTCACGTGGTGTTCTCCCTGTGTGCGTATATATGTCCCCAAATTCCCCCCTTTTTAAAATAAGGACAGTCTGTCGGATTAGGGGCCAATAACTTTGTCTTAATTAATTACTTCTAATTACTAGTTTCCAGATACGGTACTAAGGGTTAGGACTTCAACATAGGAATTTGGGGAGGACACAATTCAACCCATAACAAATGACCTACGGAAAGTGACTGGCATATCGTATTTCTTCTTGCTATCATCTGGGTTTAAAGAGCTGACGAATCTGGGAAAGAGACCCCCTTGTCTGAGGTGGCTTCTCCAGGTGGGGTGATACCCACACTACTCTGCTTCTGTCCTGTGCACCTGCCCCTCAGCAAGGCTGTCCTGGCATTCTACCTCCTGGGTGGCCAGCGCCATCTCCCCTGACCCCCAGGGGCTCGGGCCTACTGTCATCTTCTGGTAGACCAATGCCCTTGCTGACACAGGTTCTGTTTAGGAACATGTCTGCCTTGGTCCTCGTAATGTCTCTGTGCTGTGACTGCTGAAAACCAAGATCTGCCACACCATCACTATATACCCCCAAGAGTGGACCAGCAGCTTCAATAACAAGGTGAAACCAGTTCGAAGGCCTGTTGCCCCGGTGTCCCTCCCCAGAAGCTCCCCCAGTCGCTTGCAAAGGAATCTTGTCTTTCTGGACACTAGCATGGATGCCTACTGGCCAAGCCACCAGGCACTTGGCACAGATAATGACCCAACACCTGTGAGAGCTCTTTGCCGCTCAGAAAGGACACAAAGGCCAGAGTGAGCAGAATGGGGTCCACGACAGCCCCAGTATCCCCGGGGGATAGCAATAGGCATCAGCAAGTCTTCGCACAGCAGACTGTAGGAGAGAACCCTGTACTCAGAAGGCCAGCGGTTAAGTCCTGGCTCCCGCTCTATCTACCCATTCAGCTGCCAACGTGTCACCAAACCTCAGAGCTTCCAGGTTTGACTTGCAAACATGAGGTTAAGGACACTGCCCCTTGCTGTAAAGACTCGGGGGAAAAGGGCCAAGAGTTGTGAAGGGCAGGGCTTGAATGCACGGGTTTACTTCGCAGGGGCATTTCTGCAACATGCAGGCCTCACAATTCACACCAACAGAAGTTTCCAAGTTGTCCCCCCGAGGTAACTGCAAGGACACAGAGCGCTGAGAAATGTTCTCATCCTGCCTTTTATTCGGTGATGCTCTGGACTGAAGGTCTGTCTCCCCTTAGATTCATAAGCTGCAGCCCTAACCCCCAATATGATGGTACTTGGAGACAGGGACGCTGGGACATAGTGAGGATTAAATGAAGGCATGCAGGTAGCGCGTCATAGTGGGATTAGTGCCCTTATACGAAGTGACACCAGAGCTAATCCTCTCTGTCTCCCTATCTCCCTGACACCTGAGGGCAGAGAGTAGGTCCCCATGTACAAACCAGGAAGAGGAACCCAACTGTGACGGCCCCCTCATCTCAGACTTCTGCCCATCAGCTGTGGAAGAAAACAGTGTCTGTTACTGAGGCCACCCAGCCTGTGGTGTTTTGTTATGGCAGCCCGAGCAGACTGAGACAAGTCAGAAAGCACTCCAGTTTCACTTTTAATAGGAATTCATTGTCTATTTCTTTTTTTTTTTAATTTTTTCATGTTTACTTATTTTTGAGAGAGAGACAGACAGATGGAGCACGAGTGGGGGAGGGGCAGAGAGAGAGGGAGACACAGAATCCGAAGCAGGCTCCAGCACAGAGCCCAACGCGGGGCTCGAACCCACGAGCCATAAGATCACGACCTGAGCTGAAGTCCGATGCTTAACCGATCAAGCCACACGAGCGCCCCATTTACAGTCTATTTCTTATAAAAAGTGCAAATATATTCAAAAGCACTAAGAAAAAAAATGAAATTCTCTTGAAAGAATGGCTAAGGGAGAACATGAAGCGATAGTTTTGTATTTAATAGCAGAGCTATCTAGGATGATAGCCACCAGCCATGTGTGGTGATGGTGCACTTTGCGGTACAGCTGGCCCAGCTTGAGATGTGCGGTGAGTGGGAGCTACGCGATGGGCTTCAGAGACATACTCCAAAAACAGAATGTGAAGTTAATAATTTTATATTGATTACCATGTTCAAGTACCAATATTTTGGATCGACAGAGGTTAAAAAAGAGATGTTACTGGAATGAGTCACCTGGTTTCCCTTTTTTTAATGTGGCTACAAGCAAATATAACATTACGTATTTGGCTCATACTTATGGCTCACATTCTATTTCTATTGGATGGCGCTGGTGTAGAGTCTGAGGCCATAGACAAAGCATGGACCTCTGAGTCAACAGCTCTGTACTCCAATCCAAACTGTCATTACCAGTTTTGTCAACAAGGGCAAATGATTTAACCTCCATGACCTTCAGTTTTCCCATATGTGGAGTGGAGATAAGAATGCATTTCCCCATGATGTGGCAAGGACCAGGAGGAGTCCAACATACAGAACGCCTACCAGGAGCTTGTTACCTAGGAGAAACCCCCTCAATGTCTGTTTCCAACCCCCTAGTCAACAGGAAGGGAAAAGCAGGCTGTCCACACTCTCCTAATCGGCGCAAGTGCAGGGCTGGTGACTTTGCAAGGATGGGCTTCTGGGCAAGCACAGTGAGCGAGCAGATGTGAAACCACACAAAGAAAGTCCTCGGTGTTATTCTGTGTGAAAAGTTTAGAGTTTTGAGGGGGAGTTTCTATTTGACTTGATCTGCTTATATTTCTTTAACGTGGGCTCTGAAACGTGGAATCTGTCCTTGATGAGTAGAGCATTGTGACAGATCGGTGTTGCTGTGGTGTGATATAAAGGAGTAACGGCTGCACAGAGCACATTCCCCCATCCTCCACTCCACACACATTGCTCAGAAGCCTCCGAGGCTTCTTACCTGCAGGGCTCTCACCTCCTGGTCGCAGGGGCCTCGAAGCAGCTCCTGGAGCTACATGTGACGACACCTCTGAGACCTGGAGATAAACAGTCTCATACAGCCAGTCTATAAAATATAACTGAGATGAAATACAATTGAGATACACTGAATATTGTGTCATGTCTTATCCTGACTTTGTTGTCTGGCCGTTCATACTCAGGGCAGTGACTCTAAGCTGGGTCTAAGACCCTTCTGGGCTGTGGCTGTCCACACTACTCAACGTGGCAGATGGATTCTGGAGGCATGGGGCGCCCAGAACATAGGCACCAACAGCTCCTGTGCATGTGGGCTCATCTGAAGGACGGTCTAGTTCTCTATACCACATTCTAAGAGGGAAATTTAAATGCAGAGCCTGTCCCAAGGAAGATAAACAGGTAGGAACCATGCCTCGTGGAAACAATTGGAGGAATAGAGTGTTTCATTGAAAAGAGTCAATAAATGTTGGAGTCACAGCATGTGAAGAAAGTTCTAGCCTCACTCTGCGGGCTCCTTTGGATGGGAGAGCAGCCAGCAGGTGGGCTCTCTGGGAGAGAGAAGATTCGCTCCAATGAGGAGGAATGTACTTATTTACTTCTGCCCTTATTCCTACAAAGATTGACAATACGTGAAAGGAACGGGGGGTTGCCCAATGCAGCAAGCTGTTTTGTGAGGCTGTAGGTAGGCTCTGGGTCCCCAGAGATATCTGAGTAGCTGCTGTGTGTGCTCCAGGGTGAAGACCTTTGTTCAGTGAGGACCTCCAACCCTCAGCTTGGAAGTGTAGACACAACTCCTGACACAGCTGGGGTGTCTCCATGGAGCTCAGAGGGCCCACCTACTACCTATTCCTCAGTATCCTAAGCACTGGGGCCCTTCATCAGCTACACATGCAAATTTGTGAAGTTAGAGAGTTTGTCTGGAACCTTCTTCTCTTCTGAAAAATACATCTCCCTTTAGTAAAGTTCACGTTTCTTGTCCCTTCCCCAGATCCCAGTGACCTCAGGGTCCTGGCCCCCCATCAGGCTGACAGAGACTCCCAGACCAGCCCTTCTTCTGATGAGCTGGAGCCACAGTAAGTGCCTGCCCTGGCCTGGATGCTGTTTTTGCCAGCCGTGCCTGGACCCTGGACTAAGTGAACCCCAGGAATGGGCTTCTGTTTGGATAGGGTGGGAGGTGCTCTCAGTGTTTTCAAACTGCACTTGCCTTTGGGGAATGGGAAAGAATGAGTCAGACACAGTTCTTTGAACCTGGGACCCCTGGCCTGAACTTTGAGAAGACAGGAAGGCACTCTGGTTAGTCACTCCTTTTCTGTGGGGCCATGCTGGGGGGCAATGCCTGATCACATGTGTTAGCACTATAGGCCTTTCCACGGGCAGGCACCAGCATGCCTAGGAACAAAGACTTCTGGTGGAATTTCCAACACTAGCCAAGCACGCCCAGCCCAGAATGCTCTTCAAGGCTTCTGAAGACCATGGTTACCCACAGTTATGGACAACAGAGGAGAATGGAGGGAATAGGGGGAGGTTGTGGGGGGCTCATGGCGTACTTTGTGGGCAGACTCACAGGCCAATTGGCTGGTCTAGGACAAAGGGACAAGAGTTTTGTGAACAGAGCACTTTCCCTGCTCCCTCTGGGCACATGGCAGGTGGAATCCTAAGGTCAGCCTTTCCCATAGGAGATAAAGAACATAAAAGTGTTCATACCCTTTGATGGAACAGTTCCACTCTAGAAACTGATGCTAAAGAATTGACCCCAGGCTTAAAAATTAAAATACCCAGAGATGATCACTGCACTGTTATTTACAACAGCCAAAGCTTGAAATGGACTAATTAAGCAACAATCAGGATTGACCAAACTTGTACTATTTAGGGAACATTTGTAAAAAATATAACCTCACGATATGAAAATGTACAATGGTATAATCATGGCTGCACAAAAGGATGAAAACACAACCAGGAAAAGTCAAGGATGGAATGGTATAACAACGGTAGTTAACTCTGTATGATAGGAATGATGATTATGTATATTTTTCTTTTTGGTATGTTCCAAACTGCCTCCGATGAGTGGATATGTCTGATAATTATTTTGATGTCTTACAAAGTAACTTCAGGCTTAAAGCAAATCAGCAGACTTTCTATGCCTCTGTAAGTGGGCCGGTAACAGAGAAGCTTCTCGATGCAGGAGACTTCCATGTTGATGGGCTTGATGGAACCTGGAGACTCATAATCCATAGAAAGTTGCCTGAGGACAAAGTTGCTAGCTAGTTCCATTGGTCAGGGTTTTGCCTTGCCATCCTGACAGGAGTCCCCACAGGGCCCCAGAGAAACCTGACTATTCTCCAGGGGTGATGCTCAGCCCCCATGTGGCTACAGGGGAGGCGACCGCTACCTTCCTGGATGCCTCTGGATACAGCCTGTGGATGGACATACCCAACAATGGACTGACTGTGTGTTCCTAGTCTACCAAATCTCACCCCTGTCTCCTCATATTGGTGGTCACACAATAAAAGACTTCCTCACTCTTACCATTGGTCTGGCCCCAGGACAGAGAGACACAATTGCCACATGTGTCCCATTTGCCAGCCCCAGAGGCCATGACCATTTTGCCAGAGGAGTAGTCAGATGACTCACACGTGGCAGGACTTGGCATGCCTCTTTGGTTTCTTCATCACCACTGTTATTTTCCTGTTATCCCCACCAAAGGAGGATGTTTTTGTCCTTCAGTTGCATGTGCTTCCGGACCCTGCAGAGTTGTGCAAAAATAATATTGTAGTCCCTCAAAGAGCATTTGTCTCCTAAGGGATTAAGAGCCATAAGCAAAGTGATTAGCTAGAAAATCTCTTACTGATCAACACGAAGACTTATGTCCAACTAGGACAGCTGGAGACTTTGACAGAGGGTGGGGGCCCTCAGGCCAGAGATCATTAGAGCTGCATACTTAAGGTGTCTTCATGCTGTGCCCTTGCTTCTCTTACACGTGGGGGAAACTGAGGCTTGGGGAGAAGGGGATTGGCTGACTCACATTCCTTATAGAACTAGGACAGGGTCTAAGATGTATTCTACCATTGGCAACCTGGTAATCAAAGGGCCACTGTTCTCATGAATGTAGTCAAGCAGGAAAATGACCCAAGAAACAGATATCTGGAACTTCATGTATCACTTGCGGATGGTGGAGTCGTTCTGGAACCACTGGGCCCTTCAGAACTCAAAGAACTCTTACTTTCTACCTGCAAGCTCTGTCCTCAGTTGCCAGCTAGTGGGCTACTTACTCCCTAACCACCCACTACATAAAGACACATAAAAGAAAGACGTTCCTTATTTCTCCATCCTGCTCCGTGATGCTCAGACCCATGAGTTCCCACATGGAAACTAGCCCACCTTCTACCTGAAGGCCTCAGAGTTCAGATGGTGGGTCAGGAATCTGCCTCTTCTGCGAAGGGCAGACAGCTGGGAGAGACATCCCTAGAGACAACCCCACCGGATTTTGCCCTGCTGTGGACACTCAGTGCAGTGGTCACAGTGCCATGACTAGGACATACAACAGACGTCTCCGTGATGGTGCTGAGTCCCTTATGGAAGGAAAATAGCACAGAGGGAGCACCCACCATATGCCTGGTGGTTTGCCAAGGGGCAGTGTCACCATCTCCTTTTTACTCATGGGGAAACTGAGGCTCAGAGAGAGTAGGGGACTTGGTCAAACTACCTAGTCAGCGTGTGGTAGGGCCAGGCCCAAACCCAGGAATGTTTATCTTCAGTCCCACCCTCCCCCGCACCCCCGATGTGGTTGCCTCCAGGAGCTCATTTGACTCTCGTGCCATCACCCCCATGTTAGGGTGAAAACCGAGGGTCAGAGAAATGGTGAGGTGTCAATTTCAACCAAACGTGGTGGGTACATGTGGCATTCTGTCCACTTACTCTCCCAAATTCCATTAAAATGGCCAAAGGAAAAACAATTAAAGCCATAAATCTATCAAGGAAAAAAGAAAAAGAGGGATGGTGGCAGATTAGAGAGGTCAATAGAACTTCGGGGTAGTTAGAAAAGCAGAAGTTACACTTATGGTAAAGTGGGCAATGAGAAATCTGCTGATTTATCTCAATAAAACATGGGGAGGCTCTGGAACTCGAGGTCCTGGACCGGTGAACGGAATGAGAGGTGGGCTGAAAACAGACATGCTGTGGAAGCCCGGGATAGGGAAGGTTATATTGTTCCATCCTGTCCCCACCCCGCACAGCCAGGGGTGCTCCCTCAAAACAGGTGCAGCATCCTCTCTGGGGAAGCAGAGAGAAGCAGCTCTGAATTCAGGGACAACAATTACCACCACAGACTCAGGGGAGGCGCCTGACCAAAAGGGGGGATAACTGGACTTCTAGAGGTGAACCTTCTAGTCCTCAGCTCCTTCCCCGTCCATTTGCTCGGCCACCCTGGCAGCCAGGCACGCCTGTGCCCAGAAATGGGAGCACTCCTCATTTGCCCGTGGGAGAGCAAACTGACATCTTGGGTCCCCCGGTGGAACGGGCATGTCTCCACGTGACCATACCACTTGGAAGACCCTCACCAGACCACCTCCAATCCTCAGCCCCGTGCATACCTTGTACCCAGAGTTTCCAATCAGTTTTGGTGCCTCGGTCTGGGTGTTAATTTTGTATTTTGCTTTGATGTTAGAAAGACAGATTTGAGCACATCCAACTCCTCCATTCAGAGCCCACCACTGGTCCATGCAAACCCCTGTCTGTGTCCGTCCATCTGTTTTCCCTGCAGCTGCGATCCACGGTCCCTTCCCCGATCCCACCCTCCCATAAGCAGTCATGCTGATATGTTTAATACAATTTCTAGGTTTCATCCAGTCGCAACAGTCTCTCCTCCCCAGAAGCCCCCTGACCAACCTGCTGCTGTCATGCTCTCCCGGTGGCCCTGCTTCGGGTCTTTCTTAGAGCCCACCCTGCGGGAAGAGTTCTCATACTTTATCTGCTCACCTCCACTAGAATACAAGCTCACGGGGCAGGACCATAAGTTTCCAGAGCTCAGAACTGGCCCTCCAGGGGGTCAGAGGAACCTGGCTGAATGGGCCAGGGACATCCTCCTGCTCTAAAGTGCTCGTGGCCCGGAAGCTCCCCACTAGGAGCCTGCCCTCTGCCTGCACAAGAAGACACAGCAGGTCCCAACTTGGGGCCTGCCCACCCCACGTTCTCCATCCCTGGGCCTGGCTCAGTCCAGCCCTTTCATGAACAAATGGAAACAAGTATCTCAGGAGAAGAAAGCCATAGATGAGGAGGGTCTGGTGTCCTCATTCTGTGGCTGGGCCTCCCTGGGGTGTGCCTGCTGGCATGGCCCAGTGTCCTCTGCTCTCTGCTCAGGCCCAGCCAGGAGCACAGATGCCTACAGCCACCCATATGCCTTGTCTGACGCAGGTCTGCCTAGTCCAACAATACTAGGCATATAAAAGCCACCAGCCTGCCAGCCCACTGCCGGATGCCCCTGCTAGCTCCAGAGAGATGCTCACCAGCCCGAGACAGGTGGCAAGGGTCCAGGACACGCTGGGCTACGCAGGATCCCCAGGCACGTGGCACCTTGGCACAGAAAGCTGCCGAGGTAAGGCTGTGGTGGCAGGTTTCAAGAACACCGCCTGGGGGCCCTCTGTCTTTGAGGTGGAAGAGGCCAGGCATCACAAGTAATTTAGGGAATGATGTTGCAACCTGGGCATGCACTGGTGGGGCGGATCGTATACCAGACACAGACGCCATGCTTGGGAAGTTCAAGGTTGTCCAGAGTCACACAGACGGCAGGCAGAGGCTTATCCTCTACCTTTGCTGTCTGGTTTGGATGGCCACTCTTCCTGCCTGCTCTCCTCCACGGACGAGGCTTCAGAGAACCTTCTCCTGGTCTGTGAGAGGCCAGATACCCTCCCCAGGTAGAGTAGAAAGCCATTGTTTCTAGAATCCCAGCTCCCAATAAGGCCATGGGCTCTGGAAGGCTGATGGATGGCAGTCCTGCTTCACACATTCTTTGGTTCACTGCCTGGCAGGAGGACCCCAGCTCTATGCCTCTGTCCACGGAGGGTCCTTATGTTCCTCTGACACGTACTGCAAACCCACTCTCTGTTTCAGGAAATGCCATGTGCTTCTTCCTTCTCTCCCAATGGTCCAGCTCAGTGGTCCTGGTGGCTGCGATTGTTTGAAAGGTCTGCAAGAGTCAAGGGTATCCTTGTCTCTCATCTTACCCAGTTACTTGCCTTTCCTGGGAAGACCATGCCTATTCCCTCTCTGTCTGCCTCTCTGTATCCTGAGACGTGGAATGCTTTTTCTTCCTCTCCCCCTAAGTTTCTTTCTCAGCCAGCTACCACCTCCTCCAGGAATCCCTACTGGACTTCACCCTGGCTCAGTTAGGGTTGCCCAGTGAGATAGCTATGCTCCCTTCTTGCCCCATGCCCACCTTTCCAGCCTCATCTGTGTCCCCTCCCACTATGCTTTCAGTTCCTAGGAGCTGCCACACTGCCTATAGTCTTGGGCTCCTGCTCTTTGTATCTGCACCCCCAGAACTACCTGCACACAGTGCTCAGCTCATGGTAGGCCCTTGGGAAACACTGTCAAGTGGATGTGAAAGAGGAAATATCTCCAAATCCCACTGAGTGCAGTGAGAGTCCAGAAATAGGACTCCAAAGGGCCCTGTGAGCCAGGCTGGGGTGAGGGTAGTGCCGGTGCCTGCCCAAGCTGCTCGTGACGGGGCATTCTGGCACCTGCTCCAATCTCCTGCCATCTATCTGCTTGGGGGACCAGAGCTGGTACTTCTCACCAGACCCCACGCTGGCAGAGTGGCTGCCCAGGATTGGGGGTAAGGGGCCAGCCTGGCTGCTCAGGGACCTTGGGGCTCCCCAGAACGAGGGGGGGGGGGATGAAGGGATACAGAGAAGACAGCTCGACCACACAGGAAGGAGGCCTCCGTGGCCACCTGGGGGTGCGGGCTGCCTCTTCCACAGTGCAGCCTTGCCAGAGGGCTCCATGGAGCATCACAGCATCTCATCCTTCCTTACAACCCTGAAGGGAAGCCCTCTGTGTCACCAGGAAGGATGTACAAAGGCTGACCAATGGGTTCAGAGGAGGGAATGTGGCTCAGGAGGTCCATTTATGCCTAACTTCCATGCCCCAGGTAAGTGATAAGTCAGCCATCGAAGCTCACCTGCCTCACCTCACATCATGGGCCCAGGAAATCCCACCCACACCAAACAGCAGGGGATGAAATAGAGTCAACCACACAGGAAGAAAATATAATTCAATATTTAACCCCTGTGGGGGTGGGGGGTTGTGACAGGCTTAGAAGCATCAGTGGTACCAGAAGAATTAGACCTGATTTTATAAAGTATGCAAAACTTGGTACATTTAAAAAACTGATCTTAGTGATGTTGCTTTTGGGGATAACAGTCTAAAATATGTACAAAATCCGTATACTATTTTATTCTTTGATCATATAATTTCACTACCGTAAATCTGTTATTTGGCATTATTTAGCAGATAATTTGCCAAAGCCACAATAAATCTAAATGTGGGGAATATTTTATTGCACAAAGATGTTCCTTTTGGTATTGTTTATAATAGGAAAATCGGGAATAATCAATGAGGGAAGATTGGTTAACTCTACCATGGTAAAGCAAACCAGAGAAATATGCTGTCAATTAAAATATGCTTTTGAAAAGTTTTCTTGTGACATAAAGAAATGCTTATGTTCCGATGTTTGGTCGCAAAAGGAAAACCCAAATATGCGAACACTGAATGATCTCAGCTGTGTGAACAGGAAGGCATTCACAGAGTAAGGATGGGAGAGAATTGAATAGCCTGTCAAAAATGACTTTGTGTGGTTCAAAAATAAGGAATCCATGGGGCGCCTGGGTGGCGCAGTCGGTTAAGCGGCCGACTTCAGCCAGGTCACGATCTCGCGGTCCGTGAGTTCGAGCCCCGCGTCGGGCTCTGGGCTGATGGCTCAGAGCCTGGAGCCTGTTTCCGATTCTGTGTCTCCCTCTCTCTCTGACCCTCCCCTGTTCATGCTCTGTCTCTCTCTGTCCCAAAAATAAATAAACGTTGAAAAAAAAAATTTAAAAAAAAAAAAAATAAGGAATCCTTTTTACCTTTGCTTTTTTTTTGTATGTTAATTTTGTTCATTTTAATATGAAATTTATTGTCAAATTGGTTTCCATACAACTCCCAGTGCTCATCCCAACAGGTGCCTTTTTATATTCACCACATGCTCTCCAATGAGTTTTAAGTATATGTATAATAAATAAGCAAATACCCTTCCTCAGCAAAGCTAAAAGGATTCTGCCCACGTCTGCACTTCTGCTTTACAGTCTGATGATGTGTTGAGTTGGAACCAATACAACCTTGGGCTCAGGGTCCCTGGTCACCAAGGTGTCCCCACGAGACCAGGGACAGACACCAAACTCTGTATCATGCACAAAAGGGAGCAAGAGTAAGCATTACACCACACGAAGGAACACATATTGAAAAAAGCACTACATCTGATGAGTTTTACCTGAAGTAGGCAAATGTGATAAATTCTAGAGTCCTGGGTGGGGTAAAACCAAATGCTCACAAAGCAGAAAGCAGGGGAAAATCCTAAGAGATTACCACCAATCTCATATAGGGCGATCCTCTGCCGTACAAAATGTTAATTTGGCTAATATGAATTTGAGGCAAGGGCGCCTCTGGGCAAACTGGCATTAGAATGGCCTGTGAGTCTAGCTCGCTTTGAGGGGAACTGACTTTAACTCTCTTAAACTCAGCCCTGGCAATAGAGAAAGTGGCAGAAACTGATGGCCTTGCATCCTCCATCCATAGCTCTCCGCAGGCACTGGGAACACGGGAGGAGAGAAGGCTTAACCGTCTGAGTCCTTTCCAGGGAGCAGGCAGGGGGGTGGGGGGGCCTCTCATTACCTCCCTCCCAGGGGGCTTCCTAAGCCCAGGCTCTCCCCAGTCAGTCCTCCAAGCCCCTCCTGGTCAGCCCCTTCCCACAGACAAGCCCCCCCAGGGCTCCCACGTTCACGGAGGCTGCACACTGGTGCCTAGCTGCCTTCTCAGTCCAGCCCTTCCCACTCTGTTCCCCACCCTCCCGTGCTCCCCATGTTGAGTGCACCAAACCATTTACTCTTCCCTGAAAATAGCTAAGGGTCGTAAAAAAGCCCAATGTGTATCATTATGAACAGAGGGAGTCCGGAGGGGTAGCACCTGGCATCCAGGGGAGGCAGCTGGGTTATGCGATGCCCTGGCAGTGCAGCGGGATGCTGGGGAGGACAGAGGTGGTGGCAGGGAGGTGGAAGTTTCCATTGGCACATTTGCCCCGTCTCCAGCAGGCAGGCCTGAGTGAGCATCAGCATGAGCACAGGGGGAGCCCAGACATAGGCTTAGTGGCAGCAGGGCATGGCCTCCCCCCTTCCAGCGGGGCCCGGATCCTCCTGGGATAGGCCAGGCTAGAGGGAAAGCTAAGACTGAGCCCAGCACATGGAGAATATCAGACCATGGGATTGTCTCAGGCGTCTTCACACAGCAGCCAAGGAACCATGGGATGGCCTGGGAACGTCTCGAAGTTGGAAATGGAGGTGTGCTAGGATATTGGTCTCCATGGAAGGGCCATGGGGAGAGAGGCAGAAACTAGAATTGATGGCCCTGTAGCATTTATTGCAGTGTTCATTTGTCCCAGACTGAGAGTTCCCTGGGTGGGGCAGGACTTTCAGTGCTAAAACCCGGAAGGTCCCTGGCCAATCAACATGGCGCCCTAGTCCTGTGATGGGCCCAAAACAGTACATATTATCTCAGTTGTTATCTCTTCACAACCACCCCATGAGGTAAGTTCATTATTATCTGCATTTTACAGAAGAGGAAACAGAGCTTGCCAAATTGCCACACCTGCTCCAGGATGAAGCCAGCAGCCAGACCCTGGTCCACAAACCCCAATGTGGTCTCTTTCCAAAGGGCCATGGTGATTTCCAGGGGGCCAGAATTTAAATAATACTGAGGTCTAAGCTGGGGCCGGATTTGAATGGGAGCCAGGGAAGGGAGAGCAGTCAGCCAGACCAGACAGGCCGGCCTAAGAGGAAACTGCACACAGATGGGCTGACCCCGGAGGTGAGCCCAGCATGAAGACCTTGGGCAACCAGGGAAGGAGACAGAGGAGAGGGTCTCCCCCTGGGTCTCTAAGGTGCCAAAGGGCTCGACAAACAGCCTGAATCCACAGCACTTTTGCCTTGGCCCAGAAAGATGCCCAAATCTGTGCTGGGCTCCACTGGGTCCACTGTATGGGGTTTGGGGGGCTCTACCAACAGGGGCAGAAGCAGGAAGGTCACAGAGCACAGCTTTGGCCATTGTAGGGTCTGACTGGACATGAGCCTACTCATGCCCCCTAGAATCTGACCTCTTAAAGGCAGGAAGTGGGGCTGGCAGAAGGGCTGTGGGGAAAGGAGGAAATGTCAATAAGAAACCAAGTAGGTCCCAGGAGAGCAAAATTATGAGTCCATCTGGATGGAAGAATACCAACTGGGAGAAACATACGACAGCCTGAAGTGCATTTACAAAGGTGAAAAGTGGTCAGGGGACCAACTAAACTCTTAGCAAGAAAACGCAGATGATGGAATACGATACGTGAAAAAAAAATCTGGGTTTTTAAAATCATGCCGTAGTAATAATCAAGACTGCTTTCACAAAAGCTGAGCTATGTTCAAGGGATATAGAATGTACTGCACATTGATTGTTTTCTATATCTCAAACTGCGTTTTACATACTTTCATCTAAGACATGGTGCGGCACTCCGCCACCAGGAAGCGGTCAAATAACCCCTCCTACAGGTCTCTCTCCAGATTGCTCCAGAGTTGGGCATCTGGCTTGAGCCAGGCCAAAGTCCTCCCCCCAGATTTTCATACTGGGCTGGTAGGGAGTCATGCCTTTCCTCATTGGCCACAAGTAATGGAGGACAGAACAGAGAGCTGCTGGACCCATGACCCCACCACTCCTACCCCCCATCATTCTGGCATAGGAGAGAATGAAGCTGATAACTGAGGCAGAAAGAAAATGTCTACACCAGGAGGTGGCAAACTACAGCTTACTGGCCCAATTTGGCCCAGCACTTATTTTTGTAAATAAAGTTTTATTGGCACACAGCCATGCCCTTTCATTTATATATTGTCTACGATGGCTTTCATAGGCAGAGTTGAGATCACGTGGCCCACAAAGCCTAAAATACTTATTAACTGGCCCTTTATAGAAAAAAAAAGAAAATTTGCCTACTCTGGGTCCAGATGGTAACCAGGATGTTAATAGGGGTGACTTATACATCGTTCTCATTTTTTTTTTTTTTTTTACAATAGCCAAGTAGTAACTGTATAACAGTTAACCTTAGAGCTGTTTTCATTTTAGGACGGAAAGAAGGAAGGAAGCGGGGGAGGGTTCTAGCAATGTGGAGGTCTGGGGTTTGAGTTTTCCCAAAGGCCAGCTGCACTGCTTGCTCTAGACAATCTGGTTATCCGAGCTGGTGAGCCCCTCCTTCTCAGTTGTGCTAGCTTAACTTTGGTTTCCATCAATCCTCAGTAAATCACGGAGGACTAGCAACCTTCTAGAACCAGAGGAAACTACCAACATGCTCAGAGCTGATCATTACTCTTCTTCTCTCTTGCCTTGTGTTCGAGGTCTCAAAGGGGAGGCAAGAGGGAAGCAGGGGGCAAGGAGCTGTAAATGGCTGCAGAAGCATCATCCCCAGGCCTCTGAGTCTCCCTCTCCCCTCCTGCAGCCCTGGAGCAGACCTGTCTTTGCTCCCTAAGCACCTCCACAGGACAGACGCTCAACAGCCACAGTCTCCCCAGGAGCCCCCAGTGTACAGGGACGGGCCACATGCAGGAACCTCTCTATATATAGGTCTGTCTGGAGCAAGTCTCATTCTGAAGGTGAAGAAAGAGCTTTGGAGGCTTAGGAGGCTGTAGGGGGGCTTCTGGGACAAGACAGAGCTTGACCCTGAATCTTGAAGGTGGGATAAGATTACAAGGGTGGGTCTAGGGTGGGGGGGGCATTTTAGGCTGAGGAAAGTCTTGTTTGGGGGAATGATGGGCGTAGGTAGGAGGGACAGGCGAAACCAGGGTGCAGAGAGGAGAGGGTGTGGAGGAAACTGGTGGTGGAGGCAGGGCTAGCCCGAGAGGGTCTGTTGTACCAGGGGCGAGGGGCACGAATAATGCTTTATAAACAGGAGAGCGACGGAGTCAACTCTGACATGAGAAGGATTTACTGTGTTGTCCAGGAGGAGGGGAATGAGAGGTAAGGCCAGATGGGGACAGGAAGCAAGAGATGACAAAGACCTGGAGAAGGGGATGGCCGTGTGCATGGTTTAGGGGTGTGGTTAAAGAGGGGAGGAGCCAGCAGTGAACCTGGAGCTTCAGGTCTACATACATCCATCACGGCAGAAGCAGGTGTGCAGGGAAAAGCCTGAGATCCAAGAAAGCGTTTTGATATCCAGTAGCCGATGGGACACACTGGCCTGTGATCCAGACCTAGGTCCAGATGGACATTCAGAACTGGGATTGGTTGGAGTCATCCAAAAAGAGGAGTAGAGGAACAGCAGAGAAGCGGGAGCTCAGAATCTAGCAAGAAGCTGGGGCGCTGGGCCGAGCAGCCCACGAGGAACAGAGTCCTGCCAAGAGCCTCATGAGGGAGGTTTGAAGCAGATCCTGCCCTACTTGAACCTCAAGATGACTGTGGTCCCGGCCGACACCTTGACTACACCCTTGAGAAAGAGTCTGATCTAAGCGACGTTCAGATTACCGACCCATAGAAACTATAAGAGTGTACTATTTTAAGCCACTGTAAGTCTGGGGGTGATTTGTTACACAGCAATAGATGACTATCCTCCCCTTCCCCCCTGTATTCATCTCTGCCCCTCCCCGCTTCCTCCCTCGGCTGGCACAGGTGTCTTCTGTTAGAGATGGGCATCTCTGTGTTACAGAGAACATGGCCGGAACAGGCATCATTCCACATGAGCAACCTGACGAATAGGGCTTATTTATCCCATCCAATCCGCTTGGAAACATCCTATCAGTAATGACTGAGCCGGCTAGCGATTCCTCTCTGGGATTCACCGTGACCAGGACAGGTGTTGGACTGGCTACCGTGAACTGGACCCACTGATACAGCTGGAGGGCAGCCTCTTAGGCAGCCACACTGAGCCACATGTGTGGTTTGGGCGGGGGGGCCTCCCTCCTGCACGGGAAGCAGAGGGCTGTGTCACAAAGCAAGGGAGAAACCACCTGGGAAGTCGAAACAACAGCTGGCCACTGCAGGGACCTCAGTTTTCTCAGGGGTATAGACGCTGGGCCTTCCACTCGGGAAAGGGAGGCTGGACAGGTGTGAAGCTGGAGAACATGCAGAAGGGGAGAGACATGCTGAGAGGAGCAGGAGGATGCCGGGGTGAGGCTGGCAGGGTGAGAAGCCAGTAGCCTGGGCCCAGCGTGGGGCTCTGAAAAACCCAGGGTAGGGACTGGCAGGTGGCCCAGGGGAGGTCCAAGTGCTGCTGGCTGGAGGAAGGGTAGATGGTGGAAGGTGGGACCATCCCAGAGAGGCCAGGCCATCCCGGGTGCTCACAGTGAAGGTCAAGGAAGAAGGATTGGTTGCAGCAGTGAGGGAGAGGTGCTCTGTCCTCAGAGGGTCCACAAGAGCAACGGTGGGCACATTCCGCTCCCAGCCCAGACCTTACGGGGAGGGGGACAGGCCAGGGGGACTGACGGCAGCCGCCAGCGCAAAGAAGAGATGAGACTGGGATGTCTCCCAGAGAATGACCCATGGGGTGGGCACACAGGACAACAGTCTCTCGTCCAGCCACCCAGGAACCAGGTGCAGAGATGGATTCTAGTGCAGCAGGTGTATGGGGAAGGCACACGGAACATCACCCATGAGGGGTGAAGAGACAGGCTGGGCAGAGCAAGAAGGTGAGGGAGAAGTGGTTTCAGTGGGGGCTGTGGTTGCTCCCACGGGGGCCTCTGGAGTGAGATGGCCCCTTAAAAGGGTCCAAAATTAAGCCAAGGGAACCCAAGCCTTTGTACCATCACATGGACCAGCCAAAGGACACAGGGTGGCCCTGGAGAAAAAGAGCATGATGACCACGGGCCGGGCAGCTCTTCAGGCAGCTGGGGCTATTCCCAGGGAGGGTCTCAGCAGTGAATCATCTGCAGACAACGCTCCAGATGTGGGAGGAGTAAGTGGCTGGGTCCTGAAGGGGCAGCTGGGTGGCACCACACCACCTACACAGGCTGCCTTCTCTGGAGCTTGGGTCCATTTGCTTCCTGTCTTGATCCCACCCTATCTGGGAACCCTGTCCCAAAGATTTTGCTTGGTCTCTTGTCCTGGGAAAACATATAAGAGGAAGGTTAGAGGGATAAGGAAAGTTAGCTGGGCTTAGGACCAACGATACTCATCATCGTTCTCCCCTACTACACGTTCTAGATTCTTTTCCACCTCCACTAGCACCTCTGCTGGGCTCGAGGGCTTGCCTGGTGGGGTGACCCAGAATGTCACCCTTGGAGGCCACTGTGTCCTTCTCAAGCTGTGGCTCCTGCCAATGTCTATTTGCTGTTGGAACTGTGTAGGGAGTACCAGGAGATGTCCCACTGGGCCAACTGGGTGCTAAACATAGCCTCTCTGCCCCAGTGTGTGACAGCACAGGACCAATTACCTGTGTAGGATGGTGACTCCTGTCCTTCCCCACTGGCCTCTAAGCACAGTTGCTGGGAGGGATTGGCCAGTACCTGGCACTGAACATGGAAAGGAAATCCTACTATGCATCCTAGTAGAAGCATTTCTGGCCTGGGTGTCAAAAGTTAAGGACTCAGGAGCACAGTTTGCCCTAGTGGGCCACTGACAGTGATGGTGACAGTGCCACTCCTACTTCGACAGCCTGGTTCCTGGACCATGAATTCGACCAGCTGAGGGCACAGCATCGCATATTCATCATTGATTCAGAGTATGTATTATGCTCTGAAGTGTTGGCACCCCATTCTCTGAGTATCATTTCAAGACGGTACCTCAGCCATGTTTTCCAATGCTCGACCAGGCTGGCAGCTGATGAGTTGTAACAGAACCAAAAGATCCGTTGGCCTGTGTCTACTGTTGTGCCTCTTTTGCTGAAAATTAGTCCGTCAGTGCAAGACTATGTTATGTGGGACCCTGTGTCAGTGCATCAAACCCTCTGAAAGTCTGGTGGCATTGGCTGAGGTGCTAAGGGAAGAGTGGGATGAATTCAATGACATCATCCATCCACCAAATAACTTAAGCTCATCCTGGGGTGGTGTCGTAGCACAGGCTCAGCATTGGTCTCCCTCGCTGGTAGGCTGGACAACTGAGTGAGATGGCCCCTCACTCAGGGTTAGCTGTGGGCAGCGGGCACAGGTTAGCTGTGGGCAGCGAGCACTAATGCTGCTCCATTCACACACCAACTTGTCAGCACTGGGGTGACTGATGACAGAAGCTGGCTGACGTCAACCGACCAAGCCATTCTATCTCCTTGGCTGTTTAGTGCCTCTTCTGCAGTGAGTTTTCTCTGGTGGACACTAACATACAACACAAAGATCCTCTCACCTCCTGCCCACTCCTATATATTATCCACCTGTCTGTTCCCTGGGCTCCTTTATCCCTGATACTTCAGTCTGTTTTCTTCAGGTCCCCAGTTGACCAAGCAAGCCATTTGCCATCGCCCACAAATCTACCTATATTCTTACCTGACATCACTTTTCTTTCTACACAAGGTGATGACCAGGTGTGCCCCATGAAGCTCTGCCTGTAAGGAGGATCTCCTCTCATTACTGGCTTTCAGGGCCGTCTCTAAGTGAGGCTGCAATGCAGTAGAAATCCATTTTCAGTTCGTGCCCACATACAGAGCCTACTCATCCACGGATGAAGCCCATACATTTTCCTTCTCCATCAATTGATCATAGGGAACGCTCCAAGTGGTCATAGGTGTAAGCGGAAAGAGAGAGACAAGAGCAATGGTTTCTCTCTCTTTGTGGTCATCTGTGGATGGCACAGAGGTCTGAGCCACCTGCTCGCACAGCTTCATTGCACCCTTGGCACTATTCAGGCCCAGTCTCAGATGGACTGTGTCCTTCTCGGAAGAATTACTACAGCACCCACCCAAACACATGACTTGGTGAGCGTAAGAGAACATAGCTCATGATGGACACTTCGGGTGATCACCTGATGTGATGTCCCGTGGTTAGGCTTTCTATGCCTGCCAGTGTCCATTTGATCTATTGCAACAGAGGCAGTAGAATTAACATGGCCCTAGGGAAAGAAATACACATACTAGTAAATGTATAAGGGCATCTTCCCCACATAAATGCAAACTAAGTTCTTGAAAGATATGGAAAAGAGCAAACTCACCAGATCAAAGGCTGCATGCCATGTACCCAAAGCCATGTCAATCTATTCTAGCTGAGACACTGCTGAGGCACCAATGCTGCAATTGGGGTGATTGACACTACACTTGATTGAGTTCGTGGTTGTCCACTGTCATTCTCCAGTGTCTGTCTGGTTTCTGCAGAGACCAGTCTGGTGAAGCATCCTTTGTGCTTTTAATTTTTTTTTTTTTTATGTTTGCCATTCCCCTTGGGACATAATACTGATTTTGATTTCTTAATATGGTTAGGGCAGCAATGAGGGAACAATTTCAGAGGCTTCTACCTAGACTTTCCTACTGTAAGCTTCCACTTACCTTCCCCACTGCCATGGCTTTTACCCTACAGACTAAGAAACCATTGTGAAAATTCTGGTGGCTACCAAAGACGTTCACTCCAGCTATGCATCTGAGGTTTAGGAAAGTGGCTATTGTATGAGACTGTGGGCCCAGTGATCTGGGATGGGCCAGGATCCATTTACTCACTAACCCCCATACACTCTGCTCTAACAGAGGGATAGTTTTGTTTGGGGCACCCAGTATCAATGTCAAGTTGGACCCTGTGTCTATCCATCCTTGAAGTGTCTGGATGCTGCCCGTCCCCCATATATAGCTGTTCCCTAAGCAAATGGCCATAGGTCCCTTTGGGGAAGGATGAGAAATTATCACCAATCATCCTTGCTGTGCTGTTGCCGGCTCCTTCCTCCCATAGATCTAGCCTCTTTAGTCAATGTGACCCAGGCATAAAAACTGGTCTAGATCTAGAAATTGGGGAAGGGAGTATGACTTTTATTAAGGTAACTGCCCTCAGTCTCATTCATTCATTCTTGGTTTAGTTCTGATTGTACAAATTGATTGAATGAAGTAAGCAATACTGTTGTTGGTTGCCCATCTCTCTACCCCCTAGGGTCTCTGTGTTCTAGTAAGCTCCTCCCCATCTCTGTGTGAGTTAGGTACTCCGGCTACACTCTACATATGCCCTCTGTTTTGAAGGTTGTGTTAACTTTGACTTGAATAGTTTAGCGCTCCATTATTTGGGGATCCCTTTGTCCCACTTCTGCTGATGTCCCAATTCATCAATAACAACTCCCAACCTGAGCCCTAGCCCACAGAGAACAGCCATCACTGAGCTTTTCATAATTTGGTGTTCCTCTCACCACTGAATTGTGTGTCACTTTGGTAAGTGGAGAGTCCTCTGAGACCTTCCATGGAACATATAGGCTTGTGGTTTTCTGCCCTTATAGACCCTCTCCACTGCCACATATCCACTTCTCTGAGCCTTTAATCTGTCTCTCCAGCGTTTACGATGGCAATTTGTCACTGTTACTTCACTTAGTGAGGGCCATTACTTTTCCCAAGCATCCAAGAGCCAACCCATAAGCATATTAGCCTCATCTACTGGGGCCCTTGCCACGGTGTAAGCCCTGCAGCATGGGACAGGGCTGATAATGGAATGAGAAACACTCCATTATCCAGCTCTATATCCTTGCCCCCTTGCACCACCAGGAGCCAGTCCCAATCATCTTCTGCTGGTGCATGTTGACTCCGTATTAAAACACTGCAATCTATTGTACCTTTCCCTGTTGGTGGGCCCAGCGCTCTCATGGCTGAGCTATGTGGTGACATGACCCTGGCAGCCAGAAAGGGGGTGATGGGTAGATTACGAGAGGGACACATGTTATACCTGCATCATCTTCGAGCAAGGGGAGCATGAGATACTTCCTCGGGCCCAGAGCATGCAAGCAGGTATAGAGTTTTCATGTTCTTGAGTGCATCAATCGAGATGCCCCCATTCCAAGTCTCAGGGTCCCTCTCCTTCCCAACTAGGACCCTGACTTTGGCATAACGGACTTGCTGGGGTTGAAAAATTCAGCCATCACTTGAGCTCTGCTACCTTCATATGTAAGTCCTGGGCCTGTTCCCCAGCTGCACCAGCTGCAGGGGGTTCTTCACAGGCTGCTGGGAAGGCTCTCTGATTTGCACACTTTGGCTTAAATTAGTGACTGATCACCCTCAACCTTTCATTATCTCTCTCCCATGAATCCATCCCACTCAGCAGGAACCGACTACTTCCATTGTCTTTATAATGATCACTTTCCCTGAACCTTTAATATTTGAGACGTTGAGCCCTCTGGTTCCCCACCACATATGCCAAGGGCTATCTGGACTCTAGTGACAGCAATCAGAGTCCTCTTTGCCTTTGGACAGTAGATGTAGCCCCCAGATCCCATCTTAGAGCCCACTTCTTCACATCTCTCCTGGTACCAACTATCATAGGTCAGGTGTCTCAGGAAACAGACTGTGCGATGGAAATGTGCATGCAGAGGTTTATGGGAACATGCACGTGGAAAACGGGATTCATCAGACCGAGAAGGTGAATGTGATGTGGCTGTGACAGGAGCCTCAGCAGAGCCCACGGCGAGTCCTGGAGCCCACGGCCCTTCAAAACTGTCCTGCCTTGGGACAAGGGGGTCGGGCCTTTGCACCCTTCAGCCTAGTGGCTGCATCTGGGCTGTCCTAGGGAAGCGGACGGCTTTGGGTGATGCAATGCCTGGGGAGGTTCTCAGGTGTGAGCCATCAGGAGACTGCTCTCCTGGCAGCTGGGGGGATGTGCACCTGGGTTCTGAAAGAGGTGCTGGGTGGCATAGCACAGTGTGACTCTAGAAAAAGCATGGCCGGAGGAGGCTGGCATCGTACTGAGAGAATGTGGGTCCTTCCAAACCCAGGGCTCGAGAGAACTGGCAGGACTGGAGAGAGGCTCACTGAGACAGTCGGGGGACAGTCAGGCCAGACATTAAGGGCTCAAATGCCAGGACAAGGATGTAAGGCTTTGTCCTTCCTGCAAAGGTTCCAAGAAGGATTGTTTTGGGGTTGTAAGGAGCCCATGCAGCCCCAAAGGGGGTCCTAACTCCCAAGTGTCTCTTTGGCTGCCTCCCCCGCAGAAGTCTCCTAACTGCCTTGCTCTGGCCAACTCACACACACCGCTGCCCCCTCCCCCAAATCGGCCCCTTCAGATTGTCACTCCCCACAGTGCCGCATTCATGCGTCAGTTCTAAATAGTCCCACTGTTCAACTTTAACGAGAAGTAATACCAATTCCCATGTTTGCTCAGAGAGCACCATATTTCATCAAACCAGAGCCCGTGCCGGCTCAGATTACTGACCGAGACAATGTTCTATAATCCTGGTTTATTCACATGTCACGGGTATTTTAGCAAAACAGAAATGAATGGCCCGAGCCACCCTAGGAAGTAACGGGAGGGTTGGGTTCCCGCCCAGGGGAAGTCATGCTTTCTCCTGCCACAGTTCTCAGAGGAGCTGACTTTGATTCTCCGAGCTTTTCCCGACTTTCAGAAAGAGAATATGGGCTGAGGAGGAGTCACAAAGTGGGTAGCTATTTCCCTATAAAATGTTAACTCCACGGATGGGTTTTGCCGGAGCAAAAATAAAATCTGTCATTGATTATAAAGTCCTTTGTGCCTGTTACTTCACAGATTTACTACACTCGGACCCGGCGGCCTGGGGAGGCCCTGGGATTCTTGTCTCCAGCGCCCCTGCAAACCCGTTGGCTGCTTTTTCACAGCTCATACCCTAAAAGAGAAAAGGAACTCACTCACATCTCTTTTGTCCATGAGGGCCCAGAGCTTTGGAAGTCTAGATGAAGGGCTGTCAGTCACACACCCACCCCCGCCCCCACCAATCTCCGGACAGGGACCCACAGATACCGCCGGTAGAGGTCTATGACTTCCTAATCACAGAAACATTCTCCTTCCTTTCCCTTTCTTTTTAGCTCTTGGCGCTGTGCACTAAGAAATGCATTTCCTCTGCAGAGCGAGGCTAGGCAGAACCTCTCACCAAATTTCTCCAAGTCTGCGTCCACTTTAAATAGGCTACAATCTCTTCTGAACACACAAAGAAAGAGTTGTAACAGGGATCCATGCTATTTAGGACTCTCTCATGCTAAAACCCTGCTAATAATCCTCAGAATACCTTGCTCCTGTCCCCATTTTAGAGCTAAAGAAACTGAGGCCCCAGAAAGCTCAAACAGCTTGCTGAAGGCCATACAGCTGGGTAGTGGGGGAAACAGGCACACAAATCTAGTCCCAATTGACTCCAAAGGTCACAATGTCTCTCTCACTTCCAAGGATGGGTTGACCTGAGGCCACAGCCTCAGGCATCCAGTGTTGGAACTGAAACAGAGCCCAGGGGTTAGGCTTCTCTTGTAAATGGGAGGCTGCTGGGGTTCCAAAGAGGCGATGGGGCTGGGGACCCAGCTAGTGAGAGCCGAAAACTGACCCTCCCACCAGCTCACTGGACAAGATCATGAAACGGTTGCTCAGGAACTTTCACGCGGTGTTTATTTGGGTAGAGGTTCTGGAAGAAACCAAATGAGCCTCCCTCTCAGAACTGTCCGCTTTGGTTTCTCCTTTACTCACACACCGAGCTTCTTAACTATTTGAGCTTCTTCGCTTCTTCCCTGGGGTTTTCTGAGCTTCAGGGAACCAGAGTGTGGCAGACAGACCTGGAAGACTGAGGGCCCCCTAACAATTTCTCACCTCTCTGAAGAGAGCCCTCCTCCCCATCCCAGTCGTCAAATCCAAGACCTCGGGGCTCCCGATAAGAACAGTGTATGACGCCCCCAGGACCCCGATCCTTTTAGGAGGAAGCTGTCAGAAATCACAGCTCTCAGGACTGGAATCCAGAGTCCGCCATCTCAACTCTTATTCTGAGCTACAGCCTGAGCTATTAAAAACAAAACCTTCTCGTTGGCAAGCTCCACAATTAGCCTCATTTCCACGCTAGAAACACTGTTCTGCATGAGCTGAAATTGCACAGCAATTGTTTCTTGTCTTAGCGATGCTGTTTGCAGGCCGTGCTGGGAGCCAGCGAGGATGTGACCCGGTGGTAATCTGAATTGCTTCACCAAACACATTTTTATCCCATCATCTCGGCTACATGAAAGGGGGCCATAGTGCTCCAGTGTTCAAGACTTAAAGTCCCGCTGTTCAGCAATAAAATGAGGCAAGAAATATTAGCCGTCCCTGGCTGATGCCTTAATTCTTTCCCAACAATTCAGAGAATCTGTACCCTACAGGTTTTAGTGCTGGCTAAAGCCTGACCCTCAGGCTGGTTTGAATGGAGGGGGAATGAGTTAAGGAGAGCAAGAAGGCTTTAATGGACACAGATCCCGAATAGCCCAGCTTGTCCCGGCCTCCTGCGGACTAACCCTCCTTTTCACAGGCCTCGATTGTGTATGGCTCCAGCAGAGACAAAACTACCCATGAGCAGAGGTTACCCCCAGCCGGTACAGGTCAGAGGCATTCTGGGGGAGAAGGGGAGAGGAGGGGAGAGGGGAAGTGAGGGACACATGGAGAAGGAGGAAAGCAGGGGTGGGGGTGGGGGAAAAGGAGCTGTAAAAGTCTGTGTGGATCGTTTATAAGGGCAGATCCATCAAGTCTAAGGCTGTGACTTGATCATCTTACCTCCAGGCGAGCCGTTTTGAAAGCTGTTTCACAGAACAAACGGGAGCTACATTAACGGGAAGTTGAATGTGATGTGAGATAATTATCCAAATAAATAAAATGCTTCTCTATAGTCTTCCAAAAGCTACAGGCCTGAGGGTCAGAGGCTTTCAATAGGATGGCCTCTAATCAGACACTGCAAGATTTAAAAGAATTACAAATAGGTTGTGTTTTACACACTAACAGAAGCTTTTTCCAGCAATTTTTCAATTATTGCATTGTGAGCCCTCCAAGAAAAGTAACGATTCTGGCCCACGGAGCCCAAAGTTACCAAGTAAAGGGAACAGGGTGTTCACAAGTTTGCAAGCAGTCCTTTGAAATGTAGCATAGGCAGTATCCTAGATAGTGCTGGAAGAACATGGGTTTGAAGAGGTCCTTTCCTTCCTTCACAGAGATTTGTAAACTTTTTGTGTGGGCCTTGGACAATTTTCTCAGTCTGATGAAACCTGTGGACACTTTTTCAAAAGAGTTTTTTTTTTTTAATATACAATATACAAGGAAGCCAATTCCATTAAAATATAGTTATCCAAATATTTTTAGTATACGTGCTGCCGAAGTGAGCACTCCAAATATTTTTAAAAACAACTTTCCAACATAGTAATCTAACTGCCTTTTTATTAATTAATGGAAGTCTCAGGTATGTTTAATGCCACTGTGATTGGTTGCCTACATTTCTAATATTAGAAAATGCTAAGTTTCAGTTACAGGTTATTGAAAATAAAAATGTAAATTTTCCCCATCCAAGTTCACAGACCCCCAGAAATTCTCTCCATGGACAAGAAACCACACTAAAGGCAGGATGAAGTTCAGGACCTTCTGACCCAGGGCTAAGCTGAGGGGCAGTGGGCCAGGGACTCACTATCCTGTCACTTTATTGTGAAACCTTGGAAAATCTGCTTTCTCTCCTCCTGTCCTGACGCCTTGGAAACGTTTTGTAAAGCAATTTGAAACCACATCCTTCTGCAAGACAATCCTGATGGCTACTTGTCCAAAGATTAATAAAGACCTTTGATGTACTCCTTCAACAACTGGAATCGTTGTTGCCAAACACGGGTCAGTTAATGGACTAATTCTGAATTTTAATGAGGATCTGGTTCCAGTTGCCCTGGGTTGGTTAAGCTTTGGAGTTAGGATTTCTCTTTTCAGAGGCTGCCCCGGGGAGGGTGTGTGTTCGCCTCACTCTTGCATTTTGGATACACACCGGCTCAGAGGCAACCTGGCATACACACACACACACACACACACACACACACATCCCCTTTCGGGTCCTCACGGGGGAGCTGTCATCTTGCAACTACATAGTCATCACATGCCATTACAGGGGCAACCCGGCAGGCGGGCCCCTCTCCCAAGGCCGCCCAGCCCCCCGCGCAACCCTGGCCAGGCTGTGGCGCCGACACACAGGAGCCGGCCGGGTCTGGGTCTCAGTCTCTCTGCAGGGGAGCGGGGAGCGAGCTCGCCCACGCCCACGCCCCCCACACTCCCGGGCGCACACTCGGGCGCACACCCCTGCGCGCGCACGCCGCCACACACGGGCGCACGCACACCGCAGCCTGGCCAGGGACAGCCGTGTCGGCGGCGGCCCCGCGTGGTCCCGGGCGCACAACCGGTCCCCCCGAGGGCGCCACCGACCGCCCCGCCCCGCCCCGCCCCCCGAACCCGCGGAGCAGGGCGCCCAGTGGGCTGCAAAGTTTCGCCGCGCGAGTCCGCTGGGGCGTCGCGTCGGCTCAGGTTTGGCTCGGCTCCGCGGGGCTCCGGACGGCCGTGACCGCTGGCCCGCGGCTCGGGCGGCGAGGACGGACCTGCGCGCTCGCCTCGGGTCCCGCTCTACCCCGCGCCCCGCGCGGATCTCAGCATCCAGCGCTCCGCGCGCCCTCCCGCCGCCGCAGGGTCGGTCCGCAGTCGCCGGTGCGCCCGCGAGTTCTCTCCTCCTCCCAGGCTTCGACCCTCCTTCGCCGCCGCCACCCACCATGGCCCGTGGCCCTGCTGGGACGAGCCCGGGAAGGCGGCCCCAACTGTTGCCGCTGCTGCCTCTGCTTCTGCTGCTGCTCCGGGACGCGGGCGGCAGCCACCCGGCCCCTGCCTGGTCCGCCTTGCCTGCAGCCTCTGATGGTCTGGCTGGGATCAAGGACCCCTGGCGGTCCCTGGGGGACGCGGCCACCACTCTGGGCCCCGGCGCCCAAGACATGGTCGCTGTCCACATGCTCCGGCTTTATGAGAAATACAGTCGGAGGGGCGCGAGGCCAGGAGGGGGCAACACGGTTCGCAGCTTCCGGGCCCGGCTGGGTAAGTAGAGGGGGCCCCGGGCACCCCCTCTTCTCCTAGTCCCCCTTCCTCACTTATTCATCCTCCCCTGCCACTGCACCCTCTTTGCTTCTTCCTTCTAGTCATAGACTCATTCATTCATTCATTCATTCACTATTCAGCAAGCACTTTATGCCAAGCTCTGAGACTCCAGTGGAGACACCAGAGTGGCAGTGACACAGAATCCTGCCCCTAGCGTGCTGCCAAACCTGGGAGGGTGTCACACTTGTGTAGACATAGACCACCCCATACACAAAGCTTTAAGCGTAGGGTGAGATGGCACTGGGCTGGGGAAGCTCATGGTGGGTGGTATCCATGTCATAGGGGTGAGACGTGTTGGCTCTTGACAGATGAGAAGGCTCTTGACACTGAGTGGGTCCAGTCAGGTGGGCATAAGGCAGTCCAGATACTGCCGGACATGGCCCAGGCAGAGGACGTGAGGCTCTAACTGGGGCACACGGTGAGTTGGGTGGCTGGGCCAACAGAGTGAACTGAGAAGGGCTTTGGGTGCCTTGTCTTGGGTACACACAACTGAGACCTCCATGAAATGCAGCACTAACCTTAAATGTTCAGACCACAGGGCTTTGAGGAAGGGTCCAGAAGCTTGGGCAGTGGGGGCATTCTACTCCCCTCCCACCCTTGCCCCACCCAAGCAGATCCTTTCCCCTCTCCTCATTTCTTGGAGGGAGCTGGACAGAGGCCACTTAAAGAGCCCCCCCCCCCCCCGCCCTGCACTGAGAGCACTTTGGGGCTGTGGCCTCAGCTATCAACCAGCCCCGGCTGGGCTACCACTCCAGGCCCTCGGCAAGGTGCAGCCTGGTGGCAGGAGTGGCGGGAAAACCCTGGTTGTCATGGAGACCACTCATGGTCACAGAATATCATTCCAGAAAATGTGGGTAGGGGTCCCTGCAGCCCTTGTGGGGGAGAAGACCATTTATCAGGAGAAAGACTGTTGGTCTCTAAGGTCCCTCCTGAGGTGGAGGGGAGCAAGCCCAGCACTGGGGCCAGACAGGCTGGATCAGGTCGGCCACCTGTTGATTGCTGGTTGTGTGACTCAAGGTAATACCTATGGTTTCAAAGCCAGACCTGGGAAGCTTGGCCGTGTGTAACTGTGTACTGGGGACTATCTGCCACGGAGAGGCCTGTCCCCCCCCACCCCCCACTTAGCAGACCACTTGGTCAGTGTTTCTGGGCTCCAACCGGATCTAACTCTGTCCTCCCCTGTACTTTTTATTCACCGCATGGAGTCCATGTCTGGAGCATCATTATTAAGCCACTCAAGAATTAGCCAGCATAAAAATGACCTCGGGCGAATCACTAAAGCTCTGTGGACTTTAGTGTACTCATCTACAAAATGGGCAGGTCATGCCAGTATCTTTCCTGTGGGGTTGCCCAGAGCCCAGCACTGGCCAGATGAGGAATTGGTGCATGTTGTTTCCATGGGAATACAAAGCATTTGTGTTCATATAGGTGAAGACTTGACCTTGCACCCACTGACGCAGTCCTCAAAGCCTTGTAGTTGAGGAAAGCAACGCCAGCCAAGTCACTGCTGCAACAGGGGTGAGCGCGTCCACTGAGCGCACCCACTGCCGCAGCCCGGGCGTGGAGGTGCGTGGCCTTGTCTTTCCACTTTCACAGAATGGGGGCAGTAGAAGTAATAGCGAAGCATTGGATGTTAGCCCTGAGCAGGACCTGGAGACAGTACTTCAAATCCAGCCCTCCCATCTTACAGATAAGGAAACTGAGGCTGAGGTAGGGGGCTGTTCACAGTGGCACCTCCCATCTGCTGTCCCCACTGCTAGCATCCTCTTCCCACCTTCAGCAGAACTAAACCCGGGACTTAGGAGACAGAGGGCAGAACAGACAATTCTCTGGGAGATCAGAATTATTCTGGACCAGTGTGCGACTGACAAATGCAGCACACTTACTTGGAACCGTTCGACAGCCATGAATACCAGCCCCAGCCAGCTCCACCAGCCTTACCCCTCTGGCATGGGTTTCTTGTGCACACAGTGGGGAGGGGAAGATTCGGTGGGATGAGGTGGGTTTGTGCCTGACATAGCGTAGGCCCAGGCAGTTTGGTTTCTCATCCCCCTCCTTCCATTCACACCAAGCCCCTCACCAGCCCTCAGAGATGCCTGGTTTGTGACCCCGCGATCCAGCTGCGAGCCTGGGCAGGGCCCCTCATCTTTGGGTGAGGCACAAATGTGGGGCTTTTAGCTCCGGCCCTCGAACATACTGGTACCATCCTATGGCCTGACAGTGGCCTCTGCAGCCCCAGTGGTCTAGTCCCTGCAGCCACGTTCCTTGTTGCAATGGAACCACATAACTTGCATGCCACCACGCACCATAGCTCAAGTGCTGAGTGTGGGCTGTGAGCTGGACTGGTAAGGTCCAAATCCTGAGGCTGCGACCAGCATAAGGGACTAAACTTGTCCACCACTCAGGTTTTGTTTTTCACTTCTAAAACGGGGCTAGTAATGTTCCCTTCCTTATAGGGTTTTTAAAATGAACTGAGGTATGTCAAGTGCTTAAGACAGTGCCTGGCACGTGTGTCCGTAATTTATTAGATGCTACTATTTTTGCTTCAGCCACCCCTGCCTCCCTCCCTTCCATTGCTCCCTGAAATGTGTCTTGTTCCCTATTAAGTCTACCGCAGTGGAGAGAGTTTCTGAGCCAGACGCTGAGGGTTAAGGTTAGGTATTCCCTGCCCCCACTGTGTTTAAATCTGAGCTTTTCCACTGACCTGTGTGAAATTGGGCAAGTTACTTAACCTCTCTGAGCTTGATTCTTCGTCTTTAAATGAGAGTAGTAATACATACCTATCCGCCAACAATGCCAAAAGTCACATTCATTTCAGTTCTCCCGAGCACTTCACTAGGTGGCAGGTGCTGTAAGTTCAGAGGATGCAAAGACGCAGACACTCTTGGCCCTGCTCAGAAAAATGCACGAGCTGGTGGGTCAAGGAGAAATAAATGCCGTGCAGTGAGAAGGGGCTGTGGGTGTGTTTCGGGGGCCAAGGGACCTGATGACACTGACCCAGCAGGGAGAGGGCCAGTGGGGAGGGGCCAGTGACGCCTTCCCAGAGCAGATGAGCAGACATTGGGGGGTGGGGGGGGGAGGCAAGGGAAGAGAGGGGGAAGAGAGAGAGCATGAAATAAATTTGTGCTCACCTGCAAATCATAGAAAATCACAGTAAAGAAAAGAACTCGTTCCTAATCACAAACCAGAGTTAATACATATATATTATAGTTTATGTAAATATATCACTATATTCTCTATATGTGTACAGTATCTAATAAGATCATATCGTTAACATGCAGGTAAAAGTTGCTATATCCTCATTTGAAGTTACCTTTTACCCATTACTGGTCATCCCAAATTGGTTTTCATGCCGGTCGGCCATTTGCAATGTTCCCTATGGAAATGGCTTCCTCCTTGATTGGGTTCTTGACTTTTTCTTACTGATTTGTAGAAGCTTTTTTGTGTAGTAAGGATATTGACTCTTCATCTGTAATAGATGATTTCCTTACAAAGCATGAGTGTGATGCGAGGGATGACAGTGATCTGGGGCCACAGTAGCAGTTGAGGAGGGGCCATGGGTAAGGACAGTGGTGGAGGGCTGCAGGGTTCAGGATGGCTGCGGAGAAACAGGACACAAAGCCAGTAGGAACTGCGGTTGGTCAGACGCAGGAGGAGAGAGGCTGTGAGACTCTCTGGCTCCTTCTAGAGGTGTGGACAGGAGGACAGGGAGGGGCCAAGGACAAGGTGCCCTGAGCGTAGCAGTAGTTGGTGACACCACACGGCCAGTACGTTCTGAGCGTGTTCGGTGCCAGGCACCATGCCGTGAGCTCTACAGAGATGATCTTACAACTTTGGGAAGTGCTTACAAATACTCTGCTCAGCTTAGTGTGGAAACTGAGGCAAAAAGAGGCCCCATGACTTGCCTAAGGCTCCATAGCTAGTAAGTGATGCAAGCAGGATTCCTCTGGGGCCTGCCTGAAAATGGATGCTTGATGCATGTTCGTTCTCTTCCCTCTGTGCCCATGGCTGGCCCATGGCTCCCTTCCTCCAGCTTCCATGGGTGCTTCAGCCTCACGTTCTCCCTCTGGTCTCCCTGTTGGCTATTTCCAGGGCGGTGGATGAAGGGACAAATCCCATGTGGCTTGGGTTCTGTTCCTATAGGGCAGAGCAGTCTGAAGGTCCTCTTGTCCTGAAGGTTGGCCGGCAGGGTACCTGGGGGAACCCTTGGGCTAGAGCTACCTCTCCCCCCACCTCCAGTCCCATCCCCACTACCCTCGGAAAGGAGGCTGAGTGCCCCCAAAGCGGACCCAGTTAAGGTTCTGAGATTTCAAAAACTCCAAGGAGAGATGGGTTTGTCTAAATAAAGTCAGTCCTTTCTTTCTCGGAGAGGCAGAATTCCAACCCATCCAAATAATGACTTGTGTTTGCAAAATGTTTTACAGTTCACAGCACATGGCCTTTGTTACATTTGCTGTTAGGTAGATCACCATTCTATCTAGAGCACACAGGGGAGCGTGGCCTTGGGGTCAGACAGACCTGGGTGCTCTGCCCCTTACCAGCTGTGTGACTTTAGGCAAGTTAGATACCCTTTCTGAAGCTCCATCTTCTCTCAGAGAGTGAATGACCCGTCTGCTCTCCTCTTTGGGAAAATGTGGAATCAAACATGCATACATGCTGGAAGCCTGGACCTCCATAACTGATAAACAAGATTATTCCTATTTTATTTTTTTTTCTTTTTAATTTTTTTTTTCAACGTTTATTTATTTTCGGGACAGAGAGAGACAGAGCATGAACGGGGGAGGGGCAGAGAGAGAGGGAGACACAGAATCGGAAACAGGCTCCAGGCTCTGAGCCATCAGCCCAGAGCCTGACGCGGGGCTCGAACTCACGGACTGCAAGATCGTGACCTGGCTGAAGTCGGACGCTTAACCGACTGCGCCACCCAGGCGCCCCAGATTATTCCTATTTTAAAGAGGAGAAAACTGAGGCTCAAGCGAAAGTAACTGGACAAAGATCCTGCTGCCCCGTGTCTCCAGGGAGATTTGTATCATCTCTGTCTTACCAAAGAACGAGGTTTTCTGGACTTCTTTCAGGATGTGTTTGCTGAACCCCAGGGCAGCAGGCCAGGAATCACCCTTTGTTAACTGGGACAGACAGATCTAGCAAAGACCCCACTCTCCCCCGTCATTCACCACTTACCTCTGAGTGGAAGTTTGAGCAGAGACCTGAAGGGGAGAGGGGGCAGTGCCTGCCGCAGGAGGCTTGATGGCCAAAAAGCCACAGCTGAGGCAAAGCCCTGAGAGAGGATGCTTCCTGTTGGAAGGACCAGAAGCCAGGATGACTGGGGCAGAGATGGGGGTGGGGTCGGAGGCAGGCCAGGTCAAGCAGGGCCTCTGCAAGGGGTCCAGTGTTGCTTTAGGGCCAATGGAGGGCTCTGAGCAGGGCAGTGACCTGTGAGTGAATGCCCAGGGCCTCCCTTGGACAGTGCTCTGCAAAGCTGTGACAGGGCAGCAGATGGCGTCATCACGATGGCCTGTCTATGGCCTGAGGTGGCTCTGACCACCTTTTCCAGGACCCCCCATCAGCCCAACACTTAGCCCAGAGTAGGAGTTTCGGAAATGTTTACCAAGAAAGGGAGGGAGGCACGGAGGGAAGCAAGAAAGAGAAAGGAAAAGAAGCATATAAAAGGAGGGAGAGAGGAAGGAGAAAAGAAGGGAGGGAGGGAGGGAGGGAGGAACTTTTCTTGCTGACCATGAGATATGGCACCAGAGCGGTTCACAGGAAATAGGAAGTTCTCTTGGGCGTTTCGCCTTTGAGGCCCAGGCTCATCCAAGCCGGGAGACTTCACATAGGTTCCCCTTATCTCAGCCACAGCCCAGAGCCCCCTGCACTACACGACTCAGGAGCGGTCAGAGAGCAGACCCAGCCTGCGGCCCTTCGCAGGTGGGAGACGGGGGGACCCATCTCCACCCACAGTTCCCAGCAGAGCGGGTCTTCAGGCAGCAGGCTGCCTCATGAAGGACAAGCTCCTGGTGTCCAAAGGTGGCTCAAGCCCAACGGAGGAAGGACCCCTGTCCTGAGTGGGATGGATCAGGCAGCGTGACCTCAAAGGTCTCTCCCCCTCTCTGCGGTTCGGAGCCTTAAGAGAGGGGCAGCATTTACTGTCCCTCTCCTGCATCCTGGGCAGAAATACCCCTCAGGGAAGGCCAGCTCTCCTCTGAGGCTCCTTGGGGGCAGGCCTCCCAGCACCTTCCTTGGACCACACCTGTTTCAGGCCAAAGCTGCTGGCCCTGCCATGGTGGTCACAGCCGACCTTCTTCATAGACCCTGTAGTCCTTTAGCTCCACCACTAAGAGGGAGGCTGAGGGGCTGTTCTCTGGGGAGGCCCATCTCTGTGCTCCCAGTCTGCTGCTCACCAAAGGTTCTAAGTTTCTAGGCCAGAGATGCTTGCTTCCTGCTGTGATGGGCAAGCTCCTTGGAAAGAGTCAGAGATGTCCATCCTAGAGCCTCTTCAGCATTTTCTAGCAAAGAATCTGTAGCAGAAAAATACGCTCAAATTGGATGAAAGAAGAAATACTTCATCTGCCTTGTGAGCTGGGTTACAACTCAGATAATTTGGATCACTGAGGGGACACCGAGTTGCTCGCCAGCCTTGATGTTTGGATAGAAGTGGGAGGGAACCACATTTAGGGGTTCTTCCTTGGTGCCTGGCGCACTACATATGCTCTTTATTTAATCCTGCAGAGAATTATGTGAGATGGAGACCCGACTGTCTGTCCGGGGCAGATGAGCTTGGGGTGGTCCTGATGCAGCCTGGGGGCCTGGTTCCTGCGGCCCTTTCTATCCCGATGGGTGTGGGGGCTGCATTGTTGGGGAGCTTGCTCCCCACCCACACATCAACCTTAGATTCACAAACTGGCCTGGTGGTTGGAATCCCCCAGGATGCTGTTCATAACACAAATTCCTTGGCCCCTCTGTCCCTGACCCTCTGAATCAGCATCTCCAGGGGAGGAGAGCAGAGATCAGGAAGTTGGGGAAATGTGGGACTTGAGCCCGTAACACTCTAGGCTGCAGTGTCTGGAGAAGCCAAGTGTAAATGGCCTTCAAGGCCCCCTGCACGGCTCCTTGTGTGTGGAGCATGTTGGGAGGCTGCCACTGTCTCCTGCGGGTTTGCTCCAAGGGGTCACAAAAGGCAGGGTCTTTAGAGTGTCATCCAAACCTTGATTGACATTTATCAGGCCCTCCTTGGATATGCTTTTCCTTTCCTTCCTCTTTCTCTCGTAGTCCCTTAAGAGTACACGACAATTCCCAATCGAATTATACCTTCTTCCTAATAGAAGGAAATAACCTTAACCTGAAGATTTTGGTTAAATAAAAAAAACAAACCCAAGCTGATTCTGTGGGTTCAGGTGTTAGAGAAGCTAAGGACCTGACACATGCCCTTTGGGCCCAGTGTCCCTGCACACATACACACTCCCATGCTTGGGGGCTCCGTCCTTCTGGCAACTTTTCCCAGAAGCCTTCACCAGCAGACAGACACCTGGCATCAGGAAGTAGAGCAGCTGGAGGAAGGCAGCCAACCTGGCGGCTCTGGTGTCCCGCCAGCCTGCAGTGTCATAGGGAGGCCTTGGGAACGACCCCTCCCTCCTACTCGAACCTTCCAGAGGATGTGGCCATTCAGAGAACTCATGCTGCCTGATCTTGGGGCAGCTTCCTGGGGCCACCGAGATGTTCTGCTCCGTGGCCCTAGGGTTCACCTAGTAGAACCAAGAAAGAGGTGCCTGACAGCCTCAGGGATGCAGGGGCCAGAGCATTCTAGAGCTGCAAACGCAGTGTTTGAGGAATCCCAGTGCTTATCATGATCTGGGCCTCTGGAGAGCAACCTGGTCTTTGGGGACTCTTGACTGGTTTTGTGCAACCCTGATATTGCCCTTTCTTTGTAAAAAAAAAAGCTTTAAAAACCCTTAGGCAAAACAAATAGAAGACACCCAAACAGCTGTGCCCTTAAGGCCAGTTTTCCTCAGAAAGCACTCAGAATGCAGGGAAAGTAAGGTAAGAGGGGCTCTACTTCATTCACCTCATTTGGAAGAATGACTGCATTGGATATCTGTGAAACAGAGGCCTGGGCAGATACAGGACGGGGGCTGTCAGCAGGACTTGGACCCAACCCAACCCATCCCAGAAACCTGATTCCACCTTATCTCCTCCACCAGCTGTCAGTGATGTTTGGCCATTTGTTCACTGAATGGCACTGGAGTGCAGGGAGAGGAGGCATGTGCGTTAGGGCCCGGCAGGCCTGAGCCCCTATGTGTCTACTACGCTTTGCTTGGAGCAATGGTATATTTATTGACAGTCCCCAACTGCTCTGACCTCAGTTTTTCATCCGTTCATTGAGGATAAGTAAGGGTACCCTCCTCAGATTACTGTGAGGATTACATGAGAGGAAGAAAGCCTGGCTGGCCTGGAGGTGCTCCCTAAATGGGCATTGTTCTTCCAACCTGGCCCCTGGAGGGAGACCCAGGGACCACCCGGACCTATCTTAGAAAGAACCTAACCTACTACGGTCTGTTCTTCCCTCACAGAAGTGGTCGACCAGAAGGCTGTGTATTTCTTCAACCTGACTTCTATGCAGGATTCAGAAATGATCCTCGCGGCCACATTCCACTTCTACGCAGAACCTCGGTGGCCCCGGGCACGAGAGGCCCCATGCAAGCAGCGGGCCAAGAACGTGTCCTGCCGCCTACTGCCCCTGGGCCTGCCCGCTCGCCAGCACCTTCTCTTCCGCAGTCTCTCTCAGAACACGGCCACACAGGGGCTGCTCCGCGGGGCCATGGCCCTGGCGCCCCCGCCACGGGGACTGTGGCAGGCCAAGGACATCTCCCCCATCGTCAAGGCAGCCCGCCAAGATGGCGAGCTGATCCTCTCTGCTCAGCTGGATCCTGGGGAGAAGGCCCCAGGGGGGTCCAGGCCCAGCCCGCACGCGCCCTACATCCTCATCTACGCTGACGACCTGGCCATCTCGGAGCCTAACAGTGTGGCAGTGACACTACAGAGATATGACCCCTTCCAGGCTGGGGACCCGGAGCCCGGCGCTGCCCCCAACAGCTCGGCGGACCCCCGCGTGCGCCGGGCCACGCAGGCCACCGGACCCCTCCAGGACAACGAGCTGCCAGGGCTGGACGAGAGGCCGGCGCACGCCTCCCACGCCCAGCACTACCACAAGCACGAACTGTGGCCGGGCCCTTTCCGGGCGCTGAAGCCGCGGCCTGGGCGCAAGGACCGCCGGAAGAAGGGCCCGGATGTGTTCATGGGCTCCTCGAAGGTGCTGGACTTCGACGAGAAGACGATGCAGAAAGCCCGGAGGAAGCAGTGGGCCGAGCCGAGGGTCTGCTCCCGCAGGTATTTGAAGGTGGACTTCGCAGACATCGGGTGGAACGAATGGATCATCTTGCCCAAGTCCTTCGACGCCTACTACTGCGCCGGCGTGTGCGAGTTTCCCATGCCCAAGGTAGGCTGTGTCTGAGTAACACCGATGCGTTCAGCCCCTTGTCTGGCTGTGACTCTCCGCACGGCCCCTGCCGGCAAGTCCCTCTGCCCTGGGACCTGCTTCCTGTCTGTAAAATGGGGATTGGAACACCTCGCATCGAGTCAAGGTAGGGGACAGGTAGGCAGAGGTCCTAGAGCAGCAGCCTGTCAGGCGAATACAGCCCACAGACAGACGTGGTTTGGCTGTGCTTTTGCAAGTGCTGACTTAGTTGAGTTTGAATTTTAAATCAGAACATTGCTTCGTTTGAAAAGGAGAACCCATCTCCTTAGGTGTGTGTTCCCACAGCAGCTGCCTTACAAGGATTGAGTCCATGCTGCCCCCCTGTAGACAGGACAGGCCTCTGAAGCCCCTTCCTCACCAAGGCTCTCATTTCTGTTCCTGGCCCAGAACTCAGGGTGTTGGCATCTGTGACCAGTGGAGAGTTGGCCTCAGTGGCTTCCTGTATGGACTCCCTGCTCCCCGCCTCCCACTCGGGGCAGGGACCCACGGGACAACTAGCTTTCACTTGTACGAGTCTGCAGGAAACAGCGCATGAGGCCATTGTGCTGGCCCTGGGGTTCCAGACCCTCACCTTCCCTCCAGTCTGGGTTGTGGCTCTGTCCATCCAACTCCCCACAGCCAGAGCTGTGGTGGGCTGGCTGCCAGCTGATGTCGCCCCTCCCCACAGTGTGCACACTTTACTCCAGCTTAGCTCCTCTGCTGAGTTCCAGGTCATTCCTTCCCCTTCCAGAAAGGAAGTCAGTGCATAAATCCAATTTGAATGTAAATAAATCAGTCAGCTGGGAAATCCCAGCCGCAGACACAGGCAGCATTAACCTGTTTGGGGAATTAAGGGGCTTTTCCTTAAAGCCATGCATGTGCAAGAGAGAGGAAGGGAGGTGCCCAACAGGGAGACAGGTATTGGCCAGAAGAGCCTAGCACAGGCCTGGGCAGATACAGGATGAGCAGTCGGCAGGCTCCAGCTGGCTGACCCAGCACTTACCTTATCAGTCTAGCTGGCTGCCTGCCACCTTCCCTGACAGCAGCCTGAACCCACAAATCAGATGTCCCTCCTATCACCTCCCCACGCAAGGGGGCTTCCTCATGAACGCACTGTATATAAAACTTCCTTTGGCCCGAAATGAGCTGAAACTCCCGTGGCTTGGTCTTGTTTCTCTTGTTGGAGGTGTGTGAGACAGCATTCTCTGTGTTTGTGGCTATGGCCCAGGCTCTTCTGGGTATGCGACTCCGCCTGGGGAGGGAAAGAAAACCCGCGTGGCTCCTCCAACTTTCCTTGACTTTTGGCTGCTTCCTAACTGAGCGGTCTTGATCAGGTTACTTTGACATTTGAAGCTTCCATTTCCTATTAGAATTAAGGTAGTCCCACCCCATACCACTGATACTATGACGAGATGAAGCAGCCCCTGACATCCCTCCCCCCTCCGGCCCCCCCGCAGTCACACCCTTCTGGGAAATGTCCATTTCCAGCCCCATCATGCTGGCGCGCCCACGCCTGCGGGCCTTCTCCTCCAGTGCTGAGAACACCCTCCCACTGGAAGCATGTCTGAACTCCTCGGACTGTGAAATCTGGGCAGCTGTGGCCCAGGCAGAACAGCTAGGCATCGCCCTCTGGATAACTCCTGCCCAGTTCCAAGAGCTCCTTGGGGATGAGCGACGCACAGGTGCCCCCAAGTGGCCAGTGCCATGAAGGGATGTGTCTTCCCTCCGGGAGACGTGAGGGGCAGGAAGGCCTGAGGCCCTTGCACATCTCCTTGGGACGCAGACTGTGGCTGACTTCAGAGGAAATGTGTGCCCAGCCCCGGAAAGTCACCTTTTCTCCTAGATCGACACCTTTTCTGTGGCCTCAGTCAAGGACGCTCTGGTGGCGCAGTGGGTGGGTGAGGGCAGAGCGCCTAGGTAACCATGCCCTTTCCTGCCTTGCAGATGGTCCGCCCGTCCAACCACGCCACCATCCAGAGCATCGTCAGGGCTGTGGGCATCGTCCCAGGCATCCCAGAGCCTTGCTGCGTTCCCGACAAGATGAACTCTCTTGGGGTCCTCTTCCTGGACGAGAACCGGAACGTGGTTCTGAAGGTGTACCCCAACATGTCTGTGGAGACCTGTGCCTGCCGGTAAGACCAGCCACTCCGGGTGGAAGGAAATCTCCGCCCCACCCCACATCCAGCAGGGTAGCATCCTCAGGGCCTTCTGGGGTGAGGCCTTGATGAGGGGTGCAGCTGTATATGTGGGGCAGAGCTCAGAGGCACCCTGGCTGGGTCCCAGAAAGATCTGTCCCCTGGGGCACATTCTGGGGTCTCTCATTGCCAATGAC